>NW_004524583.1:5377736-5406223 GCF_000260255.1 Octodon degus
TTAGCTCAAAGCAATAACATATTTTTGAAATTTGTTTTTGCTGATATGTGTAATGCAAACTGAAACATATTATCGCAAAGATTCTATCTTCCTGAGAGGTACTTATAGTAGCAATTCAAACTATTACAGTACATTATAGTAATTTTCATCTGTATGCTAAATGAGTTACATAATTTGGAATTTAGAGAATGCTGATTATTATGAAAAGCACTACATTTCATTGTGTTCTTTTCTTTGGCATAATAGACATCAAGAGTTTCTCTTTTAAAACAAAAGAAAAAGAAAACAAGATAATCAAAATTAGAAAACATGGGCCAGCCAAATAGCTTAGCAGATTAAAGCACCTGCAAGCAGGTGCAGGGGTCTGGGGTTTGATCCCCAGGCCTGTTGTTCCGGCCCCACCCCTGGGTCATACTGAGTTAGCAATTGAGACTGGGCAAGAATCCCAGCACTTGGGATTCTTATGTGTCTGATCTAGTAGTGAGACCCTGAACACCCTGTAGACCCTTCCCTAAAATTAGGGGGAAAAAATTAGAAAGTGTGAAAACAGAACACAAGATTGCATAGCTTGATTAGCAAAATCAGTAAGTAAATTCCGAAGCTAAATTTAAAAGCCCTATTCTTAAAATCCAAGACTAGTTACAAGATCTTATTGTATATGTTGCTCTAGCTTTAAATTAGATTCTCTTTTGAGAAATGACCAGAGAAAAGGTGACAGACAAGGTGGACAAATTTGATTGTTTTTGTTGACTGTTAGAGATAATTATGTTCTTTTACAGAAAACTTTGTGAGGCAGAAATACACAGAGCAACAAATTCTCTTTTTGTTAGATTGGATTTCAGGCTTTCCGAGTTCGGTTTTTACATGAACTGACAACCAAACTGGGGCCTTTTGTTGTAGGCAGCTGAGTTAGATAGAAATATTACAGGCAGTCAGACTGGGCTGGGCCCTCAAGGAGCCAGTATGGAACACAGATGCCTTGCAGTGGTGGGACAGACAGACACTCCTAGTGTGGGCCAGACCTGAAGACAAAAGATGAAACAAAGGTATCCCTGTACCTCCATAGGGGTGGGTATCAGGGACTGATATTCTATATAGGTATCAGTCACTTTGAAAAATAAGTCACCAGGAAGAACCACTAACCCAACCCACTACAGGAAGAACCCCTGTTCCGTATTCATGTCCCCTTGTTACATGACTCACTTCCCTATCTGATCCTCATTTAATCAATTTTACCTGAGTGATGGTGCTTGTAATCTTACTAGTTGACCATAGTTTTGTTTCACTTTATACCCACATAGTAAGTTCCTATATTTTCCACCGTGGACCCACCTCACCTCATGGTTTTACTTTATACAAATCCCTGGAAAAGATGGGTTCCTTGGAAACCCACTTAGATCCCCTTTTGTCCTTTGTTTGGACAGAAGATTTCTTTTCCTCAACAAATATGTTCTGCCTTTAGCCTCTATTTCTTCTAAAATTATTCTTTGATTTTTAGAGAACATGAACTTGCCCCGGATATCTTTCAGATTGGAAATTTCATTCCCCTATATCACTTTTGATAATTCAACAGAAATTCATTAACTATTTATTGGATACTTACTTTCTTTTTTTGGAGGGGTGTAGTAATATAAAACTTTGAGATACAGTCCATTTCTTCTGGACTCTTAAAATCTAATTATTGGAAGATTTGTGGGAAATCAAGTTATGAACATTTTGAAGGTTGTTCAAGGTAAGAACTAAGTAGATCCTACTGGGCATGCCTGATTAGTTAACAAAAGCATTTTTTTTCTTGTGTTTCAGGGAAGGGTCTGTGTCTCACTGCTAGATTGGACTCCTAGTGATTCTTTTGTTTACAGCCTCCCATGTGCGGGGATTATAGGCATGTGCCACCACGCCCAGTCTCAATTATGGCCTGGGGGTGGGGCCAGCACTGCAGGGGAGTGGGGGAGGGAATCAAACTCCGGGTCACTGTGACTGCTTGCAGGTGCTTTAGTCTGCTGAGCATTGGCAGGCCCAACAAAAACATTTTAATATGATATCTGTGCTTGGAATTTGAAGAATGTGACCACTCTTTCTTTTTTAAACTTGGACTCTTTTTTACTTTCCTCCTACTGACTATCCAATTGCAGACATCTCATTGATTTCTCTTTCTATACTTTGTGGCTCCCCCCCAATTTAACTTTTATCTACATAATACATAGGTTTATTTTTAAAAAGTAAATTACATTGGAGGCTTGATAACACAAACAGCAGACTCTGTCCTCGGCCTCCCTGCCCTCTGATTTCTGATGGCCCAGAAGCAATTAGTTTCAGCTTTGGCCATTTCATTCCACAGTTTTGAAAATTTCACCTACTGACTTTCTACTATAGAGCATGAGGCTTTTCCATAATCCTTCACCCATCCACATTTACTCTCATGAAACCTTTCTAGTCTGTAAAGCAATTTTAGGATTTATTTGGTAAAACCCATATTCAACATTTCCATTATTACATTTCTGTATAGTATGATTTTATTGACTTTCTAGTGTAACTGTTTGTTTGTTTCGGCATGACATGTCTGTCTGCTTCTTTGCCTCCAGTTTTCCACCTTGCTTTGAATGGATCTAATGTTAAGTCTTCACAGATGTCCAAAGTTCTGTAAAACACTTCTGAAATTAGCTTTTCCATATACATAATCCTGCCTGAAAACTTATGAATCCTCACTTATTTCCAAAAAACCTTTTTGGAGCCCTTTATCCTTCAGTTCTGATGTTGCAGCCTAGGACCTTCCTTTGTGCTGATGTTAAGAATTCTATTAGCTTCTGTCTCATGGTAATCACCATCTTTTAATTCTCATTCTTCTCTTTCCTGGATATGCTTCAAGAAAGGGTGAATAAAAAGTTATGTTCCTAAAATTGGACTATAGCGAGTTATTTTGCTGAGTTCAAGTACCTACAATATTTAAACTAGCATCAAATTGAAAAGGTCCTTTAAAGACTTCTCCAAATACAGCTTTACTAACAGCAATGGAACACCCATCTCTGATAAAACAAAACAAAAAAAGGGGGATTTAAATGAAGGACCATTTTGTAGTGAAAAAAAATCTGTATGAACAAAATAGGACAGTTATACAGCTACTTTCTCTTAGTTCAATGAAAAGATAGATTTGTACTAATAGTGTTTAGACAAGATACCATGTCTGCATCTTGTACTCCAAATAAGTACTATGAAGTAGTAACAATATATAATGTATTAATTATTGTAACCGTCCTACTAACCTGTTTTGAAACTGCCTCATTGCTATTTCTTTCTCATTAAAATTAATAAAAAATTAAGAAAAGCTATGTTCCTAGAAGCTGAATGTAGTAAAATGTATTTTCTTATCATAATTGATGTACCAGTTAAGATTCATTAGAGGAACAGATTATATATATTTATATTTACAATGTAGCCATACAAGAACTACCTGTAAAATCAGGGGTAGAAGAATACAAAATGGCCACCTGTGTGGCCAGGTCAAAGGTTGAGGTCCTGAAGCTCACTGTAGTCTCTGGCATGAGTCTGTGTCAGAAAACTGAAGGGTCTGTGTTGGAAGACCAAAGAGTGCATTGGAAGCCCAAAGAAACTGGAGGCAAACACCCAAGGACAATGGCAGTAATCAGAAATCTCTAAAAAAGAAAATGAGACTTTCTTATTCTTTTCTTTTTTCCATCCATCCAGGCTACAAGTTTATTCAAGTGTTCATCTAGGGTAGGTCTACCCACCTCAGTTATTGGCCTGTGTGTCCACAATCCACAGCTACACCCAGAGTTGACTGATCTAGGCCGTCAGTACTCATGTCAAGTTGACATAATGTAATTCATAATCATACTGGCCAATAGCTTGGAAATTGCTTTTTCCCCATATTTCACGGGTGTTCTGTATCATCTTTCCTTGTCACTGCTGAGAAGACTGATGCCATTTCATTTATTTAAAAAAATTATTTTATTTTATTATTTTTAATGTATTTAGTACAGGGTCTACAGGGTCTTACTACACAGATCAGACTCATAGTGATCCTCCTGTTTTCAGCCTCCCAAGCCCTGAGATTACAGACACACACCACCACGCCCAGTCTCAATCACCATCTCAGCACGCCCTGGGGGTGGAGCTGGCACAACATGCTGGGGTATCAAATCCCCGGCCCCTGCATCTGCCTAAGCAGGTGCTTTAATCCACTGAGCTATCTGGCCAGCCCTGCCATTTCACGTCTTTAGCCTTCACAAGTAGCATGCTTTTTGTCTGTACAAACATTTAGGTCATTCTTTTTATTCTATATGTTCATGTCTCATCATATACCTTCATGCCTTCTGTTTTTCAGCCATGTGTGTTCTTTCTAGTTTTTTTTTTTATCATGAAAACTCATTTTCTTCATTTATGAGACATCATCTCCCACTAATTTCTTTTATGGTGTTTGCTTTTCTTCCTAAAACTTTTGTTAATTAGGTATTTGACTATCTGTCTTGGACTTCTAGTTTTCTTCGCTTTGTTCTATTCTACATTTTTATGGCTCGGCAATAAGTTACCCACTTTGTCATTTAAAACAAAACTAGCTTTATAATTTTTTTGATATGACTATCATATTTTTAATTTCCAAAATCTCTTATTTTCAGAATGTTTCTGTGAAAGGAATTCTTCTGTTTTGTGAAAGATATTTGTTATAACTTTAGAGCTTTTTCATTTCTTCCCATGTCCCTCTTCCTTTCTCTCTTCTTTGATCTTGCTATCTAGTTACAAACCAAAATGGTCATCATAAAACTACTACAGATTTGACATCTAAGGCAACCAAAATTTATTTTTTTATTATTATGGATACTTCAGTTCTCAGATCAAAGCATTAGCAAGTTCAGTTTTTCCTGTGCCTGTTTTTATGTTCTCATGTCTATCCAACATACTACTGAACTTCCTAGTCAGAAAAGTTGGATATGCAAAGGAAATAAAAGGATCTGGTTATACTTGTACTCTCAGCACTCTAGGAGACTGAGGCAGGAGCATGACAAGTTTTAACCCAACCTGGGCAACTTTGTGAGACCCAGTCTCAGAATAAATGATAAATAGTATAAAAGGGGCTGGAGATGTAGCTCAGTGTAAGGGTCCTAGGTTCAACCCCCAGTACACACACACACACACACACACACACACACACACACACAGAGAGAGAGAGAGAGAGAGAGAGAGAGACAGACAGACAGACAGGAAGAAGGAGGAGGAGGAGGAGAAAAGGAAGGAGAAAGAAAAAGAGAAAAGGAGGAGGAAAAGGAGAGGAGGAAGGCCATCCAAATAAGAAATTTTTAAAAAAGAGAAAAAAAAGAAAAATGGTCTGTTTGTGGATATGATTTTATATACCCCAAGTCTCCACCAAAAACCCATTAGAATTAGTAAATCAATTCAGTAAAAGTTGTGAGATGATAAAATCAACATACCAATTTAGTTGCATTTCTATAAATTAACAATGAGCTATGAGAAAAAACAAAATGTTCCCATTTTGTAGTGGCATCAGAAACGAACAAAAATTACTTTGAAATAAATTTCACTAAAGAAGTGAAAGGTTCATACACTGAAACTTCAAAACATTGGTGTTTTTTGGGTCACTGGCTTTCCTTAAAAATCTGGTAATCTTTGGATATGTTTTTATCTGTGAAAGAGGCATATGGGAAGTTCTGTATGTAGATTACATGATTACTGGGAGTTGATAATATGAAATTTATGTTTGAGACAGAATCTTTTATTTTTCCCAAGAGTAATTTCATTAGATTAACATTCTCATTTTTCAAAAACAGTTCAGGAATAAAATGTATACTTTTATTGAAACTCATATTCTCTGATGTCAATGAGTTGTTTTTGCAAACTAACCTGAAGGCATTTCATTTTCATGCTTTCTACACATGGATTTAAAACCCACTAGATTACATTGCTCCACTGCCATCACTTTGCTAGAGTAAGTGTCTTAGCTGCCTTTCCTGTTGCTGGAACGCAATGCCTGACACCTATATTTAAGGAAAGAGTAGTTTATTGTGGCTCACGTTTGTTGAGGTTTCAGTCCATAGTTAGTTGGCTTCACAGCAGGGTAACATGGCAGAAGGACATGGTGGAGGAGAGCTGCAAAGAGCTGCCCAAAGCATGGTGATCAGGAAGCAGGGATGGATCAAGAGGCACCAAGGAGGGAGATGAACCCTTCCAGGCTACACCCTCAGTGACCTGCCACTTCTACTAATGACTTTTTTTTTGGTCTTTTTGAGACAGGGTCTCACTATGCAGTTAGTTCAGGATGGCCTTGAGCTCACTCTGTACCCCAGGCTGGTCTTGAACTCACAACAATCCTCCTGCCTTAGCCTCCTGAGTGCTGGGATTACAGGCCTGCATCACTACCTGCCACTTCTGACCAGACCTTACCTCCTAATGGCAAGTCAACTGTAAACCCCAGTAATCCATCATCAGCAGTGGTTATTGCCATTGCCTCTGGGCATTTGCCTCCAGTTCCTTCAGGCTTCCAATGTACTCTTTGGTCATCCTGTAAAAGCCCACCTATGAGCATATGAGGATCTTGGGAGATCTTTAGTTTTAAACCATAATGGTCATCATAAAACCTACCACAGATTTGTCATCTTAGGCAACCAAAATTTCTTTTCTTTTTTTGTATTTTAGGGAAGGGTCTACACAGGGTGTTCAGGATCTCACTACTGGATCAGACTCATAATGACCTGCCTGTTTACAGCCTTCTGAGAGCTGGGATTACAGGTGTGCACCACCACACCCAATCTTAATTGCCATCTCAGTGTGCCCCGGGGGGTGGGGCCAAAACGGCAGGCTTGGTGAACCCTGGCCCCTGCACCTGCTTGCAGGTGCTTTAATCCACTGAGCTTTTTGGCCAGCCCTTATTTTCTGATTATTATGGATGCTGCAATTCTTAGATCAAAGCATTACCAACCTTGGTTCCTCCTGAAGCCTCTTTCCTTGGCTTACCTATAGCTATCTGCTCCTTACTTGGATTTTCCTTTGTGCATTTGCCTGCCTGGCATCTCTCTGCATGTTCTAACATCCTCTTTTAGAATAGTAGTCATACTAGATTAGGGTACAGCCTAACAACTGTATCTTAGTTGAATTACCTTTTTATTTATTTATTTATTTTTAAAATGTACTTTGGTACAGGGTCCCACTATGCTGTTCAGACTTGTAGTAATCTTCCTGTTTTCAACCTTCTCAGCACTGGGATTATAGGCATGCACCACCATGCCTGGACAGGGTGGCCCAGTCAACATGCCTGTGAGTGGAGCTGGTGTGGCATGTGGTGGCAGGGATTGAACCCTGTTACCTGTGCTTGCCTAAGCAGACACAGTCTGCTGAGCTATCACGCTGGCACTGAATTACCTTTTTGAGGATTCTTATCTCCAAATAGCATCACATTCGAAGGTATTAGATGCTGAGATATTGTGTTAGCTTTCTGATTAAACACACACTACCCAGTACCCACAATGTAAAGGAAGAGAGAATTAATCTGCTCATGTTTTCAACCCATAATCAGCTGACTCCAATGAAGAAGCCTCATGGCAGAAGGGTGTGGCACAGAAAAATTGTATATTTCATGGAAGTAGAAAATCAGAGCAGTGGAACAGTGCCAGAGTGGAATGGATGAGGAACAGAAACACAGATCACAATCCCAGGCCCCCTGACCTGCCCAGGTACACCTGGAGTATCCTCCACCAGTCTCCCGGGGTGAATCCTAAAGCCAATCAAATTGAAACTCCACTGTGAGCACCGTATCCCAACCCTTGTCAACTTGCTTCCTAAATATCTCTCTTTAAACCATACCTCATCTCTAAATGAAGACAATAGCAAGTTCATAATTCTGCCTAACATAGCTATCTCAGTGAAGCCTGAAATACCACAATCCAGCTCTCAGTAGTTGTAGCATTTTTCAAAAGTCCAAGTCTCTTCTGAGACTCAAAGCAAACTCTTATCTATGATCCTCTATATGAATAAAAAATAAATTACACAATCCCAAGGTACAATGGCACAAGATAAACATTCCCATTCGAAAAGGGATGAATAGAAGGATAAAAAAGAATTGGATCAAAGCTAGACTGGAACCCAGCAGAGCAAACATTAAATTATGTAGCTGTACACCTGGCCCTTGGGGCTCACGGTGGTGGGATGTGAGTTCTCACAGCCCTGATCAGCCCCCTCCTTGTGCTATTATTGATGGCAGCCTCTCTTCTGGCTAAGTCCTTTATTTCTCACAGCTTTCCTTAGCAGGCATTCCCTGTTTGTGGGTATCTCCAGCTTCCTTGCCTCCACTGCAAATTTGACTTCCTTCCCACCACTTCATGAAGTCCCTTTGTGGGGGCTTTGCCTGGCTTTGCTGACCTTCCTTGGAAATCATGATGAAAGAATTTCTGACCCCACAACTTTTGCATTCTGCATGCTGGTAAGATTGGCATTACACGGCCAATGCCAAGGTCTGCTCCCAGAAAAAGCCAGCTGCTCTGGGACCGTGGCTACAGCAGCCTTGAGGTGCTCAGCTTGCTAAACATGGTGAAGTGAATCCCGGGTAACTCATATCCTGCAAGGCTCTTGAGCAGGGGTTTCCGGGGACATTTCTTTCAAAGGAAAGTTTGACACTTTTGTACCCTGGAGCTTGCTGTGCACTGGGTCAGGTGCAGTCATAGCAACCAACCCACTTCTGTGGCAACAGCTTCCTGGCCATGAGACACAATACCCAGCACCCACAACTTAAAGAAGGAGATGTGTCATTTTCAGTTTTTCACTGTTTCAGTCCATTATTGGCTGCTTCAGGCAGAGACATTATGATGGAAGTGTGTGGGGCAGTGAAGCTGCTTAGTTCCTCATAACAACGAGTGAGAACAAAGAAACTGCCCGAGTAGAAGAGGCAAGGGGCCAAAGCAGGCCCCACGGCTGGGCCACACGACCCACCACTGGTGGGCCCCAGTGATCCACACAGTGGCATTCTACCTCACCCTCCAAGGCTCAACATTTTAGTTTGATGGGGGAGGTGTGTGGGCACCATTCAGCACATACAGACCAAATTGGATGGATTTTAAAAGTTAAATTCTATTCCTGATTTTTCTTTTTTTTTTAATTCCTGATTTTTCAAAAAAAAAAAAGGATTTTTATGGCATTCACTGCTAATAACAAAAAAAATCACAAAATATCTGTTTGCAAATAGCCTTTTCTCAAGGGTTTCTGCAGACTAAATTTCTTTAGAAAAGAAATAAATTTACTCATTCTTTTTTTTTTTTTTATCTTTTTGAGACAGGGTTTCACTATGTGGTTCAGGCTGGCCGGATGCTCACTTTGTAGCCTAGGCTGGTCTCAAACTCTCAATGATCCTCCTGCCTGAACCTACCGAGCGCTGGGATTGCAGGTGTGTACCACCACACCTGGCTTCCCTCATTCACTGTGGAACTATCACCTTTACCTTGAAAGTGCAGATAAAGATGACTTCTAGATTAGGAAGAAATACTGATGGAGACCTAGCACAGAAAAGGCTAACGCAGGTCTCTTCTGTTCATCCTTTTGAAGAGGCAAAACCAAAAACATAATGCATTTGAATATTTTGTGATGAGTTATCAGTAACTCCTCACTGGGTACAGGAATTTTTAAGGGAGTAGGACCCCAAACCACTTAACTGGTTACATTTAATCTAAAAGTGAGGTAAAATTATTAAATGTGGAATAGTGAAGGTGCCAAGATCTTAGGGCTGTGGGTCATCCACTCTGCTCTAAAGATGCATCTATTCTCTACCTGAATAGCAATGGTCGGTCACCTGCGTGCAGAATATTAATAAATCATTTGTTTTTATTAGAAACATAAACAACTTTTTTCTTAATGGCCTTGCTCATCTTGGTGCTGTATCACCCTTCACAAAGCCTAAGCTAGATGTTCACTGATAGATTCTAAATTAGGGCAACACTAGGGGATGGAGAAGATGGTGGCACTAAGAAAGAGGCTGGCAGGATCCAGATGTGGCACACACCTGTAATCCCAGCACCCCTCAAAACTGACACCCGAGGATTGCAAGGCTGAGTCCAGTTTGGGAATCTTAGTGAAATGCCAAGGCCGTCTCAAAAAACAAAAGGGACAGGGCCAGCCAAATAGCTCAGCGGATTAAAGCACCTACAAGCGGGTGAAAGGGCCAGGGGTCTGATCCCTGGGCCTGTTTTGCCGGCCCCACCCCCAGGGCACAGCAATTGAAACTGGGCGTGGTAGAATACACCTATAATTCCAGCTTTTGGGAGGCTGTAAACTGGTAGATCACTCTGAGTCCAATCTAGTAGTGAGACCCTGAACACCCTGTAAACCCTTCCCTAAAATACAAAATAAATAAATAAATAAACAAAAGGGGCTGAGGATATAATTCTATATAAAGGCCCTATCTTCATTTCTGGCTCAGGGAACAAAGTGGCTGGAGAGAAACAGTTAACAGAATCATGGTGCAATCAATATTTTCAGCTCTTTAAAAAAATGTGTATAATCGCATCTTCTTCCCAATACGAGTCAAAGCATCACTTGTATTTGCCAGATATTATTCAGCGTGCATGCAGGGGTACTTTCTCTGTGAAGACTAGAGTGCCTTCTACTATTTGAATATCTTAGAAAGTTGCAAACAGTTGCTACTCCATGAGCAGAAGCCTCCATGAATGTGGAAGCTGGGTGGCTGCCTGGCCAGGCATCAGGAGGGCCTGCTCTGAGGATTTGGAGTCTCTGAGTCTCAAAGAACAAGAACTGTCTTCCAAGAAGTAGCTTCAACAGCTGGGCAGAAATTATTAGCAGAAGTTTTTTTTTTTTTTTAACCTAAGACAACAACATTCTCTATCTTTGAATATCAGCTTTTCTTCTTCATACTTCTTCTATTCCAAAAAATGTAAAAGAAAAAAAACCCACTAAAGTATTATATTTTATGTTTTACTTACAGTAGGGTTGGTCCGCTGTGTACTCCTCCAAATGCGTCTTTGTCGATAACTGTCAGGTATCTATTCTTGTTTAGGTAACTAAACAGACAGTGACAGAGAGAGAGGAAAAGAGTGAGTTAGGTGGGCTTAAGCAATCATATCATGTTAGTGCAAATACTGAAGTAAAATGTGAACGTGGTCTCCCTAGTTATTAACTGTTTTTTACGAATCTAGAAGATACTTTTCTAGTTTAAGAACTCGAAACATTCTGTGTTCTAGTTGTGCAAAATGTATATGTAATTATGGAAGTTGTCTCTCAAAATGAACGTGTTTATGATCTAATGTGTGTATCTAAATTTCATCAAAGTCATCTAGCTGGGTGTGGTGGTTCACGCTTGTAATTCCAGCACTCAGGAGGCTCAGGCAGGACGATCACTGCCAGTTCAAGGCCAGCCTGGAGCACAAAGCGAGTTCAAGGCCAGCCTGAACTGCATATGAGATCCTGTCTCAGAAAGGGGGGAAAAGTTGTCTAGATTTCTAATTTCCCTGGCCAGTGGATTGTGTTTTCTATCTTCTTCACTACCTACTGGTTTTAATGTTTGTTTTCAATATCGATCAGTATTCACATCTGTTTTTGAAGACAGGGCTTAAGTCAGCAATGAAATGGAAGTGTTAAAGGTGGTGGGTGATGACAGAGACTGTGAAAGATTCATATTTTTGAGCAGGGATGCCTGAATAAAAATATAGCATGCCAGTTAAATTTAAATTTTATTATTTTTTTAATCTTTAGAATTTGACTGCATCAAATTTTAGTGTAAGTATTCCCCATGCAATTTTTGAAATGTTTGCACATAAAATAGTTATCTAATGTTTACTTGAGTTTCGAATTAAGTTGACTGACCTGTGTGGTGTATAACAACACTATTTTTGGTAGTCAGAGGAGGTGTTCAGACAAATAAGATTATAGCATATACCTTCAGTGGGAAGGATTTGGTGGATACATTGATCTTTCCATTTTGAAAACACTTCAGCCATTTGAGAGTTTTATATTGTTGAAGCAACTCAAGTAGCAAAGTAGTCTGGGAACCAAATTTCATCCAAAGGGATAAGAAACTGGCCTCCCCCTATAGTATTTTAAGAGGCCAAAGTTAACTAAAGGTGAATAGAGCTCATATGCATTTGTTATAGATGATCCCAATTTACACATTAAAGGTAATTCACAGGCTGAGGAAGTGGCTTAGTGGTAGTGCTCACCTACACATACAGGGGTTGGATCCACGGCACCACAAAGAAAACAACACTCTGTACCATATGTATTGTTTTATGTCACTCTGTTTCCATCTTTGTTTTTGCAATTTGTATTTGCTTTTGTTTTTGCTCTTTAAAATAAAATAAAATGTAAAAAAAAAAAAAAGACTCATTCCTAGTCTTAAGCACCATGGATGATGCAAAATGAGCGCAATAAAGACTCTAGGGTGGTCTGCTTAGATACAAATAATGCTTTAACTACTGTAATCAAAAATGCTGTTAATGTTTAAATTGTAATAATTTTATTACAATAAAAGACATTGTCCTTCATTTCTCTCAAAACAATGCTCCCCTCTTGCTTTCAACATTCTTGTCACGTTCTGGGGCAATTCTGGAAATCCTTTTGGATAATGTCTTTAGTTGCCCTTTTGTGGTTGCTTTAATGTCCTGAATTGATTTAAAGCACTTCCCTTTCATGGTCTGTATGACTTTGTGAAAGATGCCAAAGTCAGATCGTGCAAGATCTGGTGAATAAGGTAGTCAAAGATACACAGGAATATTTTTAAATTTAATTTTATTGGTACATTTTACGTCTACATGATGATAATATGCATCACATGGAATTTGTACATGATATAGCTTGATTGTTTTATCCCATTTCCTTCCCCTCCCTCAATCCTTCTTCCTCTCCTTATTCATGTAAGATTTGTTTCCATTTTCCCTTTCATTCTCTTCCTTTTCCCTTCCTTCCTTGCCCCTTCCCATATGAACACTTTGTTTTCCTCTTTCACAATGTCTATTATGTATTTTGGTCCGTATTTTCTCTTTTAGTTTCTCATACAAGAGAAATCATGTAATATTTGAATATGTGTGTCCAATTCATTTCACTGAAGGGTATGGCCTGAAAGTACACCCCTTTATCCAGAAATGCCTCAAGTTTAGTTTTCTTTATGGCAGAATAGTACTCCACTGCATATAACCCCCCCCCCACATCTTTCTTACCCATTCTATAGTTGATGGGCACTTTGGCTGTTTTCAAGATGTAGCTATTATAGACTTTGCTGCTGTACACATGGATGTGCATATATTGTTGTGGAAAATGATTTTAATTCTTTCAGGAAGGTGCCAAGAACAAGCAAAGCTGGGTCAAATGGTTTTTTGAGGAATTTATATAGTGGTTACACCAGTCTACACTCCCACCAACAGTAGAGAAGGTTTTCTTTTTTTGCACAGACCTGCCAACCTTTGTTATTGGTTGACTTCTTAATAATAGCCTCTTTTTTCGGGGGTGAAATGAAACCCCAGTGTTGTTTATATTCACATCTCTTGAATGACCAGTGATGTTCAACATTTGTTGATATATTTATTTGCTGCTTCTAGTTCTTCATCTGAGAAGTGTGTATTGATTTCAGATGCCCTTTTTTGATTAGGTCTTTAAATGTGGGGGAGGTTGATGTTTTTTTTTTTTTTTAGTTCTTTATATATTCGCAATATTATTCCTTTGCCTGAAGAACAGCTGACAAAATTTTTTCCCCCACTCTGTGGGTTATGTCTTCACTCTGTTCATGGTTTCTTTTGCTATGCAGAAGCTTTCTGATGCAATCCCAGTTCTTCATTCTTCTTATTTCTTACACAGTTTGGGCTTTGTTCATGAAGTCTTTGCCTACACCTATGTCTTCGCGAGTTCTATCTATTCTACTTTCCAGCAGATTTAGTTTTTCTGTTTTAATATTTAGATCTTTATCTATTTTGGTTTTACTTTTATTCTGTACCTTTTTTTATGAGGCTTTCTGTTGGCTGGTTCTTGGCTGACACATTTACTGTATTTTTTTTTTTTTTTAGCTCACACATTATACAGACACTGGTGAAAGAGGACTTCCAAAACCACTTCAGAAAGTGGCAGGAAAGATGGGATAAGTGTGTTCAAAGCAAGGAAGAATATTTTGAGGGGAATGAATGGAGGCATGTGCTACTATACCTGGCTTAGGATAGAAAATTCTTATGGATGATAGTTAATAATAGTGTGACTGAGGATTTTCCAGAGCCCTCACAGCTGAACAGTTCTCTGGCTAATTGTATCCAGGTGAGATTTTGCTGCAGGAGTGGGAGTAACAAGAATTTTATCAACACCAGTGTTGGAGGTCTATCTTCCCCTTATGGGTAGGATGCAGGACGAACCAGGTAAGAAGCACTGAGGTGCACATGTGATATACTGAGATCTTACAAATTGGTAAACATTTCAAATTTTTTAAAACTAGACGTTAAAACTACTTAATCTAAAACAGCCATTGCCAGTGTCTTTCCTTACGATCTTTATTTCTTTAATGGAATTGTCCAAATCTGCTATTACTTAGGTCTTTGTTGTTCTGTTTTTACTTCTTTCTTGTCTTCCCAAGCAAGATGAAAGTTCTACTTTTTTCATTGCTGCATGCCTAAGTTCAGTACCCTATCACTATTTCATGGATGGAAATTGTGATTGGTAAAACATATTAAACCAATAGTTTTTCCCTCTGAGAGAGTGAGGTAGGCAATGTTAATAATCTCTGAGGATGGCTTTAATAACAGAATGAAAGAACAGAAGACTTAGCATATGGTATGGCTGATTGGCCAACAGTGACCTTCCTGATGGCAGTGATTACTGAAGCACCTGGATTTTAAGGGGTTGGAACAGACATTGCCTATCCGAGTAGTAGCTAGACACTCAGCCTTCAAGATGCATTAGTTCGCTTTTGTTATTGTAACAAAACACTTGGAATAGTCAACTTAAAAATAGGAACGGTTTATTTTGGTTCACAGTTTCAGAGGCTTTCATCCTTGGTCACTTGGTTCCATTGTTTCTGAGCCTGTGTTGAGGCAGCATCTTATGGCAGGGGCACATAGTACCTGGGGAAACTGCTTACCTCGTCATGGTTAGGACGCCAAAGAGAGAGTAAGAACTGCCTGAGCTCCCAGAATCCTCTTCAAGGACACACATCCAACCCAACTTCCTTGTACTAGATTCTACCACTTAAAGGCTTCACCAACTGCTAGTTGCATGAAGCTAAGGGCCAAACACATGAACAAGGCATTGTTAACGTCTGATTCAGAGAGTCGATCTCATGCAAGTTTAAAGACTCACTGAGATGCCAAGTCATTCAATCAGTGCTTTCCCAGTGGATTATTGTCATGTAAGACTCCAATCACCAGTCTGTCCAGTTTGATTTCTTCAACCCATTATGCTCATGAAGATCTTTGATAGTTGAAATTCTCAAGAGCCACCTTGGAGAAAACAACTGGACAGAAAATCTTGAACAGCACACTTTTTTTTGTCAGAAGATGATAAAGCCCAGCATAAGGGCCACATTGGATGCAGCTCTCTTTGTATCCTTTGGAATATGTAGTTTACAGATCACATTCTGTTCCCAGACTCTTGAAAACCAAATAAAGAGCTGGGAGTTCATCACAAGTTATCCTCTTCCTCTCCAACTCCTGCAAGTAAAAATCGGCTTGCTCTAATCATTAAAAATTATTATAGGACTGAAGTATTGTTAGTCCAACTCTGCAGTGTTTTGATTTGATATTTAATATACCCTTGAGGATAAGGAGACTGGTTGATAAGCCTTGCAGTTTACCAGAAACACTGCAGAAGACTTCAAACTGGGAAAGCCAGCCAGAGTCCAGGAGGGGAGAGGAGGAGGAGGAAGCGGAGGTGCAGCCAACTTGAACAGAGGTGAACGGACCTTGCAGGAGGCTGTGTTCTCAAAAACCAACACAGTTGTTTAGGTGTTTAATCTCTTGGAGATAATTAGGTGCCTAAAAGTGAAATCACTCTGTCTTTTGTAGTTCTGAGGGCTGTTTTGGTTATGTGTTAACTGTGCATTCAGATTTCTCCCTCTACCATCCAGCTGAAGCTAGGAGTTGGGAGAGAAAATATAGATGCAGAAGCCATCACATCCAGGAAGAAAGTGCTTTAATCAGTCTCATTATGGCTTGACATTTTCTGGGGATGCCAGTCTAGTAAGACCAATTCTTCAACCACGACCTATCCTTATTCTTCAAGAGCGCAAATTCTGTGAATTTGATGCAATAGATCAACACAAATCCTGATGAAAACCTACTCTAGACAATTATTCTGTAGGGGAATGATAATTGAAACTATTCATTACAAGGAGATTAAACATAAATGAACTTAGAGGGTAGAAAAACACGTATGAAAGGGTGAATGGAAAGATATCTTGCAAGTCAGGATTTCTGAATGTAAATAGTGAGTGCTTATATGAATAAAACTGACATTTCCTTTAAAAGTAAGTGTGGATGTTGCTATATAAATATCTATTTGATGCATTTTCACTGTTTCAGGGCTATGCCTCTTTGAGAATTTGTTCAAAGTGATGAATAAAGTTCTTCCTAAAAAAGAGACATAGGAATTTCTGCATAAAGTTTAAAGAGGCGATGCTCTGAGTTAAGACTGTGCCTCCTACAATATTAAGGGAAGAACATTGTGGTCTGAAAGACTAAAGCAGTCAGAAATGAGCCGGGAAAAATACTCAATGAACAAACTCAGTCAATGTGTACTGTGTGTGCATGCAAGTATATGTGAGTGTGCATACATACTCATGTGTGTACCATTTCTGTTGAACTCACTCTTGGCAATAGCAGCCATTCAACAAAGATGAATGAGTGAATAAATGGAAGTTTGGTTTCTGGATAATTCAAAGGCAAGAAGCACCCTCTATGCCATATTTACAAGGAAGTAAATGATGTCAAAGAAATGTGTATGAAACTGTGGCAAGGAAATTTGCTGTTGCTGCTGAGAAGATGTTTCTCTGAGGAGTTTAGGATATGTTTCAGCTCCAAGATGACATTTCAGTCTGATGCTCCACTATCCTTCCAGAGCAAAGTTGGGTTGCTATCCAGTTATGTTGCGAGACTCACTGGGAAAACCTTCTGTCAGGAACTGAGCTTCTTTTCCATAGCTCTGGTTATTCAGAAAATTATAGGATCCTCTGCCAAGCTCTTACATGGGTCTGAAGAGGAGCTGGATGACTCCATGGGAATCCATTTGGTTGCAGAAATCAGGATATCTCTTTATAAACTTAACAGGTGAGAAAATGCTCAAGATTGAAATAGACAGAGGGAAAGGTCAGTCTTGGAGAATATCCATAAGCTGTTCAAATACTTATCCTATGAGAAATAATATCCTGCTTAATCCTGTAATCCTTTCTATCATCATCTTTATTCCAGCATGCCAAGCTGTGGTGATTTACCTCTAGTCAGTTGATGTGTGATGGTATTACCATGTTAATTTGTGATGACCTTTATGTTCCTGATCTTTAGTGTCTTTCTCAGTTCTTAGCACATCCTGCTAGAGTTAGACAACAAAAATAGACACTCAGACATTTTATGAAAAGCAAGATAACTCCATAAAGACTGTGGAGGGAGGGTAAAAAAGAGGTTCCCAGAATGAGTATGTGGCTTAATTTGCTGCGAAGTGCAGTTCAACTTCTGTTGAGCAAGGATGCTTGTATTAATTTCACATCTGAGTGATGACAATGTGCTTGGCTGCATATGAAATCACAGGACCTTGGGCCTTTATGCATCCTATTATTTTCACAAATTTCTAACTAATTACTCAATTGCTGCTGAGGCATCAGTGCTTGTACTTAGCCTGGAATTTGCCCAACATGGCTGCAGCAGTATTACTCAGTTACACTAAAATGTGGGTGTAAATGAGGTCAGACCTGAAAATCTCGGCAAATTGACATGAGGTAGATAATGAGGAATGATTTCTTCTTTTGGATGGCATTTCCAAATGAAATTATAAGGCACATGTGTATTATTTTGAGACAAGGTCTCACTAAATTGCACAGGCTGGCCATTTAATATGCAGTTCTCTTGTCTCAGCCTTCTGAGTCTCTGGGATTACAAGGATATACATGCTAAGTGTCTCAGTTATTCTTTCTTCATTGCTGGGACAAAATACCTGTCACATAAAATGAAGAAAGGAAAGGTTTATTTAGCTCACAGTTAGTAAAGCTTTCAGTCCATAATCAGCTGGCTTCAAGGCAGAGTGGTACATGGCAGAGGGCAGCAGCGTATGGTGGCAGAAAATAGCAAAGAGCAAAGGGAGGAGTCACAGCTGTGGCTGCTAGCTAGCCTCTCTCCCCTCCTTGCATGGTAATGCAGATTATCTGCCCCTGGGCAAGTGTAGCACACATAATCCCAGCATTGAATCATGCATTAATCACAAACTCTAGAAGCAGCTCCAATGACTATATGAAGCTCTGGGGGGACAGCTAGATACAAACCATAACACCAAGCAAAATGTACAAATATCTGAACACTTCTGGATAAATTACCAATTGCTCAGTTTCTTTGTACCATCCTTGAACCCTAGTAGGATAATTATAGAACACTGAAGGGTTTACTTTAGTTCAAGATCGCAAAAAGCATTAAGATAAGAAGCAGCTTCCCTGTGTTTAAAACACAAACTGAATACTATTTCATTATTATTATGGAAATTTGACCTCTATCTCCTTTATATCCAATCCAATCCTTGTCTTATATTGCTCCTAATAATGGCCATCAGTCTGGTTACATATTGATTTACAGGATTTTTTGTTTTGTTTTGTTGTGTTTTTTTTTTTTTTTTGTGGTTAAATCTAGGAAAAAGGAACATCCTGTCAACCAGAAACCAGAAACTTAGGGTAGAGCCATGATTTGTTGCATTCACAAAACTGATTAAAAAAAAAAAAAAGAAAGAAAAAGAGATCTTTGTTTACTGTTATGATTGGATCTGAACTTTCTAATCCTGAAATAGTTTCATCCAGATAATTTTTTTGTGTGATTCTGGGGATGGATTCCTACCACTGAGCTTCCCCTCCAGCCCTCAGATATTTCTGATTTCATGGTTACCCTTTAACTTTTTCTAGGAGTTGAGAGACGGATGGCATAACTAAGCACACACCATGGTCGTCTTCACCAAACATCTTCACCTAGAGCAGCAAAACTCTTACTCTCTAGTCAAACACTGCTTTTCACCAGGTTTTGTGAATAAGGTTTTATTGAAACAGCCACATTCATTTGCTTCTGTAAAGACTATTGACACTTTTATACTATAGTAGTAGAATTGGGTGGTGGACCTGAGACCATTTACTCCACAAAGCCCAAAATACTTGCTTTATGAGCTCTTGCCAGAAAGATTGCTAACCCCCAATCTGGACTTTTAAGAACCAGGGAACAGAATTGTTAGCCTAAGAAATATTTGTCACATTTTTTTGACTCTTCCAAGTACATTTATTTATTTATTTATTTATTTATTTATTTATTTATTGGACCAGGGATTGAACTCAAGACTCTGAGCTTGCCAGGCAGGTGCTTCTGCTGCAGAGCTATATCCCCAGCCTAAGTATTTTTAATATTTAACATAAAAGGTGGAGAATATTGAAAATGGTACACTGATTTCTTCCCTGTATTTCAAGGGGTAGTTTTGGTGGCTAAAACAAACCCCAACAAAGGCACCAGTGAATTAAAATTCATTGTCAGTCCTCCAGTCAACCCTCTTACAGAGCTCATAATATGATCTGAGGGAAATCTACTGGTAAGACAGAACGCTTCTGCATGGTCTGTTCATAGGATTAATTTCAGAAGTCTATGAGATAAGCTGAAACCTCTGCTAGTTAGGCTACGCTTCAGGTTGCCGCTAGAACACACCTTGTTCAATTTACCTGCCTCCCAGCAGGTAATGTATTAAAAGACTCTGTGATCTGAGGGAAATCTACTGGGAAGACAGAACCCTTCTGCATACTCTCTTCGTAGGCTTAAGTAGTATGACCTTGATCTTGATTCCTGCTTTGTGGCACACAGCTCCTAAACTCTTAGGCTCTCCTGAATGATAAGAGTGTCTTTTGCATGCTGATTGGTGACTGGCTTCAGAACAGAGGCTTGTCACCAGAAAGATCATGGCCTTATTAGAGGGTCAGGACTTCTAATTCTGCCCCTCCACCCCAACCTCTGGAGGATAAAAAAGAGGTTGAGTTGGTCCCTCATGGCCAGTGACGTCATCAGCCATGCTTGTGAATGAATTCTGCATACCTTGCCTCATCTCCCCTCCTCCTGCAAGCGCCTAGTTGTATTGAGCCTCCAGATAGCTGAAGACATAGAAGTTCTAGAGAGTGGCATGCCCAGAGGTGTGGAAGTTGTGTACTTCTCATGTGCTTTGCCTTGCACATCATCCCCCCGGTGGTCTTTAAACATCCTTTAGCATCAGTAAAGTCTTTCCCTGAGCTATGTGAGTTGATCTGGCCAATTAGTTGGATAAAAAAGAGTTAGCACCTCCAAGAGTGTTGCTGATTGGACAGAAGCAGGTCATAAACAGGGCTTGAGAATGGCGTCAGAAGAGGGGCAAGTCTGTGGGTTCACTGAATTGGCAGGGTCTGACACTATCCTTAGGTAGATAGTGTCAGAATTGCATTAAATTGATGGAATATCCTGTTAATGTCTGCTTCTAAATTTGGGTGTTGATGAAGAAAAAAAGTCCCCTCATATTTTAGTGACCCAAGATTGCATATTTGATATTGAGACTTTTTTTCTTCCTCCTAGCAGTAATAGTACCCCCAGAGTGTTCTGTGCAACATCATGTGGGAAGCGATGCTAGAGAAACCAGGAGTTCCCTGGGAAGCTCCACCCTCTCTTGCACATTGAATTCAGACTGCTCTATAAGGCCTGAGAGGTCCTCCACATGCTTCGATGACCCTGGTGAGATCGTGAGCTGCTGCTTTAAAGGAACACTCATTCACTTACCCTGGAAAGAGAGTTCAAGGAACATAATTTGGGAAAGGCTTCCTCTTTCCCATCTCATTCTTTTACCATGAATTCTGGGGAGGAGCCAGGAGGATAATTGTTCCCTTGTTAATTTTTTCATCTCTTCAATAGGAAATGTCTCTAAACCCTTTTAGTATCCTTACTTTTGGGCCAAAACTATAAAATAATAGGCCCCTAGGTCTACACTGAGATCCACTTAGCCCAGCAAGGTCTCCTGATTACAGAACAACCCTCTTGATAAAGCCCTCGAATTCTTGGCAGAGTTCTCTAAAAGTAACAGGAGATCAACTGTGGTCTGGAGCAAGATATTTTGAAGCTAGTGGTCAGTATATGTGACCTAATTTAACCTCAATTCTTTTTATTTAATTTTATGTTTTTTATATAGGGTCTACAGGGTCTCACTACACAGATTGGACCCATAGCGATCCTCCTGTTTTCAGCTTTCCAAGTGCTGGGATTATAGGCACACACTACCACACCCAGTCTCAGAGTGCCCTGGGGGCAGGGCTGGCACCGCCCACTGGGGATTGAACCCCAGTCCCTGTGCCTTTAGTCTGCTGAGCTCTCTGGCCAGCCCTTCAATTCATTAAGTTTGATAACATGTACCATCCCAGACTTTTCCTCAGCCTCTTCCACCCTGACTTCTGTTGGAAGCTTGCCGAGTGGGTGGTCTGGCTGCATTGATAGATTCTCGCTGACCAATGACACTTTCTTGGTGTGATAACTGCCTGAAACTCCTTCTGTATTCTGGAGTTTTGAGTTGAATTCTTTCTTCCACACGACCTCCTTCTTTGTAGGTGCCAGGTGTTTTAACTTCAATATTTCATATTTTTGATGGACTGAGCTAAGGAGCCTGCATATCCTCCAAGGCTAACAACCAAGCAGCAATGGATGGAGAAGCTGGGTTTTCAGCCTTGGTGGTGGCAGGTAAGTCACCAGTAATGACTTAGAGCAGAGGGCAGGGAGTGTAACACTGAGATCCAGGTCTCCGCATTGGCTCAGGTACTAGAGCGCTCCATCACAGTTCGAATGCCACATTGAAAAAATTATGTGTCCTTTGTGTTCTACTCCCTTCTTATGTAAATGTGAAAGTTGGATAAAATGGATGATAACATATTCCACAGAAGTGGTTTTTAACTTTGGCTCCGTGTCACCTGGAGAGATTTTAAAATCTCTGCTGCCCTGCTTATTCGCAATATCTAGTGGTGGATGGGGGATAGAGCTCAGTGGCACAGTGCCTGCCTGGCAAGCATGAGGCCCTAAGTTCAGTTTGTGGTGAGAGAGAGAGAGAGATAGAGAGAGAGAGAGAGAGAGAGAGAGAGAGAGAGAGAGAGAGAATATGAATGAGAATGAGAATGAATATCTGGTGGCAGAGCCTAGTCAGGATTCTGAATTCTGGCCACATTTGAAACCACTTCTGTGTATCCCTAAAAGTTTATCTGTACTTTATGTTCTAAATCTCTGTACCCAAGAAATAACTGAGAAAGCTTGAGGATCGCATTTTCTTTTTCCGTTTTTAATGTATTTAGTACAGGGTCCACAGGGTCCCACTACACAGATCAGATTCGTACTGATCCTCCTGTTTTCAGCCTCCCAAGCACTGGGATTACAGGTATGCACCACCATTCCCAGTCTCAGTTCCCACCTCAGCACACCTGGGGGTGGGGGGCGGCACAGCACATGGGGTAGGGGCAGGGGGCTATCTGGATGGCCCATGAGGACCATATTTTCTAACTATTAAATATGGCAAGATGAGCAAATAATTTGAAGTCTAGCTCATTAACTTGGGTTTTAAAATCCTTTTTGTGGGCCAGCAAGATAGCTCAGTGGACTGAGCCAGCCACAGAGACCAGGCATGGTGGCATATGCCTGTAATCCCAGTGCTGGGGAGGCTGAAAACAGGAAGATCACTATGAGTCTGAGCTGCATAGTGAGACCCTGTACCAAAGACATTAAAAAAAAAAATCTATAAATTCCTTTGTGTAAAATTTTGAGGAATGAATTTCCGTCGCTCCATTGTTTCAGACCCTTTCCTCATCCAGCTAGAAAAGCAGTTTTGGTTTAATCAAGAAGTGACAGCATACAGTGAATTCAGGAGCTATGTTCTCAGCTCTGGTCTCCCTGCTTGAGAGTTTCTTTAATATCTCTACCCTTGTGGATCTTTGTTGTCAGTTTTTCATGTTCCCAGTACCTAGAAGAGCATGATAATCTCCTGAAAGCTGTACTCTCTAAGAATCTACAAAGTAGCTTAGTAGCTTCATAGTAGTTTCAATAACCTATTCATAGAAATTTAGAATTAGGAAGACCATTTCCCTAAGGGTAATGTTTTTTTTAGCCAAATCAAAGATAGTATTTGGTGAAATTCATGCAATATTAAAATTAATGGTAATTAAACAGCTGGGAGGTAAAACAAATCCAGAGAAAATTGTGCTTAGATCTTTAAGCAAGGAGGCCAGAGTTGTTGGATATTTAGCACTTGGTTATTTCCTAGTGCATATTTTGATTTGAGTTCACATTTCCCCATAAGGCTCTTGGATTTTTGACCCTGTTACCCTTGAGTTGAGTCTGCAAGCACCTTATTGTGGGCAGGGAGCATGCTGCTTCTATTCATCTTGGCTTTGCCAGTGGACAGCACTGTTGGTGAGACCCTGTCGGTGTTTGGTAATTATGGTAGGAAGTAAATGAAGGATTGTGTGAGATTAATTAGCATAGTAAAGTTAAGATGGAAAGTCTCTATAATTCTGTCAATAAATTTGATTGATAAGAATTCATGCTACTCTGTAGACTCCTTTATAACTTCCCCTATAAATCCATATTTTGAACAATGACTGAAATCAACCCTAATGGTGCCCAACCTCCACCCCAACAAGACAATTGAGAGCATGATACTCTAACTTTTTGGCAAGTGTATGACCGGGGTGACAGTTTCTGTGGTTACCAACGACTTACACAGCATCCAGCTTTGTCCCATTGAAAGCATGTCCTTGGATTGAAGTAAAGCCATTGTTGTATAGTTTCCTACAATCAATGAAGAGAGAAAAAAAATCAGTAATTTATTGAAGATGATAGTAGCCTTTTTTTTTTTTTTTTTTTTTTAAGTGGTTAGGTGTCTTTTCTTCAGTCAGAAATGTGCCTAAAGTTTCACAGGTCTCACACATGCACCCCACAGGAAAACTTTATGGTATGTTTTGGACATAAGACAATAGTTTACAGTTTAAATATCCATTCTCAGGCTGGGGAGATAGCTCAGCAGTCCAAGCTCCTGCCTGGCAAGCACAAAGACCCAAGTTTGATTCCTGGTACTGCATGACATGCTGGCGCCAGAGCCTGGGTATGGTGGCACACACCTGTAATCCTAGTGCTGAAGACGCTGCGACAGGAAGATCTCTCTGAGTCTGAACTGTGTAGTGAAGCCCTGTATCCAGTTTTTAAAATATCCAAACCTAAATGTCCATTCTCTAACATTATATGCTAGTAAGGAAGCCTTTTCTCTAGAAGCAGATTTACTCAGAAGAATATAGACTTGCTAAAGAATTTTTAAAAAATTACCACATATATCAAGAAAAGGAGGTCTAGGATAATAGTTAACCCACTGCTATTTTTTAAGTTTACTTTTTTTTTTTTTTTCCTGGAACCGGGGATTGAACTCAGACCCTTGCGTTTGCCAGGGAAGTGCTTATTCTACTGAGCCATCTCCCAGGCGCCCCCACTGCTATTTTTTAAAGATATTTTAATTTTATTTTTTTTAAACCAAATTTGTAGGACAGTTTCAATCATTAACACATTGCATACATTCTTCCAGTGGTTAATTGCTGTACAAGATGTGGACAGGATATCCTATTTACAAACACTATTAGAACAAATCCCTCTTTTCATTAAGAGAATGTAACTATATATCTATTCTAACCATTTTGAATACACAGATACAAAATGGACATTCATCTGTATCCCCTTTTTTGTTTATTTCCATTATTTGAATATTATAGATGTGTTAACTCAGCAAAATATTTGAAAAGAGTCCAGTAGTCCATAATAGTATTGGGTCTTTTGCTTAACTGACAATGTCAGAAATTGTTGACCTGAGTCCCCTACAGCTCAACATACCAGCATGGCTTTAATTCTTATATTTCATTTTTATGCTTTTCTGCTGGATGGTTAAGACCAAGATAAAGCAAGACCTATGCAACAAGAATTGTAGCTTTTGGCTCTGATAAGGTCAGTGAAATCCCCTCAGGATTTATCCTGAGATCCTGTACCTCAGATTGTAGATCTTTGTCAGTGTCAGCCATGTGGATGAGTCACGGCCATTGCTTGGCCAATGTGCTCTCTGTGAAAGCCTGAGAGAATGTTTGTTCTCCATGTGACTCTCCTTAGGCACACTCTACATCATCGATCACTTTACTCTTTGGCCCCATAATCTTGATCAGAAAATTTGGGACACTACTGTTTTGTTGCTTTATTAATAGACAACCTCTGCAATAACTTTAAAAATTGGCTATCCATTTTTTAAATTGCTGTTTTGCCTGATTGTCTTGCTATGTAGTTCAGTCTGGCCTTGAAACATGCTATATAACCTCGGTGGCCTTGGATTCATGGTAATCATTCTGCCTCATTTTCCCAAATGTGGGATTTCAGGAATGTGCCAGCATGCCTGGCTACTTTTTTATATGTCAATATAAATTTGGTAATATTTTCTATAATGAGAGCAAAATTAATTCAGTCAATTTTTTTGCCTCCTCATGTAATGCACTATTTATTTTTTCTTGCTTGTTTTTAATTTTTATTCATTTCAATAAGAAAATAAAATAACAATGGAAAAGTTTCAAAACAGGGTAGTAGGACAGTTACAATAATTAATAATGCATAATGTTGTCTTCATAGTGATTATTCAGAGGACAAGATACAGACATGATATCTTGTCTAAACAATATTAGTACAAACCTTTCTTCTCATTGAACTAAGAGAAAGTAGCTGTGTATCTATCCTAACTATTTTGTATATACATAAATATTTTTTCACTACAAAATGGTCCTTATTTATATCCCTCTTTTTGGTTTTGTTTTTCAGAGATGGGTGTTCCATTGCTGTTAGAGAAGCCATATTTGGAGAAATCTTTAAAGAACCTTTTCATACTTCATGCCAGTTCAAATATTGTAGGTACTTGAATTCAGCAAATTAACCCAATGTAGTCTAATGATCCTTAATAGTAGTGGGTTATCAGCAGAACTGGTAATTATCAAAAGTTGCTGACTTGAGCCTTTTACAGCTCAGCATATTAATATGGCTTTGCTTTTTATAACTCGTGGTTATACTTTTCTGCTGGATGGTTAAGACCAAGTTAAAGCAAGACCTATATAACTAAAAATGTAATTTTTGTATCTGACAAGATCAGTCAAATCCCCTCAGGATTTACCCTGAAGCCATGTACAGCACCTTGTAGATCTTTTGTCAGTGTCAGCCATGTGGATAAGTCATGGCCATTCATTGCTTGACCAATTTGTTCTCTGTGAAAACCTGACAGAATTTTTTCTCTCCATGTGACTCTCCTTAGGCACACTATGCATCATTAATTACTTTCCTCTGTGGCCCCATAATCTCCTTGATCAGAAAATTTAGGACACCACTGAGTCACAGGATGTCACAGCACAGGTTCTCTTATGTCCTGAGTCCTCACTGACCTTGAAGGGCTAGGGCCAAAATATTTGCTATCCTCATAGCCCTTCTATTTCTTTAATTTTTGTTCTGCAAACTTTAGTTGTTAAACATCCAGAAGAGAAGCTTAATGATATTATTACCCTGTAATAGGGGCAGTTGGGCTTAACATCACTATCTAACCCAGTGCTATGAATGAAGGTGTAAATGCAGTTTCTTAAGGTGGACACTTTGAAAAATTTTCATCAGGATGCGTAGATTTTTCTATTTGCAGGGTTATTTCTCTTTTGTATTTTATACTCTGAGTTGACTTCAGATTAAACGCTTAAGGCTTGTAGGCTAAATTAAATACAACTTCATCTGAGAAATTCAGTAGACCATGGCCTTTCATGGAAAGTTCAACGTTTCAACTTTTTGCTGTTTCTGCACTGAATATCATCTTGATTCCAGAGGGCCAGTCTGAAGTATTATTACTTCTCTTTCCTGGTGAAGTGATTGAGACATGGAGTTAGCTTACCCACAAACCATTAGTCTAGAACTATTGGGAATGGCATCCCCATATTATTAGATATAATTCTCTTCACCCATCAAAAACACAAACACTGTCTCTAAATAAAATTATGGAAAAATAAAATAAAAATAAAACAAAATAAAATAAAATAACTGAACTTAAAAAAGAAGGTATCATGTCTGCATCTTGTACAGCAAATAGCCACTAGGAAGAGAGTATGCAATGTGTTAATTATTGAAACTGTCCTACCAATTTGATTTGAAACTGTCTCATTGCTATATGTCTCTAAAGAAAATTATGGAAAAATAAAATAAAAATAAAATAAAATAAAATAACTGAATTTAAAAGCACAAACACTTTCTGCAGGAGAAGGAGCCTCAGCATCTCAGGGATAGAGGGGGGTACCTGGGCATTATTCATGGTCTAGGCATGGAGACAGCCACGACCTCATTCCAACCCAGTCAGTGAGAATGCCTGGCGAGAGCTGCAGGGAGACTGAAAATGAGTGCGGTCTACCACACGTGAGCTCTGGTAGCATACTGCAGAAGCTGGGTGAGGGAGTGCGTGCAATCCTGATGCAGGCAGGCCATGGCAGGAGGATGGCAAGTTCAGTATCCTACCTTAGCAATTTAGTGTCCTTGTGAGACTCTGTTTAAAGATATATGTAGTAGCTCATGACAAAAGGCCTGGGTTTAATCCCAGTACTATAATAAAAGAAAAAATAAAAAGCACATAGGTGATTTCAAATTTGGAGCTAGACCTGGTTGTGCTATTTAATATCTGGGAGATACTGAGAGTTTATCAATTTTGCTAATCCTAAATTTCTTTATTTCTAAGTATGAACATAACTAATCCAAGGGCTATTGGGAAGCCCACACACTGAGGAAGTGCTATTGGATGTTAATTTTTCTCTTTTTCTTTTTTTATTATAACAAATATCTTGTTTACACAATAAACTGAGTATACTGGAGAATTGCACACATAGCTTATATTTCCAAAATAGAATAACTTAAATATTAAAATGTACCTTTCTGATACCAACATAACTGACCTTATAAGTATAGCAAATGGTAATATTCAATACAAATATCACAAAATCCACTAAATTTAAATGCTGGATATGACAGTGTACAATCTCAACTTCCTATGACCCATTTAAACTATTGACAACATTTCTTTTTTTTCCCATAATTTTATTGAGAAACAAATAGCAATGAGACAGTTTCAAACCAAATTGGTAGGATAGTTTCAATAATTAACACACTGCATACATTCTTCCCAGTGGTTAATTGCTGTACAAGATGTGGACTTGATATCCTATTTACAAACACTATTACAACAAA
>NW_004524583.1:5406989-5408673 GCF_000260255.1 Octodon degus
TAATTTTGGTCTGCAAACTTAGATTGTTAACCATCCAGAAGACAAGCTTATTGTTATTATCATACAACTTAGGCTGTTAAGCTTAACCTCATTATCTGTCTGAATATCAAACATTTTAGGAATAACATGGAACAGGTATTTTTCATCAAGTTTTGATATGCTGAACTTTAAGTCCCTATAGAATTTGATGAAAAAACATTTAAAAATTAGAATATATTTTTAAAATAGGCATAAAGACTTATATACTTCTTATGTTTACACGTAAGTCCAAAAATCTAACCATATACAACCTTGAAACAGGACAGCCCCACAATATTCCTTTTCCTATCTCTTACCTTCATTCACCACCCCCTTCTTTTTGAACAGTCATCTACCTGAGAGACAGAACAGCAGCAACTGGCATGTCATGACAAGCAGCCCATATTCAGAAGACCAGAACGATAGGCATTCCAAGCATGAAACTAGTATTACAGATTACCATCTGCAGTGCAGTTGCTTAGTTCACAGGTATCAGTATATATATTTAGTCAGGTTGAGAATCTTTCCAATTAACTGCTAGATTCAAAAATCTTCTGGAGATTCTCAGGATCATTGCCTTGTTCACCTTCTACATATAAATGTATGGCTTGACATTGTCGTGTTTCCTAGCTCTTCTCCTTTCTCTCTTTTGATTAGTTAGTCCTTGAGATCCTGCTTTCCTTTTACTTGTATTATACCTTTCTATTTGTATTTCTTTTTTTGAGTTCTTATACTAGGGAAGCTATACCATATGTACACATGTGTGTCTGGTTTATTTCACTTATGAGTATATGTTCAACTGACATCCACTTCAATATAAAGGCTTCGAGTTTATCATTTATAGCTGAGTAATACTCCATTGTGTAAAAATAACACATCTTTTTCAACCATTCCTCAGGTGATGGGCATCTTGGTTGTTTCCAAGATTTGGCTATCACAAATTGTGCTGCTATAAACATAAGCAAACATATATCCCTATGATATGATATTTTCAGATCCTCCGGGAAAATTCCCAGTAGAGGAATAGCTGGTTTAAATGGGATTTCCAGTCCAACTTTTCTAAGGAGTCACCACACTGATTTCCATAATGGTTGCACCAGTCTACATTCCCACCAGCAGTGGGGAAGAATTCCTTTTTCCCCACAGCCTCTCCAACATTTGCTGTTGGGTGATTTCTTTATGATAGCCATTCTTTCTGGGATGAAATCATATTTCAATGTTGTTTCAATTTGCATTTCGCAGATGGCTAGTGATGTGCAGCATTTTTTCATATATTTATTCGCTTCTTTAATTTCATCCTCTGAGAAGCGTGTGTTCATCTCAGATGCCCATTTCTGGATTGAGTCTTTAAATTTTGAGGCCCTAGTGTTTTTTAGTTCTTTATAAATTCTAGAGAGCAGACTTTTGTCTGAGCACTTATTTGTCATGATTTTTCCAAATTTGTGGGTTGTCTTTTAACTTTGTTGGTAATTTCTTTTGACATGAAAAAACTTCTCAGTAAGAGCAGATCCCAGTTGTTAATTCTTTCAACTGTACCCATGCGATTTGATTTATGTTCATGAAGTCTTTGCTTACCCCTATGTCTTTAAGAGTTCCTCCTACTTTCTCTTCCAGGAGATTTAGTGTCTCTGCTTTAATGTTTAGATCTTTAATCCATTTTGACTTT
>NW_004524583.1:5413563-5432532 GCF_000260255.1 Octodon degus
TTCCTGTTGCTGCCCTTGGGGGTGAACCTGTTGTGCCCGTCTGGCAAGATGTTCTGCTCCTGGACTAGCTGGGTGGGTTCTGTTCCCTACACTCTCTGCAGGGATTGCAGCTGCAGCTTTTCACCCCAGGCCTGTATGCCTGGCCTGAGCTGAGTCTGGAGGTGACAAGGTGAAGTAGGGAGGAGAGGCAGCTCTACCACACACTCACCGGGCCTGGGCTAGGACTGGATCTGAGTGTTCCCAGAACATGACAGAAATTCCTACTCTGTGGGTGGGGTGTTGGGGTGGTACTACGGAGTGATGGGGGAGTCTTAAGAGGGTGAAAGAGGGCATCACCCACCCTGTGCCTGGGCTGTGACCAGTAGGTCATGCTAGCATGGGGTAGCTGGAAGCTCTTCCACACACTCACTGGGCCTGGGCCATGACTGGATCTAGGGGTTCCTGGAATGTGGTAGAAATTCCTACTGGGCAGGTGGGGTAGGAGAGGTGCTGCAGAGTGGTGGGGGGCGTCACAAGGGTGTGGAAGAGGGTCTCACCCACACTGCGCCTGGGCTGGAACCAGTAGGTCCCGCCGGTGCAGGGTAGCTGGAAGCTCTCTCACACACTGGGCCTGGGCTAGGACTGACAACAGTTCTTTAAAGCTACTCTAGCATTTTGCCATAATTAGAAATTTATACAAAATACAATTTTATGTTCAAATATGGAAATAAGTAACATAATCCCAAAACCCAAAATATCCCAGAATTCTGTGAAAAGAAATATCCCCAATGGCTATATCCATGGTTACTAGAGTTGTTATGTAACATCTCAGGTACCATATTAACTAGAGCAGCATACGTGAATAAAACAGCAGTAAGTGCAAATATCCACATGGAAGCATTGACTTTTTCTTAAGTAGAGTTGTTTTACAAAGATGTGAAAATTATATATTTTTTATTTCCTCAAAATTTGTTGAGTACTGTGAATATTATTTTTTTCTTTTTGAGTTATATTTCTATCATAAATTTCATGGACAAATGACTTTGAAAAATGTGTCCAAAGGGAACAGTAATGTTCTGTAAAGAAACTGAGAGGACAGCAGTTCGCCTATGATGGGCATTAAGCAGCACAGTAGATGCCTTCCAGAGCAGCTACAACCCTGAAGTTTCTATGCACCCAAGTCTTTCCTGTGCTGTCGGAAGAAATGGTGGCTGGGAAGGAATCTCTTGTGTTTTCAAGAGAACTTTCCCTGTGAGAAGAGGGACTCAAAGTGTTCTACCCCCCAACAGCTGAGATAGTTCATGGGACCCAGATTGATTTGGAACAGCTTGGAAAATTGGCCTTAGGGAAAGATGTGTGGAGACTTGTATCAGTCTTTCTGGGGAGTTACTGAGCCACACTTGTGTCTAATAGATAACCTCAGACTGTAGTATGACCAGACATGGGGAGCTTGGTGATCCAGACAATAAACCTGCTGGTCCTAAACATGGGCAGTGGCACTGAACATAGAGAGAGGGGATCTGCAGAGGTGGCCCCAACTCTGCTTTGTAGCTGGTACAATGAAAGAATTTTCATCAGTTTGCATGATGAATTTCTCTTTCATACTTTCATTAGATCTTTTCCATTAGAGCTTTTTTGTGACTAGTCCTTATTAAAAATGTACTTTTGAAGCTCTGAAGAGCAGTTCTCAAAAAATAATGAGACATAGAACACATCGTGCCACTATGTGTTCTATTCAATGTAATAATAGTTTGTGGATAGTGAGTGAAAAATGTGGCTGCAGAGTATGCAGAGACTAAAGTGGTGCCACTGTCTAACTCAGTGGTGTTGGGAAAGTCACTTAAGTTTGCTCTACCAGCATTCTTCCTTTGTGGAATGGTGGTATTTGAATGCAGAATATTATGCCTGTAGACCACATCTGGTTTACTGCCTATTAAATTTTATTAGCTAGTTGACATGTTCATGTATGTATATGGTTGTTTTTCCTTACGGTGGCAGAGTTCAACACTTGGTGTAGAGCCCATGTATAAAACCTATTGACCCTTCACAGAAAAAATGTACCAACCACTGCCGTACGGGAAGATGCTTGTCTCATTATTTATTTATTTATTTTTTTTGGCGGAACTGGGGATTGAACTCAGATCCTTGTATTTGCCAGTCAAGCGCTTATCCTACTGAGCCATCTCCCCAGCCCCTTGTCTCATTATTTAAACTTGTTCGTGATCCACAGAGTACCAAACTAGTGGAAATATACTCATTTAGTTACATGAGACCCTTTCCATTCTAAAGAATAACTTAATATGTTTCTTATGAAAATGGCCCCAAACAAAATTCAGTCATCAGCAGGAGTAAAACCACCAATACTCACAGTGTCAAAGTTTCATTGCACAGTCCTTGAAATGCATTTACAGGGACTGAAGTCATGTAAGGATTGTCTGTAATTTCACTGCAACAGAAAGACAAAAACATTCGATGAAGAAATGCTTTCTTCCTGGCAATAGCCTCTTGTTGCATGTAGACACATTAATGCAACTCAATATAGCAAAATGGTCCTTATTGTTAAGTATTTGTTGATGCCGTCTAGCCACTGGTGGCTTGGAGGGCGGGTGAGCTGTTGAGGGCTGTCCTATGTGGACAGGAATCCAGAGATCCAGGTGAGTAGTAAGCAAGCAAGAGTTAGGAGTTTATCACTCCACATTTTGCTAAGTCTATAGTGAACACTTATGCTGTGCATTCTCTCTGCATGTCCCTTTCACCTGGCTTATTACATAAGACAATTCTTCTGTGTCACAGGAGGTCACCAACTGAAAGTCACAGGAAGTATTTGGAGCATGACTCCTGACTATTACCTGAGGCCTTCCTAAGACAAAATCACTTAGATTTCCTACTCTTGAGTTTAATTTGTCAAAAAGGAAAATAAGAACTTCCCTCTATGCATTATAAGGTGAAAAATAAGAGATCATAGTTATTACTAATTTTCTCTGTATTGAATTTTTCCTGTCAGTAGTTGATAATTTCTTTCATTTAAAATTAAAACAAGGCGGCAGGGAGATAGCTCAGTGGAATAAGTGCTTGCCTAACAAGTGCAAGGTCCTGAGTTTGATCCCTGGTACCACCAAATAAAATAAAATAAAATTAAATTAAAACAAACAGGGCCAGTGAGATAGCTTAGCAGTCTAAAGCACCTGCTTCGGCAAGCTTAGGCAAGTGGCAGGGACCATGGTTTGATCCCCAGCACCATGTGCCATGCCAGCCCCACGCCCACAGCAAGCTGAGCCAATCATACATAAACAAATACAAATGATTTCTTTCCCAGTCCTCCAACCCTTGGGATATTTCTTCTCCCTTTTAAGAACAGAGCTTCTCAAAAAAGTTTATTATAAACATTTTTCTAATTTTTCCCTCCATATTTCTTTTGAGCTTTCACAAAAACTGTTTCACTTCCCTATCTTACCTTTCCCCTAGAATTATTTCTATCAGAATCAACAATGACCCACATTATTAAATGCCACGGACATTTCCCAGTCCTATCCTGCTTCATCCCTAAGGGTTGTCACAACTGCTCATGGTTTCCTACTTGAAACCTTTGCTTTCCTTGGCCAAACCCTGTGGCTGACTCTACTTCTTGGCAGTGACAAACAAAATAGAGTGCATACTTACAGTATGAAGAATACGTCAGTGGAATAAACTTTGGTCAGGTCAGGGAATATTCTGAGTCCAGTGTTGAAAATGCCACTAAATTATGTGAAAAACGAAGAAAGAGGGTCAATTTTGGGTAAGAAAATTAACACAGAAGGGATAGAATAGTGTAATACAGCCAAAAGCGTGTGTTCTAAAGTCAACCTGGAGTCAGCTCCTAATTTCACATAATATCTGAGTGACTGTAAACAAGTTCTCACCCAGTTATCTTAGTTATTTTTCTCATTGCTGACATCAAATGTCTGTTGCTCAAAGTTAAAGATTTATTTAGCTCCTAGTTTGTAGAAGTTTCAGTCCATAATCAGCTTGCTCCAAGGCAGGGTGGTGTTCCTAGGAGAAACAGTTCATAGTGAGCAGAAGGTAGCAGAGGAACAAAGGACAAGCATAGCTCTTCTCCACCACTTGCATCTTATCCAGGCTGCTTAGGGTGGGTAGCACCTATACCCTTAATCCCAGTGTCCTTGATCCTAGCATTGCACCATGAATAGTTCCAGCATCATACAGTCTAGATACAGGCACGTCTGAAAAAGCCCCACATCTGACTGCATCTGGTTTTGCAGGGACATCTAGATGCAAACCATAACATTGCACTCATGTACATCCCTTTGTGCAAAAGGCATTTAGTTCTTCTCTAAGAGTTAACAATGTCCTCAAAGTTTTGTTATTGCCAAAAAGCCCCAAATCAAAGTGTCCTCTGAGATTTAAGACACTCTTAGCTGCTAGCCCCTGTACAAATAAAAAGAAAGTTAAATGCTTCCAACATGCAGCGGTGCAAGATAGATGTTACCATTCCAAAAGGTGCAAATGGGGATAGTAAGGAATAGGGCCAAAGAAGTCCAAAATCCACCAAGGCAAACATTAAATTCTGTAGTTCCCTGTGCAACATCCAAGGCAAGATGGTTACTCCAAAAGGCTCATGCACTGTAAAGGGGTTGTGCCCTTAGGGCTCTTCCAGTGGTTGTAGATTGCATGGCTTCTCTCCTGAGCCTACCCTGCTCTTTCCTTGAAGTTTTTCTCATATGATCCACATTCCTGGCTTCTCTAAACTTCTGAGGTCTCCACTGCACCTTTGGCTTCACACTCACAGCTTCACACAGTGTCTCGACAGAGGCATATTGCCTGGCCTCCCAGGCCTTCTTCTGAAATCTGAGTGGATACCTTTCTGACCCCACAACCCTTGCATTCTGAATGAACCTAAAACCAGCATATGTGGATGACCCCTAGGTCTGCTGCTAGTAGGACCAGTATCCAGGCTTCCTCCTCTCTTGGCTATAAGAGTTCATCCCCATGAACCAAATCCCAAGAAGAAACTTCTCCAGGCTTCCACTACTCTGGAACACGATGCTTCTGGGGCTCTCTTCTCAAAGCAGTCTTCACTTTTGCAGACTCTGAAGCAAAGGCTAGTGTCCTGCTTGTTCCCTTGTTGTCCTCAGCCCAGTTTTTTTCTGTTGTCTTCTCAAGTAATTGACTTTTTCTTACTAGTCTTTTCAGTGACCGATCTCTCCTCTGTTCCACTTTTGCAGGCCAAAACTTTATTGCAGCACCATTACTGGCCAAACTCATGTTTTAATCATTCTGTGGACTCTTTGCCCTTGATTCTTAACAAGAATTTGGCTAAAAACCCTTAACAGTAGCCATGTCATTGCCTCAGTATTAGACTGTTTTGACATTTCTTCAATATTAATTACTCCAGCTACCCTTAATCTCAGTCTCAGGTAAAGTCTCTGGACATTAGCAAATGTAGACAAACTTTCTGCCAAGCCATAACACTTATGGTCTGGGGTCCAACAACCAATGTAGTCCTTTTACCTAGCAGAAACATGCCTCAGCTTGTCTTTATTTATAACATTTTTATCAGTCTTCTGGTCTTTTGAGCTCTGACAAGACTCTCCCATCAAGTACAACCTAAGGCATTTCAGCTGAAATCTCCAAACATTTCCTAAGTGTTCCCTTCCCACAGTCAGATCCAAAGTCTTCTGAACCACATGATCAGGTACAGCCACAGTGACTCTGTTTCTCTAGTATCATTTCATCTTAGTTACCTTTCTCTCTTTTTGCTAAGACAAAATGCCTGATACCCAAAGTCAAAGGGAGGAAAGGTTTATTTAGCTCACAATTTGTAGAGGCATCATCCCATAATTATCTGGCTTGAAGGCAGGGTGACAGGACAGAGGAGAAACAGTTCATAGCGGGGAGAAGGTAGAAAAATAGTAAGGGATGACCACAGCTCTTGATGCTTTATATTAAACTCAGGCTACTTAGGGCAGGTAGCACTCACACTGTTAATCCTAGTGCCCCTTCTGCTAGTACTGCACCATGAATCATTCCCCATGTCACACATTCTGTACCCAACCATCTCTGAAAAAAGCCACATATGCTACTGCATGAGGCTCTGGGGCAGGACTCTAGGTACAAACCATACCATTGATGAAATGATTTCCCTCAGGGCACAACCATTAATCCTGCTCATCCATGTCAGCAGGATCTGCTTTGCTTGGGGAGACTGTTCTGGCCATTGTTTGAACGCAGTGATATTTCTAGAAATAGGAATTTATAATTCTTTTGTGCCTGGGGGCAGTGGATAAAAGCAGGATGGAAGAGGAAAACTTGAATGCCCAACTCCAAGTCAACCATCATCTTTTAAAGAGTTTTTGTGTGGCATTGTTTTGCTGAGAATGACCTTCCTACAGCAGTGACCAGAGAATACCACTGTAGCAGTATCATTTTAAAAAATCCAAAAAAAGAAAGTAAGTTTCCAAAGTTTGGGTCATCTGGGAAAAAATGTCAAGATTAAACAATATGAATAAAACAGTATGAACACAAAAACTCTCAAGCTCATGATGCCTTTCAGAATTAGTTGGTGTGAAATTTGCTGCACATACTAGGGTATAGCTAGTAGAAGCAAAAACTCTTCTGAGAGGCTTGCCTTGGGATGGGAAACTTCAGCCTTGACTTCTTCTGGAGAGGAAGGCGTAGGATCTGAATAGGCAGCAGGAGCCACAGGACTCAACACGAACAAATGGGATAGTGAAGGTAACAAAGAAAAGGAAGGATGTTCCATAAGATATATTTTATGTGCAGTAAATACACAAGTCCAGCTATAATACAGATTCATGTAAGAGAAGGAAAAGAAAGGGGGAAGAATGCCAGACAGTCAAGCAGGGGCCATAAAGTGTTAGAAATGACTGATTAAAGAAATTGGAACAATAACCTCTACTCTTCAAAACCTTGAAGAAGTCTTCTTTTTCTGTTTCCTCCAGATACCTCAGGATTTTGTATTTTGTTCTGTGGTGGCATTTACTTCCTCCTGTCTCCTGGAGCAGGTCTCCAGTTCCAGCGTAATGTGCTGACTTTTTGTATACGTTCTGAAAATAGGAGCCATTCACCTAATACCTTATTGATTATTGATTGATTTTAGAATTAATTATGGGACACTGCCTTGTCCCATAAAATTTCACCACCCCAGGTATACTTGACTAGCATCTACAATCAATTTTCTCTTCCCTTTTCCTGATGTGTCACATGCCTGTCTCCAACAAGGCACTGTTTTTCTTTCCCCAAATGAGCCAGGATGGTTTGTTTGTTTGTTTGTTTGTTTGTTTGTTTTTGTTTTGTTTTTTCTTTGGTACTGTGAATCAAACTCAGGACCTTGCACTTGGCAGGCAGGCACTTGCGCTGCTGAGCTATATTCCTGGCCTGGAGCCAGGTTGTTTGGTGTCCGTGTGTGTGTGTGTGTGTGTGTGTGTGTGTGTGTGTGTGTGTGTCCTGCTGCTCTATCTATTGGCATTTCTCTTTACCTTCCCCCTTCTTTTCCTTAAAGAATTCTATTTAACCTTCCACACTTGTAGCATGAAACATTTATGGATGTGCACTTTTATTTTAAAATCCAGAATGGAAATTAACTGAAAGTTAATAGTGATTGTTGGTTAGGAATTAATCCCTACAAGGTTTATTGTTATTTTCCCCTTCCTCCTCCTCCTCTTCTTCTTCCTCTTCCTTCTTCCTCCTTCCTCTTCCTCCTCCTCCTCCTCTTCTTCTTCTTCCTCTTCCTTCTTCCTCCTCCTCCTTCTTTCTCCTCCTCCCTCCTCCTCCTTCCTTTTTCTTCCTCCCTCCCTCCTCCTCCTCCTTCCTCCTTCCTTCTTCCTTCCTCCTCCTCCTTCTCCTCCTCCTTCTTCCTTCTTCTTCCTCCTTTGTTAATTTTAGTAAGCAGGAAAAAGGATGCTCCCAGCTGGTGTCTAAAGGGCTTGAGATCACAAATATATATCTACTCACCACATTTTTATTGAGTATCTACTTAGTGCTAGTCAGTAAAGATGCCCAAGAAAACAAAAAATGTTGTGGTTTCTGCTTTCCCAGAGCTATGGTTAGCTCATAAGTTATGGTCAAAACAAACCAGTCAGTGTCATCTTGGCATTTTCATTCTCCACCCTCAAGAGATTGAATTTTATCATTGGAAACATTTTTTCTGTACAACAGCCACTCTCATTTTGTTACAGTGCCTTTTCCAAATAAAAGTTGACCAGTGGGTTTCAGGATTTTGTATTTTGTTTTGTGGTGGCATTTTCTTCCTCATGTCTCTTGGAACAAGTCTCCAATTCCAGCATGATGTGCTGACTTTTTGGATAGATTCTGAAAATGGGAGGCATTCACCTAACACCTTGCTTAATGGAAGGGGGGTGGGAATAGAGTCATAGAGGTGATTTGATCCAAGCCATACATCTCTCAGATGACACTAGATCACATCATCCTAGGGAGACTCCTAGAAGACAGCAGAATAGAAATTATTAAAAAAAATTAAAAACTAAAAAGTGAGACAAGGGCCAGCCAGAGAGCTCAGTGGATTAAAGTGCCTGCCTAGGCAGACAGGGACCAGGATTCAATTCCCAGCATGCCGTGCTGGCCTCGCCCCTGAGACAGCGACTGAGACTGGGCATGGTAGTGCACACCTGTAACCCCAGAGCTTGGGAGGCTGCAAACAGGAGGACCACTACGAGTCCAGTCTGTGTAGTGAGACATGGTAGACCCTGTAGTAAATACATAAAAATAAATAAATAAATGAAAAATGAGATGAGAAGAATTTGATACTTACAGGAACTTTAGGAGGGGGAGCTCTTTCAGGGCATCAGGATCTATATAAGTTAAGCTTCTGGTATTCCGAATTTCTCTGTAAAAGTTACAGGGAATGTAGTCACCATAACCCACCTGTTTCTGTTTGTTGCCAAAGCTAAAACAACATTAGGTCAAGTTTAGCAAATGCCTGTGAGAAGAAAGTGCACTCGTGTGGCACGGCAGTGACTTGTTCTCAGGACTCTGTCCCACCAGCCTACATCCGCTCCACACAGGGTCACTCTGGCTCCAGCCCCTGCTTCTCTGATCTGGCCTGGGGCCAGAGCATGTGAATTTATAGACATGCTTTCTTGCAGTAGAGTAGTTCTAGAGGTTTTTTCCCCCTCCCTTTTACATTTAGTTAGAAAAGGAAAAACCCCTCCAATGACTTAATTAAGAACTGACATGTATTTTTAACAATAGCCAACATCCTGCCTAAAGCAATGAGCAATGAGAGGGTTTGAGTGAATTATATGGTAGATGGCAGCACTGCACGAAGCACAGATTGTGCTGTCAGTTGACATTTCAGAGGAAGGGCACTCGCGGGTTTACCTTGCAATGACAGTTAAAGATTCTTCAGCTCATATGTTATGACGATGTATGCATCTGTAACTTAGATACTTAGATTTCTATCTTTGTACAATTAGTGTTGATGAAAAAACCAACTTCTAGGAATGGGGTGTCGCTAGCAAAATTAAAAGTATCAACAGGATCATTGCCTTAACCATCTTGTGTATATAAATGTATGGTTTTGCCCCTGCCATGTTTCCTAGCTTTTCTCCTGCCTTCTTTTTCTCCTGAGAATCTCCATCAGGTTTTTGAAACTAGCAGTTAATTGGCAGGATTCTCACCCTGACTATATATGCTGATACCTGTGAACCAAGCAACTGCACTGAAGATAGCAATATATAATACTAGGGCCATGCTTGGAATTCCTGTCATTCTGGTCTTCTAAAAGCATACTGCTTCTAAAGTCATATCAATTACTGCTATATTCTCTCTCAAGTAAATATTTGTTTAAAAAAAGGTAATAAATGAAAACAAAAGACAAGAAAAATAAATAAAAAATAAAATATCAACATAGCTAAAAGAAATGAAATGCCTATGCCTATTGACAAAGCGTGTAAGAGCCCAATGAGACCTATATCATTTCTCCTTAGAGATAGCTCCTAAGTCTTGATTCCAGTCATTAATGGTATCGATTGGAAAGCTTGGAATTGGAATATGACCTTGTAATTTGGCGAACAGTTTTATTGGAGGAGAAATTACATCCCATAAGGTTCACATATTGTAGAAATACAGCTCAATAGCTTCTAGTAAATTTGTAGAATTGTGCAGCTATCATCACAGTCCAGTTTGAAAATATTTCTTTCAGTGACAAATGTAATAATATATCCATTTGCAGTTAATCCCATCCCATCCCTCAGACCTATAAAATGATGATGTTTTTTATTTCCATAAATTTGCCATATCTGGCAATTTCCTGTAGTGGGAATCATGTAATACACAGTCTTTTCTGCTTTCCTTCTTTCATTTAGCATGGTGGCTGGGAGGTTTGTGTATGTTGTTGCTGGTATCTGAAATTTGTTCCTGTTTGTTGTTGAACAGTCAGATAGACCCGAGGTGGAATACTGGCTTTACCATTCTGCTTGCATGAGGCCCTTGATCCCTTTGAGATATGGTTTCCTTATCTGTAAAACAGGGACAATAAGAAGACCTCTTCCTCAAAGGGCTCTTCTGAAGATTAAATAATATCTATGAAGGACTTGATATGTGGCCTCCTTACTGAGGAAATCCTCCTATTCATAATGCCTTTATTGGTGTTATTCTCACAAGTACAACAAAAGCTAGTGCAGACACCGACAACTTGGAGCTGAAGATAAGGAAACTTTCTTGCAAGAAAAAATAATTTAAACCCTGCTAGGTTAGGTATTGTAGCTAAGGACATTGAATATGAATCAGATGTTGGAAAAGAGAGGCTGGGATTAACTCTGAGGAAAAAAATCTCTCTGCTCCACCTCCCACCACAGATAGCTTGCTGTCCATAGTAACATAACCTTACTGGCTTGTTGCCTACATTAAAGTCACTGCACTATCTCAGAAGACTCCTGCCTGGGCAAGTAACTGTATCTCTCACTATAGGAACTTTTGAAGAATTCCTCCATATTTCAGTTGAAAGCAACTACTTACATGTCTAGGTGCTTAGAACGCTTGGCTTCAAAATTCTCATCTTGCTGGGCTCACCAATCCTGAATGAACTATTGTACTATAATTCTTACCTAAACAAGAGCCTGTAGCAAAAATCACTCTTTAAATAAGTCTCTAAATTTTGTTCTAGTTCTAACATCTTACCTTGGATACCCTACCCTGCCTTGCCTCTTCTGAACCCTGGATGGATGTGGTTCTTTCTCTGACCACAGTGAACAATAAACCCCTCGGTAGAGCTTTCCTTTTGGGGAGAAGGGTGTGAGCTGTCGTCAGAGACAAAATTCATATAAGACAGGAAGTTTGGAAATTGTCCGAGTGTGACTTGCTGCTGAAAGATTGTTTCAGGAAAGATAAGTTTTGGACAAGTGTACTTGGATGGGTGGTCCTCCAAACACATCACAATGAAAGCAAACAGTGAACGCAACTCGCCTGCTTCAGCTTAAAGGCAGTGAGTGAGAGAGAAGTGAAACACTGGTGTGAGGGACAGCTGACTCAGGCTCACAAGTGGATCCTTAGGGAATGAAGATGCGAAGAGCGCAAAACACAAAAGAAGAGGTGGGTTTCTGGGAACACATATAAAAGGAGAAAAGCAAGACGAACATGACATAACACACAGGGAGAAGAAGCTGCTTCCTGAGGAAAAAGACAACCCAGTCAACTCAACACTTGCTCACAAATGATTTTTTAAAAATCTTCCTCAAAGCAAAGCAGGAGTGGAGTGGGTGTAGGCTAATGCAGACAGATCACATAAGAAGCAAAGGCAGCTAATGTAACTTATAAGCCAGAAAGAAGGGCTAGAGGAAAGCACCAAAGAACCTCTAAATAAAGAAGTTGGAGAGCAAAGTCCAAGTGTGGCTTCCTTCCAAGCACGCGTGGGAGGGCGAATTTGAGTCATACAATGTTGAGGTAAGCAACTGGCCTAAGAACGCGGGCGGCTAGCTCTGCTTCCAGAGAGCTGGGACACAAACTGAAAGAAATACTGTGTGTGATACAGCACACCTGTCCAGAGCAAGCTTGCTGCCTAAGTGTTCATCCTGCTCATCTGCCCAGTCCTGCTTTGTGAGTCAGAAGCAAATCTCGTGAACTTCAGGGGTGTTGCCTGTCTTGTTTTTCCATATCTTTTCGTTTATTAGTGCACCTTTGCTGTCAAGATAATGATTTTCATTTTGGCAGGTTCATTATGCATGTAACATACTCTGAGCTGTTTGGGATACACTGGAGTTTCACATTTTATACATATATTTTGATTCATTATATATTTTATTATATTTTATACATATATCCATCCATCCTATTACCACCTTATCATATTTTTATTTCTGACTATTACAGTAATTTGCCTGTCAAAACTAATACAATAAGCATGAATAAAATTCTTAAAATATAGAGCAAATTATTGCTAGTGGTCATTTTCAGTTCCTGGATTTGAAGGTAGGCTATGTGCCATTTTTACTGTTTCTTTAGTTTTGTTGATAAGAAGGAAAACACATCAAACAAGGCATGTAAAAATCACAAAATTTAATATTGAAAGCAAAGCAATATATATTCCATATTTTTAAATATCTTCATACTATGCAGTGCTAGATAGGCTGTGTAAGTATGGTTTTCTAGTGAGTTGGGCTATTTCTCTGTGCTGGAGAAACATTTGAGGATCTTGGAGCTTAGCCTTCGAAGACTGAAGAGTCAAAGAGACGAGGTGTGTTTTTCACCACCTGGAATCTTTCTACCAACAAGACAATGAAAGAATTGCCTATGCAAAGCCAGGAGAGATCATCCTTATTTTGTAGACAAACAACGGAAACACATTTGGAGAGATTAAGCAGTTGATCTATCATAGGGTCAGAGGTAAAAATAGCCCTTAGCCTCAGGCTTTTTACTGCAAGTACAGCCTTTTATTTTTATTTATTTGTTCACTTTGAATGGTGTTCCAAGGAGGTCATCCACCGGACCAAAAGCTATTTGAACAATACATTCTTGTTTGATTCTCCTTCATTGGATTTCAAATAAAATGGACCTGTAAGTGTGACATGGATGACCGGAGTAAGTGCAGTCACAGATCAACAGACCAATTATTTTGTAAATATTAAGTTTATTTAATCAAATGTCTAACGTCTGCTTGTTTTCTGCTTTTGAGAAACATCTGCTAATTCTCAGTAAGAGCTTGGAGCAAAGAAATTGTGGCAGGCACTCAGTCTCCGAACCTAAGCCCTAAGCAATGTGGGAAAACAGCAGAGGGAGAGAGGAGAGTTTCAAGGCCTAGAGAAGGAAAGGGAAAGGAAGGCTTTCATTCTTCTCCCATGAGGGGCTTTCCAACTACTGCCTCATGCCATGGCCCTCTCCCTCTTGCCACATCAGTTACTCAACAGACACCAGACAGTGACATTTGACCATGACTTTCAACATTAAAGATGCCCGACCACAGAAGTTCAAGAGTGAAAAACAATCCAAGCTGGGAAACAAGGGGAGGGCAAAAATGAGGCCCATGTAACACCTCACCTGCAAAGTTAGATGGGACAACGGGCTCAGAAATGGTGTGACACGTTTCCTTACCCATTGTAAGGGGCACAACCACCACTGCTATAACAAAGACAGATGACCTGAGACTGCAATTGAAACTGGGTATGGTGGTGCATGCCTGTAATCCCAGCACTTGGGAGGCTGTAAACAGGAGAATTGCTACGAGTCTAATCCAGTAGTGAGACCCTAAACACCTTGTAGCCCCTTCCCAAAAAAAAAAAAAAAAAAAAAAAAAAGACAGATGAACAAGAAAACAGCCTAATGAAGTTATTTAACAAAAGTTTTGCATGGTGTGGGAGCCTTCAGACCCAGGGAAAGCTAGCATAAATTCAATGAAGAAGGGGCAGCCATGACTAAGTGTAATTGGAAGGACAGGCTCTAAAGTTAATAGCCTGACAGGGGAAACCCAGTAAAACCTGTCCATTCAGATTCTTAGCCTCATCTTGGAATGGAGAAATGGTACACTAGATTGTTTTTCTTTCCTCAAATAAAAGTGAAGCAAGGTTAGAATATGTCTAGGTTATATCGCTGTCACTGAGAGGGGAAATGTATTAGTTTCTACTGCCCACCTTGGATTCTGATTTTTATGCTTGCTTTGAGAGAAAAAAAAGGGATGGGAGAGAGGAGGAGAGGAGAAGTCAGAGACATTTTGATTCTGAGGCTACTTCTGAAGATTTCCAATCTCCTTTTGTTCAAATTACTCAGATTCTCCAGCAGCATCTGTCAGGGTATTTTTTTCTGAGCTCTAACAGGACAAAGGGGAACAAGAAGGCTTTAGCTGCACATGGCAAGGAGAATGATTTATAATGAGATGTCTGTAAACCAAAGAAGCTCCTTAGCCAGCATAATTGAGCTTTTGCATAATGCAGATCCCTAAGAGCATGCTGTTTTTTAAAGTAACAAAAAAAATTGAATGAGGATATTGACTATAAAATTTGCTCTCAGTGTGCCCCTGGCTTAAACTCTTGCTTCCATTTGATTTTCAGTTTTTTAACTGCCTGAATGTCTGTTATTCTTCTCTCGTTGCTGGGACAAATACCTAACACTCAAAATTAGAGAAGGAAAGGTTTATTTAGTTCACAGTTAATGGATGTTTCAGTCCCTTCTCCGCTGGCTTCAAGGTAGAGCGGCACATGGCAGAGAGCAACCGTTCGTGCGGTGGCAAAGAGCAGAGAGCAAGGGAGGGGTGGCCGCCGCTCAGGCAGCTGGCCAGCCTTTCTCCCCTCCATACAGTGTACCGCAGAGTATCTGCCCCTGGGCACTCACAGCCCAAATCCTAGGTTTGGATCAAGAATCAATCACTGGGCTGGTGAGATGGCTCAGTGGTCTAAAGCACCTACCTAGAACAAGCTAAGCAAAGCACAGGGACCGCGGTTCAATTTCTCAGCACCACATGCCAGCCAGCCCCGCCTCCTGGTGGGCTGAGCTGGCCACACACACACAAATAAAAAAATAAAAATAAAAAAATTTTATAAAAAAAAAGAATCAATCACAAACTCCAGATGCTGCCCCCTGACTGCATGAAGCTTTGGGGAGACAGCTAGACGCAAACCAGAACACTGACTTTAAGGGCCTGTATTGCGAAAAGCTGGAAGCCAGGTCGTGTTGACTAGGTCTGCCTGCTCCAGTGAGCAGAGAGAGATTAAGTGAAATGAATACTATTGGACATCTATTAAATGTAACTTTATCTTATGACCTGAGATATAAGGAAATAGTTATAATTATTTAAACTTCTTATGCATTTTCAAATCAAGTATTCATTTAAAGCTTAACGCATATTGGAGGAATCCTTAGTTTTTTAAAAGTCTATTTTTTTAAAATATTTATTTATTTTTATTTATTATATTTATTTATTGTGTGTGTGTGTGGCCAGCTCAGCCCACCAGGTGGCGGGACTGGCTGGCATGTGGTGCTGGGGGATCGAACCGAGGTCCGAGGTCCCTGTGCTTTGCCAAGCTTGTTTCAAATAGGTGCCTTAGACCACTGAGCCATCTCTCCAGCCCCTAAAAGTCTATTTCATCTGACCCTAATTATAATTCATATTGAGTGAGCTCCATGCCATGGGGCCAGGGCTGCAGGGTCGGGTGTGGAGCGGGCTGAAGCAGAGCACCTCACGCCTCCTGGTAGGCTCAGGAGCCCCGGAAGTCGACATTGACAGGGATGGCAAAGGAAAATTTGTACCATCGTGTCAGCAGAGGAAGCAGCCAATGGGAAAATGTCTCCCTGGGTACAAATAGAAATCACGGCTAGTGTGGAGCTTAAGTGTGCCGCTTTGTCATTGCTCTCAAAGCACTGCACCTACATGACTGTCACCTTAGTTGCATTCCACCTGATACTGCAAGCCTCCTAATTTGGTTTACCTGGATCTGTCATCCAATCAGTTAAGAATTTTACCAGCCAAACTAGGTAGTACAGTGTCTCTCAGGGAACTGATTTTAAATCACAGTATGTTACTGGTTTTGCCCTCTACACTGGTCAGCTCTTCCAGCTACCCATTCTAGGGCTAAAAGGCAATCCTGTGTCACTGGATGTTCTTAACTTACATCAGGACCCAGAAGGAACCCAAAAGCTATTGGCATTTCACGCTTGACAATCTTGCCGTTCATCCAGTGGCTACCTCTAAAACCATGGATTACATTAAAAGAGTGAAACCAAATTTATAATGAGCATCATTTATGATTATAAGTTACAACATGTTATGTGAAAAATATGATACCTGGCAGCCAAATGGCTATTGCCAGTCCTGGGCATTCAACTGGGAGCACAGGAAAAAGGAAGTGATGGAAGAAACTGTCCACTGTAGCATGGATACCATTAGTCTTCAGCAAGAAGAAGCAGCAGTACTTTACTTTCTTTCTGCCAGCACTGAAGGGTGTGGATATAGACTTTTCTCTCCAAAGTTATGTGTTCAAATCATGCCTGAGCAGGAGAAAAAGTAGGGAGATGGTTGTGCAATACTCTTCAAAACAGAAAAATTTGTGTGAATTTGACCAAGTGGCAATGATTAATTCAGATGGATCTGAAGCTATGCTGAACAGAGTGATAGAGACCCAGAGAATGTGAATGTTTGTCTCCAGAGGTTAAAAATATTCTGGAAAAAGCCTCAAGTAGGCCTGGCAGCCCAACTGCAGCTCCTAATTAGGGTGTTATATGGAAGTCTTTATTCATTGCCAGATTCAGGGGTTTTAGAATAAATCAGTAATGGAGGAGTAGCTGTCAGCCATGAAGACCTCAAGGAACTAAGGTTCACTGACTATGTTATGAACGTGAATGCAACAGGAAGAATGGAAGCCCCAAAAGGACAATCACACATGGCTTCCAATTGAAAAGCATCCATGAAAATAACTTGATGCCTTTCACCAATTACCTCTGATGCCAAATGTGTGTTTGATCACATTTTCTGTTCCAAGACTCATGAACATGGTTGGTATCTGGGGGCCTTTGGATCTTCAACAGCTGGTTGAGAACAACATCTTTGGGTGTCCACACGTCACTTCCTTCACACCACTTCTCACTGTTAACACTACTTGAGCTCCACGCTCTAATCCTGCCTCTTTGTCAATGGTGATCACCCGCCTACTCTGAGGCCATGGAGTACTGCCCTACAGAGATAGGCACCTCTTGCTAGGGCCCCCTGCAGTTGTAGTCAAAGTATGCAGGATTGAAGGATGGCCATCCTTGTCCTTGAGTGGTGGTCTGCAGGGCCTCATTACGTAGATCAGATGATTCTCCTGTTTTCAGCCTCCCAAGTGCTGGGATTACAGGTGCGCACCACCATGTCCAGTCTCAATTGCTGTTTCATCACGCCCTGGGGGCGGGGCCAGCACAGCACACCAGGGATTGAACTCCTGGTCCCTGCACTCTGCCTAAGCAGGTGCTTTAGTCCACTGAGCTATTTGGCTGGCCCAACTTTGTACATTTTTGTGATGCTGATCTTTAGCACTAGGACTGGAAACAGAATAGTACTGTCTTTCCAAAATTGTATTTAACATATAATTAAATTAGACTTTCTTTTGTAACTATTTTCAGTATTCATTGATAAATCACCAACGTGAAGCCCGAGAACATTATATTTGCTTCCTCAAACACATCTTAAATGTGCCAATTGTTGTATAAAAGGATTTTTTTAAATATGGTAACTATAAGATTTTAAATTGAATAATGGCATTCCTTGCTGGGGAAACTTTCTTGAATTTCTGTTTTCCTTTATGGTAAACTGACTTTTGGCTTCTGAGTCATTTGCACATTAACAAAGCACTTCAGGGGCTGGGGAGATGGCTCAGTAGAATAAGCACTTGCCTGGCAAGCACGAGGGTCTGAGTTCAATCTCAGGTTCCACCAAAAAAAAAAAAAAAAAAAAAAGCACTTCAGTTTTCTTGATATGTAAATAAACTACAATATGGCCTCTAGCTACAAGGATGCTGGAGAATTCAAAGATGATTGCACAACACGCCTTCAGAACCAAGCACTTAATAGCATATGATGGTTTGGTGACAATACACTGGCTTTTTATGTGTGTGATACCAGGGATCAAACTCAGGACCTTGTGCTTGCCAGGTAGGCACTTATGCCACTGAGCTATCTCTCTAGCAATACACTGGCTTTGAGGAATTGCTCTTTTTTGAATTCCTGTTTACTTACAACCTTTTTAGAAGTATTAACTCTAACCATGTCTTTTCCAATTCAGTTTTAGGGAAATAGTAATTTACCTTGATACATCTTGACAACAGAATTTGGCATGTTTAAAATACCTAGAAAGTTAGTGTCTCATGTTTTGCTTTTTCTTGTCTACGCTTTTCTGTCTGGTTGTACTGGAGAAAGAGATACTACATGATCTATGTCATTTTTGTCATTATAGTTAAATGTTTAACAAATTGCTGAAGAAGAAGCCTGCTCAAAACTTGCCCAACTAAGGGGAAGGCCATACAAACATTTCATGGGTTTTGTTGTTTTAGGTAACAATGGAAATGATGTGAAGGAATGAAAGGATGGTTTGGGGCAGTAGATGAAAACCTTGGATCATTTTTCCAAATTCTAGCTGCTAAAGTCATGTGCTAAAATCATGCCTGAGCAGGAGAGAAAGCAGGCGGATGGTTGTGCAGTATTCTTCAAAACAGAAAAAATGTGCATGAATTTGACCAAGTGGTAATGGCTAATGCAGATGGCTCAGAAGCTTTTTCTCTCGTATGCTTTTACGCTTTGCTTCTATTGTCTGTTAAGGTTGAACTGAGGAGCTACTGGTTGTTTAGTGAACTCTTGTATTATTCCTAATGTTTTTTCTATCACTATTTTCTATTCTATAAAATAATAAAAAGGGAGCTACAGCTTTATTCCCAACTATTTATGTCTTAAGATATATTGGAATTGTTTGGCTCCTCCTCTCCTCTCCTCTCTTCTCCTCTCCTCTTCTCTTCTCTCCTCTCCTCTCCCTCCTCTCCCTCCTCTCCCCTCCCTCCTCTC
>NW_004524583.1:5432939-5446876 GCF_000260255.1 Octodon degus
CTCCCCTACCCCCCCTTTTCCCAAGGAGAAACTATTTGAAAATCAGTGATTCAAAAAACAGTGAACAAAACACTGTTTTCTGGGGAAAAAATTGATGCCCACTAGATGTTAATTATGGTACAATAACAGGAAAAAGTGTATGTTTTTAAATGTTTCTTTATCCTGCTGTTTTGCTGCTGTAAGAATTTCCTGGGGTACAGATGAATATCCATTTTGTATCTGTGTATTCAAAATGGTTAGGACAGATATATAGTTACACTCTCTTAATGAATAGAGGGATTTGTTCTAATAGTGTTTGTAAATAGGATATCATGTCTGCATCTTGTACAGCAACTAATCACTAGGAAGAATGTATGTAGTGTGTTAATTATTGAAACTGTCTTACCAATTTGGTTTGAACTGTCTCATTGCTATTTGTTTCTCAATAAAATTATGGAAAAAATATTTAAAAAATAAAAAATAAAGATTTTTTAAAAAATAAAAGAAAATATTGAAAAAAAGAATTTCCTGAAATTTATATTTTGAACTTTTTATGCACTTTACTGTTTCTAGTCTCAAAAGGGGATCTTATAATAAACAGTTTCCCAATGTGTGAATAAAATTTTAAAAGAGCCTGCATCTGTGTCTCACTAATATCTAAAGTGTAAATCAAATTTAAATTATTTAACTAGTTTTAAATATACATAATTTGTCTCCCTTTTCAAACCTGACATGTTAGTTTGTTTTATTAGTCTTAAGTGATCCAGGACCAGAGATGTAGTGCAGTAGAGTAAGTGCTTGCCTGGCAAGCACAAGGTCCTGAGTTTGATCCCTGGTACCAAAAAAGAAAAAAAGAAGAAGTCTTAAGTGATCCATTACCTTTGGTCATTTCATACTATATACATTAAGATTTCCCTGAAGGGAATTTTAGCAGGATGAGGGTAGTGGGATGATGTAATAAATAATCTATATGAGATTGTATCAGAAGGATTACATGTAATGGGAGTTTAATGTAATAAATTACATATAATAGGGGTTTAATAGCCTAAACCCCTATTAAAAGTGCCTAGTGATAGAGATGTTTCTTGTCTCTGTTATAATTGGAATGCCTCTGTGGTTTAGTGAAGCTTGACGAAAATAAAATATATTTTGAACATCTTAAAGCATCAGAATGAACAAACAAAAATCATCCCTTAGGACAACAGATTCTGTCCACGTGGAGTGCCCCTCTAACACGCCTCGAGCATCCAGCATCTGGTCATGCAAAGGAAGCAGAGTACTGGGACGTAGAACAGCATGACTTTTGTGGACATTAGCTTTTTTCGTAATCAGCGACTATCTACTTTATTTCGGGTCATTTATGTGTGTGGATTTTCTGCTGCCAGGCACATGAACTAGTGAAACATTTTCCTCCTTTCATCTGCACGAGTTAATTAGCAATTTGAGCAATTTTTCCTCTCATACTTTACTCCAAATATTTTTAAATTTTTAAAATTCATTTTAATGAGAAAAAAGATAAAATAGCAATGAAACAGTTTCAAAAGGGTTATAGGATGGTTACAATAAATTAGTACGTTGAATATTGTTGCCTTTGTAGTAGTTATTCAGAGGACAAGATGCATACATAATATTTTGTCTAAACAATATTAGTACAAACTTTTATTCTCAGTGAAGTAAGAGAAAGTAGCTGTATATCTATCTATCTGCCCTTCACCTGAGGAATGGATGAAAAAGATGTGGTGTTTTTATAAAATGGAGGATTACTCAGCTATAAATAAAAATAAAGTCAAGGCTGTCATATATAAGTGGATGCAACTTGAAGATATAAGTGAAATTAACCCAATAATTTTGAAACGTTTGTATAAAATATAAGGTTCACATATGAACTACAAAGGAGCCCACTTATTAAAATTTTTTAAATATCTAAATTTAGAGAAAAATTTAAAAATTGGGAAACACTGTAAACAACTTAGGTTTATTTTGTACACGAGTGAGACATAGTGTTGCAAGAAGGTGTGTGATTAGGAGGCATATACACTTGGGGACTGATAGCCCAGATTTTATGTGCATGGTTTCTTTTTTGCCCACTGCCCAAATTTCACATGCCTTTCAGCCTCTGTTGCCTTTGGAAAAGGAGTGGTGTCTGTCTGGAGCTGCCAGTCCAGCTGATCCGAAGCCTGCTGTCCTGGGCATTGTCTTGTTTACATGAACCCATTTGGAACTGTGGCAGCAAGAAGCCTAAAGGAAGTGATAGGCATTGATCGAATGTGTCCTTCAATACTGAATTGTAGACGTTCAGTGAAGGTGCAGCACACCACTCACGCACTCGCTAGCTCTCAGAATAAGAGAACAAGCCTAATGCCATTGGGCTGCTGCATGTTTTATGTGAACATAAAAGAAAATTGGGCATTTTTAGATTGTGATTTTTTTCAAAAATTGTTAAACATGATTTTTTTCTTTTTTTAATTTAATGTATTTAGTACAGTCTACAGGGTCTCACTACACAGATCAGACTCGTAGCAGTCCTCCTGCTTTTAGCCTCCCCAGTGCTGAGATTATAGGCACGTATCACCACGCCCAGTCTCAATTGCAGTCTCAGGGCACCCCGAGGGTGGGGCTGGCGTGGCATGCTGGGAATTGAACCCCAGCCACTGTGCTCTGCCTAAGCAGGTACTGAGCTAGCTGTCTGGCCCCTTAAACATGGTTTCTGATACTTAAGAACTGGAGTGTTCTTTACATTGATTAAAACACTTGTTTCAGGAAGGGTAGCTGCTCCATTTGCTATTATCAGTCATACGAGCGCATGTCGGGTCATTCGCTGTCTGAGGCAGCAGCATCTGGCTCATAGCTTTACAGACTTTGATGGGGAGTAGCGCAGCGTCCTCAGGACTGACGTCTGCAGAAGGCTCGCATCCACTTACTGCTTCTCGCTTGTTGATTTTGTTTTAAAATGTTGTGTTTTCCTGATACTCACAGGCAGATATTTAATTTTACTAGCTGCTGTGCTTTAGTATTATAGTTTGCAGAAAATATAAAGCTCTGTTTCTTGAATCTGTATATTCTAAAACCTTTACACACACAGAAAAAATGAGATCTCTCATCATTCCATGATTTAGAGAAAAGTCAGTTTTCCTATCTGTTTAAATAGTCGTGTTTTTAAAGTAAAATTGGGTGTACAAAGTAGGAGGTGTTTGCTATTTCACTTTAAAACACAACACCAAGCTACAGTAATCAAAACAACATGGTATCAGCATAAAAGCAGATACACAGATAAATGAAACAGAATAGCCCGGAAGTACACTAAACGCACAAATCTACAGCAAAGTCAGCCTTTAACACAGATGTAGGAACACACATTGAAAAAAGGGTAGTCTCTTCAATAAATGATGGTGGGAAAGTTGTATATGGACAACAGGAGAACAAAACTAAATTCTTATTTCTCATCATATATAAAAAATCATCTCAAAGAAGTGTATCAAAGAATTAAATGTAAAACTTGAAACTCTGAAATACAAACAACAACAACAAAACCCCACAGGACATGAGCTTTGGGACATTAGAATGGCAAGGATTTCATCTAAGATCCCCAAAGCACAGGAGAGGAGGCGGGGGACAGAATAGACCAATGGGATCACATCAGATTAGCTTCTTCGCAGCAAAGGAAACAATCAACAGAGTGAAGAGACAGCCTACAGAATGGGAGAAAATATACATCAGGTAAGGGATTAATATCCAGAAGATATGAGAAATTCAGTCAACTCAATAGCAAAAAAAGCATGTAATCCAACTCAACAAATGGGCAATAGATCTAAATAGGCATTTCCCAAAAAGAGGACACATAAAATGGGCAAACAAGGGCATGAAAAAATATTCATTATCACAAATATCAGGGAACTGCAAATAAAAATGTAATAATCTGTCACCTTTCTTTTGCTACAATGGCTTTTTTTTTTTTTTTTGTCCTAAGTGCTGGCAAGGATGTGGAGAGGAGAAAGCACTTGCACACTGGGGTGGGATGTACACTCCAGCCCTGTGGAGACAGTAGGGATATTCTCCAGGAAGTTAAAACTACTATATGATCCAGCAATCCCAGTGCCGGGCACATATCTGAAGAAGAAGGCAGTGTTTCACAGTTTATTGCACAATAGTCACAATGGCCAAGAAAAGGAAACAAGCTGAGTAGAACTAAGAAAGTGATTCTCAGCCAGATGCGCTGGTACACATCTGTAATCCTAGCACACTGGGAAGCTCACATTTTGAGCACAGCCTGGGAAGCTCAGAGAATTAGCCGAACCCGAAGAATAAAAAAATAAAGACGGGACGGGGTGTGGTTCAGTGAAAATATCTTGTATTTAATCTTCAGTACCACAAAAATCAATCAGGGGGCTGCAGCAGGGCGCAGGGACAGGAGCCCCCTGCCACTGCCCCTGCCACCACCGCCGCAGCCTGTGGCAGCTGGCACGCACACTGCGCGCACCTCGACCGTGATGATCCATGGCTTCCCAAGCAGCTACTAGAACTTCTCCTTTGGACTCTGCAAGCTAACGGCCGCCAAGACACACATCATGAAGTAAGCAGACGCGGAGAAGCTAGCGGATGAATCGCACATGCCTTCTCTCCCAGGAATGGTGTTTGGAGACAACGTTGTAAGAATCCAGCGTGGTTCTGGATTCAGGATTCAGATGCACTAAAGTATGCAAAGAACTGCCACGGAATGTGAAAGGTAGCTGTGCTGAAGAGTGGCAGGAAGGCAGGACGGAAGATGGGCACTCTAGGGAGGTTCTTAAACCACAGGATTGGACCTGTGCAGCAGGTTATAAAGGAACCTTGCCTGGAGACTCTTAAATTCAAGGTTGTGCCTGAACAGATCATATCAACGCAGAGAAATTGAAAGTCAGAGAACAGATTAAATTCTTCCGGGTTCTCTTTGAGGATGAACTTCATGATCATGGAGTTTTGAGTCTGAGTGTGAAAATCAGAGTAATGTCTTCTAGCTTTTTTTCTGCACTTGTGGCTTTTCTTGAGAATGGGTGGGGTGCTTATCAGAATGAAGGACAGAAGGGTTTACCATGAGGCTGACAAGAACTATATGTTACGAGATTATACTTCATGAGAGAGCAAAATGGCTAGTGTAACGCATGTTCCACCTCCCCTCTTCACAGAACCTAATGAAATAGCACAATATTTACCAATAAAGGAGCTGTTTGTGAGAACTAGTACTTCCAGAAAAAGTTGCTCCTAACCCTGCAGACTCGCGAGAAAGCGTGCCTGTGGAGTAGAATGTGATATGACACACTCTCTGTGGAATCTGACTGGACCCCTTGCCTATTTGTAGGGGAATATTTTTTATTATGATACTTGATTACTTATTCATGTGCAGCTTTTCTGTAGCCTTTAAGGAAGAAAAAGAAAAATGACTGCAGACACGTTCCACTTGACTCCTGTTTGTACTGTGTGTCTTCAAACTCATGCTCCGTGTTTGTATTTTCTGGAGTTAAATTTGTACTTCTCAGTGAACACAGAGGGGTCCGCAGTAGGAGTGACATGCGTGAATGTCATGGATAGCAGACAGAATCCGCATCCGTCGTGAAGTGCTGTCTCTTACTGGGAAGAGCTCAGCTTCAGTCGCTGAATCCCAGGATTCCCAGTCATGCAGGCTCTTCGCTTTGGCCTTTCTGATATCTAAGCACACTTCTGCAGAGCTTTGATTTATCACCTAAGAAATCGATCTCCTAGCTTAATGATTCTCACTCACAGAATTTTAAAATTGTATTTACCTTCTAGTTTTAAGTTAGCTTTGAAATACAAGGAAAAGTTTAGATATAGAACCAGAAAAATGTAGCGTTTTGTGCGCATGGAAGCTTGTGAGCACGGTTTAGCTCTCCTCTACCTGCAGGTGCTCTTCATGCTGGCCTGAGCAGCACATGACGTGCACAAAAGGAAATTTCAGATCCACTTAGCTATTTTGGGATGACCCTTTGTATATCTTATATTCTTTGCTGCCATTCTGTATATTCTTTATAAAGTGGAACGTTTTCTCTGTATGTAGGCACAACGCCTACCTGGTAAGCACAAGGTCCTGAGTTTGATTCCCAGTAACCCCCAAAAGACAATAGTTTATATTTCCTAATTCAAGACTGTGTAAGATAATGCAATGCGATGGCTTATGTAAAACCTCTCATAGATTTCAGTGCACCAGAGAGATAACAGAAATAGTACTTCTGAAGTATATTTATTAGTTGATGTGTTAGGCATTGTACTAAATGCTTACATGCATTATATCTCTTCATATTCATATTCATAATAACCAAGTTGAGTTGGAGTTTTTATCATGCTTATTGTATAAATGAGAAATTACATTATTTTTTCAACATTAGTCCAAAGTCCATATTTAAATCCAACTCTGACCAACTCCGTAGCTACTGTTAGCATCATCTTTCCTTCTGTTTAATATCACTGAACAATTTTTCTTTTTCCTAATTAAGGAAAAATACCAGTTTTGTAGAATCTTATGCAGGCTCTAGGATCATGTAGGTACTTAATATATATTCATTAATTGATATGCATACCAATAAAATCTGCTCATATAGTAGTAACAGAGTAGCAATTCATGGCCAGGGTCTCTTAAACTTCCAACAGTGGAAATGAAAAATAATTAGGGTTGGTTAATATAAACTTAGTGAGACAAGTTGAGAATTTACTCATAAGCAGAAGTTCTACCCTGTGATCTAGAAATGAGTCCTCAGTGCCATTTGTAGTCTAGATTATCAGCCCAGATTGGCTGTGACTTGGGTCTAGGGTGCACCTTTTCTGGTACTTACATGTGAGTCATCTTACTCAAATTGTAGAAGGAATGTGACTCCAGCCGCTGCAGAGTTGCATCGATAGACAAGTAGCTGAACATCACAAAAACAGAGACAAAGCAGAAAGTTAGTAAGGCCGGGAACTCCAAGTGTTGTTTTTGATGTAACTTCTTTGTCAGGGACTTCCCTGAACATGGAACATACAGAGGCTGTATGCGTCCTCTCTAATTATGCAAAAACTAATTGCTACTTTTAATATAGATCCTATGATATGTCAACTTTCCCAGGACTCTATGTCTTATTCATCCTAAGGTCTCCACAGTCATTTCCATTAGAAGCTTTTTTCCCTGCTTCATGATAAATTTAAGATTCTGTGGTGTCACAAACTTCTCCTTTCAGTAACGACCACAGTGCACCCTTCCAGCAGTTTGGATATTTGATATGTATTATCTCATTAGATTAAACTCTGTGGACTCAAGGACTGTGTATTCTTTTGACCAGTGAATCTTGAGTGTTTTTCATAGTTCTCGGTATGTGGCAGACACTTCACAAATGTGTTAAGTGAATGAATGAATAAATGAACGAACAGACGCGTTACTCAAAATAGCAAAAATAAAAGCATTGGTAAATGACATTAAAATAGTTTAGAAACATTTAAAAGAGAGCACTTAATCACATACAATTAGAAATAACATTTAAAAAAGGATGAAGAGAAAAAAACCCACAATTCTCTAGAATAATTTTTCACAGAGTCATGACCACATATTCTGTCATGACCTCTTTTGATTTTGAAAGGTAGAAAATTTAAGATTCATCTTGGATTTAATAAGCAAAAGGTAACTCAAATCAAAGTTTTAAATGCCAAAAAAAGAGTAAAGGGAAATTCCTACACAGAGCTTTTCAGGAATAGAAAAGGAAAAAAGTTTTAAATAGTTCACTGAAATTCTGTCCTTTTTTTTTTTTAATTTTATTTATTTATTTATGTGTGTGTGTGTGTGTGTGGCCAGCTCAGCCCACCAGGGGGCAGGGCTGGCTGGCATGTGGTGCTGGGGGATTGAACGCGGTCCCTGTGCTTTGCTAAGCTTGTTCTAAGTAGGTGCTGTAGACCACTGAGCCATCTCGTCAGCCCTGAAATTCTGTCTTGTAAGGAGAATGACTAATGCAGACAAATTCAATGACCGTTTTATACTCAGAGCCATTTCAGTGATTTTTGAGAAAGTTAGTGAGTAGTAGATAATGTCCAGCTCTACTCATAGGTGAGATTCTCCAGCCCAGACACGACTGAGCTACCTAGGGGGCTTGTAAAATACAGACATTCAAGATCTGCTCCAGGATAACTAAATCAGATCAAGCACTTTTACTTTCCAAAAGCTTCCTAGGTGATTATAATGTGAAGGAAAGGTTGAGAACCACTTTTGATTGAATTTATTGGTAAAATATTTCAGTCACACAATGTTTGTAAGAGGAGCACTAATTGTTTCATATTGAATTTTTAAAATCATGTTTATTGTTAATATCATAATGGTCCTTCACTTTTCTTTGGTAATCTTTTTTTTTGTACCACAGATCAAACTCGGGAGCTTGGACTTGCCAGGCAGGCCCTTATAACTGCTGAGCTATCTCTCCTTTCCCTGTGCTTTTCTTTGCAGTACCTATTCTTTCAGCAATTATCTCTAGATTTGTCAGGTCTCTCCACTGTTTACCGTGTGTACCTCAACATTATATACATTGTTTTGTTCCAAATATTATCTGTGTCCTGTAGAGGGAATAACTGAACACACTGAAAATGGCTAATTTACTGTTTAAGGGCCGTGGAGGTTTGGCCGTGGGTGCAGGAGCGCCACCCGCAAGCCCAGAGGCACTGTGAAGCCCGCGGGTTTGCTTCCTGAGGCTTGCGGCACAGCCGTTGCTCCACGATTTCTACTGAAGCTCTTAGTTAAGAAGTGTGAGCCTTTCTCAAGAACCTAGAGAGAGAGAGCCGTGGGACCGTGGGACCAACACCATGGGACCAAATCTTGTTTCTCAAATTAAAGGCTCCTCCTTTCAGGGCTGTTAAGGCATAGGTGCGGAGACATGTAAGTAGGGACCATTTAGTGGGATAAAGCCACCTCACGCTGCTTACTTTCTCTTATTTTTATAACTGGAAAAAAATCAGATCCTATCTCACCTTCAAATCACTTATCATGTAAATCTTACATAATTACTACAGTGGCTATGTCACTTATTATCTAAAATAGGATATTTTATGCTATTAATATTTATGCTAGAATTCACGGGGGCGGGGGGGGGGGCCTGCACTGCGTCAGGTGCACCTAGAACCATCCTGGTGACTTCTGCTCTTGCCCTAAGCTGTACCACATCCTTCTTTGTATGCACATGTATTTGTTTTCATTCAACTATTGACCTCTTATTTTATGTCAGATGTCTGGCTGGAAACTAGCAAAACAAGCTTTGCCCTAGCTTTGAGGAATTCCTGTTCATGGGGGATGCAGACAAGCAAATGGGATTAGTACAGAGGTGTGAAGTACTCCCAAAGGGTACAGAAAAGATACCTGGAGAATGCTGCCCTGTTGCCCTAGAAGCCTCCATGGACCTTCAAGTCCTCCTGGGTGTCCTGTATGTTTTAGCCAACTCTTCTCTTACTGCCCACATTTTTGTTTTCAAAACTTACTCATAAGTTTTGAGCTTTCATCTCTAGCTTCAAACTTACTACAAACCTTTTAATAATTTGTAGAAAAGATTTAAATCTTGAAACATGAATGCCTCGAATTCACCACCAATAGCATATTTTTTTAAAAAAATCTTTATTTATTTGGTACAGGGTCTCCCTATGCAGCTTAGGCTCATGGTGACCTTCTGTCTCAGCCTCCCCAGCGCTAGGATTACAGGCCTATGGCACCACGCCTGGTTTCCATGGCTGGCTTGGTGCAGGCTGGGGTGGCATATGCAGTACCAGGGATTGAACCCAGGTCCTTGAGCTTGCCAGGCAGGCACTTAGACCCCTTAGCTATCTCCCTGGCCCACGATAGCATATTAATTTACTTGCATCTGCCCTGTGTTTTACTGTAGCTTTCTTAATATGGAAAAAAAAGTGACCATCTTCCTATAAAGTCAATCCTTCTGCTTCGAGTGCACTCACTCCTACCTACTCAAGGACTACATGTTCTTAGCATTGTTCTCTTTTCACTCTTTGGTTCTCCCTCTGTGCTAGTACCTTTCGCTGGTTCCAGTTACAGTCTCTATCTTTTAACTGTTCCAGTTACAGTGTGTTTATGACTCACAAGTCTCTATCTTTTCTCAGATAGCTCCTCTGAGCACTTCAGGTACACAAATTTTCAATGTCCCTTACTCTTTCTTTTCTTTTTCCAATATACAGTATGCTTTCCTAAATTGGCATAAAATTTACTTGTTTATTATGGGTTTTTTTTCCAGTACTAGAAATCAAACTCAGGACCTTGCGCTTGCCAGGCAAACACTTATTCCACTGAGCTGTCTCCTTGGCCTTGTTTATTATGTTTTTGATTCACAATCTGCCTCCTCCTACTTGAATATAACCTTTGTGGGAACATGGATTTCCACCCATTTGTTCCTTGAGGGACCCACAGCTTTTTGAATAGTGATTGGCACATAGTAGAGGCTACGTATTTGAGGTTATAGGTTTATTAAATAAATAAAAATTATCTCTATGTTATGGTGTCCACTGACTATATCTGTACCTCAAAGGTCATACACTCTAAACTGAATTCTTCAATTACCTCGTGCTCCTCCACAGTGAAAACATGAAAACTTTCCCTGTATCTCATTACTGTGTTCATCAAAGACACAGATGTCATAATCAAAAAAATGTAATTGCATCAAAAATTTAGATGTAATTCATCTCTGTCTTTAAGTCCAAATCAATTAATTTTAAGCTTGTAAATTCTCCCTTCGTTGTTTGTTTAATCTCTGTATCTTTTCTTTATTCCACTAAGCCACTGAGTGGAATTCAATTCGGTGTCTCCCTTGGGTGCCACATCAGCCTCTGTCCCTCCTTTCTTCATCCTTTTCTCCTTCTTTTCCACCTCCTTCTCAGCTTAAGCTCCAGTCCCAACAAATTTAGTCCAATTTCTCAGAACTCTAGATTTTTCCCCCTCCTGTTTGGAACTATGTTTTCTCATACTATTTTCTAGGCAGATCACAGGTTCAGCATCATTTCTTTTCAGAAGCCTTCTCAGCCTTTTCCTGCTCCTGTACAGATAATAGGTAATTCAGCCTCTCTTAGAAATACCTGCCATACTCAGTAACTGACCCCATCATGGTATTCATGCAGGAGTGCGTGCAAGCTCTGTATCATCTCTTGCTACATTGGGAGCATCTTATGAAGTGGTAGGCACCAAGTAGGGCTCAATAATTTTTTTTCCCCAAGAAATGCTTGTTGAGTGAAGGAATAGCTAAGCTGTTGGGACATCTGTTTGGAAACAAGTGGCAAGTTCTTTGAGGACAAAAGAGAAAAGGAAGAGCTAAAAGGAATTTGAGGTTTTTAGGGTTCAAGATGCTGGTACTATTAAGAGGAGTAGAGAAAGAGCAGTCTGGGCCAAGACGGTGTGTTTATTTGGGATAAACTGAACTGCAAGTTCTCATGGGACATCAAACATCGATTTTGCGAAGCTTTACCTGAAGGCTTGTACTGTAAGGGTGAATCAGGCCTAGAGATGCTCACTTAGGAATTAGTTGTACCAGTGATAGTGAGGAGTAGGGAATGAAGGCATTGATGCGAGGAGAGTGGAGTACAGAGGAAATAGGATGGAATACACAGAGAAAGAGCTGATATTTAAGGCATTGGAAAGAATTTTTAAAAATGAAAAGTCAGGACAGGAGACTGAGGAAGAATCAGGTGAGATGATCAGGGTAATGTGAGAGAAATGTCAGAGAAACCAAAACAGTAAGAATTTGAAAAAAGAAGTGCTGGACAGCAGCATCCAAGACTGCAGAGAATTACAGTGAGAATGGTCTCGCAGCACTGTGGGCATTTTGTGCCAGGCTCTCTGCTGGGAGCAGGGGTCTCCTGTTGGGGTGACTTGCTTGGAAGCAGCCTTGTCTTCTACCCACCAGATGCCATGATAATGCCTTCTCCAGTTTTGGCAACCAAAAGAGTCAAATATCATAACTGTACTGGAGTGAGAATTACTAATGTGGCAAAATAAACAGCAAATGGTTGCAAATGAATAATAGCCAGGTGGTATTATTTGGAATGATTGAGTTACCTGGATTGCAGATCAGAATTAGTGAAGTGAAATAAAGATCTAATTCATTTCATAGACATACTACTTGTCAGCCTAACATAGAAGTTCTTTTTCTCCTACTTTTGGATATACAGCAATTCAGTTTTCAAGGTTAAAAATTATTTTTAATTCTTTTTTCTTTCTGTTAATGTATAAAAGTCTGCAAACACTGGTCACATTTTTTTTTTAAAGCCAAGGTCTTGCTATGCAGTTCAGGTTGACCTTGAGCTCATTTTGTAGTCCAGGTTGGTCTCAACTCTCAATGATCCTCCTTCCTTAGCCTCCTGAGTGCTGGGATTACAGGCGTGTACTACCACACACCTGGCTAACTGGTTACACTTTTGGCCAACAGTGAGCATTTGTATTAGTTGAGAAGCTGGTCAATTTGCAACTAGGCTAGTTGGACTAGAGAGTGACATACACATCTGTTTATGGGAGAAAGTCCCAGCTAAAGGTCTACCATATTACAAGATATATTAAAAAAGCCACGAATGATGAACTTCTCAGGACCAAACCAATTTAAATTTGCTTAAGGTTTTGTTTCAAAAAAAAATCTATTAATTAATAAGTAGAGATGAAGCAAAATTAGACAAATACCAGGTGCATAAAATTTTCAAATACATTAAATGTAAATGTCTAACATTTGCAAGAAACATAATAAATATTTTTCTTGACAGAACACATTTGAGAAAGTAGCATGGGCACAGCTAGAAACTTCTCTTTATATTAAAAATTGACTTACATCCTGGAAATATTGGGGAGATTTGAAAATGCATGACTGGGGATGGCTTTCAGATGCGTCTCTACGAGCTTCCTAGGAAAAGAACAGTGATACAGTTAGAATTGTCATCACCAGTCTTTTTTTTTTTTTTTTTTTTCAGAACCAGGGATTGAACTCAGGCCCTTGCGCTCGCCAGGCAAGCGCTTATTCTACTGAACCCTTTCCCTGGCCCTCATCACCAGTCTTTTTATTTTATTTTATTTTGAAGAGTTAAAACAGAAGCAAAGACAAATAGAAAAAATGACAGGAACAGGGTAACATACAACAATACATATGTTCCAGATTTTTAAAACAGGGATACCTGATTAACAAGGGTTGCTGTATTATCTATTTTTTTCATTTTAATGAGAAAAAAAGATAAAATAACAGTGAAACAGTTTCAAGACAGGTTAGTAGGACAGTTACAATAATTAATACATTGCATATTGTTGTCTTCCTAATAGTTAGTCAGAGGACAAGATGCAGACATGGTGTCTTGTGTAAACAATACTAGTACAAACCTTTCCTCTCAATGAACTAAGAGAAAGTAGCTGTATATTTATCCTAACTATCTTGTAAATACATATTCTCTCTCCCTCGCTCCTTCCCTCCCTCCATCTCTGTCTCTCTGTCTCTCTCACACACACACAAGCACACACAAAGAAAAAAGGTCCTTTATTTATATCCCCCTTTTGTGTCTTGTTTTGTCAGAGATGGTGTTCCACTGCAGTTAGAAAAGCTGCATTTGGAGAAGTCTTTAAAGGACCTTTTCATACTTGATGCCAGTTCAGATATTGTAGGTACTTGAATTCAGCAGAATAACCCCATATAGTCCAATTCTAGGAATAAAACTTTTATTCACCCTTTCTTGAAGCACATCCAGGAAAGAAAAGAATAGGAATACCTTTAAGTTTCCATTTAAAATGGTCTGTTACAAATGCTATGTCTCATTAAGCCTGCTTTTTCTGACAAAATAACTACCTAAAAGGCCTTTATACTTTTTCACTGAATAAATATTTATGTTAAAATCTGTTAAAATTGCTCTTAAGCTGCACCCTTGATAACTGAGCAGTGAGTGGGGAAAAAAAAAGAGTAACTTTCTTAATACTACTACAATATACAAGTAGCTCAGCA
>NW_004524583.1:5448411-5457678 GCF_000260255.1 Octodon degus
TTTGGCCGGCCCTTTATTTACAAATCTTTTGTTCTATTTGTTTTCTTAATCATTTTACTATTACTATAAGGTGAGAGTTGAGAACAAATTATTGTAATATGAAGTTACCATGGTGATTTGCAGCTAACCTCAGTGTAAGCAATAACATTTATCGAGGTTTTGTACCCCCCACCTCTGATTTTTAAGAGATAGCTTTTATTTAAATATATGTGCAGCAAAGTGCAAGGAGTAGCAAATATACTTAGTACATCTTCAACAATAAAAACCCTCCTGGAACCATATCCAGATAAAGAAGTAGAACCGAGCCCCCCAGAAGTCTCCTTGTAGCCCCTCTCGGTATGTGTCTTACAAAGGTAATTAATATTTCTTACACATAGATTAGTTTTTCTTATTTTGAACAAGTCTAATGCGAAAATAAGCATCTGTTTGTGGCCGGCTGCTCTTCAGAGTACTGAGAGATTAGTGCACAGCTGTTTGTTCCTCTGCGTTCTCGCTGCTGCGGAGCCGGACGCAGTAGGCGCGAGTCACCACCGTCCACCTTACTGTTAATAGTAATTTAAAGTAGTGCTGTTTGTCTTTCAGCAACATTTATTTGTTTTATTCTTTATCTATATAGACGTGAAATTGCTGATAATAAGAAACTGCCGAAGAGCTTTCAAAAATTTTGAATGAATTTTATCTTTCCACTGAAAATATGTGAACATTGTGGTCGTTCCACTAACTCATCGATATTGGTGTTCCTTTTATGGAAAACAATAAAAATTTCATCACAAAATAATAGGAGAATAATAATAGTTAATACACTCGGTATTGTTATCTTTAAAGTAGTTACTCAGAGTATAACATACATTTTTTTGGAAAGGAAATTAAAAGAAGAAAAACCAAAACAAAACAAAACCTAGAAGCGGCCAGGGAGATGGCTCAGTAGAATAAGCGCTTCCCTGTCAAGTGCAGGGGTCTCAGTTCAATCCCTGGTTCTGCCAAAAAAAAAAAAAAGAAAAAAAGAAAAAGAAATTTCCAAGAAATATTAGCACATATGAACTAAGAGAAATTAGTAGCATAACTATCTTATATCTTTTCCTTTTCCTTTCCTTCCTTTCCCTTTTCCTGCATCCTAGTTCCTTTTTCCTTTTGAACAATTTCATCAGATTTCACAGTATCTATTGTATATTTTGATCCTTATTTACTCTTTTGGTTTCTCATAACAAGGAGGCAATATATTTACACATGTGAGTCTAATTTATTTATGAGTATGGGTAGGTTGTATTCATTCACTATAAATCTCAATTTTATCCTTCTTTATGGCTGAGTAGTAGTATCCCACTGTGTAAAAAGACCACTTTTTTTTTTTAATCATTTCTTGGCTGACGGGCATTTGGGTTGTTTCCATTAGCTATTACAAATCGTGCTGCTACAAACATGAGTACACATATATTGCTGTATTCTGACGTCTTTCATTCTTCTGGGAAGATATCCAGAAGGAGAAGAGCTGGATTGAATGGGACCTTTAATCCTAGCTTTTTGAGGCTTCTCCACACTGATTTGCACAGCGGCTACACCACTGTCCACTGCCACCAGCAGAGGACAAGGATTCCTTTTCTCCCACAGCCCAGCTAGCATTTATTATTGACTGACTCCTTGATGATAGCCATTTTTTTCTGGAGTGAATTCTTTCTGAAATCTCACAGTTGTTCTAATTTTTATCTCTCAAATGACCAATAATATTGAATACTTTTTCATATATTTATTGGCTATCTGAAAAGTGCGTGTTCATCTCAGATGCCCACTTTTGGATTAGGTCTTTGAATTTGGGGGCCCTGAAATTGTTTCAATTATTTTTATGTTCATCATAGAAGTTCTTTTTCTGAAGGATAACTCTGTTAAAATTTTTTCCCCATTCTATGGGTTGTCTTTTCTTTAGCAAGTTTTCATAGTTGTTTTCCTATGAGGCAATTCTATATTTAGAGATAATCAATAGACTCCGTATTTCTCTTTTTTCCTCCTTCCAGAGCAAGTGGTTGGATGTTTTATTATCACCAATTTCAGTAGATGAACTTCTATTAAAATAATGTATGACATTATGATTACTTTTTTAAAAAGAGATGAGAGAGAAAAAAAATTGCATGTGGTTATTTGGCCTAAGTATTTCATTTTAATTTCAGATTACATTGAATGTTTATAGAAAAGTGTATACATATTCATTTGATAAAAAGTTAGAACAGCTACTAGCTATTCTCTATTGTTAAAAGAATTAGCATCATATTGAAACTGTCCTAGCTATTTGATTTGAAACTGTCTCATTGCTATCTGTTTATCAATAAAATTATGAAAAAACCCCCAAAAAACCCAACAACAACAACAAAAAAAGAATTAGCATCAAAGAAGCATTTGTTTAGTATTAAGTATGCCAGGTACTGAAGATTTTTTATTTGCCGTTGATGATTCAGAGTAAGAAAATAATCACTATTCCTCTCTAAGGTAGAACTTATTTTTTATTTATGTATTTGTACTTTAGGGAAGGGTCTACAGGGTGTTCAGGGTCTCACTATTAGATCGGACTCATAGTGATCCACCTGCTTACAGCTTCCCAAGAGCTGGGGTTACAGGCACGTGCCACCATGCCCAGGCTCAATTGCCTTTTCAGTGTGCCCTGGGGGCAGGGCTGGCACAGCAGGCCAGGGGATCAAACCCCCGGCCCCTGTGCCTGCTTGCAGGCATATTAATGCACTGAGATATTTGGCCAGCCCTTCTAAGGTAGAATTTAAAACTTAGACAAATCATTTCATACTAACAGGACAAACATTTACTATCAGATATTGACATTACATACAACAGATTGGCAGAAATCATCATAGTATAATTCACAATGTAGCTTTATACCCTGTGTACTTTCTGTAGTTTGTGAAGTTGGCTTTATGTACATAAATCAAAAGTAAGAATAAACATAACTTAATGATAAATTTAAATTTATTTTTCTCTGGTTAATTAACGAAGAATGCTCTTTGAAGATGTGACTGCAAGTCAGATGATATCTGGGGGCTCCCTGTGAAAATGAAAATGGCATTATAAGATGTTTCACAAATGCAGTTGGGAGGCCGTTGAGGGAGCAGGATTTACATTCCAGCTCTTGTCTGGAGTGTGCACTTTGGTTCTACACGTTGGTCATGGGCATCTAGAATGACAGGAGCTCTAACAGTGTTGTCCCCAGGAGGTCAAGATACAAGGCAGGGGGCTACCGGGCTCTTGTTCTATGAACATTTCCATTCTGGTTCTATATGTAGTCTCTGTCTTCTATTGGTCATGTCCCTCCTTTTCATGCTTCCTTCCTTCCTTTCCTCCCTCTTAGCCTCCCTCCATTCTTTCTTCTCTTTGTCCCTCCCTCTTTCCCTTCCCCCCTTGACTGCAAATGATGTCCTTTTTACCTTTGTATTATCCAAATTTGAATTCATCCATCCTAAGGTAAGAGTTCTATTTCTCTGTGTTTGGAAGATATAATGATATAGAGGCAATAACTCATTTAAAGCATTGCCAGTTGACTGAGATCTTGAAGAATATGACCCAGTTTTAAGGACTGTCTTTTTATTTTTGCAGTAGAAACAGGGAAGATAAATCTGGCTAATACTAGTAAAGACAGAAAATATTTCTCTGTGTTCCAACAAGAACAGGCTGTGCAATTAGATTTTTCACAGTAATCTTGCATGACACCAGGCTTATTTCACTGAAATGTCATCAACATGTAAATCCAATCAACATGCCAACATCTTGTTTGTTACAGTATAGGGAAATTAAATTTTGTTCTTTTTGTCTATGAAATAAACTGCCACTAAAAACATTACCATGGGGGGAAAGTACAAATTTATTAACATGGAGAAACACAATAGCTATGCATAAAGAGCAAGACCCCAAGAATAAGTTCTGGGGTTCCTGGAGGGAGGCGGCCGTGGATTATAGGAGTCAGTGGAGGTCAGAAAATTGTCTCACAATGTAGATGAATTCTACAGCCTGCAGAACATCTTGGAGCTGGGAATAGGGCAGTGATCTCTCTCCCACCTAGATATGATCTCCATGTCCTTCTGCTTGTGATTCCTAGGCAGCTGTGTGTAGAGATCTATCAGAGAGGAAGCCTTGGGCCCATTAGCTGTGTATTCCACTGATGTAGACAGACATAAATTTCCTTTATACAGTTGCAGCCTTTCAAAGCTACCATTGTGCCTGTGACTTCTATGAATACTCATATCAAACTAAACCAAAGAAAGGTATTTTAGGTGGTATAGACTGGAGTTCCACAGTAGTTTATATAATCTTAAGTACACTGTGTTTCCAACAACAGCCCCTACCTGATAAAGAATGTGAAGTGTAGAGATGGGCATGACTAGGTTTGTGAGAGCTGACTGGTCTTTACCACGAGGAAGCCTGGAGGGCCCACAAACACTACACTCCCCATTTCTGTGGCATATTTTTGCTGTCATAGCAAACACAGAATATTTGTGCCTCTGAATCAAATTTATTTGTTTAACATCAATGTGATTTGTATTCCAAGGACCTCCTTTCATATTAAATACTGCTGGGCCAGACAATGGAATTGAAGAGGGTAATGATGCAGATTATGTAAGAATTTATCAGTATTAGAATTAAAAATGACAAGAGTTTTCTTTTTGTAAATTAGAGTACTATGTCAAAAGGGACAGAGGCAAGTTTCTAAGGGAGATGCTCTCATGGTGAAAGTTATGGATTTTCATGGAGATCTGAGGATGTGGAGGAAGCATCTATGTGCCAAGTCTAAATATCCCAGGAATGTTTTTTTTTTTTTTTCTGAGTTTTGTGGTTCCTGCTGACCTTCTAAGAATACCTGTATTGTATCTAAAGCTGTATATTAAAGCTGCAAATTGGCAAGACCATTTACTCTTACTTGGCAGATGTCTCTTGTCATAGTTGCTTTTCTTATTGCTGAGATGAAATACTTGGCACCCTAGGTTGAAGGAGAAAGGGTTTACTTAGCTCACAGTTTATAGAGGTATCAGTCTGTGGTGAGCTGGCTCCAAGGCAGGGTGGCGCATGGCAGAAAGATTTCATGGTAGCTGGAGACACCAAAAAACAACAGGCGAGGAGGGAGGCGGGAGCAAACCTCTTTCTGTCCTTTATACTGTAGCAGGCTACCCACCCTAGGGTAGGTGTAGCACTCATACCCTTGAGCCCAGTATTGAACTACAAATCAATCACAAACTCTAGATTCAGCTAACAAGACACATTTAAAAGTTCAGCAGGCTTGGGGGGACATCTAGACATAAACCACATCGCTTAGTTTTAGTTAGGAACATCTATACACACTACTCTTTGAGAGAAGATGAGTGAAAAGAATATTCTCTCAGCTCAACAGGAGAAAGGAATATTTTATTTCTTATCAATACAGTTTCCAGTCAGCATTAATGCAGTGCCTTGCGGCTGTCCATGTGAACTTGGCAGGGTTGTGCAGCACAGAAATTTGTTCCTGAGAGTTTTTACCTTTTTATCACCACAGATACTTGTGCCAGTAAATCAACAATATTTCACTGAGATGAGTATTTCATTGAGCTAGCATGTAGAAAACATTAGTAATAGAAAAAGAGGGATTTGTTACAAATAATTCAGATATTTATGTATTATACTGCTATGGATTACAAACTGAATAGTATTAGTTTTACTAATATGCAATTTTAACACACTCTGGAAAGCAGTGAGAAAATTCAGTAAGCATAAGACTTCAAATCAGAGATGCAGGGCCCAGGGAGATAGCTCAGCAGAATAAGCGCTTGCCTGGCAAGCATAGGGTCCTGAGTTCAATCCCTGGTACTGAAAAAAAAAAAATCAGAGATGCAGAACTAGAAGGATCATACAGTCCAATACTTGAGACTATTTGCATATAGATTGATTATTTTAAAATAAGAAATAATCTTAAATATGTACTTGGACATACATAGCTTCTCCAAAGAGTTTATAAGTCCTTCATCCTGGTCTACCAAGTTGTTTCTTCACTTAGATCAAGACAAAAAGAATCTCAGGATTGACCTGGACCTGCAGTGACTGTGAAGGTGACAGTCTGAAATGGGCTCCAGCTCCTCCCATTGGCCTGCAGTTGCCACATCTGGCAAGAGGAGGGACCAAAATGGATTCCTACCCCTGTCATTGATCCTGAGCTGCGATAATTGGCAGGAGAGTCTGAGACTGGCTCCTGCTCTTTCCATTGATAGAATCCAGGGACCAGAGATGGTTAAGCACAGCACAGACATAGTAGGACCCCAGCTAGAGTGCACATGATGGACAGGCGGGACTAGCGGCATGAAAAATTCTAAAACAATAGTAGCATTAGGAGTCAGGAAGTGGTGACTTAGGTGAACAAGCTCCGTGCTTGGGGACCATGACATGCAGAACAGAAGTAGGTGGATAGGGCCACTCTCTTCTTTTTTCTCTTTTTCAGACTATTACAAATAAAGCTATTATGAACATCCATGGACAAATCTTTTTATGAATATATATTTTCATTGCTATTGGGTAAGTGCCTAAAAATGGGATTTATAGATCTTAGATAACTTCACCACAGAAATTGCTGGTTTCCAAACAAAACAAGATGCCCATTCTTACCACTTTTATGCATTATAGTTCTAAAGTCCTAGCCAGAGCAATTAGGCAAGAACAAAAAAGAAAAAAAAAAAAAAAGAAGAAAGAAAAAGAAAAACAAGATTCCAAGTTGAGAAGGAAGAAGTTAAACTGTCTGTTTGCTGGCAACAATTATATAGAAAACTCTAAAGACTTCACACCGAAAACCTGTTAGAACTATAAATGAATACAATAAAGTTACAAGCAACATAACCAACATGAATATCTTATTTTATAACAGTGAAATACCTGAAAAAGAAATGGAGAAAACTATCCCATTTATCATAGCTACAAAAGAAATAAAATACTTAAAAATAAATTTAAGGAATTGAGAGGTCTGTACACCAAAAACCATAATCAGGGAAGGCGAGATAGCTTAGCGTTCTAAAGCCCCTGCTTAGGCAAGCTTAGGAAAGCACAGAGACCGTGGTTCAATCCCTGGCACCACATGCCATGCTAGCCCCACCCCCAGGGCAGGCTAAGCTGGCCACACACACACACACACACACACACACACATACAAAAAAAACCAAACCCATAATCATTGATGAAAGAAATTGAAGACACAAAGATATTTTATATTCATGGAATAGAAGAACTAATACATTTTAATTTTGATTTTATATGTTTACTTTTCTTGTGTGGAGTTGGTGCATGTACATAACATACGTGATTGCTTTTTTCATCCCCTTTGAGAAAGTTCTATCTTCCTGGTTCATATTATATATACTTTGTTCTGCTTTTTATTTATAATTTGAGTTTCTCATATATGAAAAACAATGTGACATTTAAACTTGTGTGTTTGAATTAATATTTTTAAAATGTCTATGGGACTCAAAATTATCTCCCGATTCAGTGCATTTTCTGTTAAAATTCTAATGTCATTTATCATGGAAATGGAAAAAATAACCATAAAATTAATTGAAAATCACAAAAGTCCCCAAGTAAGCAACAGAAATGAGCAGAAAGAACAAAGCTGGAAAAATCATCCTACCTGAGTTCAAAATGCATTTTAAAGCTATAATAATTAAAACAATAAGGTTCTGGCATAAAACTAGACACACCAACTACTGGAATAAGATGGGAGCCTAGAAGCAAATACATAAATCTACAGTAAATTGTTTTATGACAACAGTGGCAAAAAAGAAAAGTCTCTTTCTTCAATAAATAATGTTGGAAGAATTGGCTACCTATAAGCAGAAAATGAGGCTAGATTTTCATCTAACAAGAGACAGTGCCATGGCTTAGAGTTAGAATATGCTCTGAAGGCCCCCGCCATGTTCAGAGATGGGGCTTCTGGGAGACAAATGCATCATGGGAGCAGGAAGTTAATCTACTGGTGAGTCCTGAGTGCTGTTAGGCGGAGGTCCCTGTCTTTCTCCAGGACTGTTCCCTCCTATCTCTGCTTCCTGGCTGCTGTAATATGATAAATTTTCCTTCACCGGATTCTTCTACTGTGCTTCTCGCACCTTGGACCCAGCTAATTATTGACAAAATCTTTTAAAATGAGCCAAAGTAAATGTTTCCTCTTTATAAGCTATGAGTGTTAAATATTTTGTCCAAGTGACTGGAAAATGATTAAGACAGAGTTTTAAAAATCAAGTAATTAAAAACACTTAAGTATTAAGTGTTCAGACTTGGAACTGGACAGATGTGACAGTATAACCTTGTAATCTCAGCACTGTGGGAAACTGAGGCAGGAGGATAAACATTTGACCCCAGCCTGGGACACTTAGCAACTTAGTGAAAACTTATCTCAAAACAAAAGCTTACAGAAAGAGCTGGGTCTGTAGCCCACTGCCTAGGCCCTGGGTTTAATCTCCGTGCCGTGAAAAAAAAAATCATGTTCATAAACATAGCTGGTGTTCTATTTCTTTTAGATAAAAACAGCTGGATGAGCACCGCATCTGTCCAGCCTTCTGAAAGTAGCTTTCTTACTAACAGCAGTGTGGGATTTGGCACAAAGGAATGTTTTCCCCTAGTTCTCACATGCTTTTTGGCAGCTCAGAAGTTCACCGTCTCTCATTAAAAAGTAAAGTTATTACCAGTGAATTGTGTGCAGAGAGACTGAACCTTCTCGGCCTACGAAACTTTCGAGCCCATCTGGACAGTGAGCTAGACGAATGTTCAAGTGAGCGTGCGTATTTTTATCATGTACGTATTCTACTCAGAAATATGGAATGCTCAGAAATATGAAGTCAAATATTTTGAAGAGAAAAGGAAGTGTATGCATGTGTCTGTGTATATTGTTTTGGTTCTTGGTTGTCGTTGCTGTTCTTTGAGAAAAGAAGAATAATTACATTTGAAAAATGACCAAGAAACAAGTACTTCCTGTTCTTTTATTTATTTATTTATTTATTTTTGGCGGAACCGGGGATTGAACTCAGGCCCTTGCTCTTGCCAGAGAAGCGCTTATTCCACTGAGCCATCTCCCCAGCCCTTCCTGTTCTTTAAAAAAAAATTTTTTTTAAATGTATTTAGTACAGAGTCTATAGGGGCTCACTACACAGATTGGACCCATAGTGATCCTCCTGTTTTCAGCCTCACAAGTGCTGGGATTATAGGCAGACGCCACCAGTCTCAATCATGGTCTCAGCACACCTCTAGGGCAGGGCTGGCATGGCATGTGGAGCC
>NW_004524583.1:5458038-5459273 GCF_000260255.1 Octodon degus
TCCCTTTTCCATTTGAGAAGTATCTATCTCCCTACTTCCTTTCATAAACCTTTTAATTTTAACAGAAATTTTAAGGCACTGATATAGCACTTTTTTGTCATTTATTTATGTATTTTTGTACCAGAAATCAAACTCAGGACCTTACACTTGCCAGCCAGACACTTCAGTCACTGAGCTATGACCCTGGCAGTTATGGCACTTTTAAGATAAACCATAGGAAGTCTGCAAGAGAAAGATGGTGTTTGACTATGTCTAATCCACCAAAATACTAATTCCATATTTTAAATGTGATAAAAATATTAGAATGATGTGTGTAATGATGTTATGCAGTTGAAGTTATCAGTTAAGTACACACAGATGAATGATTATATGTGCCTCCTCTAAAACATAATTCCTAATTATTTTAAGTAATATCTGTATGCTTCCAACTGTTTCAGTTGACATGAAGTTAGCAAGAAGAAAAATAGCTCTGTTAGGTAATCGCTTGTATTTCAGAGAAGATATTTGCCTCTACTTCATAAATGACTTTTAGACTATTGCCCTGAATACTAAGATTCTCACTGCTAATGCTGGATGTAGTAGGCATATTTTTAGCCGAGCCTCAGCTTTGGCTTAATGTTTTGTATTAAGGATGATATGAAGTTTCTGTGATCCAGTACAGCTCATTGGGTTGACAGGTGGACTGAGTCTAATTATACCACAGTATGTCCTGAGCTCCTGACATTATCTCTACCTATCCAAAACAGCATCAACCCTACCTTTTCTCCTGTTTTCTTCACCTCAGAAAATTACCCATGAATTGTTCAAGCCAGAAACTTGGAAGACATCGCTAGCACTATAACCATGCTTTTGAATGCATAAGATTATAAAGAAAACAAAATATGCTAAGACACAGTTGCCCAAATATTTTTAAAGGTATGATTAGAAGTACTGTATGAGTTGTTGTTTTGTTTTTTTTTGGAATTCACAATATCTAACAAATGATGTAGTAAATCTTATTTTGAGATATCTACAATAATGGGATAGAAAAATATCTGTGATTCTTATGGACAGCAAAGTTGTAAATACTCCTGATACAATGTGGTTTTCTGCCCATGCTCATAAGGAAAAGAAATGCTCAGCTTCAGCTAGATGTCTGTGAAAATTAAGATGTAAAGTCTTGTCCCCACCAAGTTTATGGACCTGTTATGAAACCCTGAAACAACTGTTTGAAGGGATTGTATCTGCTATTCCAG
>NW_004524583.1:5459373-5463335 GCF_000260255.1 Octodon degus
CTTTAGTCTACTGATCTATCTGACCGGCCCTCCTGTTCTTAATTTTCATTTCAAATGTTAATATTTTCTTTTTTGTTTTTATTAATTTTTAACAGAGTTTTATCTATGTATTTGGTACATAGGGTCTCGCTATGCAGCTCAGACTCGTAGTGATTCTCCTGTCTCAGCCTGTCCAGCGCTGGAATTACAGATGTGTGCCACTACACCTGATTTCGAGGGGCTGGCACAGTGTAGAGCCACAGGGCATGTGGTACCAAGGATAGAACCCAGGTCTTTGTGTATGCCAGGCAGGTGCTTAAACCACTGAGTTATCTCCCAGCCCCTAAATGTTAATATTTCTGCATAAATTAATTTTCTTTCTGTGCTTGTGTTTCAAACCATGATCATCCATTTCTGCTGTTCTTCACTTAGGTACTTGTTTCTGCCTGAAGAACTTCCTACAAGAACATCCTGAGGATGTCCCTCCCTCCCTCCCTCCCTCTCTGCTTCCCTCTTTTCCTCTTTCTCCCTCCCCCTCCCTCCCCCTTCCTTTCCCTCTCCCTCCCTCTCCTTCTCCCTTTCCCTCCCTTCTCTCTGCTTCCCCTTGTCCTCTTTCTCTCTCACCCTCCATCACTCACTCCACCTCTTTTCCTTGTTCAGATACCCAGGGATGATTTTTGTTTACTTTTTGATTATATGGAAAAGTCTCTTGTTAGTATTCAGTATGGAAAGATATTTTCATTGCATATATTGCATTCTAGACAGGCAAGTTTATTGACTTTAAATACATTTTTTAATATACACTGGGAATGAACCCAGGGCCTTCACACCAAGCTATGTCCACAGGCTTTTAAAAAATAATATTAAAAAGTTAGATACAAAAAAATTGATACAGGGTTTTGTCCCCCACGTTAGGCTCAAACTGGAGACCCCTCTGCCTCAACCTCCCAGAGTCCTGGGATTACAGGCAGGCAGCACTATGCCTGAATTCCAACCTGTGTAGTTTCTGAAATATATCTATTCATATTTAAGAACAGAGAGGAAAAAGGGTAGAACAATGTTTTTTTTTTTTTTTAATCCCTGTACCAAGCACATTGTAAATTATCATAAATCAATGATAAGACAATATTTTAAAATATAGCCAGAGGAAAAACTAAATACTATCAAAAAGGAGAGGAATATAGAAGGTTTTATTTTAAACCTTTACTCTTGAGGGGTTTATTGAGAGCTTCTTGGATTTGTGAGTTTCAATTTATCATCAAATGTGAAAAAATTGGACATTATTGCTCTAAAGCTGTTTTCTGTTCCTTTTCTCTTTATTTTTAAAAATAATTTCTATTTATTTTAATGTGAAAAAAGATAAAATATCAATGAAACAGTTTCAAAATAGGTTAGTAGGACATTTACAGTAATCAGTACATTGCATATTACTGTCTTTATTGCTTTTCTCTTTAATCCTCATCTGTGACATGAATGAAATGAACATGGGAATATTTTAAATTCAATATTAGGTTAAAACCCCATTACAAAAGCTCCATACTTCACAAAAGTCTTCTGTATAAGTCCATAACTTACACAGAAAACTTTTTAAAAGACATATGACAAACTATTATAAGTTATCAGAGGATAATTAGCAATAGAGTTTTTTCTTTTTGAAATCTGTACTTTTTTTTGTATTTTAGAGAAGGGTCTACAGCATGTTCAGGGTCTCACTACTAGATTGGACTCATAGTGATCTGCCTGTTTACAGCCTCCCAAGAGCTGGGATTACAGGCGCATGCCACCACACCCACTCTCAATTGCCCTCTCAGCATGCCCGGGGGTCGGGGGAGGGGCCAGAATTGCAGGCCTGTGGATTGAACCCTCAGCCCCTGCGCCTGCTTACAGGCCCTTTAAACCGCTGAGCTATTTAGCTGGCTCAAAATCTGTACTTCCTAATTTATGTACAAAAGCTGTTTATTTGTAATACAATAAGAAATTCTTAGCTATTTTCAATAGTGTATGTGGGACAGGACTGTTAGGGATCAACATCATCCCTAACAATCAGTGTGATCCGTAGCTCTAGAACAGTTGTTTTCACCTCAGAAAATCAGAAGTGTAAAAATTAGAGACCAGAGATAGTGACAGGAAAAATTAAGTATTGGTTCTTCCAACCTAACAAAGTATACACAAGCTCTCTTTGCAGAGTAAAGCTATATTGTCCAAAATGATAGTCATAGCCAGATGTGGTTACTAAGAGTGTGGCATATGGCTACAGGCAGATGTTGCTTAATGTCAGTGACACATTCCAAGCAGTGCATCCTCAGGCGACTTTATTGTCGTGTGAACCTCCTAGAATGTCCTTATGCAGTCCTAGATAGCCCTGCTCACTTACTAAATTCAACCCAAACCTGGAGTCCACGTGAGATATATGAGGCAGCTGATATAGCGTGAAATACTTTTACATATCCATTTTTATAAGTAGAAATGCACTCTAAAATAATGATAAGAAGCGTAGTGCAGTACATACACACAGCAGTTAAGTAGTTGTTTCCTATCACTATCAAGGGTTAGGCTATTCCATGGTTATACGTGGTATACAACTGCCAGTGGGGCAGGCTCAGTAACACCAGTAGCATCCACAAAGCATAGAAATAATGACCGTATGACAGCTTTGATGCCACTAAATGGTAGAATTTTTTAGTTCCATTATAATTGTATAGGACGGTTGTTGTCCATGGGATTCACCATTGACACAAACAACATCATGGCGTGTGACTATTCTGAATTGAGACATGGTGTACGTGTCATATGTACACTGGATTTTGAAGAGTCAGTAAAAATAAGTAAAATATATAGTTAATACTTTATTCTGATAAGATTTTAAAGTAGAATATTTTAGATCTATTAAAATAAATTATTGTAATCCATTTCATTTGCTTATCTTTTTTACTTTAAATTTTTTTAAATGTATTTAGTACAGGATCTATAGGATCTTTCTTATTTTATTTTTTATAGGGTCTTTCTATACAGATCAGACTTGTAGTGATCCTCCTGTTTTCAGCCTCCCAAGTGCTGGGATTACAGGCACGCACCACCACCGCACCTAATCTCAATCACCATCTCAGCATGCCCCGGAGGCAGGGCCGGCATGGCACTCTGGGGATCAAATCCGGGTCCCTGAGTCTGCCAAAACAGGCGCTTTAATCTGCTGAGCTATCAGGCTGACCCTCACTTGTTTATTTTTACTTTGTTTTATGTATGTAAAACATACATAAAATCCCAAATGCGGTCCATACTATGTTTCTCTTGGACAGAACTAAAAGACTGTGCTGTTCGGAAATGGGTCACTGGGGGTGTGGACCTAGAAGGGTTCAGTGTCCCTGCCTGGCTCCTTCCTGTCTACTGTAGGTAGCTTTCCTCCCTTCATGCCTTTCCACTGTGCCCTTTCTGCCCTGGAGCCCCCAGATCAGAAACTCTAAGTGCGAGTTGAAATACAGTAAACATCTCCTTTAAGTTGTGAGTGCTAGGTATTTTACCCCAACAATGAGAAGAGAAAGGCCATTTTCACTTCTGTTCAGAATCATTATAATACTCTTCAGTGAAGTCCCTCTTTGAGTAATGGCTTTGGAGTTACAGAATCTGGTTCCACAAAATGAAAAATCACTAGTAAACTGATTAAAAACAAAGAGGGTAACAATAAGCCACATACCTATTTTCTCCTGACAGTATCAAAACATACAAAAACGGAACTGCGTGATTTTCTTTTCTGAATGAAATAGTGTAAGCGTATAGGAAATTCAGATATAAACACATCTCTATGTAAGGTCATTTCACTTCTGTTCAGAAATCATTACAATACTCAGTGAAGTCCCTTTTTGAGTAATGGCTTTGGAGTTGGAGAATCTGGTTCCATAAAATGAAAAATCACTGGTAAACTGAATGAAATTAACATTTATTTCTCTGCATTATTTTCAAATGGGACTAATATTTTTCTTAATTAA
>NW_004524583.1:5473180-5482789 GCF_000260255.1 Octodon degus
CACACAAGAGAAAGTTGAAAGGTTTTGGTCCTGAGAGTAGACCCTTCACCTCACCATATGTTAATGCCTGACAACATATATAATGGACATATCTAGTTGATGTGATCCTCAGCAGTGGGGCTCTCAGCTTCAGTAGAAGAACCCTGTGGACGTTTGTCTTTGCTTGGTCAGCAGATATTTTAGGCATATGGAATTTTTGCTCTAAGTGAGTCCTGGGCTTCTTTGGACATTCTCTGGCTATGAAGATGTGTTAAGGGCCATAGAGAAGAAAGAGTCTTAGAGCTCAACTGATAATAACTATAAAAACAATGGAGATATTTCTGCCTAGGGTTTTTTTCTTTTCTTTATAATGTCTCAAATATGTTATACTTATGTGACTTTTCTCTTTTTCTTAATATCCAAATCATAACAATCAGCCCATCATACTTCATGTCTCTCCCATCACGGGAGCTACTGCTTTTACTACTAGTGTTCACCCTCAAAATGAAATTCCTGGATTTCTTTTCAAATTAAAAAACTCAAAACCATAAATGGTTTCCTTTCTTCTTAAAATCAAGTCCTAGATCCTTAGCCTGACCTCGGAAACCCACCTTGAACGAGCCGTTGTATATTTCTTCCCATTTCATCCTGTTTGATTTTTTTCTTGTGGTTCTCTATACTGAAGTTCTTTAACTGTACTTGCTATAATTCCCTCACAGTCCAAGTGTTTGTATGCATGATCACCATCTGCCCTGTTTGGCCCCTACTGGGCTACTTCAGAAGGGAAGAACACCTGGCTTATATAATGCATTGTACGTCACTTCAGAGCAGCTCAGTCTTCTGCCTTTTCTCTTGCCTATTTTTCCATAGAAATATTTTAGGTAACTTTTTGGCTTAGATTGAGTACATTTGCTGCATGCTTCCATCACAGCTGGTGGACCAGAAAATGCCCCTTCCCAACCAGTGTACTTCACATTCTTTACCTCTTCGTTTCCCTTTTGTTGCAATCCCATGAAAATCTCCTTTCCTGAGTGTTTGGGACCTTATATGTTGGGAATAATCCCAATCCATGCCCATCAACATAAAAATAAATCTGCCTCTAAATCTTGGGTGTCCTTTCAGTGTTTCTGCTTGCTGTCACATCTGGTGTGTGGTGTGTTGGCCGGGGAGAGAGACTGTGCTGATCTCTTTGGTCACCAATCATGGCCCTCAAGATGGAGCAAAGAGCTCTCCAGGTTCTGCTGGGAAGGCACATCCTCAAGATTTCTCAGACAAGGCCCCTCAGAGTTCTGGAGGTGGATTCCTGGCTCCCCGCTTGAGTGACTCATATCAGACCCCCAAAGGAGTGAGACTCAGTCTGTCTGCCTGCCTGCCTTCCTGCCTGATTCTCATAAGACCACTGCAGGCCCCCATGTCTGCTCGTTCTTCTCAGCTAGAGCAGAAGGAGAGCTCGATTCCTTCCATTAGTCAGGACCCCGTGGAGGGAAAGGGGTTGGGAAGTTTAACCTCTAAGTGACTGTTGCATGAATGTGTGAGTAGAATGGACAGCAAAGGCAATATATATCTGTACACCGAGACTAGGTAGCACCAGTCATGGTGACTGATTGGCCTCATTTGTGCTCCCATGGCAATAAACATATGGCCTTAGGGAGGCCTTGCACCCTCCTTAGCTAAATTGCAACTAAGTTCCCAACGGGGACATGGCCAGGCAGGCATCTGAATGGTCTCTCTTGCCCCTTCTGCCATGCACAAACTTGTATCTTGGGTGGCCCTCTCACCAAACATAAATTACTGTAAAAGACAGTCCCCACCCTTCTCCTGAGAAGAGACCTCCTCTTCAAGTTAGAAGCAACTGTCGCCTTTGCATCAAGCCAGATGTCTTCCTCCTCATTTAACCCAGCACTTTGAATTTTGACTGTTCCCCAACGGGAAGATGATGCCTGCATCAGCCCAAGACAGGTAACTACAATCTTGAGGTTCTGAAAACTCTCCTCCCAGAGATAGGAGCCAAAGACTCGCCTTTGGCCATCAACCATGCCACTTCACTGTAACCCCCATTGCTGTCAGATGTCACAGGAAGCAGAAATAGGTACCCCGCCACATACCAGCCTGATAGACTGCTCGTAAATTACCCTGGGAAAGATCTCTGGACCACCAGTATTGTAGCCATAAGCTTGCATTCTGTGGTTCCCAACCCACAGCCCCAATGGCTCAGGAACTCTCTCACTGTCTTCAGGGAGGCCCTCACAACAGATTTGGCTCTGGAAAAGCCTGCTCCTACGTCCCTTCAAGCTCCAATATGGTCCTCTGAGGGAAAAAAATGAGGCTTCAAAACTGTAAAATATTTATAAACTGTCAAACTGCTAAGATGCACCTCTCCATCTGTTGCCTCAGTCTTCTGCTGCCCACAGCTTGCTGGTACACCTGCCTGGACCTAAAAGATACCTTCTTATGCTTCTAGTCATCTCCTATCAGCCAGCCTCTCTTCATAAAGACCTCAGTTCTGGACTCAAAGGGCAACTGACCTGCACTAAAACTCTCAGAGGTGCAAACACTAGTCTCCCCACACAAAATATCACTACACTTGTGATTAATGGTACCCAAGCTGCCTGTGAGAAAGACACAAAAGTTCTGCTACAAAATCTGTCAGGAACTGGTTACAAGAGAGAAGCCCTGAAAACTTCTCGGAGCTGCTGGTTTCTATAGAATCCGGTTCCCTGAGTTCACAAAAACAGTGTGTCTTCAGACTGTCTGCTCCCCTGGGAGTGCCCAGTGACCCACCTGTATGAATACTTGGCTCCAGCCACTAAGGGCTGTCTCCTTCTTTTGCTGTCACACTCTAATAGCCACTGTCTTTCTGATCAAGAAATATTGACAAGGTCACCTTAGGCCGAAACATTACTGCTCAGGTGCCACATGCTGTACTGGATCTCCTGAATAGCTATGGACCACTCGGTCTTACTAAGTATCTGCTCACCACACTGGGCACACCAGACCATGAGCTGAAAACAGACCCCCTGACAGATGCTGAGTAAACCCTGTTTATGGATAGAAGTAGCTCTGTTAGGACAGGCTTGCTATGCCGTGATCACCTTGGACAAAGTTATTGTGGCCAAAGCGCTCTTGCTGCTGCTTCCTGCTGCTGTTTGGAAGGCTGCCACCATTGACGCCAGACCTGCAATCCTAAGCCCCTTCAGGGATCCAACTGACTGAAACATCAGTCCAATCCAGAAAACTTTTACCTAATACTCCCAGAAGATCCATCTTTTTTTTTTTTCATAAAGAAGATCCATCTTAATCAGAGCCAGCATCACTCCCACCATACATTCTGCAAGCTCAAGCCATCACGCTGGCACCTGTACCCCTGTAGCCAGCCCAGGCTTCAGCATCTGTGTCACTGGCCCTGACCTCCTCCCATTTAAAGATATTCAGGTAGACTTAGCACTCATCTACACCTGCTCAGGCTGGCCCCAGGCATTCCCTACCCAAGCTAAGGGAGTAATAAAGTTTGTAGATTCCAGTTGTGAGAAATGATCTCTAGATATGGCCTACTCTGACAGTGACAGTGGGCTTGCATTTGTAGTAGAGATAATTAAGTAAAAACTGCATACACCATACAGGCCACAAGCTCTAAAATGTTGACAAAATAAAATGTAACTGTACAGAAACAGTTTTTAGCTAGCTCCACAAAAGTTTAGCTAAAAGATCAACTATACCTCTAGGCAGTTCTTCATACACATATAACCCATATGCATGATAACTATCTCTACAAGTTTCAGAAATCCCACTTTAGATCCGCCACTCCAGAGTTCTGCAGAATTTACCTGGGCCAGACAGCTCCTCTGGGGCTCACTCTGAGGACAGGACTTACTCAAAGCCCTGCTCTGGTCACTCTGGATGCTGACCAGACCAAGTGTGGCTGATGCCCGAGTACACCCTTCACCTGAGGATTGACTGTTCTGTATCAGTTCCTCTTGATTTTTGTGCCTATTCAGGTTGCATATCCCATTCCTTGCTTCCCTGCCTCCCTGCTAGCTATGGTTTTTGCCTTAAACTTTTGGACATTTGCCCCTAGAGAATAGAACAATCAATCAAACCCTTGACCAAGATTTGATGAGTATCCAAAGCACCCTGGACACTCTCCTAGATCAGACTGGCTCCCCCACTGCCTTGCCAGAATAATTAAGTTATAGAACAGTAAAGACTGAATTATGTCTCTTACTAAAAGTAACTTGGGGAAACACTCTGTAGTAAGACAATCTTGGAAACCTTGGCTCAGACCTATCCTGGGATGGCTGACAACCCTACTATTACTGCTTTTTTTTGAGCCTTGCCTCAGAAGATAATATGTAATATGTCCAGCAAAGATTTGCCAGAGAAACTAAAAGAGGAGGAAATATAACAGAAAATGTCCCTTGCCCCAGCCAGCATATTTCAGTTTCTTAGTTGCCCAGGTGATAGTTCTTGCTGCAATTCTGGTGGCTTTCTGTCTGCTAGAAACAGCTGGTCAATCTGAAGCATGTGGTAAGAACCAATCAAGGATAGTCAAGTACTCCACTTCTATACTTTGCAATCCCATAAAAACCTTCCTCTTTGAGCCTTCAGGGCGTGATGTTTTGGGAATGATCCCTATCAGTGCCCATCTATGCAAAATAAATTTGCCTCCAAATCTTGGGTGTCATTATCATAGTTCTGCTGGCTGTTGCTCTACCACTCGGGACGTTGAATGCTTTGTCTTCTCACCAGACTGTCATCTCTGTAAGACCAAATCCAGGTTTGCCTTCAACAGGGCTATTTTCCAGCACCTGGCATGTAGTAGATGCATATTGAAGTATTCATCCATTCTACAATATTTCTTAATACTTCTTATTTCCATGACTTCTAAATATTTTGTTACTGAGTTTTAAATTTGGTGATTGGCTTACAGTAAACCATCCACATTTTCTTACCTATTTAGTCTTGCTTATAACTTGGTACAATTTGAGTCACTCTCTATATGGGCCAGATCACTGATTTATTGGATTGAGACAGGTCCTATGTGGTATGAATTGTAAGACTATGTGTGTGCTTTTTGGCTCAGAAAACATCATTTTGTTATTATTATTATTATTTTATTTATTTATTTTGCAGAACCGGGGATTGAACTCAGACCCTTGCACTTGCCAGGGAAGCGCTTATTCCGCTGAGCCATCTCCCAGGCCCCTGTTATTATTTATTTATTTAAAGATGTTTGTGTATTTTTTCCATTCCTCCTGCCCTTCAAATCATATTTAATTTCTCTTTCATAGCATATACATTGTGTGTCTCAAGAGTCCTGATCTTCTTGTCTTTACAATTTCTTTTTTATACTGGGAATCAAACTGAAGTCTTTGTGCTTGCCAGGCAGGCATTGTGCTGCTGAGCAATATCCCCTGCCCTGTCTTTACAAATCTAATCTACTTTCATTACTAAATTGATTGGCAAGAGAAATCTAATTTAAGCCTTGCTAAATTTCTGAGTTGATTTGATTCCAAAAATTGATTGATAAAATTTTCTGGGATTTTGAACATATTTTTTTTCCACAGGCTGCTCAAATTCTCAGGACAGTTTTACAAAGCCTATTTCACGCCCTCATGTAGTAAAATGGGCACTGTCCTGAGTTTTGCACTAACAAGGCCATGACTACCAGGGGAGGAGAAATGAAGGTCTCCTTCTGACTCTGAGTGCAGATTCATTTCTAGGTAAAACTTTGCAAGTAGCAGCCTACCTCCCTTGCACCTCTGCATGCAGCCCTCACCTAGTTATTCTATGCCTCTACCCAGAATTAACTTAGCTAAAACTTCTGTTTCAAAATTTCCCTTGCCACTTTCTCCTCCTTGTATATAGTTGCTCTTTCCTCTGTGGAAAACAGAAGGTAGAAATTATTCACACTACTGGTAACTAACTGTTTTCATTTTTTAAGCTAAAAATTTTGATTATAACAAATGAAACTGTAAGCAAGATGAAGTGAAACAATTGAGTCAGATTAAGATATTTGGGGACACTAATATATTAAGTCACATTGATTTGAATAGCACTTGTTGACTTAACTTTCATAAAATAATGTTTGTGTTAAGTAGAAGAGATAAAGAGATGACCCTAGGACTGAGAGTGTGGCTCAATGGTAGAGCACATGCTTGGCATGTGCAAAGAAAGCCCTAGGTTCAAACCAAATGGAATGGACTGGACTGGACTAGACTAGACTAGACTAGATTTGGCTGGACTGGGCTGGACTAGACTGTACTCTAAAAAATACATGGACTAATGAAAAAGATCAATAAACAATCCAGTAAAGTATGCTAATTGCTACTGTAAAGAACTGTGCTCTATGAGATTTGGGGTGTCATTGAGGTGTCAATGGCAAACAGAACTCAGATCCTGCAAGAAGAAACTCTAGGCAGAGGTAACAGCAAGTGCAAGATCCTCAAGGTGAGGGAAAGCACGATCTGTTGGAGGAATGCGGTCTTCTCAGTATAGCCAGACTGTAGGTGTGAAGAAGGGGAGTAGCGAAACCTGGAACTGGCATTGGCACAAGTTTGTCCCAGTGAGAAGCATGCTGCCCATTCATTTGGCATTGCCAAATTCCTCACTTCTTTTGTTTACTCCTTAGACAGAGATTCTCCAAAAATTCTACATTCAAAACTTTCTGATAACTGTACAGACAATGGTAGGGAAGATCTTGACTGGAGGGTGTGGAGGCCCAGGCAGCAACCCTTCTCATGAATGGTGTTTGTAAATTTCTTTCTCATCTGCACTTCCACTGTCTCTTACTCTTTGGTACAAAGATGCAAAAATAAGAGTACCTAAGAATGGTTTGGGCCAGTGTTGCAGGTTGTTTGTCATACTGAAAACGCTACAAGGTTCACTATCAGTGGTTTAGGCTATTTGTTTGAACTACATCTTCAAGGGCTCTTTTCCCAGTGTTTTGATGCCAGTGGGAAATTAGATTTTTAATAAACACACAGGCAATTTGCATGGAAATTTTCCTGAGGCCACACTTTGACAAATCTCACTTTGAGGTGCAGATTGAGTTGCCTTTAGCTTAAATTATAAAGTGAGTCAGGCTCTTTTATGGGTACTCATTTCTTACATATTCCGCATGTCCTCAAGTTACCTTTGGGCTACAGTATTTCTACCCACGTCCCCTTGTTGTCCTGATGGTCATAACTTTACTTCCATCATCCATATTTGCTATGAAATAAAATCGCTGATTGTTAACAGATCTAGGCAGAACTTATAAGATGGGTAAAAGTGAGATTTTGGCTAAATTCAGTTCTCTTCTAACCTATGTAACTCCAGTCCTCTTCGTGTGTTAGTGAAGCATTGCTCTTGTCATTTGCTTAACTGTTTGCTAATCCCAACCTTTAAGTTATTTAAACTTGAGGAAGTGGTTTCACATATTGAATTTGTAGCATGGATCTAACATACATGCATAAAACAAATCCAAACTTCTCTTTAACAAAAGGAAAACTTTATAGCTACATACAAAAGAACGAAACTAGATCCTTATACCAACATAAAAGCCAATTTGAAGTGGATAAAGCCTAACCATAAGATCTTAAACTGTAAATTTCCTCAAAGAAAACACAGGGTAAATTCCTGATCTTAGCAATAATTTTATGGAGATAACCAGAAAAACACAGGAAACAAAAGAAAATAAAGAGGAGAAACTAATCAAACTGAGTAGCTCAGCATAACAAGGAAACAATCAATAAAATGGGAAAAGTCTATGAATTGGAAGAAAATTTTTGCTAACAATATATCCAGCAAAGGGTTAGTATCAAAAATATGTAAAGAACTCAACTCAATAGAAAGAGAACAAATAACTCTGTTAAAATGAGTAAAGGATAAGTTAAACTTAAGGCATACAGTATGTTCTTTCAGATATGCTTTAATTTTTTACTGTCATTACAGTTTGCTAAAACTATCCATGTGAGAGCTAAATCTTTGGAAAGCATTTAAGAAATAACTTCTTGCAACTATGTGTCACAAAACTCCACAACAGCTGCAGGAACTATGACTTGTTCTCTAGGTCATTTCATGCTTCCAACTTCATGTAGGAATTGCAGGACAAAGACAGCCCCTGTTTGGTTGTCACCTTGTTCCTATCCAGTGAAATTTTGGTGATATAGGTATGTTGGAAGATCCAGAAATACTGACCGTCTGGCTCGATTGTTCCATTAAACCGTTGGGACTATTACAGACAGACCTAGGGGCAGGACAAAGATAAGATGGAGAGAAGGAAGGCACAGATGGGGTCCTCTGCCTGCATTTTTATATAAATTATTTCATGTATTCTCCTTTCTATCACCTGGACACATACAACAGACCATTCTGAGTTCTGACATGCAACAGAAAGATTTCTATTTGGCATCATATAAGCCAATCAAGAGACCTCTAAAGTCATGGATTGGTGCAGATTTCTAATCACTCTCTCAAGTCAGACTCTTATGAAACTTTGCTTGTTTGGTTTCCCCAGAGGAGATAAGCCTAAATGCAGACCCTCCTGGGCTCCAACAAGAATATCCTTGAATTAGTTCCACTTTCCTGAAAGGGCTGCAAACAAATGAAAATCAGCTTCTCACAAGAGGACACAGAACCAACTCCAGTTTAGCTTGTAGACTAAGATAACTGAATTAGCAAGATACTTTAGAAGTTTTTGCTTTGTTTCTCAAGATGTGATGAAGTTTATAAACCTATCTTACGGTTTTCGGGCTGTAGTTCTAATTTAAGAACCCATACACATTTTATTCTAAGGGTGAAAGAATATCCTAAGATTTACATCAAAATCCTTTCATCAAAGACTAATGTTATATGCTATCCCTGGACAAGCCAAGGCGGTGTAGGTATGCCAGGCCACAAAACCATCTCCTCTGGTGACTCTAAAAGGCAGAGTAAAAGTCCCTCTTAGGGTTTAGTTAAGTGGTGCAGTGACTACCTGGCAAACATGAGGTTCTGAGTTGGATTCCCCTTACCAAACAACAAAAGCAAAGCTCATACAAGACAGAGCAAGTATGTATTTCTTTGTAGTAACAAAGTTTATCACAATGGTATTTAGCTAATAAACAAAAGTGTTATTTTTATTTCTTTCTAAGTAGAGAAAATGTAGTTAAGCAAGATTGCTGCGTACAAGATTATCATACAACCATCAAAAATTTTATATATGCTAGGAAAAATAATTTAGAAAGTGTAATTTAAAAACATGGAGAATAAAAATAAAAACTGTAAGATAGCTAAAAAAATTAATGGAAGCCAGGCGAGATCTCAACTGAGAAGTTTATTAGAGTTTATTGAAAGGTATAAAATAAAATTATATATAATTCCCAAACATAAATTTTCTACATTTATAGATTGCATTAAAAAGTTAAATGAATATACTCTTACACAATGCATACTTTTATTTTATTTTTTTCCCACAATGTATATTTTTAGCTAAATTTCTTGTTGTATAGGTCTTGCTTTATCTTGGTCTTAACCATCCAGCAGAAAAGTATAATAACGAGGTATGAAAGGTAAAGCCATATTAATATGCTGAACTGTAAAGGGCTCAAGTCAACAACTTCTGACATTGCCAGTCCTACAGATAACCCACTTCTCTTACGGACTACTGAA
>NW_004524583.1:5482889-5488281 GCF_000260255.1 Octodon degus
GGCCTTGGACTAAATCCTTGAGATAAAAGAACGGACTTAATTCAAAAGCAATACAAGTTTTTCCTTGAAATTAAATAAATAAAGGGTTGGTTTTCTGTGGTTTTTTTTTTTTTTCTAAATGAAAAGAAAAAATAATTGAACCAGGTCTAGTTTATATAGTCATCAGAGAGCAGGCAATAGAAAGGTCTCTGTGAAAGTGATTTCTTTTATTTATTTTTCCCTAATAGCTCTTGAAGGTTCACATTGGAAGGCCAGTGACCTTTTTTTTTTTTCTAAACCAAGATTATGTCAGCCATTCTTACCTGTTCTCAGTGCTGCAATAAATATGCTCCAGTAATTGTAGTAATTGTGGGTGCTGAGTTTCTAGAATGTGTCAACACCATTCCTTAAACATGGAGGGGCTGCTCCTTAGAACAGAACAGGCCCTGAGCGGGGCTCCCACTGAGTCTACTGCTATTACTAGCACATTCACCCACCACCATAATCTGAAGTACAGTGCTAAGCAATTACAGAATATAAAATTATTTAAAGACAGTTCCAATGAATTTTTTTATAGAGCTGAGGCTTGAAAATTCCAGACAACGTTGAGTAGTCTCAACAAACTATGTAACAGACAACTGGCAAGGAGGTAACATCCCTGAGGATATTTTTGTTAAGAAAGGCCAAGTTATTATTTTATCCTCTTTTCATGAGAAAAATATCAAATGATTTGATTAACCCAAAGTAGCTCAATTTAAAATGGCTTCCAAATTTTACCATGGCCCACACTCATTTCTACATCCTCACTACAGAAAAATTTTGTTTCCATAAAGGAATGGTAAAAGGACTGAGAATGATTTGAAGCTGTTCCTCATTGTCTTAGTTACTTGCTCATCACTAAAACCAGATACACAACATTTTTCCTGTCTCTTCCCAAAAGCCATTTCCAAAAGCTCATAATCTAGATGATCAGGATTAGCCACAGCAATGATACTACTCCTCTGGTACCAAATTCTGTCTCAGTTACTCCTCTCTGATTGCTGGAACAAATACCAGACACTCAAAATGAAGGAAGCAAAGGTTTACTTAGCTCATAGTTACTGGAGGTTTCAGTTACTCAGCTGCTTGCAAGACAGAGTGGCACATGGCAGAGAGCAACCTTTAATGGAGGAGGCAAAGAGCAGAGAGCAAAGGGAGTGGCAGCAGCTCTGGCAGCTAGCTAGCCTCTCTCCCCTCCTTGCATTGTAATTCAAATTACCTGCCCCAGGGCAAGCGTAGCACCCACTCGCACAATAATCAACCCCACATTCCAGAAGCCACCCCATGACTGCATGGGGCTTTGGAGGGACACCTGTACACAAACCATAACACACTCACACCCAGGGTGGGGCTTTGGTCTTTAGTAAATTCATTCAGCCACACCCAGAACTATGCTAAACAGACAGTGGACTAATGCAGTGTCACACCTCCTTAATCCCAGTATCACACACCCAGAATCCAGCCACTTCCCAAAGCCTGACTTGTGCATACCTGAAGCTTTGGGGGAGCAAAACCTGCAGGAATTTTTTTAAAAAAATTTTTTTTTAAAGAATACAAATTAGATTTAAAAATTACAAGTGACACGGAATTTCACTTAACAAAGTAATATGAACTTCTCAGTATTTGTTGTAATACATAGTGTTGTCTTCCAATCAGTTATTCATATTACCAGATATATGCATGTAGAATGAAAGAAGAAAGAAAAAAAGGAAAGAAATGTATAAGAAATTAAGAAGAGAAAAAACAGTTGAAAAAAGGGGACAAAACAAATTATTAAGTGCGCCTTTCATGAATTTTTTTTAAATCTTGACGTGAAGTCAGATAATATCTAACACCCAGGGGATGCTTTTGTGTACCAGGCTCTGTGAGAATGCTGCTGTATGTATTTTCTCATTTCATTTTCACAATGATATTATGAGGTAGATATCATGGTGCCCTTTTGTCTATGGATTAGGGAATTTAAAATGAGAGGGTAAGAAGTTTGTCACACACAGACACACTCAGACACACACACATACAGAGGCTCAGAGAGTGTGAGAAATTTTAACAAATTTGTCATAGTGTTTCTCCAGAAAGATTTCATATTTAATGATGGCATTAACTATTGTGGCTACTCTGTATCAGAAGGCTACAGAAAGACTAAAGAGAGTGGATGCAGAATAGCGACAATCCAAGCCAGAACAGTGGTCTTCGTTCTCCCCCCTGTCTTTTTTTGTTGTTGTTTGTTTGTGTTTAGTACAGGGTCTCACTACACAGATCAGACTCGTAGTGATCCTCCTGTCTTCAGCCTCCCAAGTGCTGGGATTACGGGTGGGTGACACCATACCCAGCCTAAAATCTATTGGTACTTTATTTATTTATTTATTTATTTATTTATTTATTTATTTATACCTGGGATTGAACTCAGGAACCTGTGCTTACCAGTGAGGCACTTATGTCGCTGAGCTACCTCCCCAGCCATACCCCCTTTCATTTTTCCCTCCTTCCTCCACGTATCTTCACCATTATGCTGTGTGATCATTCCTTCTGGAGTTTAAAGTACAGCTGAGGTACCGACATATACAATCCTCAAAGTAAAACATCAAGTTTTATAACAATGAAATAAAAAAATGAATGTGGGGTAATATGTTCTCATATTAAAGGGAAAAAAATCATGTAGCTGAAATAAGGAATACTATTTCACAGATATAAAAATAATTTCAATTAGGACTTTTAAAGATAATAGAATATTTTACCTTTTCTATTTTTTTGTTTCAGTTTTGGTAAATTGTCTTGTTTACAGAATTAGCTCATTTTGTCTATTTTGAAACTTACGGAAAAATAATTCTTTTCTATCTTTAAAGAATAATAGTCTTTAAAATGTCTGTAGCTCTGTGTTTATTAGTGATTCTTTTTTTTCTTAATCAACTTCACCAAGAGTTTATCAATTTTATTAGTCTTTCAAAGAACAGATTTTAATTTTTTTTTTTTTTCTAGAGCCAGGGATTGAACTTGTGCCCTTGTGCTTGCCAGGGAAGCTCTTGTTCCACTGAGTCATCTCCCTGGCCTTCTTTTCATTTATTTGATGTTTTTTTTCCATTACATGTAAGACATTGCATATGAAAAAAGTTGGAAGTCTTTTGAAACCTAGTTATTTTCCCCAAGGGGGTTTTACACATGCCTTTGTCTTCGCAAATGCAAGGTATTCATCATCTGTATTTCTTGTCTACTATGGCCTTGTGATTTCCAGGGAGATCTAAGCCTACAGTGAACGCCTATCTTTATTTTATGAAATGTTAGTTTGAAATAGATTTCCTATAATTTCAACTAACAGAATTCTAACTTAAGTCCACTTATCCATAGTGTCATGGTTGACATTACCATATTAAATAGCAAGAAACTGTGTAAGACTGTATAAAATGAAAGAATATAAATGTAGACCGCATCTTGTACAGCAGTTAACCACTAGGAAGAATGTATGCAATGTGTTAATTATTGAAACTGTCCTACCAATTTGATTTGAAACTGTCTCATTCCTATTTGTTTCTCAATAAAATTATGAAAAAAAACATCAGAAAAAAAGAATATAAATGTAGATATGATAATGAATTTATCTATTTTGAGTATCTACTTTTGTTTTTTTGTTTTGTTGTGTTTTAGGAACCGGTCGTTCTGTGGTTTTTAGTTCATTACTTCAAACTTCATCTATGTCTCAGATTACATACACCTGTCCTCAACCATCACTACCACATCAGCTATACTTTTGTTTTCCCCCTTGCCTTCCAAAAGTCAACTGTGATAGCTATGATTTTGTTTTTATTTTGCTTTGCAGTTGTCATGGTTTGTGTGTATTTGTCCCCCTAAAGCCTCATGTAGTCATTGAGGCACAGTTCTACAGTTTTTTTAGTTCATGACCTAAATCTCGGATTATGTGTATGAGTACTGCTGGGATTATGGGTCCAAGTACTGCTGGGATTATTGGTGTGAGTGCGATACCCAGCCTGAGGCAGATAGCCTGAATGTAACATAGGAGACAGAGAGACAGATTTGTTCTCTGTTGCCATTGCTGCCACTGCTCTTCCATTTTGTTCTTTTGCTCTTTGTTGCCACCATGAATGGGTGCCCTCTGCCCTGTGCTACTCTGCCTTGGGGCCAGCTGAGCGCGGACTGAAGCCTCCAGTAACTGTGAGCTAAATAAACCTTTCCTTCCTTCATTTTGAGTGTTGGGTATTTGTCCCACAAATGAGAGAAGAGTAACTGAGACACCAGTGTTACAGATAAAACCCCGGCCTTGCAAATGCCATGCAAATGCTGTACTGCTTGGATACACACCCAGTTCTATAATCTATAGTTCTTTCTTGTCTGTCTTTTTCTTGTTTTCATTTTCAGGTAATAGCAACTCACCCTTTCACAAATCCATTCAACCCTCTCACCACTTAGTACTTTCTGCACAAAGGCACAATCATTTTATTGAGGTCATTTGTGATCAGGACAGTGCAAGCCTAGAGCCACTAGAGTTCATCTTTCCCACCATATTGGAAAGGCCATCTGACAGTAAGACCTACGCAGCAGTAGAAGATGGAAAGGGGGAGGGTAGAATGTGGATGATTGGCTGATGAAACTTTTTTAATCTTTAATATGAGAGGTTGGTGGCTGGGGAGATAGCTCAGTAGTCTAAGTGCCTGCCTGGAAAGCTCAAGGACTGGAGTCTGATCCCTAGTACCACATGCCATGCTGGCCCCAGAACCCCGGATGCACTGTACTGGCCACCAAAACCAGGCACTGTGGCACACGCCTGTAATCCTAGTACTAGGGAGGATGAGATAGGATCACTATGAGTTTGAGCTGTGTAGTGAGACTTTGTACCAAATTAATTAATTAATTTTCAAAAATGAGAGATGGTCCACAGAAATATCAAAATATTACATGTTATGGCTTGTGTCTAGATGCTGCTCCAAAGCCTCACCTTTTGGGATCTAGAATGTATGACGCTGTATTAAGTGTATGTTGCTGGGATTGATTCATGGTTTGATGCTAGGATTAAGGTTGCCCCACCCTAGGTATAAGTCCTACCCCTCTCCCCCTGAGGCAAATAATCTACATAGACTGTAAGTGACAGAATGAGGGCTGATGTTGTGGCTTTTACCTTGCTTCTTGCTGCTTTTACTGCCTTCTGCCTGCCATGAACCACTTCTCCTCTGTAACACTCTTCTACCATGCCATCTTGTCTTGGAGTTGGTCAGCTAGGGACTGAAACCTCTACAAATCCATGTCCTGAAATAAACCTTCCCTCCTTTAACTTTGGGTGTCACGTATTTTGTCTCAGCAACAAGTAACCAAGACTGTAATATATAATTTCTCTAATTTATGTATGTGTGTGTGTGTGTGTGTGTGT
>NW_004524583.1:5490084-5491341 GCF_000260255.1 Octodon degus
CAATGGAATACCCATCTCTGACAAAACTAAACAAAAAAGGGGATATAAATGAAGGATCATTTTGTATCTGTATATACAAAATAGTTAGGATAGATATACAGCTACTTTCTCTTAATTCAATGAGAAGAAAGGATTTTACTAATAGCGTTTGGACAGGGTATCATGTCTGCATCTTATATTATGAATAGCCACTACAAAGACAACAATATACTATGTATTAATTATTGAAACTGTCCTAATAATTGGTTTTGAAACTGTCTCATTGCTATTTGTTTCTCGATAAAATTAATAAAAATAAAAACAAAACAAAAAATGTATACTTTAAAAATTAAATTAAAAGGCAAGTTATAAATGGGGAAAAGATATATAAATTGTATACTGAAGCCTTAATACTTAGAATTTATAAAGAACTACTATAAACCAATAAAAATGTGAGGAAATAAAGAATTTATAGAAAGAAAAGTTAAAGTGATCTATAAGCATGAAAAATAATCTCACTGATCAGGAAAATGAAACAAAAATAATGTTCATCAGACTAATAAATACTTGAAATGTCTGAGAATGTGATGAAGAATTTATAAATGAGAATTTTCTCATATCCTGATTTTAGCAGTGAATAGAACTATAATTATCTTTGACAAAAGTTTTATTACTATGCTTTCAAGTTTCATTTTTATTAGTACATGCTTGCAATACATAATGATTACATTCTTTATTGGTACAATAAAGCCTAAAGACCTGAACTTCCATTCAATCTCCATTTGTTTTGTCCTATGTCACCTGCTCATGTTGATGGAATTCTCTTATGGATCATATCCGAGAATAAGAAATGTAAATTTCACAGGTTCATATTCAAGAAAGAATTTCTAAAACATTTCATCTTTCAACTTTTGAAATATATCTGAATTTATTGTATTTTTCAGATGTAACGAAGCAGGAGTCAACAGTTATGGAGTACTGGTTCATGATGCCTTCCACGGTCACCTGTGTGAGGAACACACATACCTCTTCTCCCACAGAAATGAGTCTGAACACGGGTGAAATGCTCTATGCAAGGTGGACTCACATTACCAGCACTAACTTACAGGAGAAAAGACCATTAGGTTGCTAAATTTATGAATTTTTAGTGCCTTGATTAAGGGTGATTGTTAAGAACCTCAAAACTACAGATTTGAACTGAAGTGATTTTGTTTTTTCTTATATTCTTGATATAAAATTTATTTCAGTTTGATAAAACATTATAATTATTATTCATAA
>NW_004524583.1:5498837-5507473 GCF_000260255.1 Octodon degus
GAAACTCTGTCTTCACTTTCACTCACATGGTTTTGCAAGCTTGTGATTGAGATTTTAAGTTCCTCTATATCTCTTTGATTCTGCTTCATGCAATCTATTTCTTTCCTATATTGCTCATTCATGGAATCCATCATTTTTCTAATCTCCTCTATTTTTTTAATCAATGTCTTCTTTAGAAGCAGTTATTAATTCTTTTACTGCAGTTTTTTTGAGATTGGGTTTCTTCCCTATGTTTCTGTATTTGAGTCTTTACTTCACATGCTATGAGTTCAGAGAATTTTTTTATTTCAGAAAATAATTCCACTCTGAGTTTCTATATAACTTTGTGCTGTTGCTTATTTAGTTTCAACACTGTTAATTCATACATTTGAGCTGAGCTAGTGTCCTGTGCACTTGTTCTGGGTGGGCACTGGGTTTCCTCCATATGTTTCTGCATTTGATTCTTTTCTGCAGATGTTATTAATTCAGGGATTTCTTTTTTCATTTCCAATATGAGTTCCTCTATACCTTTCTGCAGCTGTTTCTTTATTTCAGAAGCTGTTGATTCATTGCTTTCAGCTGTGTGATTCCCATTTTGTTCTGTGTTAGTGTTCTCTGCACTTGTTAAGGGTGGGCTTGGGGTCTGAGATTGCATTTTGCTCCTTCTTGTTGTTATTTTTGTATAGCATTGTCTTCTCACCTTTGTTGTAGAGGTTCAGTGCAGTTATAACCTTAACACCTACTGAAATTCAGGTGCAGATCTACAAAGTTTGAATTTGTCCAGCTGTGCCTGGTTTGGGTCTGCTGTGCTCAGCTTCTTCCTGCTGCCTCCCTTGGGAGTGAACCTGTTGTTCCCCTCTGGCAAGATGTTCTGCGCCTGGACAAGCTGGGTGGTTCTGTCCCCTACTCTCTTTGCGGGGTCTACATCTGCAGAGATTCACCCAGGCCTGTATGCTAGGCCTGAGCTGAGTCTGAACGGGACAAGGTAGAGTAGAGGGGAAAGGAAGCTCTCCCACACACTCACCAGGCCTGGGCTAGGGCTGGATCTGGGTGTCCTGAGAACATGGCAGAAGTTCTCACTTGCTGGGCGGGAGTGCTAGGGAGTGCCAGGGAGAGTCTCAAGGGGGTGGACGAGGGTCTCACCCACGTTACACCTGTTCTTGGACCGGATAGGTCCTACCGGTGCAGGGTAGCCAGAAGCTCTCCCACACACTCACCGGGCCTGGGCTAGGGCTGGATTTCCTGAAGTGATTTTGTTTTTGAATACAAACTTCATTTTTAATCAGAAAAGTATTTCTCATTGTTTCAAAGAAAGAAAAACTAGAGATAATTTAGAAATCAACTGATCCATACCTATTTTACAGATAATAAACATGAAACCCCATAATTTCCTGCTCCTTAATTATGAACTACATTAATGACTTGATGTCAAAGGTCAGTATGGAAGAGGGTGGGGACAGAGAATAGCCTAATTAGAGTAGTCACAATCAAGTTGAAAAAAGAAATTGCAAATCAGATTTTAGCTAGTTACAAAGTGATAAATAGGGGTTGGGAATATACGATCTTCTCCTTGCAGCATAAATAAAAGAAAGCTGATGGGTTAACTGTGGAGAAATAGGGTTAAGGGCCAGGTTTTTAGAATGGAGAAGTTAGATAATATCTTTGGGTACATTCAGAATGATAACAAACTATAGTGTTGACAATGTACCAGGCATTATTCTAAACACTTCTCATGGTTTAGCACAATTTTATCTTCAAAACATTAGAGTATGGTGAATATAGTGCTACGATTAGCCTCATTTTACAGATGAGAAAGCACATGAGGTTGACTGAGTAAGTTCACACAAACTGGTATCAGAGACATAAACTGAATACCGCTCACGAGTTTGTGAGCCTAATCTGTACTCTTTGCTGGAGAGAGGATGACCCAGGGAAATAGCACAAAGAGACACAGTCCTGCACACACCAACTTTGGAGACTAGATGTGTTTCAAAATTCAGAGCCTTTCAAAGTTTATAACAGTATTTGTGTACATGCATTATTACACAAAATCAGGATCTGGGGCTACACTAAGGAACAATCTCTTTGATCACTTGCAAGGCAGGTGCTTATGCTACTGAGCTATCTCCCCAGCCTTTGTTTTTTTTAATTTTATTTTTTTTACTTTGTTTTTTGTTTTGTTTTTTAAAAAAGACTATAGATGAACTTGTGTAAGTTTTGGCCAAGTTCTATCTGTAATGCAAGTTACCCAAATGTCTCAGTTACTCTTCTCTTGTTGCTGGGACAAATACCTGACACCTACAATGAAGGAAGGAAAGGTTTATTTAGCTCATGGTTATTGAAGGTTTCAATCCATACTCAGCTGGCTCCAAGGCAGAGTGGCACATGCAGAGAACAACTTGCATGGTGGCACCAAAGAGCAAGAACAAAATGGAGAAGTAGCAGTGACAATGGCTACAGAGAACAGGTCTGTCTCCCTTAAGTTGCAACTCAAGGGAGTGCTATCCGCCCCAGGCTGGGGGTAGCACTCACATCTGTAATCCCTGCAGCACTCACACCAATAATCCCAGTGGATCATGAATTAATCACAGACTGTAGATCTCTGCCCCATGACTGCATGAGGCTTTGGGGGGACACCTAGACACAAACCATAACACCAACAATTTTCATATCCAAAGCTGAAAATATTTTTAGACTTGTGGATAAGGAATAGAAGAGGAGGAAGCACCTCAGAAGAGGAGGAAAGAGGGCAGGGCATGGGCAGGCCTTGGGAAGAGTTGGGGCACCTGTTCATTTGCGAAGACAGAAACAAAACAAAATTTTTAAAAGTTAGGTGCCAGCCACTTGGCCTCAAACTCCACAGAAGCTGTGTTCCACTTTCTTATTCAAGGTCAGACTCCACACTTCCCTCACCCTTCCCATCACACAAGAACCAGCCCCTCATTGTTTTTCCTCTGAAAACACGATACACTGTACTTGACCTACTAGTAGTGCCTGCTGGTGGCTCAGCCTCTCCCTGCCATTCTCTATGAGACAGACAGTGAGAGAGATGGAGGGACAGAAGGTGCCGGCCAGAATTTCTATAGGCCTAATTTCCTTTTGTGACTAGCAGCATAACCTTTTAATTAATTAATTAGCTACCCAATGAGGGCAAAACCTTAGAAATGTTTAAAGTCTTAGAAAGGGATTAAGGGACAAGTGAAGCAAAACTGGAAGCCTACATTGTGACCCTTAGTAAGGGACAGTGGCTTAAGAGGCATGACTAGGAAGAAGAGACTGTGACAGGGACCCTGTTGGAACCCAAGAAGACTGAGATACACACCTCAGTGATGAGCTTTGGTCCAGAAGTGCCACAGCATCTGCCGCTGCATCTCTCCTTCCTGGCCTCGCCTGGTGTCATGGGGAGTCCAGGTCCCTATTCTGCAAATGGGGCAGCAAGGGTATTCCTAATCAAATAGAAGAGGGGAAGCATGAAGCTGTCCCTGGTATCCCTCGAAGTGATCAAGGTCAAGGAATTCAGAAAAATGTTGTTAAGTAGAGTGCTGGGTGTTTACTTCCAATTGTGTTGAGTACATAATGAGCAAAAACCTGAGACAATATTTGTGCTGCAGTTGATTTCTGTTATCATACAGTATTAAGTATTTTTTAGGAGTTAAAAATTCTTTAGTAGGCTGGCCTTAGAATTTAATACTCAAGTAAAATATATTTTAGAAAACTGACTTGTGTAATATGACCCTATGAGTTCAGGACTGTCAGTTGTTTTTTTTTAATTTCTTTGGCCAAAGTTACTAAAATAAGGGCTTAATAGAAATGTAAAAATTAATATATTTTGTGGCCTAGCAGCTTGGCAGCATCTTCAAGCCCAGAGTGTAATTTTAGAGTCAGTATCATCTTATGGGGCTGGGGCATTTTCATTTATTTATTTGTTTGTTTGTTTATTTAGTGGCCTGCTCAAGCTGCCCTGAGGGTGGGGTGGCTCAGCATGTGGTGCTGGGCATTGAACTGCAGTCCCTGCGCTTGCCTAAGCTTGCCTAAGCAGGCGCTTTAGACCACTGAGCTATCTTGCTGGCCCAGGGGGTGGGGGTGGGGAGACATTTTCTAAATCCAAAGCAAATGAGTGTCTTGCCAGATACCATCTGGCAAGGATATTAATGAAAAATCAGATGATATGCTGGTCAAAACTGAGATTTTTTTTTTTAACGGCACCAGGGCTCAAACTCAGGACCTTGCACTTGACACTTACGCTACTGAGCTATCTCCCTGGCCTTCAGATACAAACATTTTGACTCCCTTCTACTTCCTCAATCTTTGCCTTCCAAACTGGTAGCAACTTGGCAGATCATTCTATATATGGAATGGAGGGGAAAATTGGAGTAATTATCCTAGAGGAAAAAAGGATTGTTAGTAGTAGAAGGGACAAAAGTCAGAAAACAGGACAGGTATGGTGGCACATGCTAGTAATCCCAGCACATGGGAGGCTGAGGCAGGAGGATTGTTGCAAGTTTGAGACCAGCCTGGGCTACAAAGTAAGCTCAAGGCCAGCTTGAACTGCATAGCAAGACCCTGTCTCAAAAATACCAAACAAGAAAAAGAAAGAAAGAAAATCAAGTTCTCAGCTTGAAAAAATAAGTCACAAAACAGAAGGGAAGATACCTTCCAATTTCATCTATAGGGGATTTAGTGGACACACTTAAGGTCAATGGTGATATATTCTCTCTAGCACAGGAAAGGATAATAAAATTTTTCCAAAAGGATAATAAATTTTCTTTACCATAGATATTAAAATGATGAATATCATGAAATAAATATAAGAGATTCTCATATTGGAAAGAAGGTTAAAGTAAATGATATCCAACTCTCTCTTCCCATAGTAAAAAAACCCCTCTAATATACACAAAAATTGTAGCTACACCTACTTTCTCCCCCGAGCAATGTAATATCTTCAAAAGTGGCTGCAAATGAAAAGTTCAAGTTGAAGCTGAGCCCCAAATCGATTACACAATTACACAATCAGATTGTAAGTGCTCTCGATGGGGCCAGCCAAGCTGAGGCTGCCCGTGTCCTTACTCATACAGATATGCTCCTGGAAACTAAAAATCTGTAGTATGCAAAAATCAGTCCAAGCCAGGGAGCCTTCCAACAGGATATAATTACAAAAGAGGGACAATTAGTATAGCCCAGAAGAAGAAAACTCAGCACAATTCATTATCCTTATAAACGCACTCTTTGATGCCTCTTTATAATCGACCCATGCATTGTTTCCTGGGCTCTCTAGGGGGCGGTGTAGTCAGGATAACATTGTATATCTCTCATTTCCTTTGCGTTGGATCAACAGCCAAGATTAATCATTCTCGTTTCTTTTTATAATGGATATACATAAGAAACTCGAGCTTTTCATTGGTATAAATCATTTGGGGTTCCATGGTACATAGCAGTAGTTCTTGCTTGATGCTTATAAGTAGGAACAGTGGGGCCACGGAGATGGCTCAGTGGAATAAGTGCTTCCCTGGCAAGCTCAAGGACCTGAGTTCAATCCTGGGTTCCACCAAAAAAAAAAAAAAAAAAAAAAAAAAAAAAAAAAAAAAAAAAGTAGGAACAGAGATTTTGCCATGTGCTTATACATAAAGTAATAATGGAAGGCAACAAGGAACAACCAAAAATATGCAGTAGTCTGGTGTTACTAAATGATGATATTGAATGTATTAAATGCATTTTCAACTTATGGCATTTTCCATTTGTGATTGGCTTATTGGGGACAAGTTGAGGAGCATCATAATGACAACCCACCTGGCTTTTTTGTTGCCCCCAAAGTACAACAGAACCACTTCCAAGCCTTATGCAAGGGAAATGAGCTGTGGGTGGCTGCCCAAGCAGGTGAGTGCCACCTCCTAGGGCAGTTGAGATGAGCTGACTCATTGGAAATGTACGTAGATACGGGTAATCTTCGGCCTCTAGAATACTGTCTAGGGCCTTTTCAGGCAACGTCCCTCTCTGAGAGGCAAGACCAAGGCAGTAGGTAAACTAACTGCCGCTCAGAGGTGGGCAGATGGACAAGAAATGCCACCCTGCTCTGACTTGTCATTTCATCAGAAGCCAGACAAAGCCTTGTTTCTGGCCCAGGATAATGTTAATAACAGAACTACATCGGTCTGTTTGTTGTTTCCTTTCCGTAAACACTGATGGGTAGCATTTCATTTCAGCTTTGTAAATAACATTGTGAGGAAGTTATGTTAACAGATATATTATTATTTTATTATTATTATTATTTCCAAACATTTTAGATAAGCAAAAATTACAGGATTTCAGTGATCATTTTAGTTTGAATTAGAGGCAAAGAAAATTCCTTAAGAATTTTTTAAAATGGGAGCTAAACAGGTAAAGAGGTGGATGTTTAAATCACGCTTACTGCACAGAACTATCCTGCTTACAGTGGCACTGGTAGTGATGGTAATAGTAACAGTAATAATAAAACTGTGTTTTCCATGGGAAGAAACAGATTCAGTAGCTTCATGATTTGAGACTCTGCAAACAAGTATAAATTGTATTTTGTCTAGGAGAAACATATTTTTTTTTCTTTTTCTCTCCATCCTACCATTCCCATCTGGCTCAGTCCATAGAGTCAGTTTCCTTAGGATTTGGGAAAATAGGAACGTTTGGAGGCCAACGGCAGAACTAGTACAACAGACACCTCCCTCCTTACTGCTCTAAGAGTACTAGGAAGTCGTAGGCGAGGGCCTAGATTCCTAGGGTCCACTGACTGAAGCTCTGGTTTTCACAGATGCTAGAACCCTGTGGCTTCCTGCTGAGGACCTGGTCGGAGTTTGCTGGAGGCGGGCTCGCGGTCTCTCCGTGCCCCGTCTGCTGGTTGGTTCAGTAGTACAGAGCAGAGGGATTCCCCACGCTGGAGCAACCAAATCGTGACAGTCACACCATAGCTTACTTGGTCAGAAAGGAAAAATTGTAATACAGAAGATAAATTACGGGACTGTGTGGCATCATATGACCTCACGATTCATTTCAGGGTTATCCAAACCTGGGAGGAAGGAGGAAAGGTATTGGTAAAGCAAAAAGCATCTAAATATTCAAATAAGCCCATTAAGACTTTGTTGGGACTTTGGGATTCAATTGAAAGTCTGGCAAAAAAGAGAAAAAAAATTGATTCCATTCCTATGGTGCATTTAAATTTTTCCTTTCAATAGAAGGCCACAGTGTTGCAGGATGGTTGACTATATTTTATAAGGGAACAACAAATTTTTTTTGGAATAAGAAAAATTGGGCAAAATCATGCAGAATCAAAAAGAAATTGATTTTAAAAATTATTTTTAAAAGACTTAAAAATTTAGAAATTCTAGAAAATCACTTCACTTTTTTTTTTTTAAAAAAAATTCTGTTTTATCTACAGAAAAGGGAAATGGAAAAATCAAGATTGACATGTAAATCATTGAGGTAAGGGCCCCAGTTATCCAGGCACTTGGGACAGAAGTACATTAAGTTCCTGATTTGTAGACTAGTGCTTTACAAAGTGAGACAGGTGTAATAACCTATTGATGTGCCAAAAGAAAACAAGCTAACTTTTTAAAAATTCTCACACCTTTTGCCTTTACATTATTTGTGTGTTTTATAAACATGCAAAAATGTGCTTAGTAAAATAGTACAGTATGAAATTTATAAGCCTAGTTTAGAAGTACACGTTCAAAAAACTTGGTTTGCCTGGGAGATAGCTCAGTGGCATAAGGCCAGTCTCACAAGCACAGGATCCTAAGTTCGATCTCCGGTACGGCAAAATATAAATAAATAAATACTAAAAAAAACTTGGCCAATGGGAGTGCAGTATGTTAACTGCAAGATTACCACCATAGAAGACTGGCTTAATTTTAACATAGACAACTGGCTTAACTTTTACTGGGTAGAGTACACGTATATTCTGGGCAGAGTACACATATATTCATAGTGAAGCATGATTATTTTCCCTCGCATCAACCTATGAACAAATGTTTATTGAACACAGATTGTGTGTCCAGAGGTCAGCTAGGAGAAGACAGAAGCATAACACCACGTTTTGTGGTGCAATATTTTCCCTTTCTCAAGGAATTCATCGCCTTGTCCAACAGCACTTAGCCTTACAATGTCCCCGTTGTGTGCAATTCCAGGCCCACGTGTGACACTTCCGGTTTAGAGCACAGCTTTTATGGCTTATGTGTGGCCTACAGGCACAAGGCGTGGCAGCCTTTATCTGGAGAGAGGCTCAGGGGTAGCGCAGCAGTAGAGTACTTGCCCAGCATGTGGAAATTTCAGCGCTGAAACATAACAGTAGCATATAAATTTTAAAAATATCAAAATACTTGAAATATCTGAAGTCAGCTGGTATTTGTTTTTTTTTTTTTGTTTTTTTTTGGTCAGGGCTCTACTTGGGTTCTTTCAACAGCTTGGGCATTTTCTACCCGCGTAGCAGTCACCTGAATTTACTTTAAAGGGACTAATTTGTTGCGCGAGGCTCTTTTTTGTGTGTTTGGAGTTTTCTTTGTTTTTGTTTTTGTTTTTTTCACGTAAGGAAGCATTTATTTGGGGTTTAACATGAGAAATCATACAAATAAAATTTGTATAAACACAAATCCACAATCATAACACATAGCAAAGGACAAAGTAAAAACAAAAAA
>NW_004524583.1:5508428-5515524 GCF_000260255.1 Octodon degus
TCAAGCCTCCAATAAACATTTTACCGTCATCCTGCTGGTTCTTGCTCGCGTTGATTTTGGACCACTCGGCGAATTCCTCTATATTGCTGTACTCGTTCATGTCCTCCATGGTGGCGGAGCGGTCTGCTGGGGCGAGCGGGCGCGCGGTCCGGGTCGCGGGGGTGCTGGTGGCGGCAGAGTGTTGTATGGAGCTAGATTTAAAAATCTGGGTTGTTTTTTTGTTTGTTTGTTTGTTGCGAAACCAGGGATTGAACTCAGGCCCTTGTGCTTGCGAGGAAGCGCTTATTCCACTGAGCCATCTCCCCGGCCCTGCAAGGTTCTTTAATAACAAGCTTAGATTTGTGCTGAATGCACTGAAAAAAGTTCCCCTGGTTCCCATAATTTCTCCTGATGCCACGCCATTAATATAATTAAGGCATTTAGAAATTTCATCTGCCTCATGGTTTTAGTTTTAGGTCTTGCAACCTCCAATGTTTTTACCATAAATTCTGGAATAGGGAATTACCACTTTACAACTGTGTCATGTATTATTTAGGGCCAAATGCAGGGAGTGTATTTATTTTAGTTAAATATATTCTTGCATGGGGGCTGGCCAGATAGCTCAGTGGACTAAAGCACCAGCTTAGGTAGAGTGCAGTGGCCAGGGTTCGATCGTTGGCGTGCCACACTGGCCCTGCCCTCAGGGTGTGCTGAGACTTCCATTGAGACTGGGTGTGGTGGTGCATGCCTGTAATCCCAGCACTTGGGAGGTCAAAAACAGGAGGATCACTATGAGTCTGCAAATATATATATTTGTATGTTTTTATTTACAGCACAACTTGCTAGGTTTACTATTTAGTCATGTCTCATTCAGAGAATACATATCAAACACAGTAAATGCCAACCAGTGCTTTAGATTGTGATAAGGTGCAGCCTTTTGCTGAGTGGTTCCTGTGCCAACTGAAAAACTGGACATAAACGTCTCCATCTTGTAGCCCATGCAGATGGGTAAGAGGGAGGTGCGAGTGTCACAAAAATGCAAAGAAGGAAGAGATTTAAATAATCACTATCATTGTTCTATTGATCTTGCATTGATGATTTCTTAGCTTATCTCAGTTGATTCATTTTCACAATAATTCTGGTGGTTAAGTGAAGCTAGTAAAGCACATTTAGGTGATACAGCAAATAAGACAAAACGGAGGGGAGCAGCTGAAGCTGGGCTTGACCCTCTGTGGGAGGGCAGGAGGAGGCCTTCTTGCCTACTGCAGTCGGGCTAGCTCCGTCTTGAGAAAAACATCCTGCCTGGACATGGCGGACTATTAGTTGCTAGGCAACGCTGTGTATCTCAACATTGCAAAGGTATGAATAAATGCCCCTCCTTTTGTTCAGGGTTCAGCCAGGCAGACGGGCCACCACCTGACCCAGCTCTTGTCTTTTTGTCTATCTTTTCCTCATTCCTGCGTCCATTTCTCCCTGGGGTACAACCGATCACACACCAACAGACCTACAAATGCCAACAAGAAACTTTTGCCAGTTTAGAAAACCAGAACAAATGTGGTCCTATTTTCCTATTATCACATTTTCCTGGTCATACTTATTTTCCAAGATGCCTTAGAAATTCTGCGAAGTATTTCCAGAGACTTGTGACTGGATCCTTTCAATTTTTGGAGCTGTAATTCCTTCGATACCACCAGTGTGGATTCATTTAAGGCGAAGTCTCCACCATGGCAGCTGATTCAGCCACAGGGCTCCTTTGAAAGTTTGAGTCTATGACAAAAGCATCCTTAGGCTTCCTGTCATGCGTTAACTTTATCTTTCTGCTGGAAATCACTTGAATGGCTCTTCCTGTACTCTTAACTCAGTTTTATAAAATCTCCTTCATGTTGTAATTTTATCTTTAATTCCCAGACATTTCTTTTTCCCCTTTCTTCTCAATCTCTCACGATAAGAATCTGGAAATGGTGGTAGCATTAACAATGAAAGCAGCATAATCCTTGGACCTGTCACTACTAATTGCTTTCCAATTTTGGCCTTTCTTTAGGAAATTTGTTTCTTTATTTTCTCTTTCTAAACAAACCTAGTGATTGAATATCTGGGCTGGAATTTCTGTGGAAGAAAAGTATTCAGAGGCTCTTGAAGTGTGTCCAAGTTCTTGAGTCCATTTTGTAAGTAGGTAAAAGCAGTTGTTTGGGGAAAAAAAAATTCTTTTCTCCTTGCTGAAGTGTTTTTATTTTGCCGTGTGCACTGGTGAGGAACTTCCACCTATGAGTTGCTTAGGAGGACAAAGAGTGACAAGTTAAAAGGATGGGTCTCGCGCACTATACTGAGTAATTAGTACAAGGAGGAGTTTACTAAACTTTTAGTGTATGCTTATAATATAATATGAGAAAACATTAACACTTGATGATTTGTTAAAAACGTCGTGCATGGGTTTGAAAAATTTTTTCAGTACAGGGATTGAATCCATGAATCCAGAGACTCAGATATTCTAGCTGTATCATCAGCTTTATTCATTCACCCATTTATTTTTTTAGGAAAAGGTCTTGCGAAGTTGCCCAGTCTTGCCTCAAACTTGGGATCGTCCTACTTCAGCTCCCAAGTAGCTAGGATTACAGGTGTGCACTCACACCTGACTGCAAATTATTTTTAAAAGAACAAAACTTAGAAATTCTTCAGCCTGCAATTTAATTTTATTCATAAATGTTTACTCATATAAAAGTTTAAAAATTCTTCCTGATTTAGGCTTTTAAAAAGATGCTACCAAGACCAGCGAGATAGCTCAGCTGTCTAAAGCACCTGCTTAGGCAAGCTTGGGCAGGCACAGGGGACCATGGCTTGATTTCCTGGCACCACATGCTGGGCTAGCCCCACCCTCAGGATGGATTGAGCTGGAAAAAAAAAAAAAAAAAAGATGCCGCCAGTTTTATATTTTATCATCCACACTACTTTACTTTAACAACAGAGTAGTAATGTCAGGTTACAGGTTTAAGTAACAGGCTTAGGCTCAGAAATGTTTTATCAGACACGTCTTATAAACATTTGCTTTCACTGTGGACCTAAATAAGAAACCTCCCCACAGGGCTTTTCAAGGAGTTTTGAATGTACCAAATGACAGAAGTGGACATGCAAGGAACTAGCTTTGATCAGGGGAACAGTTGAGGCATAGGAACAGTGGGCTCTGTCTTGGGACCTGCCCCGAGGGCCGGTTTTCCCAATGTAGCTGAGCACAGAGCTCTGGAGGAGTGTGCAGTTGCGCCTGCCATTCACCCGCTGGATCTGTCCCAGTACACAGGAAACAGCAGCCTGCCCACCTTCTGGCTCTCCTCGCCTCTGTTCTTTCTCTCACTCTCCCATCAGTGAATCATCTTTGCCTCATCCTCTGTTTTGCCAGGAATGTGGGCTGCCATAACAATACCTGTTCACCAGTACATAAATGTTCATTTTCACCCAGTATAATGTTGTGAAGCTACTATATAAAAATAGTGAAACTGGGTATGATAGGAAAAGCAAAGTTGAATAAAGTGCAATCCCTGTTCATTGGTGCTAATGTACCGGATGAAAAGACAAAATGCCACGCAGACAGCATTCTTCTATGAACGGATTCAGAATCACGTTCCATATAGTATAGCTGAAATTTAATTTTGAGTAAGAGGTTGACTGTGCCTCAGAACCTTTGACTGTATGATACAGAATTATCTTAAAGAACCTTTAATGTCCTGTCTCCAATTAAAATCTTGTGATTTTATAACTTTAGTCTAATAGTAATAAGACTTTTACCGTGTCTAGAAGAAAGTGCTATCCAAATACAGTGGAAGCCCAGGATCTTAGGAATTTGAGAATGTTTATGTGAAGAATAAGTTATTGGAGCTGAGCTTTGATGGAACTATAGGATTTTAATGGGCAGTTATGGTGCCAATGAATATCTCCAGAAGAAGAAAATAGCCAAATAAAGCAACACAAAAGTAAAAGTACAACGAACACTTAGGAAAGCAAAGGAGATTTTTGTTTGGTTAAAGCAAGGGTTAAGGGGCCTGCCCCTTAGCTCAGTTGTTTAAGTGGCTGCTTCAAAAAACTGCCTCAGGTTGCTGTGGTTCAATCCCCACAACTCCAGCCAGCCAAACATGCCCTGAAGGCATTCTGAGCCAACCCCCCCCCAAAAAAAAAAGCAAGGGTTAATAGGGTACAGTACCTAAAGCAAACAAGTTGGTAAGGTAGAATGGATGATCTTGACTGCCTTGTTTAAAGAAGGTTGAACTTTAACTTGTATTCTTCGACTCAGTATTTCTATAGAACTTCCAGTATGTGTCAGTGAGTAGCAAAGTGCTGAAAATATAAAAAGAAAGATGAAGCACACCTGTGATCCTGGCACATGGGAAGGTTCAAGAAGGAGGACTGCAAGTTGGAGCCTAGCCTGGGCAACTTAGTGACTCAACAAGACCCCGTTTCAAAATAGGCTTGTGATGGAGTTCAGTGGGAAGGCCCTAGGTTCGATCCCTGGTACTGCAACAGATAGAGATATAGACAGACAGACAGACAAAAAGAAACATGCACGTGCACAAGTACACACGCGCACCCAGTACAATAAAGACAATAAATTGCTGCCTTCAAGAGACCATCCTAGGGATTATGAGCATGAGTAGGAGGGTGAAAACTCAACTGAAATTAGCACAAGAACTTCTGTAAGGAAGAAAATTAGTGTGAGAGAATGGAAACAGAAGGTTCCAGGAGGTACAATAGCATTGGAGGGATAATGGCGATAGAAGACCATAAAGGTGCCAGGAGTAATGGATTGGTTCTGTCAACTTGAGATGTTTAGAAGCTGTGAGGGCTACAACCATCTGTGGTGCTGTACAGGCAGAGCCACTCAAGCCCTTTGGAGTTCACCTCGTGCCACAGATTGCTTGGATGCTGGGCATGGAGCAACAGGACTTAATGTTTGCCTTGACGGATTTTGAACTTGCTTTGTTCTCATTCCTTAGAATCCACCTGTTGTAACTTGTGGAATAGTGATGTCTATCTTGTGTCATTGAAGGTTGGAAGTGTTTAACTTTCTTTCCATTTGTACAGGGGCTCTCAGCTAAGAGTTTGCCTTAACTCTCAGAGGAGACCTGGGACTTGGATGTTTTAGCAGTACTGAGATGGTTAGGACTTTGACAACTCTTACACATAGACTAATTGCCTTTTACATAAGGGATGCACATGAGTGTTTAGGGGCCAGGGGTGGAATGTTGTGGTTTGTGTCTAGATGTTCCCCCCCCCCAAAGCCTCATGTAGTTATAGGCCTTTGTTTGGAGGTAGGTGAATCTAGAGTGTGTGATTGGTTGGTGGTAGAATGCTGGGATTAAGGGTGGGTGATGGCTGGACCAATTCAATCAGTGCTGATTGAATTGCACTGCCCTAATCCAGGTAAAGTGAATACAATGTAAGAGTTAGAAAAGGGCTTGTCTCTCCCCTTTGTTGCTTTTGTTGGTATCTGTTCCCACAAACTGTCACCCCTTTGCTATGTGCCACCCTGCCTTAGAGCCCATCTGCCATATGCCACCTTGCCTTAGAGCCAGCCAATTATGGACTGAAACCTCTGCCAACTATGAGATAAATAAACATTTTCCTTTTAACTTCAAGTGGTTAGTGTTTTGTCCCAGAAACAAGATAAAAGTAGTGAAGACACTAGGAAAGGGAATGATGAGTAGAGAGTTTATTGGTAAGAATATGAATAAAAGGCAAAAGATTTATGCAATCTGATGAAAAACCAGAGTACATTGAGGCTTGTTGGTTGGTTGGTTGTGTTGTTGTTGAATGTTTTTAGACAACATGGCCTGGCAAGCAGAAAGAGCAGGCTGTGGCTGGGCTGGGAGGAGGCTGCGGCACAAGTGCATTCTCTGAGCAACCCACAGATCTGGAGAGCGTGTCAAGGCAGAAAATATGGAAAGAAAAGAACATCAAGGGAAATGCCGTAGGGAATGTCCAGAATAAGGAGTTAGAAGAAAGAGATGGGAACCCACAAACAGCAGCCAGTGTTATCAGGGTTGTCAAGAAATCAATCAATACCATGCTGGCAAGGCTGTGGTGGGAATATAAAATAGAATAACCACTATGGAAATCACTATGGAGAGTTCTTAAATACTAAGATTAAAAGTTCCATTCTTCAATAAAATTATGGGGGAAAAAAAAGTTCCATTCAACCCAGCTATCCCACTTCTAGCTATCTTCTGGAAAGAGTTAAATATATTATATTACAGTGATATATGAATACCCATGTTCATAGCAGCAGAACTCATACTAAGTAAGTCTTGGAACTGGCCTATGTGTCCACCAACATATAGAGGGATAAAACAAACATGGCATTTGTACATGGTGGAGTACTACTTTGCAGTAAGAAGGAGAAACTTGAGTGATTTGTAGGAAAATGGATGCCCTTTGAAACCCTAATATTAAGTGAATTAGACACCATATATTATATGGTTCCACTTAAATGACAAACCCACAGTGTAAATAAAGAGCAAAATAAAACATAATAGGAAAAAAGAAGATAAATCTCTTTTAAAGGGGGAAGGGATGAAGAGATGGAGGAAAGAAAGAGAACAGGAAGGAGAATGGGATGGAAAATATTAAGATATGTCTCGTACATGGACCAGCTCTCCATGAGGAATATAATCATTGTGCATTGCAAACGTATGCTGATAAAAATAGAAGTTAATAAACAAAACATGAAAAGATTGTCAGGGATGTTGGATAACCAGCAAAAAAGGGTGTCAGGGAAAGAAAGAATCATACAGGAGAGGAAGCATAACAAGATCAGGGGCTTCTCATGCTCCGTGGGTGCAACAGAATCAAAATCAGTGGAAGGAGCCAGGCAAGGTGGGGTGTGTCTAAGATCCCAGCGCTCAGGAGGCCGAGGTGGGAGGATCGTTGTGGGCAGTGGGGCACACACCTGTAATTCCAGCTTGTTTGGTTTGTGTCTAGGTGTCCCCCCAAAGCCTCATACAGTCATGGGGCAGCTTCTGGAGTTTGTGACGGATTATTGTGGGCGCAGATGCTGCATCTGCCCCAGGGCAGGTGATTTGCATTCCAACGTAAGGAGGGGACACAGCTGTCTGAGCTGCTGTCACTCCCCTTT
>NW_004524583.1:5515869-5519015 GCF_000260255.1 Octodon degus
TGTGTGTGTGTGTGTGTGTGTGTGGTACTGGGGAGCTACACACCTAGTCTGTCTGTTTTTCTGTCTTTTTCTCTTCCTTCCTTCCTTTATCAGAACATTGGCTTTGCATCTGGATGAGTCCTATAGAAACTGTTACTAGAGGTTTGTTCGGAGAGGAACTATAGAAAGCTGAAAGGAAATGATAAAGAATAACTCACGTGTTAGTGTTCATTTGCATGTTTACATTTTTTCCCCCCACTGGTTACAAACAGGAGCAAACCTGGACTCACCATTTTAATACTGCTGCCAACTATTAACAGATTAAAATCTGTACATAGAACAAAGTGGAAAAAAGTCCCAAAATGCAGTATTTTTGGTAAAAGAATGTACTGACTAAGGATTACTACATTTAAACATTACTACAGTAAAAACAGTGACAAACAGGGATTTGGCACCACATTTACAAAATAAAAGCATGCACTATCAATATCCTTTAGATGTCTCCCAACAGAAAAGGCCATGAGGATGGAAAACAAGAGGCACCCTGTACAAAACTCCCTGTGACTGACAAACAGGCAAGAATCAGTGGGCAATTTAGTAGTAAGTAGCAGCAAAGCCTCTGGCTCTGCCTAGAGTTTAGCAATTTGCATTTCTAACTGATGACTGCCAGGGTGTGCCTTTCACTTGACGCTGATTTTATCTTACTACACGAGCATTTAGCTAGTAATTTGGTAATTAGCATAAACAAGGTTAACCTCAGCCATAAGCTTAAAAGAGCTAGAATCTCATTGCAGAACTCTGTTCAGTGTAATTACCATTCAGAAACCATCATGGTATTTTGTGCAGGATAGCAAAATAATTTCATTCACAAAGTTATATTTTTTAGCCCTGATATAACTCAAAAGATTTTTAAGTATGGAAATACTGTATCATGGACCATACCAAGAATTAAAAACAAAGAGTTCCTACTAAGAGGAATATTTTCCAGATGATCTAGTCGCCTCATGTGCATAGTTAAGACTGTGTTCTAATAAAGATTCTTTTGCAAATAAAGAAATAAAACTTAGTAGAGTTATTCTCGATGAAAAAACATGAAAAATGAAGTGGTGATTTAAGAAGGAAAACAGTAAGGTATGTTTTAGAAGTTCTGGGACACAGCACCTCAACTTCTTATCTGCCCTATACATCTGAGATGATTAAATCCACCTGATGTCTTCATGACTAAATCTCCCTTTATAGTTGTTCAAATTCCAATGTCTGCCTTTAGCATCTCATGTCAATTAAAGTTCCCTAACACGGAAGATTGTGCTAAAGAGTGCGAAGATTCTGCACGCTGCTGCCATTCCCTGGTCCCGTCATGCTTGCAGCTGGCCCACGAGGAGGCAAAGGATGTCTGGTCTCAACACTCCACACTGCAGTAACTTTTACTAGCATCCCCCTTCTCCAATAAAGTCCACATTCCTTTAAGTTGTTTTTAATGATGACATCTGTAACAGCATCAGAAACCAACTGCACATTCTTGGTGTCTGTGGCACAGGTGGAGTGAGTATAGATCTCCTTGGTAGCTTTCCTTCTGTTCAGATCTTCAAACTGGCACTGAATGTAAGTAGCTGCCTCTTCGTATGTATTAGAACCTGTGTATTCTGGGTAACAGATAGTTAATGGACTCCTCCTTATTTTTTTCTTCAAAAAGGTCTTTCTTGTTAAGGAAGAGAATGATGGAAGTTTCTGTAAACCATTTGTTGTTACAGATGCTGTCAAAGAACTTCATGCTTTCGTGCATTCGGTTCATCTCCTCATCCTCGGCTAAAACAAGGTCATAATCACTGAGGGCCACACAGAAGATAATTGCTGTCACTCCCTCAAAACAGTGAATCCATTTTTTTCGTTCTGATCTCTGACCACCTACATCAAACATCTTGAAGTATAGGTCTTTGAAGGTGAAATGTGTTTCCACAATGCTTGTGGTCTTCACACTGGTCCGATGAACATCTTGCTGAGTTGGAATGTAGTTGGTTTGTGATATTCTATCCAAATCATTTAGGTACTATGAAGCAGAATCGTTGAGTTGATATTCCCTGGACCTGCTAAAGCATGCCTGCACCCCACCATCTCGCCATAGCCGTTTAATCACGCCTGCTAGTTCTGAAGTCATGATTCCTTCTTCAGCACTGCCAACTAAAACAAATAATTGCCGAGCATCATCTGCTCTGCAAGGTCCCCAAAATCAATCTTTAGCCATCCCATGGCTCTAATGATTGCAATGATGGACTGTATAGTATTACTGTAGACAACTACTTTATACTGTTTACATTCTTCCTCTGAATAGCCGACTTCCTGAATGATTTTCATCTGTTTCACAATAGTACTTTTACCCGATTCTCCAGCACTCAGCAGGAGCAGCTCCACTTCTTTGGCCGCTTTCTCCCCGTCCTCCCGCAAGTTGCAGTCTATCATCTCACTCCGCTCCACCGCCACCTTGTCCTCGGCGCTCAATCCTCAGCCCACGACGGCGGCGGAGAGGGGTCTGGGCCGAGCTCGCTGGCGCTGGCGCTTGCTCTGCGGGACTGCGGCTGGGCGGCGGAGCCTGCGTCCTGCGGGCGGCGGCCCTGCATGTTTACATTTTTATCATGTGTATATTTCGCCTGCCTAAATAGATTTAGATGCAGGTATCCAAACTCTATTTCAGATCTACAAAATGAGAATTACCAAGAACAGGGATAAATAAATGAAGTAACTGATAATTTTAATAAATTCTACTAGAAAAGCTCATCTGGAGGCAGACCAGCAAGCCTTTGGATCATATGATTTCTAAGGGAATTTCTAATTCTCAGAATGCTGTGGGTACACAGAAAACAAGAAAAGCAACATTTTCAAATAACAGAAGTCACCTAAATTGAAAAGAGGCCCTAGAATTCATAGAATCACTAGTCTTGGTAGAAAGGATGGAGGTAGCTGAAGTCTGTCTGAAAAACTACAGAGGAAGAACAGAGGAGGCAACAAGGACACTAGAACCCAAGAGGCTAGCTGCACTAGACAAGATTAAAATAATCTAAGCGCTAGCCTGAGAGCTACCAGAAGGGGGCAACAGAGCGCTTCCAGAGCTGAGTGACTCAAGTGAGGAACTGCAGGTGAACCTGCCGGCAATTAAAAGTACTGGATAAGAT
>NW_004524583.1:5520148-5521301 GCF_000260255.1 Octodon degus
CTTATTCCACTGAGCCATCTCCCCGGCCTCAGTCAATACTTTAAAATTTTGAATTTTGAGCTTTTCCCTAGTGACATGCAACATAATTCTGTCATGGTGCTGGGCTGCAGTGGCAAGCCGAAAGAAGCACCCAGTCAATGAAGAAATACATGAAAGCAAACAACATTCTGCTGCATACTGTGTTGCCAGTAGTTTTGGAAACAAATATTTGGTAAATGCCAGGAGATCCCCAACACTTCACTATGCAGCAGGTTTTGCTTTCGATGATTTTGTCCAGCTGCAGCCTACTGGGAGCGTTCAGAGCATGCTCAAGGTAGGCAGGTTTGATGGTTGGTGGTTGGCAGATTGAATGTGCTGGCTACGGTTTGAATCTAAAATGTGCCCCAAAGCCTTTTGTGTTTGCTAGGTGACTGGTTAGGGGGTGTTGTAGGAGGCGGGGCCTGGTGGGAGGAGGCATGCCACTGGTGCTGGAAGGGGACTGGTGCACCTCCCACCCTGGCTTCTCGCTCTAGGCTCTGAGTGGCTCTACTATGTGGTGGCCACTTCTGTCATGCCGTCCCTGCCTTGGAGACAGTTGGACCTGGACTGAAGTTTCTGAATCCGTGAGCCAAAATAAACCTCTCCTTCCTTGAAGTCGTGCTTGTTGGGTGTTGTTCATTAACAACAGGAAAAGTGTGAAAGGTATTTAGCTCATATTTTCAACTTGTGGATTTGTCAGGAGGCAATCCCACTGTGAGCCGAGGGCATCTTTGTATTTTCGGTTTTATAATGGGATGGACTGAATAAGGTGATGTGAAATCCTTAATTGAAGCCACATTCCTTATCATCGCACAGCTAAGAAGATGATGTGGCTAGGTAAACATAATTAAAATACTGTGGTAGAGTGAGGACATATACGGTGCTGGATTCTTTCTATGTAATATGCATTTGAGAGAAGTTAGGGAAATGTTCCTGGAAAAACTTGATGCCTAACTTACACTGTAAATTAGCAAATGTCGAATCCATATCTTGTTTCCTCACCAGCTGCCCTCAGTACCCAGTATAACCCATGAGATAATAAATGTCTTCAGAACAAATAATCAAGGAACTGAAAGATGAAGATGTCTTATAAATTGAGATAATCTCCAAACCTTCCTACTGTGACTATATATAT
>NW_004524583.1:5522286-5523576 GCF_000260255.1 Octodon degus
AAAAATAAAAATAAAATAAAATAAAATTCCGTGAATAATATATTCACGGAATATGGAATTATGGATCTGCCCACAGGCTTGGGTGTCTGGGTTTGCATTTAAACTACAGTGTGGCTGGGAAACCACTAACAAGGTAACAAAAAAATATGACCCTCGGGGGTAAAATCTCTTTTGTTGCTAGTGGAAGCAAATACAGAACTTCTGATAAAATGTTAGCTTAGCCCAGGGCACATGAGAATCTTAGTGAGATAGACCTTCTGAAGATGAATTCAAAGTCATAAAATAAGAAAATCATTAATCATAACAGTAGAGCTGGAGCGATAGCTCAGCAGTGTAAGTGCCTGCTTGGCAAGCACAAGGTCCTGAGTTTAATCCCCACTACCGCAAAACAAAAAACAAAACAAAAAAATCATGAAAGTAAATTGACCTGACAATTAGCAGGTTGAGAACCTGGAGAACTGCATGCAGTAGAATGATTTCATAGTGTCTGTAATTGTTTTGAATAACTTAAGATGTAAAAGACAAACCCACAAAAACTAACAGGACAATATGAAAAAAGACAGACAACTGATATATAACAGAAATACTGGATGGATTAAACAGAAAAGTATTCATCTGAAGAAGAGTGAGTGAGACAACAAAGCTAAGAAAGACCAGATGTGGTGGGCTGGCCAGATAGCTCGGAGGACTAAAGCACCTGCTTACACAGACAAAGGGACTGGGGTTTGATCCTCAGAGTGCCCTGCCTGCCCCACCCACAGGGCATGCTGAGATAGCAATTGAGACTGGGCATGGTGGCACGCCTCTGTAATCCCAGCTCTTGGGAGGCTGAAAACAGGAGAATCACTATAAGTCCAATCTATATAGTGAGACCCTGTAGACCCTACAGACCCTGTACCAAATACATAAAAAAAAAAAAAAAAAGACCAGATGTGGCATGGAAGGACATCATAGGAAAACATAAAAGAGGAGTTAAAAGATAAGAATGAAAGGTGAGTGATCCAGCATACATTTAATGGGACTTACAGGAGAGAGAAACAGTGGAGAGACAATAATACAGAAATAATGGCTGAATCAGACCTGAATGTGCAAACATCATATTATCTCCCTAGTGTGAGAACCTGAAACAATAAATAAAATCTGAAAGGTACAATAGACACTGGGAAAGAAAAAAAGTCTTCCATGGGAAGGAAAAACGGATGAGGAAAAGGACACAAGAAAGAAGGGAGGGGGCCTGGCCATAGCTCAGTTCTTTAAGTGGCTGCTTCCACAAAGCTGTCAGCCTCAGGT
>NW_004524583.1:5524071-5572277 GCF_000260255.1 Octodon degus
GTGTGTGTGTTTTTTACTATTTTGTATTTTTAAAAAATAAAAAAGAAGTAATGGCTGAGAATATCTTATTTAAAAGATGGGCAAAGAACTCAAAGAAGAAAAATAACGATCAATAGCTATACAAGATGTTGTGAAAGTATTGAACATCAATGACAAAGAAAACTTAAAAGCAAATAAAAGTCAAAGACAAAAGAATGACAATCAGACAGATTTCTTAAGAGCAATAACAGGGGCAAAAGGTAACAAAGCTGTATCTTGACCTCTTGGTATGGATGGAAAGAGAAGACAGGATGGTGGTAGAGCTTTTCCTTTATTATTTAAAAAGTAGAAAAAACCTGGCACAGTGGTGCTCACTTACAGTCTCAGATACTTGGAATGCACAGGCAGAACTGCAAATTTCAGGCCAGGATGGAAAATTCAACAAGACCCTGTGTGTCTCAAAATAAAATCCTAAAAGGGTCTGGGGATGAAGTTCTGTGTTGAATATTTGCTTAGCATGTGCAAGGAGGCCCTGAGTTCAATTCCTATTGGAAGGCACAAATGAATGAATGAATGAATGAATATGACATAACCACATTAAAATGGCAAAATGTTAACTTCTGGTTAATCATGATGAAGTATATAGTCATTGCTTTGCTGTGTTATTTTTGTGATTTTACATGTATTATAATTTCAAAAAGTAAGTGCAAGAGTTAATCAGATACAAAGGGATGGAAGAGAAAGAATGTTTCGGTGAAAAGGAATGGGTTGCGTGAATGCATTAGGAGCAGCAGAGTGGAGAGCACATTCGAGAATGTAAAAATAGTTCAAAGTAAGTGAGCTAATGGAAGTAACTAAAGTACAGGGAAACTGGTGAGAGATCTTACTGAAATGAGGGGTACAGCCAGATGATGGGGGGCTTTGTAAACCATGCGGAGAGTTTGAGATTTCCCCCTGAAAGCATCAGGAGCCATTAATGTAGTATATGGGGAGCTGAGACTCCCGCCCCCAGTGCATTCCAGACGGATCACTATAATTGCCATGTTTAGCAAGGATAAAACAAAGACAATTTATAATGGTTCAGGTAGGAAAAAGTCATAATAGTATGAATTTGGATGACAGCAGCATTAATGAAATGGAGGCAGAGTTCAGAAATATTTAGGCTGCAAATGATTGATAATGGATTTTTATTTTGTAGATGAGTGAGGTGAAAATATAAATTCCATGCTATTTGGTTTGCCATCTGGGCAAATAGTGGATCCATTCATTGTGACGTGTATACAGAAAGATAGTTTTGACTAGGAAGATTATAAGGTTATTTTGGAAATGTTAAGTATTAGGACTCTATAGGATATCTAAATGGGCATTAGATGATACAAAATGAATCCTTGGAAGAGACATCTGGGTTAGAGATATGAAACTGCAATTTGTTATGGTTTAGAAGGGAAATGCCCCTTCTCCCCAACAGAGGCCATGTGCTAAGGGTGTGGGTGGTGCAAACTCTACAAGGTTGAGCCTGGTGGAAGCAAGTTAGGTCACAGCAAGTGGACTCTTGAAGGGAACATTGGAACTCTGGCCCTAGCCTTTCTCTCTGCTTCTCAGTTGTCATAAGTAGAGCAGCCCTTTTTTGCCATGTACTCCATGATGCTCTGCCTCGCCACAGGCCCAAAGTCATGGGGTCATCTGACCATGGACTGAGACTTCTGAAACTGTGAGCCAAAGTACATCTTTCCTCCTACAAGAGAGATTATCTCAGATAATTTAAAAAGTTATAAAGTTAGCACTCATAAAAAGTTAGCTAACAGAATTCATTAGAATCTTGTTAGATATACGAATGGCAGTGTCATAACTTTTTAGAAATGTGTGGCCCATAAGAACCTAAGCAGTGGCACCACTGAAGTGATAATGAGAAGCTTGTGCAAAAAGCCGAGGTCTGTTTTACTGCTTTTTGTGTTGCTGTAAAATTCTTTTGTATGACTTCTTGGTGCTGCGAGGTCTACAAGGAGGTTGATTTAGTTCTTGAGCCGTGGTGGTGCTGGCATGCCTGCGAGGGCCCCCAGCTGTAACACAACATGAGGAAAAAAAGAAAGTGATCCTCCCTTGGACAGGACAGAGAGAAAGAAGTCACTAGAGACATAGGAGGGGCCAAGGTTGCCTCCTCTGCTCTTGGCATTAGGGATCTAACCTCAGGCCTTTGCCTGGAACCACATCTCCAGCTCTTTGTTATTTTTTGGGATACCATTCTCACTTAATTACTAATTTGCCTTGGTTGAGCTTAGGCTTGTGATCCTTCTGCTTGATCCTCCCAAGGTATTAAGATCATGTGTGCTATCATGTGCCACCATGCTGTGACAGTGGGGCCGGAGCCTGGTCTTGGTGCCAGATGTGGAGCTCCTCTAGCAACCAGTGTTTGCTCCAAAGCTCCCCACTTTATTTTGGGGAGCCCTGCCAAGATCTAGGGCTTTTCCTGCCAAATCCTGCTTTCATACTCTTTATCTGTCTCAGATGTCATCTTTTGACAAGTCACTTGCACTCCTAACTCTGTCTCAGCTGGTTTCAAGAATAATCCAGCTGGTCTGGTTGGTACTAAATGTATTCAGAGAAGAAAGGAGGTATAATGAGGTTAGGGAAACAGATCACTACTTCCTGTCGACTGAGTGGTATTTGTGGCCGTGAAGGTTGATCTTGAACATCAACTTCATTGGCTTGTGAGACCTCTAGGTTATGAGTGAAGCATACTTCCCGGAGTGTGTGGAAGGGTCTTGGGGCCTCTTCAAGTCCCCTAGAGGCCCCTTCTTTTCTGACTCTTCCCCTGCTGTTTCCCAGAAGCTAGGAGTTGGGAAGAACTGAAAAGCAGCACTCCTGTCCTGGGGCCAGCTACTCCTGCACTGAAACCTTGAAACTGGGAGGGAAAAAACTCAAAACAGAAAAACGCTAGTCTTCCTCCAAGTCATGAGTATCAGGCATTTGGCCCCCAGTGATGGGAAGCTAACACAGGGGTCTAGATAGTCCCTGGCACAAAATGGAAGCCCACTTTCTAGGAAAATTACTAATGGTGGCTTTAAAGAATGTTCTGTAAAGAGAGTTGTCTCATCTCGTGCATCGATCTGTCTTATAGAAAAGAGCACAGGTTGGGACGGTTAAGGAAGGAGTAAGGAGAAAGAGGGAAAGCAGTGTGTGGCTGGGAAAAAAATGGCTGGATCTTGTTAGATTGCCCTGAAGCTACAACCGACAGATAACGCTGAGACAAAGCTGAGGAACAAACACAGATTTTAGTTATGAGTTGTGCCTTTGTTCACATCTGAGGAGAAAAATAAAACTAATTTACCATTCAGTGGAGTACTGTATAAGGATTGGTCTACCCATGTATCTGTTGACATGAAAGTCTGCTGGCTGGCAGCACAGCCTACACAGGACTCGGCAGCACCAGGCTGTGATACAAGCAGCCCCACCATGTGGACCACATGAGCTGGGAGGCCTTATTGTATTGGAGGTATAATATGGAGTCCATGGCAAGTCCTCCCTGGAGGATCAACCTTCAGCACTCTAGAGTTCTGGAGTGAGGCCATACCTCTTGCAAAGCAGAAAATAACTGATGTTCTATAGGGCCCTAAAAAAATTTTTTTTTTGTATTTTTCAGATTAAGACTGAATATTTCACCATGGAAAATAAGCAACCATGGATCCTAAAATACACACGATGAGCTGTGCTGTGTAGGACACATAATACTAGGCAGATCAGCAGAAGTTCGTCAGATGGAGTGTGGTACATCAGGGCTCAAGTCTCAGTAGGACTACACAGCACAAGTAAATGTCACATGCATGTGATCTAGACCCCCTGTCCACAACACATGCATCTGCTGAGATGAAAGCCATGCTCCTGTGCACTCACACCAGCAGCTAGGTGAGCTGCTCAGTAAGAGCGGCTTCGGAAGGAGGAAGAAGCTTGCTGAATAATCAAGTAGGTCTGGTATATGGATACTAATTCAGTTTTTTTTATTTTTTATTTTTTAAAGAAGGATCTGCAGGGTGTTCAGGGTCTCACTACTAGATAGGAGTTGTAGTGATCTGCCTGTTTACAGCCTCCCAAGAGCTGGGATTACAGGCCTTGAGCCACCACGCCCAGTCTCAATTGCTGTCTCATCGTGCTCCAGGGACGGGGCTGGCATAGCAGGTCCGGATATCAACCTCCTGGCCCCTGTGCCTGCTTGCAGGGGCTTTAATCCTCTGAGCTATTTGCTTTTTTTTTTTTTTTTTTTGTGGAACCAGGGATTGATCTGGCTGACTCCAATTCAGTATTTATCCACCAAAAATGCTTACTAGCTGCACAGGGAAGTGGCTTTCAATGATAGTGCCAAAAGCAAATCTTCCTAATGAGACTTCAAGAAAATGTGCCCAAAAGTAGGCATATATGTGGACCTTTCAGCAAAGGAACTGACCAGCTGATCAAGATCCTGGGAAGAAAAAGGCTAGCAGAAACCTTTAGAGAAGGAAGCATTGGCCATATTTATGGAGATGAATAAATAAATGGGAGTGAGCATATAATCTGATCTTTGTTTTGCTTATTCATGACCATCAAACACCAGATGCCACAGAGAAAGCATTGAACAATTTTGCCAGTTGCCAGGCTTTATTATTGGCAGATTAGTGTACTTGGCACGTGAATAGGCTGATAGAGATGGAGGCTGCCCATGGACCAACAGCAGAACTTGCTGTTGCCACTTACCAAGGCTGACCTGGCTCCTGCCACTATTGAAAGCCCAACCAATTAGCAACAGAAATCAATGTGGTGCTTTCCTTGAGGAGATCATGTGGCCCCTTATTGGCAAGTTGATCATAATGATCCTCTTTTTTTTCTAGAAGGGCCAGTAGTTTATTTTCATGGTTGTAGATATTTATACTGGGTAATTATTTGCCTTCCTTGTCTACTGAACCTCAGGTGGCATCACTGTGGGAGGAGATTTCAGAGTGACTGATGTATAGGTGTGGAATATCTGCCCTACAACACAGCAGCTGACGGGAAAACCTACATACAGAGGAAACAGAAGAATGAAGTTATGACTATGAATCCCCTGGTCATATCAAGTACCACACAGCCCAGAGCAGGCTTCAAAGAGCAGTGAAATAGCCTACCAAAGGCACAACAGAAGTGCCGATTTGTAGGCAATCTTCTGCCACAGAGGGGTACAACTGAACAAGTGACACATGAATTACAAACTCCATTTGGCTATTTTGTGCCTGCTAGGTAGAAAACGAGTCTGGAAACCAGTAGGCGGCTGGAGTGGTCCCCTTTGGCACTTTGTACATGTCCAGTGGCTTCCTTGTCCTACAGTTCTATGCTTCTGCTCTGGGAAACAGAAGTTGTAGGGGTTGTCAAGATGTTGCCCACTCCTTGTTTACTTTGGCTAGTGGACTAAGGAAGGAGTCTGTTTCTTTTTCTTTTTTTTTCTTTTTTTTTTTTTTTAAATGAAGTTAGGACAGGGTCTATGAGGTCTCACTATGTAGATCAGACTCATAGTAATTCTCCTGTTTTTAGCCTCCCAAGCTCTCACCACGCCCAGTCTGAATCACTGTCTCAGTGTGCCCAGAGGGCGGGACCAGCATGGCACGCCAGGGGGTGAACCCTGGCCACTGCGGTCTGCCTAAGCAGGCACTTTTATCTGCTGAGCTATCTGGCCAGCCCTTTATTTCTTGTTAGGAACAACTGACCCTAATCAGGAGGAGGAGATAGGACTGCTGTAACACAATGAGGGCAGAGAGGATTATGGGTAGTATGCATCGGATCCACTTGGGCATGCGATGATACTTGACTATACATGGACCAGTGCCACAGCTCGGCCTTAGAAGATTATGGCTACCAGGGCCTTGGAAATGAGTGGTTTGACTATACTACTAGGTAAGTTATCAAAACCAGCGAGGTGAAAGCTGAAGAAATCAAAATAAACAATGGAAAAGAAAGAATGGCTACCAGCTGTGATCTTAAAAACAACTACAGCAGCAGAGGCCAGAATTTATCCCTCTAACCATGCTCTTCTAAGTTTTGCTTAAAGAAGAGAGACCCAGGGGGATCCTGGCTACCAAGTACCCTGTCTGGAATGGATCTTGGAGAAGTAGATCTATGCAATGTAAGGGCTGTGTGATGGCTGTTTGTGACAGTGAGTGCTTCCTGCAGAAGCCCACTTGCTGTCAAGCCACAGGGAGTACACCTGGCATGCCTACCCGCTGTGGCATCTTCCTCCCTGTGCCATAGCAGATCTACCTCTTGTGCTGATTGAAAGACTCCTAGTGAGGCAACAAGCTATCAAGGAGCGCCTCATGGAGGAGGCTCAGGGAAGCCATCAACAGGGACAAAAGCTACCAACCATCAAACTCTGGAAAGGATCTAAAAATATCCATTGGATTTTGCCACAAATGCTGCTAGTAACTTGGCAAGAACTTTTTCAATTGAGTAAGAACAAAAGCCCTATTGCACTGAGCTGAAGGGTGAATGGGAAATCCAAACATAAAGAGAACAACTTGAGAAAACTCCTTATGAACACTTATGTGGGAAGAGAAAGATGGAGCGGGGGAAGTAGGAAGAGATTTTGGACTCAGATGCAAGAATGTTGGAAGAAAAAAGTAGAGAAAAGACATTTGAATGGTTATATAGCAGTAGAAAAGATTCGGGGGTGGGGCACTAGAAAAATAGATATTCCCCAAATATTGATAAATCATAATTTCCATATTTTTACTCCACTAAGTGAAAAAGATTGTCTCTGCGTGACAAGGAGCTCTTTGGACACTTCACCCTGACTTCTTTGGATCTTCCCAACAGTTCCCTGAAATAAGACAGAGCCACCTTATGCTTTTCATTTAACAGACTCAGAAGGTGAGATACAGAATGATTACGTGCCTTGCTTATAACTTATTGAAAGTTTCTTGACTTACAATCTCCACTTTTCACTCTCACTATGAAAAATCGTCTTTTCTACATGAAAATCTTGAATAATTTCCCTCCTAGGTGGGAAACATCAGTCTTCTGCTCTTAACCATGACTTTTAGCTGACATAGTTTTATGTATGATGTTTTGCTGCTTTAGATAATGAAGATGTTGAGTAAAATATGAAATAAAATAAAACAACTCCCTCATGTCATCTTCTCCCCTCCTCCCTCCTTTTTGGTCAGGATATTCATACTTGCTACAAAGCGTCAAGTTTCCTGTGAGTGAAAGGAATCTTTCATGAGTACCTCAGTCTTTCTGTAATCACACAGAACTGAAGTGGACAGAACATTAACGAACTCTTTTCTGCTTCATAGAGTACATTTCAGGGCTCCTGGTTTTGTTGCTATAGGGCCCAGGGATTGAGGGTGGTTGTAAAGTGGTAGTTTGGTTATGCTCCATAAGAAAGCCAGGCAAGCATTAAATACGGGCATCTGGAGAATTTGGAAATACTAATGGGCTTTTTAGACAAACTCTAACACAGAACAGATAAATTCTGCTTGAAGATTTATGGGCCTGCCTTGGGTCCTCTGACACAGAATTGCAGTCACTTTATCCAACTTTCCCCGGCTAACTCATCCCCGAGATGATTATCTTTGGAAAAGAACTCTTGTGAATCTTTACAGTGTCCCTTTTGTAAAGTGGACAAGTTCGCTCTTCATAGAGCTGTACAACTTGGGTGCCAGACAGCCAAAGAATGGTTTCTGCATGGACATGTGTCCTCTACAAATTGGACAAGCCAGTTCTTAGAAGCCTTTAGACTCTCCGCTGTACTGGTGAGAACAACTATCTTGTACTCGAGGCATGATCTCCCATAATCAGGGCATGTGCTGCCTTACCAGGTATTTCACATACCTACAATGAGAATTAAGCTCCTCATAAACACTAGATGATGCAGACATGATGGACCTCATAGCTTTTGCTAGTTTTTGCATCTTGTGTGTTGAGAAAATAGAGTCTCCCACACAGAGAGTACTGGGAGAGGAGAAGCTGACCACATGTCTGCCTCTAAGATCAAAGCAGGTTGGGGGAAAAGAGCTAAAGGAAGGCACTGATGAACGTAAGAAAGTAAATAATCTATTTTTCTCACTTAATATTTACTTATTTATTTGTATTTTAGAGAAGGGTCTACAGGGTGTTCAGGGTCTCACTACTAGATTGGACTCATAGTGATCCACCTATTTACAGCCTCCCAAGAGCTGGGATTACAGACACGTACACCACAATGCCCAGTCTCAATTGCCGTCTCAGCATACCCCAGGGGTGGGGCCAGCATGGCAGGCCTGCTTGTAGGCATCACTTAAGTTTTAGAAAATTTTCTTTCATCTAAATTTTTAGAGGAGATCCAAAATGCAGTATAGAAGCTAACATTATTGTAAAAAACAGCAATAGCAACAGGATATCATTTGAGTTGTTCTTCAGCTTCCTTACAGTAGAGAAAAGACCTTTGGTTGAATACTGTATAAGCGAGACAGGGAAGTGTTTACACTTTCAATGGTACAAACAGCCTAATACAGCACACACGCCACAGGTCTGCCACCACTGGTACAGACTTGTGATAGAATTACAGATAACACGGCCTAGATTGTTACTGTATTGTGTCCTCTTTCCTAGACATGGTTGCCTAAGATTGCCAGGAGAGGCAGAAGGGAGAAATGCTATTTCTCAGTCAACTGACTACAAATATTCTCCTTCACAAGATGGCCATGCTTGAAACTTTTTGATCTGGGGAAATGGTTTGCTATTCTAAGCCTCTGAGAATAAGTATGGACATTTTTAGCGTGCCAGTTGTTACACCCAGTTAGACACAAAGTGGGCCTGTCCTCTACATTAGTGTACTAAAAATGCAGGTGCCTGAGGCATCTTGGAAACCTTAGTTTGGCCTGTTTGTGTCTGTCTTCTCATGGGGCTGCTTGTCTGATCATTCATACTCTCTCTCTCTCTCTATGATGTAAAATACTTGAACATGTTATGCTCAGAGTATTAAGACACAAAAGCTTGCATATTGTATGATTACATTTATAGAAAATTTATTGAATAGGTAAAGCCATGGGGATAGGAAATGCATATTAGTGGTTGCCAGGTGTTGAGAAGACTAGTGATTGGAGAATGCATGTTTAACTGATACAAGTTCTTCTGAGATGATAAAAATATTCTAAACTTGATAAGGTGATGGTTTGCAGTATTGTGAATGTACTACATTTTACCAAATGGTATAGTTTAAGGTGGTTGTCTTATATTAAATATAATTTATAATTGAGAGAGGAAGCGGAGAGAGAGAAAGACAAAAGAAGAAGGAGGAAGGGAAGGCAAAGAAAGAGAAAAGAGAGAAGAGTACAGACACCATATTTTGAAAGATAGCTATGGGATAGTAGAGAGGGGCTTGGGTTCAGAGTTAGGAAATCCAAGTTTGATTTCTGAGTCTTTCATTTACTGGTTCTAACATCAAACACAAGGTAATTTTTTTATCTCAGTCCCCTCATCTATATCAGACTGAAATACCTACTTCACAGAGCTGCTGTGAGCACTGCGATATTATATATGTAAACACAAAAGGCCTGGCCACAGAGTTGACACAACATACATAACTGAACGAAAGAAAACAACATAATAGTGATATCTTCAAAGGTAGAAAAAAGACGTTTAACTCACTATTGTTCAAATATAGTGAAAGGAACTGGGATTAATAATTCATAATAGGTAATTATCATCATTAGTTTCAAAAGTGGAAACACTAAAAAAGTAGACAATTTTATTCTTATAATCTATACTTCATGTATCCGGTCTTGAGACATTAATTTAAAGCTAAAAAATTAATGTGGCCAATTCTATACTCTAGTACTATATCAAGTGATATAACATTTCATCAATTTTAATGCACATTTAAAAAAAAGTTAGTATCTCAGAAAACAGGAGTCATTAACATTAAGAGGCTAGATCCTGCTAAGGAAGTGCTTATAATACTGTCTCATGATATCTGTGGAAAATGTTCCCCTGAACATTTCCAAGTGGGACCTGTAGCTATTTGCCAAAACAACAGCCAATCAGTAAAGAGAAATCCCAGCCTTCTCAGGAATGACTTGCTATAATTTTTGAGATGATACCGAGTCCTGCATCTGAGGACAAATTGTAGATGTCAGTGTCCACATTAAAGACCTACAGCAGAACAGTGGTGCTTCCATGTCTTCATTTCACCTATCTGCCTCTGATAGAAACAAAAACAAAATAAAAAGACCAAAGAGATTCAGAATAGTGAATGACAAAAGACTATTTACCCAGCAGGTAGGTTCTAGTATAGCTGCTGTGCCAGGTATATCCTTACTGGAATATGTCAGTACAACATCTAGAACTTGACACAAACAATTAATCTGGTGAATGTATTCTGTTTTTGATCCCTATCAAAAGTAAGATACCTATACAAAGGAAGAAGAGTGGTCTGTATTCGCTGTTTCATTCAAAGGCACCACCTTCCAACTGTGTTGCATAAGTCAGATAGTGTTGAGTCTCAGCATCACCCACCTCTTCATACAGGTGATGATATGCTAGCTGGACTTCATGAGTAAAGTATAAAAAGAAGCCCAGATATCCAAGTAAGAAAGTTGAGTGTGAGGAGATAGAAGAAATCCCACAAAGAATGGAGGGTATTTCCACTAGTGATGTGTTTAGCCTAGGCATTTGAGACTATGTACCTCGAAGGTAAAGAACAAATTATTGTATTTTGCCTTTGTTACCTGTTACAAAGCAGTACATTATGTCTTGGGCCTCTGTGGCTTTTTGAGGCAGTATATATATCGCTTGGGAATGGATATTCTAAACCATTTGCTCATTTGTTAGATAGCTTTAAAAGCTACCAGTTTCAGGTAGGATCTAGAATATAAGAAGACACTGGGTATGTAGCTGAGTGGTACAGCACTTACCTAAAATGTACAAGGCACTAGGTTCAATCCCCAGCACTGCAAAACAAAAAAGTCTGTGGCAGATTCAGACAGAACTACCAGCTTCCCTAGTCTGTAATCTATACAACCTAGCAGAACTGACTACTAGTGGTGTCCACTGTTCATAATGATATTTTGTGTATTCTCCCAGTAAGATAACTAAAGCTCAGGCTCCTAAGGTTTTGAGCAAGTCTCTACCTTCTGAAGAACAGAAATACTTTTTTGGAAAATAGATTCTGGCATACTACTTTGTCTTAATAGAGACTGAAACCTCTTCATGGGACACCAAGTACCTTTTGACTGTGGTTGCTGATTATGAATATGGAATTGTCACCTCCACTGAGTCATAAAGTAAGGCACTGGACATTTCTGTATTCTGGATCAGGCAAGTCTGGAATAAAAAGGTAACTCACTTGAGATGGCTTAGACTCTGACTTCACTCTGTTGTACCTTTACCTCTCCTGGGTTCACAGAGACTCTGTATGACCAACTGATGGAGGGGAAAGATGTATGACTGCTTTATGGACTGGTCCAATAAAATAGATCAAGCAAAAAAATGAGCTAGTTTCTGACATTGTCAGTGCTGCAGATAACCCATTACTATTATGGACTACTGGACTATATTGGATTATTTTGCTGAATTCACACACCTACAATATTTGAATGACAATGGAATACCTATTTATGACAAAACTCAACAAAAAGGGGGGATATAAATGAAGGACAATTTTGTAGTGAAATATCTATCTATATCTATATCTATATATATTTGTATATACAAAATAGTTATGATAGATATACAGCTACTTTCTCTTAGTTCAATGAGAAGAAAGATTTGTGCTAATAGTGTTTAGATAAGACATCCTGTCTGCATCTTGTACTATGAATGACTACTACAAAGACAACAATATGCAATGTATTAATTATTATAACTGTCCTACTAACCTGTTTTGAAACTGTCTCGTTGCTATTTGTTTCTCAATAAAATTAATTTAAAAACAAATGAGCTCGAGCTGCACTCAAGCTTGGTACTTATGAAGAGCAGTGAAAAGAAATACTCCTGGTGAATAAAGCTGCAAGCAATCATTCATTTTGCATGAAGAGAGTCTTACTCCCTTACTTACTATTACTGAAATATCAGTAAGGAGCAAGTAATTTGACTAGTTTTCCACTGGTCTGGAGGGAATAATATTGGAACATAAGGAACAGGAAAGAGGTGTATGGATGGATCTATGAGGAGGGGCACAGATTACAGATTATGTGGATCGTTGTATATCATGTCAATGCCCATCAGAGAGTATCCACTAGTTACTCTGGCTGTTGATGACTCTAAACAATGAGATGGATGAGAAACTCATTCTATTGGTGTCTACCTGTGATAGTACAATAGGCATGAGTGAACCGGCCATGGTAAGGATGGAAGCCAAGCAGGGGCCCAAATTCAGGAGCTCTGGTATGATGTATGGTTTGTCCTCAAAAGGATCCCATGCTACAAGCTTGGTCTCTCAAATAATGGCATTGAGAGGTGGTGGAAATGTTAAAAGGTGGACTTGTGGAAGGTGATTCAGCCATGGAAGACCTATCTTGGGAAGGCATGAGAACAGTTTCCTCAGGACCCAGTTAGTTCTCCTGAGAAAAGATTATTATAAGGTATAACCTTGGCCCCTTCTACATATGGCTATTCTTTCTGCTCTACTGTTGTGATATATAGCCAGAGGGTTGGCTAAATAAACACCATTACTATAATGTTTGGGTTTTTAGCACCAGAATCATGAATCAGATAAGCTCCTTTTCTTAATTAAGTGCCTAGCTTTGGGAATTTTCTCATAGCATCATGAAACAGACTAAGATAGGCTCCTTTTCATTAAGGCTAATCTTGAAACTGCCTCAGTGAAAGCCTAACCTGCCAGCAATAGAGACCAGTGCTGTGCCCATAATATAGCAAATTTCCTGAAAGAGAATAGCCAGTCATTTGAAGGCACTCTGATCACACTGTATCCTTTCCACCTTGTAGTAAGTAAATGATTTCTTTTGAAAATAGTCATTACTTTGGATTTAACTTTATCCAATTTCAATGCTTCCACCAACATTATTGTTCCACTGTTTATAGAATATCTGATTGACCAATACAAAAACCTATACAATTTTGTGTCAACCTAGAGATACATTTCATGGTAGAGGTGGTACAACAAAGGATTCATGACCTCTTTTCCACTGTACCCCATGTCCCCCTGTCTTCCCATGTACCTCACCATGCAGAAGCTCTCTGCCTACTAGAATGATGGAATGGACATTAGAGTCTGCAAGGGTGCCAACTTGGGAACCTAACCAATAACATGTATAAATTGAACCAAGAGCCATATATGCTGTGTTCTATATAGCCAAAATATGCAGCACTATGGGCCTCTGAATATTGGTAGGATTGGCCTTCTCACCATCAACTCAGTGACCTTGAGCTTTTTGTTTGTATTGCTGCCATATTAGAGGCATTAGTTGATGGGTACAAGGTTACTTCTGCCAAGTAAAATACAGAAGAGCTTGACACTATAATGATCTCTTATTCGTTTGGGCTTCTCATTTCAGGAGGAGTTTCTCAGCTTATAGAAATAGTAGACTGTGTACCATAACAAACTACAGCAGCCACTGTCCATTAGTGGCAGCAAGGAATATGTCTAACATGTAGGGGTTTCACAGAGCAACCCCGGGCTATTCTGTACCAAGTGATAAGGGTAGAGGGAAAAACAGCAACTACAGCTGACAAAGGCAAGTCTCTAAAGGTTCGGGAACCTTGGAGTTGAAGTCTGTTCCTTCCAACAGGCAACTCCTCAGCCAGCCAAAGTGTTAGCCACGGTGAGGGAAATCTAGACCTGGAGAAGGAGAGAGATGATGACTATCTAATATAGCCTTTAAAATCAGCTGCAGGGCTGGGGAGATGGCTTAGTGGAATAAGCGCTTCTCTGGCAAGCGCAAGGGCCTGAGTTCAATCCCTGATTCTGCCAAAATAAAAGAAAATAAGGCTGCAACGGAGGGGCCTATATAATGAACCCTCTCATTTGTGCATCTTAAAAGAGTTCTGCAGTAGACTGAATTTCTATCTTCTTCTTTCACAGGAAAGAAGTAAGGATAGCTCATTCTTACAAAATTAAAGGCTTTAGTATGGGAGCCAGGTAGATTAGAAAAGTTGGGCAGAAGGGACTTGTAAAGTCTAAATTATTCTGAGTTCTTTTTGCACACCATTTTAGCCTTACCTGTCTCTTATTGTAGCCATGCTATAGCTCCAGCTGTGTCCTGACTAGCTCCTGAGAGGCACCACCTGACGGTCCTGCACACTATACCTCCCTATCCTGAGGCTTTCCTGTTATTCCCTAGGACTTAGCGCATCACCTGTATATCAGACGTAAGGTTGGTAGAGCCAATATTCTGACCCACAAGGGACAAGAACTGGGAGATATGTTTTCCCTTCCTCCCTCCTAGAGCCAGAGTCCTGAGATGCACATCATCTGAATGTTTAGGGAGTCACATGGCATCTTGTAGCATCCAGCAACCGTTTGCTTCTATCAGCTACAAGTGCTCCCTCTTTTCCTGCTTCTCTTCCCCAACCCACTGTTCTGCTCCTTGGAATCAAACTCTCTAACAGGAATTCTCACTGCATCCAATTACAGAACTAAGATGTCACCAACTCTTGTTTTTTGCTTCAATACCGCACAGTCTTCAGAAGGCCTGTTGAGTTTACCTTCAGAATAAACCCGGGCTTCAACCACTTTTCATCACCCTGCTACTGAGCTGGCTCAAGTCACCATCATTTACCCAATGAACAAACAGCAATTTCTATCAAATAAAAACCTCACACTGTGCCCTCACCTACCTTATTTACCAGAACTGGCACTATTCTACTTTTAGCCCTTTTCCAAAGACAAAATGACCATGAAAAAACATTCTGAAGCAATTCAGGATATCAAGGCACCCATGACAGCTTAACTAATGACACTCTTAAAAGAAGACTTCCAGAATTGCTTCACAAAGAGGCTTGAACAGTGTGTCAGAAGTCAACAGTAGTATTTTGAGGGCAATGGCAAAGTGTCTTTTACTTAATAAATTAAGAAAACATTTAAATACCATGTTGTTTGATCACACCTCACATTTATGTATGTACATACACATTATATATAGTATACATTATATTGTACATGTAATATATATTTTAAATATACACTATTGTATGTGTCAAATATATATTATACTTCAGATATATATAATGATCCAGATCTACAAAGTTCAGCATATCTGTTCACCAGTAACTTCTCTGACCTCTTTTTCTATTTCAGTCCCATTTCTTTTCTTGTTGCTTCTTAAAACAAGTCTGCCTATTTCTGCCATGCCTCTCCTGCCTCTGTATTTATTTACAGATTTCATCTAGATATCAGCCTTTTTTTTTTCTCCTTGAGACCTTTTGTTATAGTCCTAATGCTTGTGCTCCTTCAAAATATTCCTCTGCTGAATCCTACCCCAGCGTGATAGAAGGAGGAAGCTGGTTCTTCGGGAGGTAGTTAGGTCCTAAAGGTAGGGCTCTGCTGTGAAAATTAAGGCCCTTGTACTAATATGACAAGGGAACTCTGCTTTTTGTCTCAAGAGAACACAGCAAGAAGGCAGCCAGTTACAAACCAGAAGGCAGGACCCTAATCGTGGCATCTAGCCATTTAATTAATTAATTAATTTATTTTTTTCTGTACTTAGGACAGGGTTTATAAGGTCTACAGGGTCTCACTATGTAAATCGGACTCGTAGTGATTCTCCTGTTTTCAGCCTCCCAAAGCCACTGGGATTACAGGTGGGCGCCACCACTCCCACTCTCGTTCACCATCTCAGCGCGTGTGTCGTGGTCAGCCCCCCCCCCGGGACCAGGCTGGCCAGCACTTTAGTTGGCTGAGCTAACAGGCCCGCCCTGCATTTAGCCATTTAAATGCCAATTCCAACATGCCTTCTCTCACTCCCTTTCTTTATCTTTCTTCTATACAGGTATACTTTTCACCATCTGACATTCCTTTTGTTTTGCTTTTTTCTGTTGTTGCTGTTTCTCCATGCTGTAATATAAAGTACTAATATAAGATACTTAGCGCGTATCTCCAATGCCTGGAAAAGTATAGCACATAGATGATCAATAAATATTTATGGAAAAACAAAGATTAATTGCAATAAAATACTAGTTGTCTAGAGATAGAATTTCTATTCACCTCAAATCTTTGGGCCATGTCCATCAGCCACTGTCATAAATCCATAAATACTGGGAAAGGCTAACAAAGATGGAAATATCAGTCAAAAAGCCCTGTAAAGACTTCCTCTCAGGAGAGTCACTCATTTTATCGGTCCTTAAATCCTATACACAGAAGCTTTCGCTCAGGTAGACTTAGTTCCAACTCACAAAAAGATTGAAATAACAACATATAAAGCCACAGGATGTGGCAATAAAAAGAGACCATTTAATTCCCCCTCTCTAGAGTTAAGTAATCATAATACTTGGGCGTGGGTAATGCTAACACCTGCACAGTACTCACCAAAAGCAAAATGTACCACATAAATAGAGAGATTAAGGTACAGTAGGAGAAATAAAAACTAAGTAGAAAAAAAGACCAAGATTTAAAAATTTCTTATACTTCGTTTTTATACTTTTCTGCAGTGAGCTGTAGGGGACTCAGGTCAACAATTTCTGACATTGCCAGTCAAGTAGAAGACCCAATACTGTTAGGGACTACTGGACACTTTTAGAATATTTTGCTGAGTTAACACACCTATAATATTCAAATAACAGAACTTAACAAAAAAGGGGATACAGATGAATGTCCATTTTGTATCTGTATATTCAAAATGGTTAGGATAGGGGCTGGTGAGATGGCTCAGTGGTCTAAAGCACCTACTTAGAACAAGCTTAGCAAAGCACAGGGACCATGGTTCAATCCCCAGCACCACATGCCAGCCAGCCCCGCCCCCTGGTGGGCCGAGCTGGCCACACACACACACACACACACACACACAAATAAATAAATTTTTTTAAAATGGTTAGGATAGATATATAGTTACATTCTCTTAATGAATAGAAGGATTTGTTCTAATAGTGTTTATAAATAGGATATCATGTCTGCATCTTGTACAGCAAATAATCACTAGGAAGAGAGTATGCAATGTGTTAATTATTGGAACTGTCCTACCAATTTGATTTGAAACTGTCTCATTGCTATTTGTTTCTCAATAAAATTATAGGAAAAAAAACTAGGAGCAAAAAAAAATTTAAAAATTGTACTTTTACGAAACACTGCAGCTTCAGGATATAAGCTCATTCTTTTTTTCTTTCTCTTCTCCCAAGACATAGTAAACAGGGCAGTTACCTTCCACCTACAAATGAGTTTGCCCATTTCCTTGTTACCTCACCTGGGAAGAGACCACCTTTTAGGATTTCCCCTCTGAGTGCACCATTATGTCACCAGTGGTGGGCTATCCTCTCCCACCCATAGACAAGACTAAGACCATAGATTGTCACCTCCCAGATTTCCACCACCCAAAGCCCTTCACAGATTTCTAGTTCCCAAGGGTATTGGGCCTGGTTGCTCCGAGCATCCGCTCTGCTCTTGAATGCATCCTGTTTCTCTGTCTAATAGGTGCTCCTCTTGCCTCTTACTGATGTGCTCTGAAAATTGCTTTTCTGTGAAAACAATCAGCAAACGTGCAAACTTATTTTAAAGAGGTAAAATAGGTCCCTTATTTTAGCCTGAGGCACCTCTGAGACAAGGTTGGGTGAGAAGACCTCATTTCCTGAAAGAAAAATTTTAATCAGTGGAGATCTTTCCAGGTCCCAGAGCGCTGTGGGAACTTGACTTATGGATGATGAAATATTTGAATATCTGGCATATCCTCCTGGTGACAAAGTAACCACAATAAGACTACCAGAAATCCTCAGGGGACATATACATGTTACCATATGTAAGGGAATGATATTTATTTGCAGGATGTTTTCAAAATCACAACTGGCAGCTTTGTAAATGAAAGAATTTTGTTTTGAAAATTTTTAGCACACTCTAAATATTCTTAAGAATTCATTCAGAAAAGAAACAGAGTCTGACATCTAAATGGTACACTTCAAATTCCATCTGTAATTTTGAACAAATGGGACCATTTTGCCTATTGTTAATTTTTTTCTAGCTTAATGAAAGGCAACAGGTAATTAAGTATATCAGTTAACTTCAGTAAAAACAGAGAAAGCATAAAGAACTTAACATCAGATATGATGCATCGATCGTTTGTAAAAGATGCCTTTAAATTATTAACTTGATGAATGGCTACATTAATAAACTTCCCCATAAAAAGTCTCCTTAAAGTACAGCATAAAGTAACCATTTTAATAATATATTCAGAAGGGAAACTATCACATTTAAAAGTCAAGTGGCTTTTGCTTATTTTTAAATTATGTTATGCTCTTTGCAATAAAATAAATTGAGTCATGTGAATACCAAACATACACTTACAGCTATTCAAAAAAGCCAAATTATTCCAAAGCAGAATTTTTAAAAAAATTTGTATGCATTTAGTACAGGATCTACAGAATCTCACTACACAGATCGGACTCACAGTGATCCTCCTGTTTACAGCCTCCCAAGTGCTGGGATTACAGGTGTGTGCTATGCCCAGTCTCAATCGCTGTCTCAGTGCACCCTGGGGGCAGGGCCAGCACAGCACCATGGTGATCTCACCCTGGTCCCTGTGTCTGCCTAAGCAGGCACTTTAATCTGAGAATTTCTTTTTTAAATTTTTTTTGTATTTGGTACAGGGTCTTATTACGCAGCTCAGACTCATAGTAATCCTCTTGTTTTCAGCCTCCTTAGCGCTGGGATTATAGGCATGCGCCACAGTCTCTGTGGCTGGATCAGCATACCCAGGGAGGGGCCAGCATAGCCTGTGATGCTGGGAATCGAACCCCAGTCCCTGTGCTTGCCTAAGCAGGTGTTTAGTCTGCTGAGCTATTTCACTGGCCCTAGAATTTCTTAATTTGGGGGAAGGAAATGTGACAATATATGTACATACAAATTTTCACACAATAACAGATTCTTAGGAGTATGACTGAATTTCTTTTTTTTATTTTTTATTTATTTTTTTATGACTATGAATTTCTAGGAATCCCCTGAATTTCTGGTTAATAAACTTTAATTTGAAGGGCAACTGACATAGTTGCAGGAAACAGTATAATAATAGATAAGTCCAAGGGAGCAATTCCTATGATCTGAATACATTTAAAAAAGAAAACTCTTTTGATAAATGAGGCATGATGTTCAGATCAGATTAATTCAAGGTATTAAGATGTGGCCTCCAGGCCAGCCAGGGTTTGTTCACACAGATGGAAAGGACTAGACCTTCTGGATTTGGGCCTCAGTGGAGCTAATCTGATTTGTGAGGGTGAGCTCTCAAAACACACACTGTCTCTGACAGTGTCTGCCACTCTGGGCATTCACACCATCACCTCTTTGAATAAAATTCCAGGGGTATTCAAATAGAGGTATGTTAGGATTCAGAGAAATGTTGCCCAAAAGTCTCACTTACAACAGTACTTAAACATACTGAGTGTAGAATAGTGTAGATAAAACACAGGGAAAAAATCCCAAAGTGTTTGTCCAGTTTAGAAAATAGAGGGTGCTACGGCTTGTGTCTGGATGTCCCCCCAAAGCCTCATGCAGTCACAGGGGGAGGGAGGGGTGCTTTTCAGAGGTGGCTGAATCTAGAGTTTGTGACTGATTCATGGTCTAGTGCTGGGATTTTGGGTGTGAGTGCTACACCCACCTTAGGGTAGGTAGCCTGCATACAATATAAGGGACAGAAAGAGGTTCAGTCTTTCGCTCCTCCCCCTTGTGCTCTTGTTGCTTGTGCTGTTTCCTGTGGCCATGAACTGTCACCCTCTGCTATTTGTCACCTTGCTTTGGAGCCAGTGGAATATGAACTGAAACCTCCACAAACTGTGTGCTAAATAAACCTTTCCTTCCTTGATTCTGGGTGTCAGGTATTTTGTCTCAACAGTGAGAGAAGAGCAATCCAGACGGAGGGATAGTGACCTCAGGATGTAGGTAAGTAGTAGAGGGCTTACCCAGCATGTGTAAAGCATTGGCTTTAATCACCAGTACTGGGAAAAAATGTGAGATAGTCCGTCTTTTAGAGTAGTACATGCAGAATGCAAATAACTGAAGACAGAACCTCAAAACCACAACAGCAACTGCAGCTCCTTCAGAAGGAGTACAAGCATGTGTGTGTGGGGGGCGGGATAAAGCATTTACTACGTGCTTAGAGTCTGGGGATTCAGTGCAGCAAATGCATGAAACTACAAGCAGAAAGGTTAAAAGGACAAAGCAAATTAAGCCAGCAATTTCCTTTCTTCTTTCTTTCTTCTACCCCTCCCTCCTCCTCCTCTTCTTCCTTCTTCTTTTTCCTCTTCTCCTTTCCCCTCCTGCCCTGTATTGTATCCCCCCACCACCCAATACTAGAAAATGAATCCAGGGCTTTTGCACTGAGCCACATCTCCAATCCTTTTATATTTTGAGACAAAATCTCACTAAGTCACTACATTTTCCGGGCAGGGCTCAAACTTGCAATCCTTGTTACTCAGCCACCCAACTGCCGAGACTATAGGCCTGTGCCACCCCTCCTGTTGCAGTATTTCCTTGAGGAAGAATCCATACAGATCCATCCACTTTCTCTTCAGAGAAGTGAGGGTCCTCTCAGGCATAGTGGTAACTTTCTTGTTCTTCTTTTTTTATGTATTCAGTACAGGGTCTACAGGGTCTCACTACACAGATCGGACTTGCAGTAATCCTCCTGTTTTCAGCTTCCCAAGTGCTGGGATTACAGGCACATGCCACCATTCCTAGTCTCAATCACTGACTCAGCATAGCCCAGGGGTAGGGCTAGCACAGCACACAGGGGATCAAACCCCAGTCCCTGCACCTGCCTAGGCAGGCATTTTAGTCCACTGAGTTAATTTTCTAAGTTTTCTTTTAAAGTCATATGGTCTATATCCTATGCAAAGATTTAGGTATACTCTCTCATGGCATTTCAATTTCCTTAAATCAGTACTTCTCAATTGGGAAGAGTAATTTTTTCACACTTTCTGCCTACCAAGGATTGTAGAATGTCCCACTGGGGAGGAGGCATAGCAGCTCACCCTCACCTCCCACCAGGTAAAGCCACTGTTATATAATGAGAGGGTGTCCTGCCCCTCAAGAGGAGCCCAGGGACAACAAGATTCACAACCACCTCTTCTCTGATTACCACAAGCACTGTAACTTTCTCCCACCCATCACTAACACCATGGGGCATGTGTAGGTGTAGCAGAGAAAGAGGATGCCTTATGACCTTCTGACACCATAGTAACAGGGTAGAAGATAAGGCTTAGGAAGAATTGTTCTCCACACTGGAATAATTTGCAAAATGCTTAAAACAATTCATATAGCATTTTGATATAGGATATAGATATAAGGCAAATAACTTTGTGAAAGCTCAAGGCTTTACATTTTCGGCCAGTGGGAGCTCTTCAAAAACTGAAAGGGATCACATCATGAATAACATGAATCTTGGGCAGGAACATCCAGCAGGTTGCCATCTCTGCTAAGTAAGTATAGCATAAGTACCCAGGCTTTTCATCAATGTTCTTTTCCTTCTCTTGGAAGGCTTCATTCTTTAGGAACTTGCTCCTCATTATTGGCAAGGTCAGGTTCTCCTAATGGCTACTTGTGTTGTCACTGTGGTTCAGTGGTTCCCTTCAGATGGCGCTCATTAGCATCAGGATATCAGAAAGCTTCAAATGAATCCTTTAGAATTGATCAGAAGAAAAACTGACTTCTTCCAAATAAATGATGCCACTTGGTTCTCAGAGAGGTAATGAAGAGAACAGAGAACACAGCTTTCCTGCTGCTATTCCACAGCTTGCTTTTTGATATTCCCTCTTCTTAACATTTGGTGGAATTTTAAGAACATTTCTGTTTGATAGTGGTGGTGGGTGTGTACCAGGGAATCAAACTCAGGATCTTGCATTTTGCCAGGCAGGCGCTGTGCTGCTGAGCTATATCCCCAGCCTCACAGTGGAATTGTATTTATTATTATTATTATTATTATTATTATTTTTGGTGGAATTGGGGATTGAAATCAGGCCCTTGCGCTTGCCAGGCAAGTGCTTACTCTACTCAACTATCTCCCCGGTCCCACCGTGGAATTTTAAATAGGACAATTTCAGTTCCTTCATGCTCTCAGAGCCACATTTATCTTCAATGATGGGAGTTTCTGCCACTGATAACTCTCTGAAGAAGAGCATCTTTCTTGCAGTGTCTACACCGTGGACAATCTGAGATCATGTACTCATTCATTCATTCATTCATTCATTCCTTCATTTACTTAAGGTTTTTTTGAGAAGTGAAGTAGTTCCAGGTCCTGTGCTGGGCTTGAGGAATTCAGGGTGCCTGTGTTAGAGGAGCTCATGTCTGCTTGGGGAGGCACGTGAAAAGGAACCACAGGAAAGCACATGGGGCGTGAAGGCAAAGGACACATTCAGACCCAGACTGTGGAGGGAGGATAGCTCACGTAGTCTAAGGGTGTTGTATGAGGAGAGACTTCCTGCAGGAATCCACACCATACCTGGATCTTCTAAAAGGCATGAGCTGGATGAAGAATGCAAAGTGGGATTCAGGTGGGGGACAGAATGGGAGGCAAGGGTGTGTGGAGGAGCAGGGAGCTTTGGGGCACACATCAACAGGTCTGTTAAGCAGAAATTGGGCGTCAGAGAAATTAGGAGCAATGACATTTGATGGATCTTGAAGGTCTTGATGGATCTTGAAGATGGTTCAAAAGAAGTTTTATTCTGGAGGTTATATGGAGCCAATGTGGGGGATTCCTCACAAAAATGATGAAAACTTACTTTATTATGTAATGAGAGTTTGGAGAATGAAGCACCACTTGACCTTTATCATAGTCATTCATCCGGGGAGATAGGAGACAAGGGTCTCTCAGAACTCAGAAATACTTAGCTAGGCTGAAATGCTCTTTATTTACTGTTAGGCAGGTGCTCATGCTGCTGAGCTTCCCCTGGCCCTCTTTTTTTTTTTTTTTTTTTTTTTTTTTTTTTTTTTTTTTTTTTACTGCTGAATGTTCTTTTAAGCTAAATCTGTGAGAAAATCCTGAACAACAATTGCTTTTCATCTATTTACACTTTCTTAAACAGTGTGCACTTTCTTTGCTTGACTGGTTTGAACTAGTCTAGGTTGTTCTGCCATTCTTTCTATTCTATTTTTAACCAATCAAGAGAGCCTTTTTACCCTGGTCTTATCTACAGCTGACTTTTCAATGACTGATGTACATTTTTACTAAGAAATGTGTGTGTGTAAAATCTTAGTTGCCACCAAGTTTCTGATTTAATGACATTTATCATGCAAATTTTATTTTATTTTTTTCTTTCCATTTCTAGGCTTTTACCCCCAGATTTTATTTTATTATTTTTTAAGTCAAAAGAAAAAAAACCCAATAAAACCAATACAGAATTTCAAAACAAGATGATAGAAAATCAACAATGGTTATTGCATTGCATATTGTTATCTTCAGAGTAGTTGCTCAGATTACCAGATACAGGCATAGCACACAGATTTTTAAAAAGCAGTTTATGAAATGTCATCTCTGTCTACTACCACTTCTGTCACAAAGGAGGTTCTAGATGTGCTGTAGGGGTCGGTAGCTCACAACTAAGTAACCATACACACTATGTAAAAGGAACTTTATAAAAGGGGTCCCTGATAATTTTTCACAAGTACTCCAGAAATACTAAGACAAGAACTTACCTACAAAGACTAAAATAGACACTTTTGGAGGGTAATTTTTAATAACTGCCCAAGAAAAGAACTAAGAAAGTTTTTGAGTTTGCTTTTCATCGTCCTAATATCTGAAGTGAAACTAAGGTTCAGCCGGGGCAGGGTAGGCAAAGCGCCTACCTATCAGCCAGCTCTGCGGAAAAGGACACCTCGCCGTATCTTGCACCGCGTTTTGTGACTGTGTTACACTTCACGCGGGTGTCGGCAATAATACCTTCCCAAGCGTGGACGCCTGAGAGTTTCCTCACACCCGCACGCGCACCCCCTTTGGCCTGGTCGCAGGCTTCTCTGTGTACTTCTGCACACCTTTGCAGGACCCTGAGTCTCTGGTCCTACCCTTTCTCCTCTCCCGGCTACTCACAGAGTCTCGGTCCTGGGCGGCAGGCTGGGGATCAGGTGGATATCCTTGCAGGTGACTCTAAAGTCATCCTCCTGGTGGCATTCGCAAGGTGGGGACGGACACCCCTTCTCGGCCAGGCTCCCAGGCAGGAGGAGCAGCAGTGCCAGCCGCAGCAGCAGCTCCGGCCCCATTTTCCACGGCCCCCGAGGCTACTTCTCCATCACACGCGGCCGCCTCATTCTCCGCTGCGGCGACTTCTGCTCTCCCGGGCTGGAGCAGATGCGAGCGGGAGGGGCGCGAGGAGGCAGGGCTCGGAGCGGAGTGCTGTGACCTCACCACCCGGGCGCAAGCTGGAGCGGGAGAAGAGGCTCTCAAGTGCTCCGCTTCGCTAGGCAACTTCCCATGCAAACAAGCCTACTCCTCGCGTTCCTTGGCCCGAGCCATGCTGCGCGCTTCATGCGTTCCCGGACACCCAGCCCCGGCTTGGTGGCGGCCCAGCGCGTTCTTTCTACGACTTTTCCCCACACCCCATCTAGACTCTCCTCTCCTTTCTTTTCAACTTCCCGAGCCACCCTCTGTAGTGGGCGGCCTCCCACCAGCGCCGCCATCCCTGCGCCCACCGTGCGCTGTAGCCACACCATGTCCCCAAGGAGTGCACTGCCCCGGGGCAGACCAGTGTGTGCCCCGCAGAACTTCGGCCTTTTCCGGCCTCAGGCACCTCTGCTAAGAGTCGAAGGAGGGCACAAGGGCCGGGCCAGCTCCAGGTGCAGCAGGAGCTGGAGCGTGCCATCCCTGGCAGATCTTCTCCGCTGCCCAATTTGAGCGCCCACCTGACCGCTGCGCTCCTGGCAGCTCTCTGCAAGAATCGCCAGGCGGCGCCAGGCTCCCAGTCCATCCCTCTGACTCCGCCAGGAACCGGGCTCTGGGGCCATCTGCTGTGCATAGCCGGAAGCACAGGAGCAGCTCTGGCGCCCCAGGGCGTCTCTAAATCCAGCTTTAAGAAACACCTTGAAGCTAGCCTGCAAATCTAGATTTTCTTTTTCTGGTTTGCCTAAAAATTTTATTTATTCATTAACCCGTGCCTGAAAAGATGAGACGAAAAAGAATACGTAAGCACGACATGATCACTTCTTCATTGTTCTTTACACAGTAGCCAAAAAGGTTAATCACAAATGCAGACCAGGTCATGCTAATATCCTTCTTTAAAGTCTTCAGTTGCTTACTAATTCCTCTTGGGACATGTTATGGTTTGTGTCTAGGATCATAAATCTGAGCCCTGCAACTCTTCCTTCAACAAGTAGGTCGTTAAGCGAGTATGTCTTCACATCAACCTAACTTCCAATTTAAGATACAGAACACTTGCACGTTCTATATCCCCCACCAAGCCTCATGCAGTCATGGGACAGCTTCTGGAGTTTGTGATTGATTATCGTGGGTGTGGGTGCCGAACCTGCCCTGGGTACTCTGCATCACAGTGTGAGGAAGGGAAAGAGGCTAGCCAGCTGCCAGAGCTGCCCTCCCACCCTTTGATCTTTTGTTTTTTGCTGCTGCCATGAAAAGCTGCTCTCTGCCGTGCGCCGCTCTGCGTTGGAGCCAGCTGTGTATGGACTGAAACTTCCAGTAACTGTGAGTTGAATAAATTTTTCCCTTCCTTAATTTGGGGTGTTGGGTATTTTGGCCCAGCAAGGCGAGAAGAGTAACTAAGACAGGACAAAAGGAATAAACTCTGTCTGTCCTGCATAAGTCTTTTTGTGTGAAATTCTGGTACTGGGGAAAAGCCAGTGTGATGGAAATCAAAGTAGAAGTTCAAGGGAGGTGGCTGTTAAGAAGAGAGAATGTGCAAGTGTTCTGTATCTTAAATTGGAAGTTAGGTTGATGTGAAGACATTCTCGCTTAATGACCTACTTGTTGAAGGAAGAGTTGCAGGGCTCTGATTTATGATCCGCTGCTGGGACTTGTCTTTTTTTTTGTTTAGTTCTGTGTATCTTGTTCATAGAGTCTCAGTGTCCTTTTTTTGGTACTGTACACCTTGTTCATACAGTACTATGGCTTTTACTGTACAGCACTGTACTGTAGAGCACTGTACATTCACTAAGCATGTTGTGCAAATAAGCACAAGATTTAGTAAGAGACAAATGTCTTCAAAATATTATTATTTCTATAATGTCTGATGATAGGAAAATAGGCTACCTGACATTTTTTGAAGTTGAGGCAACCTTAATGTGAGATTGCTTTCTTTGCCTCAGTATCCAAAAAATGTGCAGTTTGCTTGTTTTGATGCAGAAGGGAGTAATTTGGAGCATGGTTTTATGACACCTGTTGAACACATATGACACAGGCAGAAGAGTGTGCCAAGGGCCAGAGAAATGTGAACTATTTGCTTTCCACACTCTCTTTTTATTTGGCTTACTTCTAAGGACTGTTTGCTTCCAAGAGTTCCTTGGGTAATAATAAAAAAAATTCATTTGCAGTTAAATTCATTTCTCAGATATAAACAAACTCACTAGAAGTGATACCTTTAAAACTTTTTGATATATAAAAATGTCTCATGTCCTATGGATGAATATATATCAATATATCTGAATCACCAGAACCTGAAAACAATTAATCATCATTGTTATTCCTGAATGTCTAATTTTTTCTATGTTTAATTTTTATCTTATACTCCTGGCCAGCAATCTCCTTTACTACAAGTTTTATATATCTTTCTATCCTCCAAGGAATTTACTGCAAAGGCAGTCAGATCAGTGGCTCAATTTATGCCAATTTCACTGTCAAAAATATTTGGCATTTCCAGTGACATTTTCAGAGGGAAGCAGGTTCATGGTTCTGTGATACCTTATTAGTAGTATTTTAGTTTCATTGCTCCTTTACAAAGACCTGAAGAAGCTCCTTCATGGATAAGCCAAACTGCACGTTCAAAACATAGCTTCTGGGAGTATCAATTCTTCAATCAGTGCAACCTTGAAGAATTCATGGAAGCTGCTAAGATGCCAGGAAAGAGCATGTGAAGAAACATAGAAATAGACACTTTATTGATTTGCTACACATCATATCAAGATTGCATCTATTTTTTAATCATGATTATTGATGAGCATTTTCTTTATTATTATTATATAATAAGGTAGCTTGGCTTTTCTGAATAATTTCCATATCTGCCTTTTCTGATATGTGAGGGATCAACACATATTACCTAAAACCAGCTGATGTGATGATTTGTTGTTGGCTTCTGGAGTTTATCTTAAAGATTATTGGAGAGCGTGTGCTCTTTAGAAAAACAAATTGTTTTTGTTGAATGATTCTCAGATTATGATGTTTAATATAGATTGTCCTCATTTAACCACCTGTTTAACAACTGTTCAGACTTCTGACCCACTGTTTGGACTTATGGCCTGTCTTATTTTTTGTACAGTTCTGTACCTACCACTTATAAAACCAAAATGCTTTTTTGTGTAGTATACCTTGTTTATACAATTCTGTAATTTTTGCTGATTGTATTATACAGACCTGTAGTTATTACAGCACTGCGTGTAAGAGTTATGCAAATAGAATCAAAATCACCAGGTTGAAGTTTCTTTTGACTATTGATTTGTTCTGAATATTATAATGCTCACAGTATGTATAATTCCTCACTTATTAATCAAGTCATCTAACAACCTAGTTGCAGGAATGTGACTTGGTCACTAAATGATAAGTGTCTGTATTACTTATGAAAATTTGTTCAGCTCTATACATAGATATTCCAAGGTTTCTAGGATCTTTACTGATAATCACTCCAAATGGAAAGCGAGCCACATGTCTTTCAACTAGGGAATGGGTGAAGCATGGCGATGCATCTGTACAGTGGAAGATTATGCCATAATGAAAATGAACGAACTATTGAGTCATAAAGAATGCAAAGCTTGACTGCACAACTAACCAAACGCAAAACATTATTTGTATGTAATTGTTCATATAAATAGGATTTATATAACATCTTTAAAGGGCAAAGCTGTAAGGACAGGAAACAGACCAGTGATTGCAAAGGACTGGGATACAGAAGAAAAGTCTCACTGGAGACACCAGGGAATTTCCTGTGTAATAAAATTTCTCAGTCTTGATTGTGGTGGTTCCATGGTAATTTGCAAATGTGGTGAATCACAGTAAAGGAGTTTTGGAAGTCAAACTCACATTGCATTCCCGAGGTAAGCTCCATTTGATCATGATGTATCTATTATCTTTTTACATTTAAAATTTTATTAGTACATTTACAGCACATCAGGACTACATTCCTTGTAGGGAGCTGGTGAATGTGTATCACACGTCTTAATTATTTTTTCGCCACCTTCTTCTCTTCTCCCTCCCCTTTTCTTCTGACTCTGGTCTCCTTTGTTTTTCCGAAAGATTTATCTCTGTGTTTATTACCTTTAAAAAATATTCTTTGATTAAATTTTCTATGGTTGGGGAGATAGCATGGTGGTCTAAGCACCTGCTTGGCAGGTGCAAGGACCTGGGTTTAATCCGTGGTACCTCCTGCCATGCCAGGCCCAGAACCCTGAGCATGCCATGCCAGCCATGGGCATAGAGGCGCACGCCTGTAATCTCAGCTCTGGGGAGGCTGAAACAGAAAGATCACTATGAGTCCAAGCTGCATAGTGAGACCTTGTTCCAAATAAATAGATAAAAGGTTTGTAAAAATTTAGATTTTCTAAAATACCAATTAGAAGACTTGCAGAGATGTTCATAAAGAATAGTAGTCTGGTACTGTTTTCTGTAATTTATTTGTCTAGTTTTGGCACCAGGATAATTAATTCTTCTGTCACAGAATGAGTTCAGAACATCTCTTCATTTTCAAATTCTGTAAGAATTGGTATTTCTTTCTTAGTTACAATATTTGGTAAACTTTACCAGTGAAACTATCTAGATCTTGGTTTTTGCTTATAGTAAAGTTTTTAACTAAGGATTACATTTCAAAAAATAAATATGGTGTTGTTCAGGTTATGTCATTTTTCTTGAGGCTGCTTTACTAGTTTGAGTCTTAAAATTAATTTGTCCATTTAATCTAAAATGTTGAGCTTATTGCCATAAAATTACTCAGGATATTTTAAGATTCTTTCTTTCCATTTTTATGTATTTGGTGCAGGGACTCACTGCGCAGCTCAGACTTGTAGTGATCCTCCTGTTTTCGGCCTCCCTAGCACTGGATTTGCAGGTGTGTGCCCCCATGCCTGGTCTCCGTGCTGGCTCGGTGTGCCCTGGAGGCAGTATTATTCTGTCTATATCTATTAATCTGTTCTAATGTTGGTTCCTTTATACTTAATATTGATAATTTGAGTTTTCATCCTTTCCCCCCAATTTGGTACATTCACTAAACTGTTTCATTAATATGCTCAAACAGGCAAATTCTTGCTTTTATGAGTTCATTCTTCTACTTCATTGACATATGCTCTTTCCTTTTTTTTTTTTTTTTTGTATTTTAGGGAAGGGTCTACAGGGTGTTCAGTGTCTCACTACTAGATCTGACTCATATTGATCCACCTGTTCACAGCCTCCCAAGAGCTGGGATTACAGGCATGCGCCACCATCTCCAGTCTCAACTGCCATCTCAGCCCACCCTGGGGGTGGGGGTGGGGCGGCATGGCAGGCCAGGGGATCAAACCCTGGTCCCTGCACTTGCTTGCAGGCACTTTAATCCGCTGAGCTATTTGGCTGGCTCTTCTTAGAGTCCTTAAAGTGAGATTTCACGAACATGAGGTTATTAATTCAAGATAATTTTTTCTTTTTAAAGTATTTTCATGTATAGTGCTATAGACTTGTGGCATGTATGGTGCTTTGATAAGTTCACAGCTTTTGATATACTGTAACTTTATTTAGATTAAAATATTTAATTTTTCTTTTTGATTTCTCTCTTGCTTCATGGGTTTTAGTTTCCAAATATTTGGGAATTTTCTAGATATTGCACTGTTACTCACTTTAGTTAAATCCATGTACACAGGGAATAGTTTGCATGATTTGAAAATTTTCAAATTTTGTGATACTTGGATTTTGATTTTTTTTTTTTTTCCCTCAGAAATGGTCTCTCTTGCTAAATGTCCAGTGTGCCCTTGAAAAGAGATTAAAACAATAAGAGAGTTACTCTTGTTGGTCTTTCTTATTTTTTAATGTCAGTCTTTGTTTCCCTGGTGTTATTTTCCTTTTGCTTGCTGAACTTTCATGCATATTTCTTACAGTACGTATCTGCTGGCTATGAATTATTTATGCTTTTGTGTATCTGAAAATGTGTTACGTTTGCCTTCTTTTCAAAGAGGTTATCGCTGTTAGATTTAGAACTATACATGGGCAGATGTTTTTCCTTTCAGTATTTTAAGATGATTATTCTGTTGTCTTGTCACTTGCACTGTTTCCAAGGACATACCTGTCATTTTATCATAACATCCTTTGTTTCTTTACAATATACTGTCGGTTTCTGTGTATTTGCTGTGTTGTACTAGGAGTTAGATGCAGCCTTTTTTATTTTTTATATTTTAAATTTTGAGACAGGGATTCACTAATTTTTTAAATTTCCCAGACTGGGCTGACAACAGGCAATGTCCCTGCCTCAGCCTCTTGGAGTTCCAGGATCAAGGGAATGCGCCACCGTACCCAGCTTGACCCAGGATACTTTTTAAATTTTCTTTATCACTGATTGAAATCTATTTGAGGGCTGGCGAGATGGCTTAGTAGACTAAGCACCAGCCTGGCAAGCACAAGGACCTGAGTTCAACCCCCTGTCCGCCCCCCCAAAAAAAAAAAAGAAAAAGAAAAGAAAAATCTATGTGATCATGATGGTGATATCCTGTCTTCATAGTTCTTTTCTTTTTTGTGTGATTATTCTTTTATTTACAATTTACAGAGAAGATATGTTTAGAAATTTATAAAAACAAAATTTAAATAGGGTTCTTTATGCAATAAATTTCCACTAAATGAGAGGATTCTAAATTGCAAATCTGCTACGTGACTTAAAGTGAAAAATACGGGGCTGACCAAATAGTTCAGAGGATTAAAGCGCCTGCAAGTAGGCTCAGGGGCTGGAGGTCCCCGGGCCTGCCCTGCTGGGCCTGCCCTAGGGTCACTCCGAGACTGCAATTGAGACTGGGTGTGTGGTGCTCGCTTGTAATCCCAGCACACGGGAGGCTGTAAACAGGCGGATCACTACAAGTTGGATTTAATAGTGTGACCCTGAACACCCTGTAGACCCGTCCCTAAAATACAAAAAAAAAAAAAGTGAAAAATACCATGTTATATTTCATATTTTGATACTTAAATTGTCCTAAAAGTTGTTCAGTATGAACACTATTAAACCTTTCCCTCTGTGTGTGCTGTTGGCTGAGAATGGAAGAACGAATCCAGGCTGAAGTGACACAGTTTCGTGTGACCACCTGCAGAGTATCCGCTCTTTTTCTTTAGAATCCCTAGTCTCTCATTTGAAATCAGAGCCAATCTGTTCATCTGCTAGCCACAGCGTGGATACTGCCATAAATCTTTCCTGGAGGATTTCCCCGCGTGGGTTGCAAATGGCAGTTCTGGCCATTTTGATGTTTAGGAAAGAGCCGAGGATGTAAACTTTCACGTCAGCCAAGACTATTCGCATCAGTCCCTCCTGGGCGCAAAGATCTCGCTGTTGGCCTTGACAGGGGCTCCCGTTAGAGGCTCAACATTTGTAATTTCAAGACTCTAGAAAGAGGCCGACCACTCTGGGGAGGAAAAGTGCGTCCTCCAGCTGAAATCCCAGAACCAAGGCCTTTCCTAAATCAGTCGCTTTTGTAGGAGCAGGAGGATCCTTGGGTTCTTTACAGGTTCTGAGTTTTACAGTTTTTGATTTCAAGTTAAAGTTTATCTGGAGTCCCAAATGTTCTACTGCAGGAGTAATTATCTTCATCCAGTTCTCTTTTAGTGCATGTATCAGTTAGCTGGAATTGGGATTTTCTGTTTATTCTTTCTCATTCAGCAGTCCCTCCCTGGAAAGGGGCGGGGAGAAAGGCCTCTTAGCCTGCTGGGCCTCCTCCATGTCCACGGGACAGGTACCCCTGCCCTCCCTTGCTTTGGACAATTGCTCACATTGTTGTTTCTTTCCCACTGGGCACCCTTGCAGGTGACCTGGGTGACCCTTCCCAGGCCCCACAGTGTGTCTCCTCTCAGCCATCTCCAAACTTGGCAAGCCTCTTCATAATTGTTCTATGAATACTTTTATGTAGTACATAGAAGATTTTGAGATTCTTGGATCTGTGTATTTATGATTTTCATTAAATTTGGAAAAATTGCAACCGTTGTGTCTCTATATTTTTTCTGTTTTTTAATTTCTCTTTCCTTCCTTGAAGATTCCAATTATATCTCTGATATTAGACTGGTTGAAGTTATTTCAAAAACAACTGTTTTAAACTTTTTAAGAAAATTATTTTGTTTTTAATTTGTAAAGTTCCTTCTATTATGTCTTCACAATCAGCTTTTTAAATATATTTATGCAATATTTAACATGCCAATAATCCCAGCCAGTGTATGTTTCATTTCATAAGTCATAGCTTTCATTTCTAGAAGTTCAATTTGTGTTCTTTTCATGTATTTTTTGCCCTAAGTGGCTTTTGAACATCTAACGCATGATAACTCTTTTGATATCTGTATTACTTTCCTTACAAAGCAAGTATCCCAACTTGGTTGCTTAAAACAACAGAAATCAAATTACTTGGAGATCTGGAGGCTAGAGATGAAAGCATTGGTACGGGTCTCTCTGTGGGCTCTAGGAGAAGATTCTTGCTGACACTTTCTTGCTTCTGGTGTTTTCCAGCAATCCTTGAAACCCTTGCATTTGGTCACTGCAGTGTGTTCTCCAACATGTGACATCCCCCTGGTCTCTGTATTCAGATTTTCCTCTTCCTGTATGGATGTCAGTCATTGGCACAGGGCCTAATGCAGTATAACCTTAGTTGACTTTAACATATGACTTTCTACATCTATAAAGAGCCCTTTCCATATAAGGTCGCACTCCCACATCTCAGGTGTCGGAACTCAAATTACCTTTTTTGGATGCAGTTTAACCCACAGCAAGGTCCTTGTTTGATAATTCTAATATTGTGTTCATTTCTGGGTTATTTTAGATTGGCTCATTTTACCCCCTCTAAAGAAGTTTTTCTTCCCCCCTGCTTCTTTTGCAAGCTTGATAATTGGTTGGATGCAAACAGGTTGTAAATGTCTCTTTTGGCACTTAATTTTTTTTTTAAGACTCATCCATATTGTTAAATTACTTTAAAACAGTTTGATAATCTTGGGTCTTGTTTTTAAGGTTAGGTGTGACAAGAGAAGCACATAATCTACAGTCATCTCTGTCCCAATTCTGAAGCAAGTCCCTTCCAAATAATCTATTCAACGCTCCATGCCTGTGAGGAGTTTCAGTCTGGCTGGTGGAATTTGTCCCTCTTCCTGAGACTGAGTAAGAGGGAATTTTCTCTCTGATCTTCTTAGCTATTTCTCTCTCCAGCCTCCAGTTTTCACATGTATGTAATGCTTAGTGCTCTGCTGAATATTTCCTGGAGACCATTCATAGTTCTCTGGAGTTTTCATTCTACATGGTTCGCTGTACTCCTATAATTTGGCTTGAAAACTCCACCAACCTTCATCTTCTCAGGCTCTTAATCTGGCTTCATTTTAAAGCATGCACTGGGATCCCCTGAGTTCCCTCTCTTTCCACGGTGGTCTGAATGCTCTTTCAAGGCAGTAAGTTATGGAATCATGATTTGCCTTATGTGATTTGTTTCCTGTCCTTCTTTGATGTGCGTGGACTATCTTCCCTCCCCCCCCCCGCCCCTGTTTAATATTGGGTAATTATCCCAGGGTTCCACATTGACCTACATCCTCAGACCCTTTTCTATTTTTATTTTGAGATAGTCTCATGAAATCATTAAGTTGCCCAGGCTGGACTCAAACTTGCAATCTTCCTGCCTCAGCCTTTCAAAGTGCTGGGATTATAGATATGTACCAAAATGCCTGGATTTTTTTTTTAAGCAGGGTCTTATTATATAGGCCAGGTTGACCTTGAGCTTTCTGTGTAGCACAGGTTGACATCAAATTCACAATCCTCCTGCCTCAGCCATCTGAATGCTAGAATTACAGGTAGTGCTACCACACATGGTGGTACCCACTGTCTTCAAAAGCAGTTTTCTGTAAGTGTTGCTTTTTTTTTTTTTTTGGTCTGTTTGGTTCTGATGGGAGGGTAAATCTGGCCTCTGTTACTCTACCTTTACTGAGAACAAAAGTGCCGAAATCCATAGTGTGTGTGTGTGTGTGTGTGTGTGTATGCATTTGTGTGTGTGTCTAAAGATTGAGCCCATGGAGCCATGCATGACAGGCAAGCACTCTACCACTGAACAATATCCTTAGCCCTGTAACATTAAACTTAGAGTTAGTCAGCATGAAATTGGCTCAGGAGAGATCATAATGTAAGTAAAATCTCCTAGGCATAACATTTCAATTTTGTAAATTGGAACAAGCCTTCAGGATAACAGGTTCAAATAACCTGTTCAACAAATAGCTATGATAATCATTAAAGCAATTTTCTTTTCTTACCATAACTTTTAAGCCAGGGCAAATAACCATAAGAGATGATGAATCAGTTTAAATTAAGAGAAAAGTGCTTTGCACGCAGATCCATTATACACAAAACCATTTTAAATCCAACACACAAGTAGGCAGGGCTATAGAATGCTGTACTATGTTTTCTTTCTTTTTTTTTTGAACCATTAACATGATCCATATATCAGAAAATGGTGTTTACCAAATAATTAATCTGTGGTTCTTTTTTTCCAAAAAGTTGAACAGAAGCTATTTTATTTGACTATAGTAATGTTTGGTTTTGATTTAGTACATTGATAGTTTCTCATTTTGACTAAATGCATCTGAATTATAGTGACATAAAGCTTTGCTGTTCAGTGACAGCTACTCATGATTAGTAAGTGTGTACTGAAAAGAATGTGGGATCAGTCATGCTTCCCTGTCACAAATGACTCAAAGTGACTATTTGAATAATGGGTAATAGCAGGGCTACTACATCTTATCATTTGACTTTTCTTAGACTGGAAGTTAGCTGGAAAATTTGACTCCACTACTTAGGATTATTTTCTTCTGGTTTAGAAAGAGTTGATTTCAACATTGATCCTTTAATATAGGAGAAATATAACTCACAACCTGTTAGATGTTGGATGTGTTGAGTTTGTGTCCCCTAAAAAATTGAAGAATGACTGTTAGAGGACAATAGATGTTAAGAGTAGGAAAGGTTTATGGATAGATAGCTCTTGAGAGACAAGGGTAATTTTTATAGCAAAGTCCCAGTGCAGATAACAACATGGTCAAACTATAATCAAACTATATTGAGCTAATAGGGAAGTGGGTCACATAGCATGGGTACATGGAAAGCAGAAAGGCATTTTTGGGAAGGGAGGGTCTGGAAGTTTTGGCCACCTACTTTGGTGACTGATGTCTACCTGGACTTCTTGGACCAGTGGTGCTAATTCTGGTGTAATTGTAAGTTATTGTTTATCCCTCAAGGGAGGTAGGTAGGTTTGGTCATTGCATCTTTATCTTGAGATCTGGTCATCTTTAGGTGTGCCTCCAGCCACAGTTCTGATGTCTTCATTTATTTATTTATTTTTTTCTGGCAGTGAGTGTGCTGAAGTGAAGGTGTCAGTGAGACACCAGAGTCACTTGGAGTCATCATTACCCCTGTGCTCCCCCTTGATGACTGACAACCACTCGTGATGTTGTAATCAGTGCTACAACCTGGTTACCATCTCGAGCTGTGGACCCCCCCCCCACAAGGTTCAGGAACATGCATGGCTGCTGTTGCGCAAAGGCAGATTCTGTCTCATGTTCCCCACCTCCACCCCACCTCTGCAGCACATTCTACTGCCATAGGCCCCAAGTAGACAGCAAGGGGTCCATACTTCCTGCATGGAGTCCACTACACAAAAGCAATGTCTTTATTTTGTTGTTGTTGTTGTTGTGGACTTCCTTGAGAGCCCAGCCCCTCTCTGACAGTATATTAACTCTTATTTAACTTAGAGGCCTAGAATACTTTCAGTACCATCAATTCAGAATATTAGAGATTTTCTTTTTATTTTACCCATACCATTTTATTTATTTATTTATTTATTGAGACAGGGTCTTGCTCTGTATCTACCCATAGCATTTTACAAGATCTCTTCTTTCTTATGACTCAACAATCATCCTGAGATAGTGCAAAGGAGCTTAATCATCCAAGGCAGCTAGAAGGTGTCAAGCAAAGTCTAATGATTTAGGCAGTGTTCAGTTAAGGTTCTCTAGAGCAATAGAATCAATATAAAATATACTTGTAATTTCACAGAGGGATTAGGTACACTTAGAGGATCAAAGGCAGAAGAGTTAAATTAGCCATTTGTGGGATCATAGCCAGGAGTGTCCAGAATGCTGTCTGTATACTGGACAACCAGTATATGTAGTAACAATTGAAATTCAAAGGCCTAGAAGCTCACTGTAGTCATTAGTGCTAGTCTGCAACAGAAGTCAACAATGTCCAAAGGCAGTGAGGAGACAAGTCTTTCCCCAAAATTTTCATTTATTTTTCCTTTCCCTTTTCATTCCACCATGGTATAGTTCAGTTGGTTAGTACCACCTCATCTAAAGTGGCTCTTCCACCATTCATTGGTTGGACTGTATGTCAGTCATCCACAGTCACACCTAGAACTTTACTAATCTTCTAAGAAGTCCTTGCTTAAATCAAATGGGCATGTCACAACTAACAATCACAGGGGTTCATCACTTGTGCTAGGAAATCTGGGAAAAATATAGGTCACTTTTGAAGGGACATCCTTCCATATGTCAATGGTTAGGAAGCTAGGTTCAGGTTATGAACAGGATTTTCTTGAGTACAGGCTGGGCACTTCCTGGACATAAGACTTTTTTCCCTACCTACATCTCCAGCTTTGTGCCTTAACCTCATTCTCTTTCAGACCCATTCTTCTCTGCTTCTTATCACAGTCATAACTTTCTTTTCTTTTGTAGACTGTTCTTGTTCATAATAGTTTTTTTTAAGTCCTTTGCTTATACTATGGCTCCTTTGGGACAGTGTGGCCAGCTTTGCAGGTTTGGTTTGACCTGTGTCATCTCAGATGGCACTGTATTCAGAAGAGCCTGATACTTGGCTCAGTGCTCAGCCACTGTTGCCCTTTTGACATTCTTAATAAACTTGGAACAACAGCCTCTCATTTTACTCTGTAATGGACCCCACAATCCCATAGCTAGTCCTGTCTGAGAATCTTTATGGTTAATATCGCACATTCAGGAAGAGACTGTTTTGCCTTTTTCTTTTTACCCTCAACTTCTTTCCCATTCGCTCTTATCTCATGAGTGCAGAACAGTTTGGCTGGCTGAAATGGAAGCAGGGGGAGAGCCACAGAGGAAAAAAATAAACATTTGAGGAGAATTTGACATATATTTTCTTGGCAGATGGAAATAATCAGTCTACTATTGCTGTTCCACAGAGGTATGAATTTTCAAGATATTGGAGAAACACACCCTCTGTCCATTCTGCTTGAACTACTTCCATGTGCCATGCAACAGCTTTTTCTATGATAGTTGTCTTCCCTTATTTGTGCCTACCCACTCCAGACTAGCTGCATTCTAGAATATTATTCTTCCTCCTCCTCCTTTTTCTTCCTCCTCCTTCTTCTTTTTCCTCTTCTTCTCATTGCTATTATTATATTAGTTTATTTATTCTGTTGTGGTCCAGATTAAACCTAAGATCTTGTATCTGCTGGCAAGAGGTCTACCACTGGGCTACACGTGCAGAACCTGTGTCTTGATTAGCCCACCTATGTATTTATTCAGTATGACACAACAGTGCTTCCCATTGAGATGGCTCGAGAAACTAGATGTGGAATTACTACCTCAGAGCTCACAGCCTAGACAGGTAGTAGACGAAAAATTAAAATAAGGAATCTTCTTAGGTCTTCCTTCCTGACTAGAAGGATTTAAAAGACTAAATTTTCTAGAGTCTCCTCAGAAACAAGTCAAAGATGGGGTAGGTAAATAAATAAATAAATAAATAAATAAACTAACTCCCCACCGAGAGAAAGAGAGAGAGAGAGAGAGAGAGAGAGAGAGAGAGAGAGAGAGAAGATACAGAAACTCACCAAACAGCCTTCAGATTTACACAAAGAGACAAGTAAGACACAGAGAAAAGCAAGGTACACCAATAACAAGCTGCTCCCATCTCCAGAAAAATAAAGAGGAAGCAAAAAGAGGATGGCCAACTTTAAGGTAGTATGTCTTCACGCCTATGCACTGACACATACACTTACTTACAAGTGTGTTCACTCTAGAATCACTATATTATGCACTCCATGGTCATAACAGAGTACAACAGATATCTAAACATCCTCTACTAACTCTAATTTAGCCAAAAATAAGTCACCTCCTTGCTAACTAGCTGCCCATCCCAAAGATAAGGCCTTAGAATGTTTGTCAAGGACAAACAAACACACAGAAAGAAGCTGCACATGGACTGTCCAAAGAAATGACTTTGGGCAGAGGTGCCCGGAAGCCGAGTCAGTTATGGTAAGTTCTGGGTGGAGGGGAAAGAGTCACTCACACCCAGACCCACATAAAATCAGTTGAGAACAAAGGGCCTATGGGTCCTCTGTCTTTCTAGAGCCTTCTACTCTGGTTCTTCCTTGTCAGGGTAGGTATGTATCTTCTCCTTTCTCCCTCTATTTCATCTTCAAAAATAAGGTGTCTTCCTTTTGTAAAACTTTGTCCCTCTCATTTGTTACTGGGCTGCACTGCAATGCAGGTGGGCTTCCTGGACAACATGACAGTAGTCCTCATCCTCCAGTTGCAACAGGAAGCGGCTTCAGAAAGGCTGTGTGGATTTCAATCATGAGCTCTTATCAATCTAAAAATTTTATTACATCGAAAGACACATTGGCATCAATCCCCTTCAGGGTACTCTCCTGTGCTTCCCACACATGTACCCCTCATCCTCGGCACTTCCTGAAGCAGTTCTGGAAGAACTATTTCATGAATGTCTTTACAACATATGCTTAAAGAATGGAGGGAATGCCGCAGCTGAGTGTCCTCCAACTGCAAGACCGTGGGTCCTCATTCCTAAAAACATTGCAACTTGTCCTCTCTCCTGTTTCACCAGATCTGGTCACAGAGGTCATACTTAACTCAGATTTTATTTTTTAACCTGTGGTCTCAGTTTTGTCCTCTAATTTTTTTCTTTATTTGGTTTAAAAAGAAGGTCGTCATAATTGAGCCCAATTCTCTAAACATGGTTGGCCTGTGAAGAGGTTGTCAAGAATCACTTTTTGTTACTGCAGTTGAAATTGCATTTTTTTGTAGTCCTTTTTTTTTTTTTTTTTTTTTTTGTGGAAGTCAGTCAGAATTTCTTCTGAGAAAAATCACTGTTATGTCTGCCCACAGAAACAGCTGCAGTGTCCTCGCTCTTAGCTTTGTAATTATTTATTTGTTAGTGTATTTCATTTGGCTCTAAGCACCTTGAGAGAAAGTACTATGATATTCTGTCATCATCCCTGTAACTTCAGTATGTAATATGATGTTTGGATCCTAGGCAGATCTATCTTAAATTTGATGAATTAAATGAATGAAAAAATTAAAATGTTAAGAACCATAATTACACTTCTGTATACCTATGGGGCAAACTTAAGACTGTTCTGAAATTTTCTTAAACTTTGTGTCAGGTGGGGTATATTCTACAGTAAGAATTTTCTTTTTTAAATGTGTTTTTAGTACAGGGTCTACAGGGTTTCACTACACAGGTCGGACTCCTAGTGATCCTCCCGTTTTCAGCTTCCCAAGAGATGGGATTACAGGCACAGGAGCCACCATGCCCAGTCTCAATTGCCCCCAGGGTGGGGCTGGCTTGTTGCGCAGGGAATCCAGCCCTGGTCCCTGCTTCTGCCTAAGCAGATGCTTTAATCTGCTGAGCTATCTGGTCAGCCCTCTACAGTAAGAATTTAAGCAACTAGTTTGAAGACAGATTCAAAAACATAGGTAGGTCTTTGGAATTAGTTTTATGGTTAAACTGGATATGGAATAGACTTTGTATCTTACTGTTGACCAGAAAAAACTGTTAAGAGTGATTCTGCTATATCAGATATTCTGCTGTATAAATATAAATTTATGAGAGATAGAGAGATAGAGAGAGAGTAGAGAAAGGGATTTTTTTTTTTTTTTTTTAAATGAGATTTAAAAATGCGAGGTTCCTTTGTTCTTCAGGTAACCAGGAAAACTTTCACAGATAAGGTGAAATTTGATTTTAGCCCAAGGGTCCAGTGGCCTTTTAGGCAGAGTAAAAGGAAAGACTTAACCATGTTACTAATTTCTAATTCTTCTATTTCCAAAGCTCAGTTTTGTTGTTCTTGTTGTTGAGGTTTTCGTGTTCTCTTTAGGACTAAAACGAACTTCGTTGGAACTCAGTGGAATATATCTTTCATGTTCTAGAATGAGCCAGGGGGTGACACCCTAGAGGTGGCAACTGTGCTGAGCGGACAGCTTCCCACGGCTTGGTTTGCCATGAATGAAACACGTGCTCTTAGGCAAAGTCACTGACTATCCAGGCCTGAAAGTTTTGAGTAGATAATCGTCTATGCTCCCTCCAGTGCTAAGAATTTGAGTCTTTGGAACACGACACTGGGGATTGGTATTCAAAGGAGCTTCACGTCACTGGTTGATTTTCAAGCACTAAAGTTACAGTTAGGGTCAAGATCCCATTTAGTTTATCTTCTTAGCATTTGCCTTCCGTACAACCACAGAGACTGGCCCTTTAAGAAAAATTAAATCGAGTCCGGCCAGAAGGCGCGGCCCCGGGCCCTAGAGGCTGCTAATCCGGTTTCTTCCGGGAGAGTCCCGGAAAGGGCTGTCGCAGGGCATCTTGGGACATGCAGTTTTTCTCTGACCAACCCCCCTTGATACCTCCTTGTTCTTGCGAGGAGTTGGACTACGACTCCCAGAGGGCCGAGCGACGGCAGCGCGTCCCGCCCTCCAGCCGCGGCTGGGCGGCTAGTTCAAGTTGCCATAGCTGCGAGTCTGGGGAGTGCGGAGTCAGTTGGCGCCGCTGCGTTTGGTCAGTTGCACCTTCTGGGTCTCTGGTAGCCGCGGGAGCCAGGTGGGGCCTGGGCGATGATCCGGCTTTAAGGACCTGGCGTGGTCTTCTGTCTCAGGTACGTGCCCCCTGCCGCCTCGCCCTTGCTCCTCCACTTCCCTGTCTTTTCTGGGTGTCTTGGGTCCCACTTCCCTTGTCCCAGGGGCGGGGACACCAGCGTAGCGCGTGGGGCCCTGGGTGGGGAAAGTGTGTGTGAAGGCGCGGGGCGACAGCAGGTCTGATTCTGCCCCTCGGCGGGGGTGTTGACAGGCGGGTCCTGGGCAAATCAAACCGTGAATTTGGACTCCGTCTTCCTCCCTTTGGACAGAGCTCACCCCCAGCCCCGGTTTCGCTTTAGCTGTCCAGGAGCCTGGACCCTTTCTGTGTTTTCCAGAGAGCCTTCTGGCGTTTGCCTGCCTGTTCCAGGATATTAAGTGGGTGCATTCTAGACCTGTTCTGAAGTCGCAGAAAGTTTGCAGCTCCTGGAATGTTGAATCACTTCCCTTTTCTTCCCACGCCAACATAGTATCTGCCTAACCTTAGCTGTTAGTTCCTTACTTGTATTATTTGTAGAAATATCGGACATTGAATCCCGACCCGTTCTTTCTTCATGGGTTTGATAGACCTTATCTCTTAATCGCCCAGTAAAACTGAGTAATTATACTTTGCGGTTTTGATCCAAGTATCATGTAAAGTATCTGACGCTTGCCTCCAGTACAGCTACTGGCCTTAAACGGTACAGTGCTTGCTTGGTAGTTGTTACTCTGCTAAAATTTATTTCATTATGCAGAACAGTGTCGTCTAATAGAAAGAGAATGTGAGCCACATAGGTGACTTAGAATGTTGTAGCCACAGTAAGAAACTGGTGAAATTAATTTGTGTTTGACACAATATATTAAGATGCAATATATTAATGCAATATATTAAGAATGCATCAAAAAAAGAATGCATCCAACGTGTATCAAAATACAAAGCCTAGAGGTGTTTTAATTCTTTTTTTTTAAAAAATGATACTATGTCTCCAAAATCTCATTTATCACATATATCAATTTGAACAAGCCAGATAGGCTAGGGCTTAGTAGCTACTGGTTGATGAGTACTGTTATTGGACAGCACAGAGAGAAAATAGAAACTTTGGCACTTTTACATTGTCACTGAGAAATTTCATTTGTGTGTGCCCCATCTCCAGGGAAGGTTGATGCTTTGGTAGGAGGGTGAAGTGTGTACCACCCTGTACCTCGCAGGGTGCCCTCTCTGGCACTGCATAAAGGCGATGATGTCTCAACAGTTCAGTTTGATTAATTTTCACAAAATACCTTCTCTCTAGAAATGGTTTCTTGACGTACCAGATATGCTTTCTAGGTGGAGAACCACAGTCATCCTGGATGAATTTCGGTGCAGTCTTGCAGCCTGTTTTGAAAGCAGCCACAAAATATTGAAAATATTTCTGCCACAGCTCTTCCCTGAAGCCAAAGCTGTTTTATCTTTTATTTTTTATTTATTTATTTATTTTTTTATTAGAGAGAGAGAGAGAGAGAGAGAGAGACAGAGACAGAGACAGAGACAGAGACAGAGACAGAGAGAGTGGTGTGTGTGTGTGGCCAGCTCAGCCCACCAGGGGGCGGGCTGGCTGGCATGTGGTGCTGGGGGATTGAACCGTGGTCCCTGTGCTTCGCTGAACTTGTTCTAAGTAGGTGCTTTAGACCACTGAGCCATCTCTCCAGCCCCTGTTTTATCTTTTAATTTTCTTTTTTTAATACCAAGTGTGGGAAGAACATATAAAGTATTTCTCTTAAGAGGCTTAGGCTGTCCTAGAGCTACAATTGGACCATCAAAGTCAAACAGTAAATGTGAATTTCATTACATCCTTTGTTTAGCAACTGCTTGACATGCTTGGTAGTACTTTTAAGCAGATTGAGCTCTAGCAAGCTCGATAGGTGACTGGTGTGGGTAAACGACACTGAGGATTGTGCTGACTGTGGACAAAGACGTGAAGAATTCTACTGAGGTCACTTGGGCTTTTGGATGACTCTAGGAGCATTTCCTCTCCAGATCTGCAATCTGCTATGATCTTTACAAGGTCCCTTTTTTTTTTTTTTTTCAGTACTAGAGATTGAACTCAGGACCTTGTGCTTGCCAGGCAAATGCTTACTGTACTGAGCTATCTCCCCTGACGCTTTAAAAGGGAAATTGAGCTAATCCTGTTTTTAATTAAAAAAAATTAAAGTTATAAGTTAAGTATGTCTTACTCCCCTATCTCATTTATCTGTAGGTGCTTTGGAGAAGGTGTAGTGGCCACTAAAGATCATCTCTTTGACTAGACCTTTTGCCCTGAATCTCATGAAGAAATGAAAAGAGGCAGGTATATGTTCCTGAGAAAAGCACTGAGCTTGGGGGAGAGCAACACAGAGTTTCGAGGGTGTGCTTTGTAAGTATGCATTCTTCCTTCCTGAGTTTCATTTGTGAGATAACAAATATTTGCATATTTATAGTGAAAAACACCGATGCTCAAAACTGGACTTGTTGGGAGCAAGAAGCTCCTTTCTAATATGCAATATAAACAAACAAATACATGCAGTTGGGACAGTTGTGCATGCAGTGTTGGAAAAATTCATATGAAAAGAGTGGAACATGTTTATAGCCTGAACAAAAGGATCACTAATGCATTGTTTTTATTATACAAATATTTGAGAATCTATTTTCTCCTACCTTTAGCCAGGTGTTATATATAATTCTTTTATTATTCTTCATTTTGCAAAGGATGCAGTTGAGACTCACATAGGTTGTTCGATTTGCTTGGACTTTTGTAGCCAAGAGACTTCTTTATTTCTCCATCTTCTGATTCCAAATCCCTGGCTAGGGTCCTTGTTGCTACTTACAGTTGCCTTCTAATAGGATTTGATTTACACGCAGCATTTTTTTTTTTTTTTTTTAACCATGGACAGGTTTACTTTTGTTTATTTCTTTAAATGTTCAAAGGGAGTTATCATTTTTCTTAGTTCTTAAAAATATAATGCTTTTTACAATTGAAGTAAGAGTGTGATAACTTGTGAACTTCATAAAGTGAGTATATTCAACATGAGTTGGTGGTAGTCAGTGGTTATTGTTAAAAACTTACATTTTGCAACAGACATAAAATTCTGGACATTTATTATTCATGTTGGATTTTTTTTTTCATGTTGGATTTTGACAGATCAAAGACACTTACATATATAATTCTTAGAATTAAAGAATTTTAGAGCTGGAGGGACATAGTAGAATAATGCATCTCAGAAATTCTTTTTTTTGGATTTTAGAGAAGGGTCTACAGGGTGTTCAGGGTCTCGCTGCTAGATCAGACTTGTAGTGATCTGCCTGTTTATAGCCTCCCAAGAGCTGGGATTACAGGCGCGTTCCACCATGCCCAGTCTCAGTTGCCATGTCAGCACGCCCTGGGAGTGGGGTCGGCACGGCAGGCCGGGTTCGAACACCTGGCCCCTGCACCTGCTTGCAGGCACTTTAATCCGCTGAGCTATTTGACCAGCTTTTAGCAATTCTTAAATATACATTGTTGACACATTTGAAAGTAATACAAAAATGGTAGATTCACAGTTATCTCTGTAATAATGTCACTGTGCTGATTATAATATGAAGCAATTTTACTATTAATATCATTATTTTACAGTACATTTTTCTTTTTTATAACCATGTATTGTTGTATGTCAGCACATAAAATTCTACCCTTGATGGCACATGCCTGTAATCCCTACATTGGGCAGGCTAAATTAGGAGAATTGCCACAGGTTTGGGGCAGCCTGGGCTACATAGTGAATTCAAGGCCAGCCTAAACTACATAGCGAGAGACCCTGTCTCAAAATCAAAAGGAAGCAAAACAAAACAAAGAAAAAACCAAACATTCTTTGTCTCATTTAACTGCTACAGATGCATTTAAGGTGTGTCTTATCAGTTACTTTATGTTTTTTCTTATTTAATAATTCTGTACTGAAATTCATATTACCCTTAACATGGACCTATACAGTGCTAATACAGTACTTGTAGTATTGGGATATGAAAGCATTTGTTGTAACTTGAATCTGCTTCGCTGATGACATTAGAATCTGCTCTGTGTACAGGATTTTCATGACACAGATGCTTATAGGTGAATGAGTGCTTGTGAATAAAGAGGCCCACAGATGTATGGATGGGTGAACTAAAGCTAAGCCTGAGCTAGTCTTTTCTAAATAGAGACATGGTATAAGAAAGAACTGTGATTAATATATATGTATACATTTTTATACACACACACATACATATATATATATATATTTTTTTTTTTTCCTCATCTCAGTATTGAGGATTAAACTCAAGGTCTCACATAGGCTAGACAAATGCTCTGCCCTATGTCTTCAGTCCCTGTGATCATTATTTTAAAAGATGAATCATCACTTTCATAGATAACAGTAAGAGTGGCTTGCCTATGAATAGCAGTTGGTATATAGAAACAATACAGATAATAGACCCAAATGATGAAAAGCCTAGGTAGTTTGGAGTTCATTTATCTTTATAGTACAGATAAATAGTAATCAGGGACTGCTGGTAGTTACAAATAAGTCATGCATTAAAATGGCTCACAATAATGCAATAAATTCCTAGGTTTGATTTAATAAGGAATTAATTTTAAAATGTTTTGAAATGTTCACCTCATTTACCTTATAAAAGACATTATTAAGTACTCATACAGTTTTGCAACTCAATTCATGTTGTTTGAAGACTATAGATAATTAATCTAGGCCATTTGTCAAGAGAATTTCTTCATGCAACAAGTATTTAATTAGTACTTGCTATTTGTAAAGCTCAGCACTTTGAAATTTGTTTCTGGATTAATCAGACAGGATAATAAATTCGTTGTAAGTTCGTTGAAGAATGTTCCAGTTACCTGGCAGACACTGTGCTAGATGTTGCCGTGCAGCCCTGACTTAGTCCGTTTGGCTATAAGAGAATACCTGTCACTGGGTGGTTTGTGAAGGACAGAGATTCATTTGGCTCATAGTTCTGGTGGCTGGATAGTCCAAACAGCATTGTCTGTAATTCTGAAGGGTCCCCCCACCTCTGCATGTTACTACACTGAGGACCAAGCTTCCTGCACAGATACCTTTGGAGGACAAACCAGAGGAGACCATGGATAAAATAAATGTCTCTGATGAGGTTTATAATCTAATGGGTAGACAGACAAGTAAGTAGTGTGGGAAACCAGCTTACAAGTTTGTCCTTGAATGGAGGATGAACAAAGATAAAAGACAAAGAGACAGAGTTAGTCTAGAATGCAGGCAGCCAGGGGGTTCTTACCTCTAGTGGACAGAGAGCTCTGAGCAGCTGGCTCATCCTGCCATTTTCAAGTAACAAAATTCTCTGCCTTCCACCACTGGACCTCAGCTGTGTCGACTTTTCCCTGTAACCTGCCATGTGCCATTGTACCTGCATGCTGCCTTTCTCCTTTATGCTCACAGAGGAGGTCAGCTAGGCCTCTATTCTCATCTGGTCTCCTACAAAGTAGCCAGTTACCAGTCCCTGTGCTGTGATGAGGTTGTATCCACTGTGAGGGCAATGGTGGAAAGATTTATAGGGGACTTCTATTCTGAACTTACACATAAAGGAGAAGTAGGAGTTGGTCAAGGGAAAAGGTAAAAATTATATAAATGCAGTATAGGCATGCAGGTGAGATGTATGTGAGATGTTTGGGGAACTGAGAACAAAATTTCCATGGCATGAATAATTATGTCTGATGGATATGTTTAACTAGTGTCTTGCTACAGTTATGGAGCTGTAAGAGTACACAGGGAGGAAATTTCACTTCTGGCTGGAGGTGGAAAGCTTCTCAGTTTATGTTTAACCTATACCTACAAGGATAAGCAAAATTTAAATGGGAGGCAATAATAGAAAAAGACTTTCTGATATTACTGGGAGGTGGCAACGTGGGAGAATAGCTGATATAACTGCAGAATGCAGGCCTTGTAGTTCCATTTTAAAGGTAAGGGTGTTCGATCCCCAGGCTTGCTGTGCCGGCCCCACCCCCAGGGCATGCTGAGATGGCAATTGAGACTGGGTGTGGTGGCCGGGTGCCTTTAATCCCAGCTCTTGGGAGGCTGTAAACAGGAGGATCACTACCAGTCCAATCTAGTAGTGAGACCCTGAACACCCTGTAGACCCTTCCCTTAAAAAAAAAAAAAAAAAAAAAGGTTAAGGGTAGATCGCTGGGTTCTTGAATTGTGAATTCAGGAACCTAGACTCAATCATATGGGCAGTAGAGTTGGAATGAAGAGTGGAAAGGTTGGGAAGACACTCAAGAGTTAGAGAGCCATTCTTATGACTGGGCGTAAGTTAAGAATTCTGAAGTGTGAGTGGTGCCTATGGAGAAGGGAAGTTAGGAATCTGGGCCGTGAGATGCTGAAGAGTCAGCACTGCCACTGGATAACTGTAAACTGGAAAACCTTACTTGGTTTTTCTAGGCTAGCAGTGCAAACCTTGTAATGCTTTTGATAATAATAAACAGCTCCTATGGCACCCCTGCCCTAGTTTTGCCACCGCTGCTGTAGGCCTTTTTTTTCATATGTATCTTTTGATAGACATGGTACCCAGCTTGTTGGGTTATTATCATACAGTCACCATCGATGTTAAAGCATGAGGAATTCAACTATATTGCTTTGAAGGTTTTTAGAGATGAGTTCTTAACTGGATTCCACTCCATATATCTCAGAAATTCAGTTTTAAAAATATAATTGGTTTTAAATTATACTGAATTGCATTTCGTTTTTACTATATTCGGTTCTGTCTTGGTTACTTTTCTCTCTTTTTTTTTCATTATTTATTTTGACATCAGTTATTTTTATTTTAAAGAAAAAAAAATAAAAACAATGGTACAAAATCTCAAAACAAGATTTTAGGAGAGTAACAATGGTTAGTACATT
>NW_004524583.1:5578400-5581582 GCF_000260255.1 Octodon degus
GCCTGGGTCGTCTCACTCACTCGCCGGGCCTGCGCTCTGGGTCTACTCAGGATCCCGCGGGCCCCGGTCGTCTCACTCATTGGTCCGGTTACTTTTCTCTTGTTGCTAGGACAAAATACTTGATGCCCGGAATTCAAGGGAGAAGGGTTTATTTTGCTGACTGTTTGTGGAGATTTCAGTCTGTAATCAGCTGGCTCAAGACAGGGGGTGTGGCAGAGGGACAACATTCTCGGTGGTAGAGGATGCCAAAAGCAGCAAGAGCAAAAGGGAGGAGCAAGCCACTTTCCCTCCCTTATGTTGCATGCCAGTTACCCACCTCGGGCGGGTATAGAACTCACGCTGCCCATCCCAGGACTAGACAGTGAACCAGTCGTGAAGTCTAGATTCAGCTGACTTTGAAAAACCTGCCCCAACGACTGTGTGAGACTTTGGGGGGGGGGGAACATCCAGACTCAAACCCTAATAACATTTTATACATTTAAAACATTGTGGGAATAGATCATGGTGCAGTTAAAGATAAGGCTTTTTAGAATTTAGATATCTATTATGTTTTGGAAAATGCATAAATCTTTGTACTTGTCTACTTTAAAAATTAGGAGTAAGCAACATAGAACTCTTTAATAAGCCAGTAAATACAAGAAAATTATTCAGTTTTTAAAAAATGTATTTAGTACAGGGTCTCACTACACAGATCAGACTTGTAGTGATCCTTCCTGTTTTTAAGCCTACCAAGTGCTGGGATTATAGGTGTGCGTCACCATGCCAGGTTTTGGTGGCCTGCTCAGCATGTCTGGAGCAGGGTCCGCGCAGCGTGTGGTACCAGAGAAGAAAATATATTAATTTAAAGGCATCTGGATGACTTATTGAAGAGTTCTATGTTGCTTACTCATTTTTTAAAGTGGACAAGTACACTGATTTATATATTTTCCAAAGTATAATAAAAACTTCTATGTCTCTTCCCAGAATGCTTTAAATGTATAAAATTCAAAATACATAGGATCACAAAGTATTAGAATAGCTGCCATAGCAGGTTTATATATTTAGCGTTTATCTCATATTTATTCTATAAACCTTTAGTTTTAAGTGAATAAATGCATAAGTAGAGAGAAAAAAGAGAGAGGCAGAGTGGCAGAGAGACGAAGAGAGAGACAGACAGAGACAGATGGTCTGTGAAGGATGAATCATGAGAAATGAGGGAAGGAAAAGAAAACATTTCACTGATATATTTGGAAGGAACATAACTCTTTTGCATCTAAGAATACAGTGGAAAAAGGCATTATCTTAGAAATACAAGATTTGGCTTCTAGTTCTGTTATTGTAATTTTTTTTAGCAGAATAATCTTGGCCAAAAGCTTTGTGCAGACCTTTATTTTCTTAGTGGCAAAAAGTTGTAATAGTATCAATTTTATAGGATTGAAATAAAAGTCATATGAGAAAATGGTAATAAAAATGCTTTTTAAGCTGTGAAGCTGTATGCAAATTTAAGGTATAACTAACTTAAGAAATATTTCCCTTTCTGTTTTTCTTTTTTTGGTGAAATGGGGGATTGAACTCAGGCCCTTGCACTTGCCAGGCAAGTGCTTATTCTATTGAGCTATCTCCCTGGCCGCATCCCTTTCTGTTGTTTTGGTGCCGGGATTGAACTCAGGACTTTGGGCTTGCCAAGTAAGCACTTATGCCGCTGAGCTATCTCCCTGGCCCCTCTGTTTCTTAAAATTGCCAGTGTTTTGTGCAGTATGAAAGTCACAAGGTTTCTACTTTCTTTGAAAATATTATATATTATAATACACTTAAGTAGCTTGTTTCTTATGAAAAATTGAATTTGTTCATGCCTATATCTTGTAACCTGAGTAACTACTTTGAAGATAATACAGGATGTACTCACCATTGTTACTCTTCTACAGTCTTGTTTTGAAATTTTATACTGTTTTTATTGTTTATTTTTTCTTTAAAATAAAAAAAAATCATAGTAAAAAAGAATTGCTTTGGATTATTTCTTAAAAACTGTTAGTCCTTAAGCTTATTTTTTGCATCCTAACTTGGATTTGTCCTTTTTCTTTGCCTCATTAGAAGACTGTCCCATCTATTTGCAGTGTGAAACCCACAGGCGCTTTCATAGAGTAGGATTGGGAGAAAATGTCAGCAGATCAACTGTTTTTGGGAACAGATCAAAGGGTTAATTACTTAGGGTTTGCTGCATAACAAAGCATTAGAGGCATACTACAGTAAATGTTCAATACTTGGCCAGTGTGCTAGCTAAGCCATTTGTTTGTTCTGGTTAGACTTGCTCTGTTATCTGAGGTCGGCTGGCTGGTCTGCTGATCCAGGCTGAAAGACACAGGGCATCCATGTGTTCCCCACCTTTCGCAGTCCAGCCTGCGCTTGTCTTCATAGGCAGCAGGTGTTCAGGAGAGCAAGTAGGAGAGATGGGAGATTGCAGGAGGGTGAGTTCCACTGCATCATCCCAAATCAAGCTTCTGCTGCCATGTCAGCTAAAATTCTATTGACCCAGCCAGTTGGGTAGCTGAGCCCAGCACAGGACCTAGGCACTGTACATGGGGAGGGGTGAAGGGTTCAGGTCAAATTATGCAATGCATTGCACTGTTATTTTCTTACTTAAAATTTTGCTCAGTAGCAATATTTTATTTGGCCTTCTAGTTACTAGGCTTGACTAATGTAAAAGCTCTGTCAGAGCATCGACATTGCTCTTTTTTTCTTGAGTTTTTGTGGCTTTTTAATTTGACCTGTTTTGCTTTTTGTTTTGTTTTACCCCCTCACTTATTTTAGAAGTACTGTGGGTGTATGTGTCTAGGATATCTGCCATTCAGTTGTAAGGCAAGGAGGGGATTAAGTAATTATTTTTTTACAGTGTACTAATTTTTGATACATGTATTATCTGAGTAACCAGTGCTTTCTCCTTCATATCTGATAAGTAGGCGTTTTAGACGCTGTGTGGCCTTTTTTAGAAAACACGTGTGCCTGTGTGTTTTCTGCTTTAGGGGCCTTGGGCCAAGTGATTCTGCCCTTTCCCACACAAGTGTGAGGTCGGGATGCAGTGCCGGTGGAAGGGGAACAAAATCTTCCTGGGGGTTCAGCCCGCTAGTTTCCTTTCACAGAATCCGAAATCTCTCTCTCTCTCTCTCTCTCTCTCTCTCTCTCTCTCTCTCTCTCTCTCTCTCTCT
>NW_004524583.1:5581682-5601050 GCF_000260255.1 Octodon degus
CTCTCTCTCTCTCTCTCTCTCTCTCTCTCTCTCTGTGTGACACGTGTGAGTGCATGCCTGCATGCCCACCTGTGCACATAAATGAAAGGAAGCATTCTGCTTCACCCTGTTGGTCACATCAACCTTCTGACACTGTTTCCCTGCCTACACAATAGATGACAACAGGATTTACTTTGTAGGACTATTGTTAGGATTGAATTAGTTAACGCAGATAGTACTTAGAACAAGGCAGCAAGAGCCCTGTATGTTTTAATTTTATTTTAGCTTCTTCCATATTAGCCACTACCATCATTCTTCTTTCTCTTCTTCCTCATTTTTCAAGTTCCCTTTCCCTTATACTACTTTCTTGCTCTCCCTTTCTTCCCCTTCTCTTTGTCTCTGTGTTTGTGTGTGTGTGTATGTGGGGAGGCTGCATTTTGATTCAGAATGTTGATTATAAGAATAAGTGTTAGCTTGTGAGTTTCAACTATTTATTTTTGCTCTGACCTTTGTAATCTCCTTCCTTGTACTAGCTTTGTATTGTGATTGTTCTTATTTTTTTTAGGACCTTGAGGTACTTCATGAGGCTCTTTTTTTTTTTTTTTTTTCCTTTGTGGGAACCGGGGATTGAACTCAGGCCCTTGTACTTGCCAGGGAAGCATTTATTCCACTGAGCCATCTCCCTGGCCCCACCATCATGAGGTTCTTTATTTAGAAATTTTTTGGATGTGGGCATTCACAGCTGTAAACTTTGTTCTTAGGGCTACTTTGATTGTGTTGTTTTCATCATAAATAGCACCTAAAGAAATTTGTGATCACTTACCAAGCCCTCCAAAAACTTCTCAACACTTTGAGAAGTTCAATAATAACTCCTAAGGGGGTGGTCCCATTCTGTTCATTGAAGGGGCACACAGAGATGGCGACTGAGACTGGCTGTGGTGGCGCACACCTGTAATCCCAGCACACTTGGCAGTCTGAAAACAGCAGAATCACTATGAGCCTGATCTGTGTAGTGGACCCTATACTAAAATACATTAAAAAAACAGGTTTGGTTCAACTGTGATCGATCAATCGATCTGTCTATCTATTTTTATCTTGTTGATCTGTTTGTTTGGGACAGTGTGGTATCTAGGTGCTCCACTATAATTGTGCTGATGTTAATCTGATCTTTTATGTCTAGTCCTATTTGTTTTATGAGGTGAGGTGTGTTATTATTTTGTGCATATATTTATACTTTATCTCTTCTTGTTGAATTGTTTCCTTAACCAATAGATAGCGACTTTTATTTCTTCACTAGTTTTGGCTTAAAGTCCTCTATGTCTAACAATAGGATAACCACTCCTGCTTGCTCTCAAGTTCTTGCTGCATGGACTCTTGTTTTCCATCATTTGATTTTTTAGTCCATGAAATTTTTTGCATTAAATACGTTTCTTGTATATAGCATACTGTCAGATTTTATTTTTTGATGCCAGTCTGCCTTTTGATTGGGGAATTGAGACCATTCCCTTTGGAGTTATTATTGAAAGGTACTTATTCCTATTATATTGTTTTCCTTTTGCCAATTTTCTTTCCTTTGCACTTAACTGCTCACCCTATGTGTTGTATTCATTATATTAAACCTTTTGGCCTTGTTTGCTTCATTGCCCTTTTTTAAATGTTGAGAAGTTTTTGGAGTGCTTGGTAAGTGGTCATGAATTTCTTTAGGCTCTATTTATCATGAAAAAAGGGTACTGGGGGCTGCCCTGTCCTAGACTTGTCTTTTTTTTTTTTTTTGCCATCTTGATATCATTGTAATTAAAAGGCTGGGCTTTGGAGATGGACTTCTTGCCAGTTAAAAAATTACTTCTGTAAGCTTTAGTTTTCTGTAAAATATGGTTGATGATAATATTGTGAGAATTAAATGAGTTAGTACACACAGAGCACTTATATAGAAACTAGTCATAAATAGAAATTATAAACAATACTGTAAATAGCAATTATTTTGATATAGTTGAACATTATACCTTTCTACAATGTAAGCAAGTAGTATTGTATTACTTATATCCTCATAATCTTACTAAAATGCAAATTGAAGTGAAAGCTTCTGGCTTGATTTGTGCAGTCTTGTTTCAGGTCGTGGAGTCTCCCATGTTTTGACCACATCTGTAATTTACCCCTGCTCTTCTTCATCTACACGGCCATTGCCTGGGCCAGTGGTGGTGGATAGCCCGCCGCAGCCCGAGCACTGTAGGTTTGCCACCACTGCCTCACATGTTCTCCTAATGCTGTGGGAGCCTCCAAAATGTTGTCTCTGTTAATGTGTTTATTGCCATGTTGTGCCCTACCCAAGGATCTTTAAGTTTCATTTATTTTTTTTATAGTAGTGGAAATTTTTTTCACTTTTCACTGTAGTAGAATTCTTTCAAAAACCTATCTATACTATATGAAAAGCAGATGAAGGCAGATATGCTCTGGTGGAAGTGTTTCTTTTTTTGAATTTCTTTAGGGAAGGGTCTATAGGGTGTTCAGGGTCTCACTACTAGATCAGATTCGTTGTGATCCTCCTGCTTACAGTCTCCCAAGAGCTAGGATTACAGGCATGTGCCACCATGCCAGTCTCAATTGCCATCTCAGCTCGCCCTGGGCGCAGGGCTGGCACAGCAGGCCTGGGGAATTGAACCCCCGGCCCCTGTGCCTGCTTGCAGGTGCTTTAATCTGCTGAGCTATTTGACTGGCCCCCAGAAGTGTTTAACTTGACCTCTCTTAGTTTCTTGTAAACAGTTTTTAGCTGTATCCTGTTTCCTTGTCTAAACCATGTGTCACAGTTCCCATCCTTCAGCATTTCCTGACTGGACACCCTGGGGTTTATCTGGTGGCTTACTTAACTATCTGCGATACCCTTACAAGTTTTGTGACCTTCTGTCAAGGTCTGTGACTTGCTTATGTTCAAATTTTATTTCTAGTGTAGTAATGAGTAAGTGATGCGTGACTGACCTGCCTGAAGTGGCTCTTGGATTCTGTGTCCTTTGGAGTTCATTATGCATCAGCTTAACGGAGAGCTGCATGGTGGACTGGACAGTCGAGTGTGAGCTTTTGTGAATGTACCAAAAAGGTTTGATGAGATGAACTGACAGAAAAGTACTGATGTGAAGAAGACAGGCACAACTGATGATGGTTCGTGTGCGCTAACATTTCTCTGACTTGGTGACTTTTTCTCTTGCAGCTTGAGACAAAGTTCTCAAGTCGTACTTGAATCAGTGAGATACATTCTGAACTTTGATTTCGCTTGCTTAGTGATTAAGCTTAAAGTACACTCTCCATTTCCCCTTTAAATACCCACCTTGTTACCTTGAACATCTTTTTGGAGGACAGTTGCCTCGGATAGGGACTGCTGAGACACTTGGAAGCTGCAGAAGCAATCAGCTACTTAACATGCACTAGTCAGTCTTTGTGAAATATCATCCCCAGTGCTGGTGCTTATCTTTTATGGAACAGCTTGCAAATCCTAATTGTTTTAAACTGACTCTGAGGAAAAGAGATTTGAGAATCAATGAATTACAGCTCTCATACATACAAATGTGCATCATTATAATGAAGACAATCTGATGGTTTTTTAGGTCAAATAATAAAAGAAATGGACTTGAGTTTATGAAGGCTCACTGCCAATCCTCTTATTATAGGGTCTGAATTCAGTTTTACTCTCTCTTCACGGTGCTCAGGTTTGCATATAGACATTTGTTTTAGATAGATAGATCCTCCCTCAGTGGGGGTGAGTTGGGGGTTCATTGCTTGCTCTTGTGGTCATATGTCTTCTCTAGAAGGTTCATTAAGGCAGAAACAATGTTTATATCTTAAATATTGATGTGTTTGGAGCTGTTAAATAAGCAATTCTAAGAATTATTCCATCTGCTCTTCAGATCCAGAGCTTTCTGTAGGATTTCAGAGACTTTCATCCAAGGTCACTCATCTGACTCTTCTCTAAAGTCTTGCAAAACAGGTCTGAAAGGCAGCGCAGTTGTCTGTGTTTCCCATCAGTGAGAAATGTTGCATTTGGGGTAGGGAGCTGCAGAAGAGTGATTACTGCTTTTTCTCCATTTGAAGGAAAGCCTTCCTCTTAAACTAGAAATTAGATAATTCAGTTTCTTTAAATTGTTCTTCAGATTTGACCATTGTTTCTTTTCTGTCACTGTATTGGGTCAAACTTTATAATGATTGAATTTCTTACCCAATTTTTCTTTTTTTTACTATTTGAAAAATAATGACAAATTTCCTTACATGCATAAATGTTTTCTAACTTGTCTTAATAATTCTTCTTTTGGCTTCAAATTGTAATATTGGTTACACATCACTCATGAGCCCATTCTTAATTTGTTTTCTGCAGTAGAATAAGTGGTGTCTGTACATATTCATATATGCTTGCTTAGTCTTTTGATTTTTAGGTTTATTTTAGAATTTCGAATGTTTATTTTTTTCTTCCTTTTTTCCTTTTGTCCTTTACTTTTTTTCTTTTTGCAGCCCTGGGGATTAACCCCAAGGCCTTGCATGCTCTAGCCCAGTGGTGGCAAACCTATGGTACCCATATTGTTTTGTATTAAGACAAAAAATGTTAATGTCTAGTTGATTTTTCTGAACTAAAAACCTTAGTATTCTGGTTCAGTTGAATGTTGGCACTTTGTGATAAATAAGTGGGTTTGGGCATGCACTCATCTCCAAGAAGTTTGCAATCACTGGCTAACCCCTTCTTTTTTTAATTTAAAAGGGTCTTGCTTAGTCACTAAAGTTGCCTAAATGGACTTGAACTTGTGATCTTTCTGTTTCAGCCTCCGGAAGTGCTGGCAACATTTCTTCAAGTTAGATGTTTATTACGTATCCTTCAGGAAACTGCAAAGAAAGAATAAAACATAATTTAAAAAATTATGTTTCGTTTTAGCTTGTAAAATCATGATAAGTGGCTCCTGAGGTTGGTTAATACTCTAGTATGAGACCAGAGAGACTGGTTTTGAGATCCCGTTTCTTTAGCTTATCATTTGGTGAGAGCTGATGATTTAGCCCTGGCCAGCTAGATGTTGGGGGAATAGAGTGAGGTCAGAGTTGCCAGGGAGGAAACAGAAGTACTGAGGTAAAGGGAGTGCTGAATGTAGAACTTTAATTTAAATTGATTTTCCACTTTGTCAGTCTGTTAACCTTGTGACTCTGAAGCTCATCTTTGTTTATTCTGTTGCATGGATTTTTTTGCATTTGCCGTCAAATGCCTTATCCCTGAGTTATGCTCCTGATTTTTTTCTGTATGTCAGTTACTTAGTTGTATTTTGAAATTTTTTATTTTTCCTCTGGTACACCATCATAAATGTCTGTATGTGTAAATTTTTTTTTTCAGAACCGGGGATTGAACTCAGGCCCTTGTGCTTGCCAGGGAAGCACTTATTCCACTGAGCCATCTCCCCAGCCCTGTATGTGTAAATTTTTAAATGCATTCGAAAGTGACTCTTTAGGGGGTATTTTTGGAAGTATGATTACTAAATCAAAGGTATAGCTTCCCCCCCCCCCCTCCCGCCAACTGGGAATTAAACTCAGGGCCTTCTCACTCTGCTACATTTCCAGGCCTTTTAAAACATTTTTACTTATTTTATTTTCAGACACAGTTTATAAAGTTCCCCAGGCTGTGCTTGAACTTGTTACCTTCTTGTCTCAGCCTTCCCAAGTGCTGGGGTTACAGGTGTGTGCCACCATGTCAAACTACAGGATGTTTTTGTGTATTTATTGTTCGTGTATGTTTGCAGTTCATATTAATTATATCCATCTTGGCGAGTGGGCACAGGTACCAACTGGATCACATTTTTACTTTCACTTTCCTCTGTTGCTCTCCCCTCTCTCCCACCTTATGTCCCTTTTCTTATCTCCCTATTTCCTGTCATCTCTGTTCTATTTTTCTGTATATGTTTTATTTTGCGGAAGCTGTAATATTTAATCTTCTGTGTATGATTTATTTCCCTTAGTATTATAGTCTTTATGTATTTAGTACAGGGTCTAGAGGGTCTCCCTACACAGATCAGACTTGTAGTGATTCTCACTATAGTACTCAGCTTCCCAAGCGCTAGGATTACAGGTGCGCACTACCACACCCAGTCTCAGCCGCCTCCTGGTGGTGGGGCCAGCACAGCATGCTGGGGGATAGGACCTCAGACCCATGTGTCCACCTAAGCGTTATAGTCTTCGAAAGTATCTATTTTGCTTCAAATGGCTCAAGTTTATCCTTCTGTACGGTTGGAGTAGTGTTCCACTTTCTTTATCCATTCATCTGTTGATGGTCATATAGGCTGCTCCAACATTTAGCTATTATGAATTTTTTTTCCTATATTTTTCGGGAAGGATCTAAAGGGTGTTCAGGGTCTCTCTACTAGATTGGATTTGTAGTGATTTGACTGTTTACAGCCTCTCAAGTGCTGGGATTACAGGCGCTTGCACCACCATGCCCAGGCTCAATTACTGCTCCGGGAGAGGGGCCAGCAGGGCAGGCCGAGGGATCGAACCCTCCGCCCCTCCTTCTTTTTGCTGTCACTTTAATTCTCTGAGCTATTTGGCTGGCCCTAGCTATTATGAATTGTGTTGCTATAAACATGATATGCTTGTATCACTTCTTTAACTCTTTTTTAAAATTTATAGAAAACAATAAAACAAAATTTCATGACAAGATGATAGGAGCACTTCTTTTACTCCTTTGCAAAGATGCTCAGGTGATGTATGACTGTGTCAAATAGAATTTCTACCTTAAGTTTTGAAAACTATATATTGATTTCCATAGTGGTTGTAGCAAGGGTTTTTATTTCTCCACTATCTTGCAGCTTTTTTTTTTTTTTTTTTTTTTTTTTATGCATTTAGTACAGGGTCTACAGGGTCTTACTACACAGATCAGACTCGTAGTGATCTTCCTGTTTTCAGTCTCCTAAGTGCTGGGATTATAGGTGTGAGCCACCATACTCAGTCTCAATGGCTATCTCAGCACACCCTAGGGGCGGGGTCTGCACCGTATGCTGGTGGTCCTTTTGTCTGCCTAAGCAGATGCTTTCATTCACTGAGCTATCTGGCCAGCCCTCAATTTGTTGTTTTTTGAGTCTTTGATGGTGGCCATTCGTTTTCAAGTGACGTGAAATTTTGTTTTGATTTGTATTTCTCTAACGGACATTTGCACATTTTATTGTTTGTTTTTTGAGACAAGGTCTTGGTATGCATTTTAGGCTAGTCTTCAACTCATTATGTAGCCCAGGCTGGCTTGAACTCATGGTGATCCTCTTGCCTCAGTCTCCTGAGTGCTGAGACTACAGATATCTGCCAACATAACTGGCTGGTGATTTGTACTTCTGAAAAGTCTCTATTTTATTTATTTATTTTTAAATACTTAAAATTTATTTTTTACAGCATCTCACTGTGTAGCTCAGACTCTGAAGTGATCCTCCTGGTCCAGCCTCTTCTGTGCTGAGATTACAGGTATGCACCAGCACACCTGGTTTTGGTGCTTGGCATGGCACGTGGCAATACTGGGGATCAAACCTGGGTCTTTGTGCTTGCTAGGCAGGTGCTTAGACCACTGAGCTGTCTTCCTAGCCCCTCTGTCTTCATTTTAATTGCCCATGTTTTAATTGGGTCTTTTATTTTGGGAGGTCCAATTTTCTTGAGTTCTTTATATACTCAAGATATTAATGTTCAAGGTAGAGCTAGCATTTTCCCCCCATCTGTTGGTTGTTTCTTTGATCCATTAGTTGTTTACAACATCAGTATACAAAAAAATTCAGTAGTGTTTCCATACAACAGTGAACCAAACAAGAAATACCTCAAGATGCATTCCCATTCATGGTATCTTAAAAAAAAAAATCATATACTTAAGAATCAGCCTAACTGAGGAATTGAAAGGCCTTTATAATGAAAAGTATAGCTTTTCACATCTGAAAAAAGAGATTGAAGAGGTCACCACAAAATGGATAGACTTCTATAGGCAGAATATTGTCAAATGGCCTGTTGCTAAAAATGATACATAGATTTAATATAATTCCAGTGAAAAATACTATCAACATTCTTTTTTATATTTAGTACAAGGTCTACAGGGTCTTACTACACAGATCAGACTCATAGTGATCCTCTTGTTTTCAGCCTCCCAAGTGCTGGGGTTACAGGTACGTGCTACCATGCCCAGTCTCAGTTGCCCTTGTCATTGCTGTGCGCCCCGGGTGCGGGCCAGTCCAGCACATCAGGGATTGAACTCTGGTCTCTGTGCCTGCCTAAGCAGGCACTTTAGTCTGCTTCGTAGAACTAGAAAAGCCTCCTAAGATTTATGTGATTTATTTAAATAGGATTATATTAAATTTAAAAGTCTGTATAAACTGTTCTGGTACCCAGATGAGTTCAGTCTGTTAGAGGAGTGTGAATGCTCTTTCCCCTGAAGCTGGGCTATCAATGGATAATATTTAATGGAAGCCAGTAGGCTAGAATGGCATTTTATTGTTCAATTTGTATTTCTTTGACTTAGATTGAACATTTTTAATAACTGCATATCTTTTATGTGAGCATTCAGTATGCTTTTGTTAACATAGGATGACAAATATATTAGGTACAGGTTTATTGGACAGAGTATTTTCTGAGGCCAGTTTTTTTTAATGCCAGTACTATATACCACACTTTAAAAATATTTTTAATTTTTATTTTATTTTTTTATTTTTGCAGAACCAGGGATTGAACTCAGGCCCTTGCGCTTGCCAGGGAAGCGCTTATTCCACTGAGCTATCTCCTTGGCCCTTAAAAATATTTTTAATTGTATCATAAAATAATACTTTGCTCCTGATAAATAAAGATTGCATAATTGATTTTTTATTGTTACATTAAGGGCTTCTGAGCACTTTTTATAGCTCACTACACCGTCCACTGTCAACTCTGATTATGTGTTGCAAACCTCTTGCCAACTTCAGTGACCACTCCATTCTCACTTCTGTTTTTTCTTTCTGTTAGCTCTGTGTCTGGGAAGTGGTGGTATTGGTTGATGATCTTTTGCTAGGGATGTAATTCTGCTACCAAAGTTGCTTTCTGCATTGTGGCTTTTAGTGGTTAGGTGCCCATTCAGGTTAGCTCTGATAGTCCTCTTTGACCTTTTGAATTTTCAGTTATAGTTGAAAATTCCAGGTTTTTATGAACGACACAAATAACGTATTTCTATTTTTTTTTTTTTTCTTATGGAATTTTTTCTTGTCTCTTGTTTTATTTTATTTATTTATTTAGGTCATATAAAGATTTAATTTCCTATCTTTTTTTCCCATAATTTTATTGATAAACAAATAGCAATGAGATAGTTTCAAATCAAATCGCTAGGACAGTTTCAATAACTAACACACTGCATACATTCTTCTTAGTGGTTAATTGCTGTACAAGATGCAGACTTGATATCCTATTTACAAACAACATTAGAACAAATCATTCTATTCATTAAGAGAATGTAACTATATATCTATCCTAACCACTTTGAATACACAGATACAAAATGGACATTCATCTGTATCCCCTTTTTTGCTAAGTTCCATTATTTGAATATTATAGGTGTGTAAACTCAGCAAAATATTCTAAAAGAGTCCAGTAGCCCATAATAGCATTGGGTCTTCTGTTTAACTGGCAATGTCAGAAATTGTTGACCTGAGTCCCCCACAGCTCAACATAACAGCATGGCTTTACTTCCTATATTTCATCTTCATACTTTTCTACTGGATGGGTAAGACCAAGGTAAAGCAGGACCTATGCAACAAGAGTTGTAGCTTTTGGGTCTGAGAAGGTCAGTGAAATCCCCTCAGGATTTATCCTGAGATCCTGTACCTCAGATTGTAGAACCTTTGTCAGTGTCAGCCATGTGGATGAGTCACAGCCATTGCTTGGCCAACGTGCTCTCTGTGAAAGCCTGAGAGAGTGTTTTCTCTGCATGTGACTCTCCTTAGGCACACTCTACATCATCGATCACTTTCCTCTTTGGCCCCATAATCTCCTTGATCAGAAAATTTGGGACACTACCGAGTTACATGACGTTACAGTACAAGTTCTCATATGTCGTATTTCTATTTTTAATATAATCATACTCTTTAACTTTGCTTAGTTCAACATTGGTGACACATACAGATTTGTTTTGCTTAGGTGGTTGCTAAATGTTTTATGTGCTTTAAAAAAGACCAGGAAATAGGGACGGCCTGATAGCTCAGTGGACTAAAGTGCCTGCTTAGGCAGAGTGCAGCGGCCAAGGTTCGATCCCTTGCATGCCATGCCATGCCGGCCCTGCACCTGGGGTGCACCGAGAAGGTGATTGAGACTGGGTATGGTGGCACGTGCCTGTGCTTGGGAGGCTGAAAACAGGAGAATCACTATGAGTATGATCTACGTAGTGAGACCCTGTAGACCCTGGAAACACTGTCCTAAGTACAGGGAAAAAAAAAAAAAAAAAAGGCAAGAAAATTTTTCACATATTTCTTAAGTCTTGAAATCTCTGCAGGATTTCCATCTTTTATTTCTTAAAGTAATTGCAATTAATAGAAGAAAACTTTTTTATAAGTACTAGTAAAGCTCATGCTGAAAAGGGTAATGATACCATATTGGAAGTATGTAATCCTAGACATTTTAAGGGAACATTTTCCTTTCTGTATTATGTGACAATTGGAAATAATGTTGCTCTTCTATTTAATGCTACTGAGTTTTTCTGTTGTAAAATTCAGATTCTTCCTATTTTTACCTGTTAATTCTTATCAATTGGTTGGAATTTGTGTCCTGTGAAAAAGATTTTGAGGTACATAGGCTGTGGTAAAACTAAAAAATCCTGTTTGCAGAGTTAGGCATGAACTCATGGTAGCAGTTTCCCCTGGGAACAGGGGGTGGAGCTAGTACTGGGTGGTGGCTGTGGGGAGAGGTGCGATTGGAGGGCACTGAGACTATGATGCTGTATGCAGCTTATTAATTAGAAACATGCTGGGATGATAGTAACGATTAATGTTAATTATTAAAGACAATGTATGTACTCATTACTGCTTTACGCATTTTTATAAATTTAAAAACTTTTTTTTTTTTTTCTTTTTCTTTGAGACTGGGTCTCACTATGCAGTTCAGGCTTGCCTTGTGCTCACTTTTGTAACCCCCAGGCTGGTTTTGAACTCTTAGCAATCCTCTCGTCTCAGTCTTCCAAGTGTTGGAATAATTTCAGTTTTAACTTTTAGTCAGGTTGATGCGCAAATTGTCTATCACTTATATTCAGTGTTGTTATGTGTAGGTAACTGATTATCATTAAAATTATGGTGCTCTTAGAAAAATCAAGTTGCCCCTCAGGATAGTTGCTGTGGACCCTGTTCTCAGCAATACCTATTATAATAAACACATTGTCTCTTTTAATATTATCTTTTTATGTTTCCTGATGATTTCTTAAATTCAGTTTAGTTTCTACAATTATGACTCATTAAGATGAAAATTATCATACTGTCAGTTATATAATTTTGCTAAGAAAGAGAAAGATCCAAGCCATAATTATTACTTTCTCTTCTACAGCGATGGAATGAGTCAGGAAACCTAACCTCTGACTCTGAGGTCAATTACTTGATTTGTTTTCAGGACTCTATTAAATGTAGAGTAGACATGTCACTTAGTTTTGTTTTTTTCTGGTGCCTAGTTAGGATTTTATACTACTATTTGATAGCTACTCCTTCCTTTCTATGATATTTTTGCATCAAGGAAATGACATGAAATGGCGAGTTGAGATTATAGACACATGTAGACTTTAGCAATTGTTATTAGTTGTTAGAATTGTCCACGGAGTATGTAATAGACAGCAGGATCAAGGAACGAACAAAGTATTGGAGATAGAGTAGGCTGGCTGAGTCCTGGGTCTGCTACTTATGGTTATGGTATGGAGTTGAATAGGTTATTTAACATCTCTTAGCCTCAGCATCCTCTGCAAATTAGGGGTTAATAGTGTTCACTTTCTAAAGTTGTTATGAGAATTAAATTGGATTATCTGTATAAGCAGAAGAGCAGATTTTCATAAACTTTTTTTCTGCTTTCACTAATAGAAAAATGCTCTATTTGAACTTGAGCTGAAAGGTCATGAGATATATATAGAATTGATTTCCAAAATTTTAAATGCAGACTTTACATGTAAGATTTACTTTAGCATTATGTTTATTCCTTTAGATTTAAGCAATAGTGAGCTGGGAAAAGTGAAGCCACACAATTGCTTTAGCCTTACTTTCTGTTTTTTTGTTTCCTGACATGGGAGGGAACCATATCATGGGTTCCGTTCCTTTGTACTTATACCTAGAAAGGGGCAAGATCGACAGCAAATAGGTGCAGAAGAAGTTGAGAGCTGTGGACACAGCAAAAAGCTCGGGTGTTCAGTGGAATGTTCTCTAACCCTCTCTCAGCTGGTGTGAAGAAATTGGGTATTCCACTATTTCACTTTCTGATGCAGCCAGAACAGGCTATACTTTGTTTTGAAAAACCTGAACTCACAGCAAGTGTCCTTGTTTGTTTCTTTATAGAGTTTTATTTTATATCATATCATATGTAATTGCTTTTGTTAAATGTTCTGCTGTCTGTACACATTTAGCATGCTCCTTTTGTCTTCTCTTTAGATACATAGTCATGTGCCTCCACCAGGTAATGGGATCCAAAGATTCCAGAATATTCTGTTATTAAAGAAAAGTTTTATTGTACTGTACTTAACAAGCCAGAAATAAAAGGTTTTATAAGATTATATGAACTTAATGTTAGAATAATACTCACTAAACTTTTACTTTTGATCAGTTGAGCATCTCTAATGTTTTTCTAATGTATTTTCCTTTATTAATAGTTTTTTGAAACTTGAGATTTTTTTACATGAAATAATTTTCTTATGTATTAAATAGGTAATTGAAATAAAGAGGGAGAAAAGCACACTTTGTATGTTTTCCATTGATGAAATTATACTCTGGCCTTTTGGCTTTCTATTTTATTGGTGATTTTGAAGATGTCATCTTATAAATGAGTTGTAAAATTTGTTCTTCTATTGTATTATTTGTGTAATTCTAGTTTTTAAATGAAAATGCACAAGAGTTTTCACTGTATACTGAATGGGAGTTTCTTACAGACTATATTATACATCTGTAGAATTTTTATGTTTCAGGATACTTATGTTCTTATAACTTCATAGAATGAACATCAAACCAATAAGATAATTGCAGGTCTTCAGAGAATGTCTGTTTTTTTCATTTACTCTGTAGGTTTGTTGGTAAGATTAAGTGAGATGTGCTGTAAATGTAGGTGGAATTTTAAAATGGAAGCATTGCACACATGTGAGGAGTTATTTGTAATTATAAACGTGATTAAAATTATCTAAGGAATTTTTTTTTTTTTTTTAAAGCAGAGTAAACAAAGGAGGGAGAATTATGTGGGGGAAGCGATTTCTGGTATTTGAAGGTGTGTGTGTAGAAATTATATGTTGGAGGACTAATGCAATAAATACCTAAAAATTACAAATAGTAAATACTCTCTTTTGAGCTTTTTACTGTTTGATTGATCTTGAGTTGGATTTATTTTTAAGGATTTGTGTACATCGATGGCAGAATCATCTAGTGATTCAGAGCACTTCCGCTATTGTGACCGATTGAGTCCATGGGCTTCCAGGTCGGGTCACAGGGAAACTCAGAGTCACCCTACAGTAGGCGTCACAGAGAAGGTCAACGCTATAACAAGTACTTTACAGGTTAGTTAATAGGCTAGTGATTGCATTTAATAGATTTTAAATGGTTTGAGATGAGTAATAGTTTCAGTGTCTTAGTTTTCTTATTACTATAACACATTACCATAGAGTTAATATCTTAAGACAACAAAGCATATGATCATGTAGTTCTGTAGGTCACAGTCAATGAAGATATGTTTCCTTGCTTTTTCCAGCTTTTAGAGGCTTTGTACATTTCTTGCCTTGTGTTTCCCTTCCCAGAGTCAGAAAGGGTGGATTGAAATCTTCTTATTCTGTACATACCCACTAACTCTGCCTTTTCTACCCAGTCCCCTCCCCTTCCCTGCAGTGCTGGGGATAGAACACAGGGCCTCGTGCATACTAAGAAAATGTTCTCCTATTGAGTTATGGCTCCCAGCTCCCCAGTACTCTTTTAAGGATGCTTGTGATTTCATTTGGTGCACTCAGAAATCCAAGAGAATCTCCATATCCCAAGGTCATTAATCCTATCCATAAAAACCCTTTTGCTATGTAAAGTAAATATACACAAGTTCTGGGAATTGGAACCCAGAATTCCTGAAGAGCCATTCTGCCTATTATTGTAAAGATAATGGGAAATCTATGAGGTTGTTGAGGCTTTTTTGGGATGAAACAATATTTCTTTAATTTAAAAAATTTTTAAAAAATTATTTATTTGGTACAGCATCTTGCTACACAGCTCAGACTCTTAGTAATCCTCTTGTCTCAGTCTCCCCAGTGCTAGGATTATAGGCATATGCCACCACGCCCAGTTTGGGTGACTGACAAAATGTGCCCAGGGTCCTGGGGCTGGCATGGCATGCAGTACTGAGGATCAAACCCGGGTTCTTGTGCTTTCCAGGCAGGCACTTAGACCACCGAGCAATGTCCCCATCCCTGAAACAGTATTACAGAGTAAAATACTTATTATACAATATTTTATACTCTACAGAGCTAACATAGTTTAGCTTCCTTGTACATGTACCTTTAGAAAAGTTTGGAGAAATAGATTATTTATAAGTGGTTCATACATATAAAGATACCACCTTGATCTGGAGGCTGACTTTTGACAGTGGGGATGTTGGAGTAGAGGCAGTGTGTATCTTCACGATAAAGAGCTTGGGAAGAGTAAGGGGAGAGTAGTATGGTCACAGTAGGAAAAAGAAAATGAGGAAGCTGAACTTTTTCCTATTCATTCATCCCTTATTTTTACCTTATCCTGGATAAGCATGTATCTTGACTGCTAATTGCTTTGTACATAGGTTTAGATGAAAAAGAGTAATTTCTGCTAGCAAATGTACAGTTTGATTTAAAAATGAACAAGTTTATTCTTTTTGTTTGTTTTTTGTTTTTTGGTGGAACCGGGGATTGAACTCAGACCTTTGTACATGCCAGGGAAGCACTTACTCTACTGAGCCATCTCCCCAGCCCCGAAGTTTATTCTTTTTAAACTGACAACAACAGTGGAATACTTTCACTTCCCACTAATGAGACATTAGTAAGCTAGCATATTTAGGTGGAAAACTTCTTTTTTGTAATTAGAGGACAATTGAGTTCTTAGCTAAAGGTTATCACATAGTTTTTCTTCTTTGCCCATAAGCAAGTTTTGAGGTAAAGTAATACATACTTGAAGTAACATTGATCCTAATGATTTGCTTCTCTTGTACAAGCTCTATTAGATTTGTTTTTTTAGAATTCCCTTTCTGTATAGTGGGTGTGTAATTTGTGTTTTAATTGTCATTTACTATAATATCTTAGATCAAAATTCATATGCTTCAGATTCCATAGGAGTAAACTGCAGATAGATTTCAGTTTTTCTTACAGTGATGTTAAGATTTATTTGATAGGCAATACATTGATATCCAACTTAAGAGTGTTATGCATTGTACATTTTATACACTGTTGACTTAGCTCTTTGACATATTACTCAGCTTGATTGGGAAAAATGTTTGAAGTAAGTAATAGAGTATTTTATTTTTTTCCTCAAGGACACCAGTCGGAACCTGAGACAAGTGGACCAGATGCTTGGGCGATATCGAGAATATAGTAATGGACAGGCGGGTGCTATACAACACGTGAGAATGTTTAGATATATTTGCATTTTTCGTACCTATTCTTTTGGGAATGCAGTTTTTGGGAGTGCAGATATAAGATAAATGAGATGACATTGTGAGCAGCTTTAATTTTAAAACTACTTTTTTATCTTACAGTTTCAATTTAGGCTACTTTATTGGGTAGATTGCCAAGTAACTTATGTACATTACATTTTGTTGAATTCAGAAGCTTTAGGTCAGACAGGAAGAAATCAGGACATGAATTAAACAGGGACTTGCTAAACTTAGGCCATAGATACTGTTTGTATGGAGATAGGAATTATAAGGGTAGTCTATTTTAAACTAATACATGCTCATTATTTAAAAAAAAAATAAAAGCCTGAAAACCCTTCTCAGTCCTACTCCATTGAGGTAACCATTTCAAACAGTTTCTTGTACATGTGTCTTTCTGTACATTCTGTATGTACATACAAGTGTGTATGTGATTTAAACAATTGGAATTGTTGGAATACTATAAATATATATCCTGTTTCACTTGGTCATATCACTTTCCATATAACTGTGTAGCTCTGTTTCTTTTGAACAGTTATGCAGTATTTCTTAGTATGGATGTTTCCAGGTTTTTCTTTGCTGTTATAAACACTGTTTTAGTGACCATTATTGTACACATTTTTGTGTAATCTTGTAGGAATTCTGGGAATGTAATTGCTGGGTTAAAGGATGTGTGGCCTTACTCAGAAGTCTGTTAAGCAGTTCAGAAATGCCCTTCCAAAGGTGTGCCAGATTATGCTTAGATTACATGGGGATGTAAGAAGGAAAGATGCATTAGAATTCTGGCATAAAGTGAATTTTTAAATTAATGCTTTGCCAATTCTCTCTCAATGTTTTTCCTTCCCTTGGATTTTGCCTACTCTTGCAAAATTTTTTTAAACTCTTGGAAAGCCAGTTAAGTTGATTTCGTTGTGTTTCCTGTAATGAGTATAGACTGTCATAAGAAGACTAATGTTGTCTTTTTCCTGTAATGATTGTTTTAGATATATCTGCACTATACCAACTTGTCACATAAGTCCCATGTTGTAATTGATGGCTTGTTTTCCTTTTATGCAAGTATAGTCATCATTACTTGCTTGTTAATTGGAAACTAATTGCTTGAGCACAAGGATGGATCTTCTCTGATAAACATTTCTAGTGCTTTCATTTAGACAATAAATTTAGACATTTTTGCATATACAGGATTTTTGTGATTTATGATATATTTGAAAGATGGAGCAATAAGCGTGTATTTGGGTAGCTCATTAATTGTTTTAGGTTAATTACCTTATTAATAGTGGAATTCTTTGCTATTTAACTTATTCAAGAAAAACTGAAAGCATTATTGTTAACTAGTAGGAAAGAACAATACTGCATTGTCAAGTTTAATATATGGTAGCAAATTTCCTCTGAATTGGACAATAGGGAAATGCAATTATGTTTCAGGGAAACTTCTGCACAGATAAGCATAAAATGTGTTGTACTGTGGCAGTAAGTCTCCGTGCTAGGAGTAGAAATGAATAATGCTACCGTCTCTGGGGACTGGTTTTATTCATGAGAAGTCAACTCAACAGGTATTTAAAGGTATTTCTGTGTTGGTTGAAAGTGCATAGATGTAATGCTACTCATATTACAAAATAGACACAAGAAAGCAAGCAACTTCTATTTCTGTTTTAGGCTGTTTCTTAGTTTCATCTAATTTTTTTCTTTAGTTTCTCCAAATTCTTTTTCTGTTAAAATAGTTGATTCTCAGTGATTTTTTTCTTCTAGCATATTGAAGAGCTGTGCCATGTACTGCTTTCTGTTATCCTGAGTATGGCAGTGGTTTTCATCCTGCTAGTTAGAAGTAGTGCAAGCACCTGCTGTAACCTATGGGAAGAGAGAAAAGTGAGACAGAGTGTTCTCATAGTGAGTCTCATGAGCCCAGCCCGTCATTGGAAATTGCTTTTTAAACATGATTGACTGCCATGGAATATAATCTTCCTTGAAAATGGTTATATGTAGTGTGCCAACTATCACATGATTTACCTGAATCTTTCTGTTTCTAATCTTAAAGTTCTTAAAGTATGTGGTGGGATTATCTTTTTTTTTTTTTTTTTTATCAAATGCTCTATTTAGGGAGGGACCTTGGTGAGCAAATTTTTTTAAAAGACTGTGTGGCAAATCATAAAATCCTCTTGCTGTGGAGTCCGCGTCTCAGTTTTTACTTCCTATAATAGGTTAATCTATTTTAACCAGTGTTGAACCGGTTAAAAAGTTTTATCATGCTAAATATTCATTGCCTAGTTGTAATTGGCGTTTTTCTTTTAAAATGTAAAGAGATTTTTAGAAAATGAAATCAATTCCTTTGCCTTAGGAAAGACTAGAACTTTTATTATTAACCTAGATTTTATAAATAATTTTATTGCTAAAGCTTAGGAAATGGAGTTAAATGACAAATGTGTTTAAATATTTATTTACTTGAGGTTTAATCATGTGAACATAATTTATAAGAGAGTTGGTGAGTTTGGAAATAGGAATATTTGGTTCAATGTTTTACTCTTGGTGTGTGCTCCTCTCTCAAGGGAACTGTAAGAATGATCCCTGTTGGTCTTATAAAGCCTAAGGGTCATGATCCTGGTAGGTCACTTGTTCCATTACTTTTCCTTAGTGAAATATTTATGACCTCAATGTTGTTTCTGTGAGTCTTTATAAACTCCAACCCTAAATGTAATTCTTTGCTTATAGTATGTAAAGACTTTTCTGTGAGGAATTGAGCCAGACTGCATTTGTATCTGCTTTTGTGCTCAGGAGTGGACCTTTTCTTAGTATTTTTAGGAATGTTTCCAAAAGAATGTATACTAGACATTTTTTCTGTTATTTAATTCACTTAACAGTGCTATGAGATACTATCAAGATAAGGTATTATTTTGATTCAAGTCAGTGTATTAAGTTTACTTTTAAAGTAAAGATTGGACAAAAGTAATACCAAATTAGAGACTTGCATTAATAGGTAATTTTTTCTAATTAATTTAAAATTTCTCTGGGTCACAGATTGGTCACTAACTTGGTCATGCTGTCTTTAATTGACAGACAAGAGTAGGATGCTATTTCAACCCAGCATCAAAATTCATTTACCTTAATCATGGTTACAGTTATTCATATATCTGTAAAATTTATATTTCTGATAATTAGGATAAATTTGAAGGGTTATATAATTACCCATTGAGAAACTAGATTTTGGAGATCATCATAACTTATTACAGGACAGAAGGCTACCGTCACACAATTCATTAATATTACAGAGGACACAGCATCTAGAATGAGTGTTAGGTGCAACAGATACAGAAACATAATTGGGAAGAAGTCTGCTACCGAGTTAGGGTTGGCATTGGGGTGTTGTCAGAGGTAGCACTTGTGGTTGCCACATAGGCAGTATGCTGGATTCTATGAGTTGCCTTTATTGATTTTTTTTTTCTAGTAGCAACCACAAAATTGTTTTTTCACTAAATGTTCTTGTAGCTGCCTCAGTCATTAAGCCATGTTCCAGTTGGCTAGTGTGACTTAGGGTTTCTGGGTTTCCTGAACTTCATGATCTTAAGGAAGTGT
>NW_004524583.1:5602805-5604567 GCF_000260255.1 Octodon degus
TAAGTCTTTCAGGAATCTTTCGATTTGGAAAATAAGTTATTACTGAATTTTGCCTTGATGCTAGTAGAAAAATACAGTTTTTGGAGTCAGAATGGAAATTAAATCCTTATTTTTCTTTTAGAAACTACCTTGGTGGTTCAGTGCAAGTTACTGAAGTTTTCTCAGATTGAGTTTTATTATTTGAAAATGAATGTAATTTCATACCTCATTATAACGGACATTTAAGTGCATTTAAGTGGTCTGGACGTTTACTAACATGTATCTTATTTCTTCATCTGATGATCTCTGCCATCAACATTTGTGAAGTTCTTACTACATATTGCAGTCAGTGTCAGTTCATCTTGCTTTCCTTTAAGTCATCCACCCTGACTTCAGTTTCATGTATGTGACTCTGTGGCTGTAAATCACACAGTATGTTGCGACATTCACAATGAAAGGTGAATGTAAATTATTTTGAATTAGACACATACATACTGATGTTTTTCATCTTTCTATGTGTGATTACAGTATATCATCTGTCTTTCTAACAATAATATACCACCATTAAGGGCTCCTTCCACTTGCTTTGGATGTATATTTGACACATAAAATATCATATGGAAATTAACATATTTCAAATCATATTTAGAGTGTATGTGATATGTAGGCATTTGAGTATATATTGTTTCTTTTAAAAGTAGTTAATAAATAAAAGTAGTATTTCACTTTAAAAGAAATCTGAATTTCAGGAATACTGTTATAGGCTTAAATTTATATAGGCCAGTTCATTGCTGGAGAATGGGCACAGCAGTGGGAGCTAGGCGCCTTGGGAGAGTAAAGAAACAGTAGCAGCAACCATTTAAATGTACATTTTAGAAACTCATGGACCAGGGAAGATATACAAATCATACCTTGGAACTCTTGTTTGATTTTATAATAATTACTGCCCTCCTTGCTGTCTTCATTTTAATATTGCAATGTAACTATTGTTGTTAGCTAAAATAGTACTTATAAGATTAACTCTATAGACCAGTTATTTTGCGGTCTGTTGCCAAGTCAGTTGTGGGCCTCTGTACAAACAGGCCATGGGGGAAAGTCAAGAATGAAATGTGTGTTAGTCATTGTGCCTGTAGATGACATTATTATCCCAAACAGAATGCTTAAGATGACTTCTCTGTCTCCAGTTTTATCATAGGTTTTGCCGAACTGACCCCTAACATTTTTCAATGAAAGTATGTGCTGAAATTTTCTTACATCAACTTTGTAGATCTAAACTTACAACATAAAGCGGCTCCCATGATCACTGCTGTTGTCTGTGTGTTTGCTAAATACTGGGTCTTGAGTGTTTCTTTTCAAAAGGAAACAAGACTGAGTAATTGGATGAAATATTTAGGTGCTTTCAGTTTATGGTCAACATACAACTAAGTGAATCCATTTATCTATATGTGACCAAATTTTCATGCCTTTCTGAATGATCTAGGTTGTGTGAAAGGATGTGTTTTCTTAGTATGAAAATAAAGGATGATTTGGAGTGAAAAATGCTTGAAGAAATAGTAGTGTTTTAAAAAAAATTCAAACAGAAAAAAGTAAAAACAACAACAAAAAGTTTCAAAATAGGCTAGTAGGAGAGTAACAACACATTGGGTGTTGTTGTATTCACAGTAGTTGTTCAGAGCATATGATGTAGGCATGAAACATTGTCAAAAAAAATACTGGCACAAAATTTTCCCCTCAATGAACCCAGAGATGCCAGGTGTATGACTATCTTAATGATGTTGTGTGT
>NW_004524583.1:5605240-5608173 GCF_000260255.1 Octodon degus
GAACTCCTGGCCCCTGCGCCTACTTGCAGGCGCTTTGATCCACTGAGCTATTAGGCCAGCCTGGTGTTTCTTTTTTTAAAAGTTCTCTTTTCCATTTGTGTAGAAACTAATTTCATGAATACTTGATAGCCATTATATCTATGTGGAAGTAATAATTGTTCCTCATATGTTGCTCTTACAGTCTCTGTGAAAGTAATGGCAGGCATTACCTATTCTTGTCCAGATGGCCTCTTTCACAGATTTTCTTTACAGTGTAGTTAGTCCTTTGAGTTTTATATATCTTTTCCTCTCAGTTCAGCAATAACCTACATTTTGTCTCTAACCAGAATTTACTCAAATAGAAAAATTATAAAACTTCTGGAGATTTCTGAGAATTAAAAAACACTTGATGTTTTTATTTTAATCATAACCTAATAGTTTCTGTAGTTTAAAAAATATATATTTACTAGTTTCTAAAATAATGAGTTGTTTCCCTGTGTCCTCTAGTGGTAACCAGTGACTTTTTCCCTCCTTGAGTATCAGTGACTTACAGTTATATGCATGCTTGAAATGTGTTAACCCTTTGCAATTAATATTTTTTGATGCTCTAATTGTTTTATCTTTGTTTAGAGGCAGCCTGCTCACCGTGATTCTTAACTCTAAAAACATGTCTTGATCTGAATGAACAACTTTATGTGCCTGCTTTAGCAGCACATATAATAAATAAACAACTGTATAAACAAACATTCCCGTTCACATCCAGAACTCAAATTTTACTTGTTGTGTAACACTAATTCATTTGTTTTAGTATAAGATCAAAAGAAGTAAAAGGACTAATCCATTGTCCTGGTTATTCTTCTGTTGTTGCTGGGACAAATACCCGACACTCAAAATGAAGGAAGGAAAGGTTTATTTAGCTCACAGTTACTGGCGGGTTCAGTCCATATTCAGCTGGCTCCAAGGCAGACTGGCACATGGCAGAGAGCAACCTTTCAGGGTGGTGGCAAAGAGCAAGAGAGCCAAGGGAGTGGCATCAGCTCTGGCAGCTAGGTAGCCTGTCCCTCCTCCTCACATTGTAATGCAAATCACCTGTCCCAGGGCAGGTGCAGCATCCACACCCACAATAATCAATCACAAACTCCAGAAGCTGCCCCATGACTTCATGAGGCCTTGGGGGGACTTGTAGAAATAAATGATGAAATTAAATTTGGATGAAGTGAAAATATGCCTGAAAATAATCATATTCCCTGTGCCAGTTTTTATAGTTTTTCAGGTGGGGGAAATGGATGAGATTATCACTTGGTTTGTGGTGAGGTAGTAACATTAGACTCAGTAGAATCTGACCTGCTGTAGTCAGTACTACAGTTGTGGATTGTGTATTGATTAGCTTTAGAAACATATTATCATCTATGCTAGACAATTGTTAAATTGAGTTTTATTGTAGTCTGTTTTTATTTAATTTTAAGTTTGATTTGGGTTTGTACCTAGTTAGAAGTTATGATCTTAAAGAGTTTAAAACAATTTTCATGGTTTTATATTTTATCCTTTTATTCTTTTGTGTATCTTAGGAGTTATCCAGTTGTTTTCCTCTATTGCAGTCAGATTTGTTGCAGTATCTGTTGAGTTATTACTGTTTCAAGTGTAAATGTTGATTCTGTTACATTTTCAGTTTTATGTTGTTAGGTGAAGGAGCTGTTATTGCCACGAAGCTTACAGGAATAACTTAAAATAGTATTTATTTCGTTCATCTGCCTTTTGCATTTTATCATTTGGGCGTTGAACACCAGACTGTACATCCCTAATGGCTTAGGATGGATCTTTTTATAGTTTTAAAATTAGGTTACCAACTTGTTTTTCTGTAATTTTATCTTGGTTCTGAAATGATTCATTTTCCAATGCTTTTTATTCCTCCTAGGTTATGATGTTATATTTGATTGCTCTTGTTCGATAATATTTTTCTGTGTGTCCTCTATTGGTCTTTTTTTTTTTTTTCTTTTTGGTGTGTGTGTAAATGAAAGTTCATTTTATTAAAAACCTTATAGTTCCAGTTTAGGTTTTGTTAGTAAATGTTCCACATAAGCAGGATACTAGCAAGTTCTGGTTTTAGTATTAGTAAACAGGATTTTTTTTTTTTGGTTCAGTTTTCCTGCTGAGAACAACTAGAAAGATGAGAAAAAAGCAAAAAGAAAAAAAACATTATGAACCCATCAGAATCCTGCTGTGACAGTGAAGAATTTTGTTGTAAACATCTGTTAAGAGATAAGAAAGTACAGAAGGATAAGTCCTGTGTTTGGGACTTGCATCCCTCTAAGGCGATAGCTGATGCCAAAGAGGTGCCTTAGAAGTGGAAAAATTAGGGTCAGAATTGGCAGTCACCTAGAGGCTGCCAAAACCAGAGTTCAGGAGCCCTCCCGATGTTTAGGCTGTCTGGTCTTCTTACCTATTTTTTAGCCTACCTTATGCCAGGTAAGCTTTTTGTTCTTGTGGCCTTCTTTTATATGTTTCTCTGGATTGATAGACCTATGTGGGTTGATAGTCCTATGCCTGAGGAATGTAGTGGGACAGGATGATACCACATATATCTTAGGGAACCACGTGACAGCAGGATGTGAGAAATATTAGTCTTTTTTTGTTCTTCTAGAAATGAGGAAACAAAAGATGTAGATTTCTGAAATGGTAGTTCTTTTGATCCGCATAGTTTTAGCCTTAAAAGAACCTTGGAAACAGCCAAATGAAAAAAAGATTTGCTTTATTTGGAATTCGTATTTTGTTTAACCTGTCCTTTTGTGTCAAAGGAAGATTTCTTTATGCTGGGTTTCTCAAGTTATCCAACTCATTCTCCCCATAAATGTTGGCTCTGTCTTTTAATCCTGGCCAAATTTAGGGAACCTTGTATTCTTGATCTGTTTTTTACACATTCTTTTTAAATTAGGGTTTTAGATGAGTTTTTTTTT
>NW_004524583.1:5611465-5615332 GCF_000260255.1 Octodon degus
GTGAAAAAACTTCTCAGTAAGAGCAGATCCCAGTTGTTAAGTCTTTCAACTGTGACCTGTGCGATTTGATTACTTTTATTTTTATTTAATTTTTAATTTAATTTTATTTTTTGGTACTGGGGATCAAACTCAGGACCTTGTGCTTGCCAGGCAGGTGCTTAAACAGCTGAGCTATCTCTCTGGCCCCCTAAATTTTTATTTTTATAAAGAAATAGCTTTATTGGTATATACTGGAAAGTAAAGTAGCTACAAATATTTACAGTACAAAATTGGATAGTTACTACATGAAATACCCAATGCAATATCCTAAAATAATCATGATTAAACAGTTTTCTCCGTATAGCAATGTATAACTCAAGAGGGGACAAATAGAAGATGGCCGGATGGTAAGCAGGAGAGAAAGAGGCTGTATGGGAGTTGCTGTCTAGACAGGATATAGCAGTGTGAGGAAGACAAGAAGGAGAGAGTGGGTCCCCTAGTCCTAGGCAGGATCTAAAGCAAGAATTGAAGACTATGGTGAGAGTGAAGAGAAAGCGGTCACTGAGTTTAGGAGGTAGCTGGTTGCACCTTCTCCCTGAGATGGGACTCACTGTGTGAGAGGAGCAATTCAAACTTGCGGACACTCAGTGACCGCTGGTAACCCCAGTAGGCCTCCACAGAGAGATGTAGCAGTGGAGGGGAGAGGAGATGTGCAGGACTGTACTGGCTGGCACTGAGTGCTGAAGGTTCCACAGTTCTGTGCAAGAGATTGGTTGGCTGGGGGCCATCTTGGAGATGGGTCAGCTGAGCTCAGAACTCAGAGTGGCTGCCAGTTCCGTGTAGTGGCTCCTACCTGGGCTTAGGCCCATGGAAGTTGCACTGATGGCTGCAGGCTGAAAAGTCTGGTCTCAGCCACAAGGCACACTGAGATGATCCAGTTTGCTGCCTAAAAGCAACTGTTGCCTTGCTGAAATAAATCAACATGGATCGAGGTTTTTTTCCTCTGTACATTGTCTACCAGTGACAGCAGAGATATACCTGCAAGTGGACTTTTTTTCTTTTGTATTCCTGTATTATTTTTTGTTGTTGTTCTTGTGGTATTGTTTTTGTTTTTTGTTATCTTTTTATTTTTTTCTCCCTCATTGCTTGATCTTGTTTTTATATAAGTATAAATGTGGATTCTAGCCTCTTTGTGGTTGTGCTGTTGTTCTCTCCTTTGTTTTCTCTTTTCCTTTAGTCTTCTGCAGTTTCCCAAAGTTAGCATGATCCTCCTTTGTCCTCCAGCCTTACGTCTAATCTCTTCCTCTCCTTCCACTTGTCTACTTTTTCCCTAACTTATTTTAAATTTGATCCCCTAAGGGCCAAATTGATATATTAAGGACTTGTATATTGCATATAATATTCTGGTTTTCAATTTTGTTATATAATACAAAGCTAGTTCATACAATTAAAGGTAGCAAATTAGTGGTTACAGTTTGTCATTTTCTAGTCTGTGTTTGATGCTATTGTCCTTCTGATGGTATCATTATAGCCAAAAGGGACAAAACTGTTCTAAGCAGCTGTTCTTCCTGGTATTCCAAAACTGAGATTGATGAAGGGTCACAGAAAATACTTTGGCACAGTGCCAAGGAATCAAGGGCTGGGCCAGACAGGCAGCAACTTCTCATCTTGAAAAAATTGCAGATGGAGGTTCTTGTAATAGACTCAAAATCCAAAAATCAGCTACATCGGGAAGGTATGTCAGAGAAATAGACATTTCCTAAGTCTTCTAAGTACTAGCAGTAAAGCAACCCCTCATAGACAGTTTATAAGCATCACTCCACAAATTAAACTAGAAAAAAGAAAAGGAAGTGAAAAGATACTTAAACATCATATAACCCCAGACTTCTAGTTCACAAAAGGTAAACCCAGGGAGCAAAGAAGTGGGGCAATCTGAAAGCCACCCACATGGCCTCTGAAGTATTAATAACAAAGCAATTGAATGAGGCTTTAGAAAAAAATCAAATTGGAAATAGTTTCTCAGATAAGTACAAAGATGGTGTCCACATTGAAAACCATGCTTAGTGACTTTCGATTCAAAAACTAGAGGAGTTTAAGAAAATTATGGAAGCTATGAATGTTCAGCATAGGAAAGAAATGGATTCTGTAAGGCAGATTCCAGCAGCTATCCAGGAGAATAAGAATTCCATCGAACATATATGCAACAGATAAGCAAATATAAAGACAGGATCTTTGATACAGAGGATAGGCTTGTGGGGAACTATAATAAAATGAAGGTTTCATAAAAGTAGCAGGGGACCATGAAAAAAATTAATATAGCAGCTGTTACATGAGCCAAAGAAGCCAGGGAGATAAGAACAAGTGCAAGGGCCTGAGTTCAATCACTGGTTTTGCCAAAAAAAACCAACAACAACAATAAAAAAAAGGATTGATTGGAGTATCTATCTATCTATCTATCTAGATATATATCTATATATCTCTATCTCTATCTCTATCTATATATATCTGTTATAGCATGGCTGAAAACTTTTTTAATAGAGAAAAGGAATTTGACAAGAGTTAAGTGAGGCATATAGAATTCTAATTAGCTATGATCAAAAAGTATCTCCAGCCAGGCATATCATAGTCAAGATTTCACAAATTCAGCATAAGGATAGATCTTAAAAGCTGCTAGGGAAAAGAAAATAGTCCTCTGTAAAGGACAGCCCATCAGAGCCACAGCTGACTTCTGAACAGGAACCCTCAAATGAAGGAGAGCTTGGAGTGAAGTATTTGAAGCTCTAAAGCAAAAGAGCTTTCAACCCACATTGATGTACCCTAAAAAGTATCTTTCAAAGCATATGGAGAAATAAGATACTTGCATGACAAAGAATATCTGGGGAAATTTATGATCACCAAAGCAGCACTCCAAAGTTTTTTAAGGACATTATAGAAAGAGATGAGGGCTACAACTCCATGAACTCCAATAGAGGGCAAGACAAACAAGTAATCCACTGCCTCCGTCCTAGGCAGATGGAGGAGGAAACAGGGGGAGTCAACAATAAGAAAATAACATGACAAACATGAGTGAATATATTTTAGTTATAACAATCAATATTAAAGATCTCAATTCAGTAATGAAAAAACACACACCTAGCTGAATGGATCAAGAAGCAGGATCCAACAATGCGCTGCATACAAGACACATTTAACTCAAAAAGAAATTCAGAGACTGAAACTTAAAGGATGGAAAATAGTATGCCGTATGAGAGGAATCCAGAAAAAAGCAGTGGTACCTATGCTCTTTGTAGACAAAGTGAATTTCGAGCCAATACTGATTAAGAAATTAAATAAGGTCACTATAACCTTGTAAAGGGAATAATCCAAGAGAAAGAGACAACTATCATAAATATGTAGGTATCAATACCAGTGCATCCAATTATATAAAACAAATATTAACAAGCATGAAAAATTAAATAAGCACTAATACAGTTGTATTGGGTGATCTTAATGCCCCAATGTTACAAAAAGGTAGATGGACTAGACAAAAAATCAGTAGTGCAATATTAGAACTGAACTAGACTTTTGAACAAATGGACTTAGGAATGGATGAAAAGATGTGGCATTTTTATGCAATGAAGTACTTAAGTGTAAAATGGAGACTTATAGGGAAATGGATGCAACTGAAGACCACACTCATAAGTGAGATGAATGAGGTGCACAAGTGTAAGCATATTGGGTCAGGGAGATAGCAAACATATTGTCTCCCCAGAGAAACTGAAAGAGTAAATGTTTTATAATTCGCGGAGGTAGCCTGGCTTAGAAATGTTTTATAGCTTTCTATCCAGAAATCTTTTGAAAAACTTCATTGAAGTATAATTGACATACAGTAAGTGGCTCATTTAAAAT
>NW_004524583.1:5615432-5627452 GCF_000260255.1 Octodon degus
TATTTATTTTTTCTATTTTAGGGAAGGGTCTACAGGGTGATCAGAGTCTCACTACTAGATTGGACTCATAGTGATTCTCCTGTTTACAGCCACCCACGTGTTGGGATTACACATGTGTACCACCACGCCCAGTTTCAATGGCCCTTTCAGTGCCCCGTGGCTGGGGCTGGCATGGCTGGCCTGGGGATCAAACCCCCAGCCCTTGTGCCTGCTTGCAGGCACTTTAATCTGCTGAGCTATTTGGCTGGCCCTCTAGCATAGACTTTTAAAATGTTTATGTTTTCTGTTTTTATCTTTTCCTATATAATTTAGTTCAAAATATTTCCGATAGTTTATTTTCTTGGAGAAGCCAGATATTTTAAAATTTCTTGTCTATTTATATTTGGATGTTGTTTAAAAAGACTTAACTCTTCCTTCATTATATTCTATAATTTAGTTAAAAGAAAATTTGGAACAGTCAGTAGGCCGACTGCGGAGTCAACGTTTACTGAGAAACTCAGGAGGGAGAAGTATGTCCGTTACGAGTCTGAGTGCAAGTGACCTCGATGCTGGCGCTGCAGCGGGTAAGCCTCCAATGTTCCTTCCAAAAGTACTGTTGACAAAAGATCTCTGGGGCACATATTCAATATCTTTAATCCATGGAGAAGTATACATCTAGATCAGGCATTAGAATGTGTAGTTGTCAAGCATTTTGAGGTGTATATTTAGAAATTTATTAAAGGGTCTTTGTTCTTCTAAATCTATTAGTTTTAGTTCTTGTGGCTTTGTAGATTACCCAGAACTTTACCAGAGAAAACTTGAATTGTGATTGTTTGCTGCCAGAGAATCAAATACACAAATAAGATGTACCAGATTTATGTTGTCTGGGCTAGTGATCTTGTCTTAGTGTCATAGTGTTTCAAATGTCCGATTATGTACTATTCTATGACACTTGATAAGAACAGATGGATTTTAGCCTTGGTGTGCTCTAAGGGTTAATTTTACAGTTGTAAAATTCTGAACTTGCCTATAGTTAATCTTACTTTTTTTTTTTTTTTTTCGAACCAGGGATTGAACTCAGGCCCTTGCGCTTGCCAGGGAAGCGCTTATTCCACTGAGCCATCTCCCTGGCCCCAGTTAATCTTACTTTTTTCTTCATACTTGAACAGAAGAGTCTTCAGTGAGAGGAGCTGATTTAGACATTAGTACCTTGCATTGTTAATACTGCAATATTACAATAATGATTAAAAGGTGGACCTGATCATTTACTTTTTAAGTATTTAGTTGGCTTTTACTGGTGTTTTATACACTGTTTAGAATTTAGATTAATTTTTTACATGCAATATTCTGATGCATTCATTAGTATTAGGTTACATTTTAGGAAGGGTTGTTTTTTAATGTAATTATTTTAATTTAAACATATTCCTTGTTTTGAAAAACAAACAAAAAAATATTGGAATGTTTGGTATTTTCTGTTTCCAGGTTAGTTCTGTTACTCTGTCTTAGCCAGTTTAGAGTCAGTATTGTGGAATTTTATGGCCATAGCAAGTTCAGTACTTGGGAAGCAGTTTAATGGAATGCGTGCACATCCATCTGGTGTGCAGGTACAAGGTGAAATTTGAGATCATTTCTCTTTATGCTTGGTTTTGATTTTCTTCCTTGCCTTTTGGTTGCAGAAAGTCACCGATTTCCTCCAACCTCACCCCTCAAGGACTATGGATTGCAGGGTAACAAAAGAACGAAGTCCAGGACTGGTGTCCGCTTTGGTCCTGAGACCGAAGACATGGCCCAGGTACTCCGTACTATTGTGATTTGTACGGAGCATTTCCTTGCATTTCCTCTGTAGATGACTAAAATTTGAATTTTTTGTCATATTTTAACCAAAAATTTGTTTACAGGGACTTTGTATATCTTTTTTAAAAATCAAGTAAATTATTTTATTTTCAGTGCTCTAAGTTTCTCATAGATTTATTTTGAGTTTTGTTGTGGAGGCCTGTATTTTGAGGATTTAAAAATGAGTTTAACCATACATGTTTAATCCTTCCCTACACAGCTGGCTCACTATTGAAAGCCCTCTAAGTTAGCTGCTTCCCATTTTGCTGTTTTAGAAGTCATTAACAGCTTGGTCTTTGTGTAGATGACATATTGATTTTTCCCATTAGTGTTTTTCTGATTGTTTTTTTTTTTGTTTTGTTTTTGAGATAGGTCTTACTATGCAGTTGAGGTTGATCTTAAACTCACTGTGTAGCCCGAGTGACCAGGAACTCGTAGTGATCCTCTTGCCTCAGCCTCTCAAGTACTGGGATTACAGGCATGCACCACCATGTCCAATCTGTGATTCTGATTGTTGAACCACTGGTAGAGTTACTTTCTGTTAATGATATGCTTCATTTACTCACTGATGATTTCTGAATAATTAGTTCTGTGAAAGTTTTTTATTTTCTGCAAGTCTTTTGAAGAGCTGAATGTTTTTCTGTTGTCTTAATAAATTAACTTTAAAAAGCTGAGAAGGCTTCTGACTTAGATATCTTGGCTTTGACAGTTTTACGATCCAGTGCTACAATTTTTTCTCAAAATATTCATCTGCTCATTTCATTTGCTATAGCATAAGTTATAGGTAGAAGAAAATGAATTCAATACCTTGTAGAAAGTTTTCTTTGACATTATTATTATTGTCATTATTTTATTGTTTTTGTTGGAGGCAAAATCCTGCTCTAAATTCTAGGCTCCTACTAAGGGAGTAGATTTAAAAGCTAATGGATTAAACTCAGAGGTTTTGAAAAACAGATACTGAAGTGATGAAGGTAGAAATCAGTGAAACGGAAGAATGCAGGATGAATCCCAGAATTCCGGTTTGTAAAATTGGGCAACTGTTGCTCATCCACTATCCTCACTCTCCTTTGTTTTGCTGTTCTTTCTTATTTTAAGTCCAGTTTCTTTTTTCTTGTAAGTCCATTCTCTAAAGATAACTCTTATGTCCCCTTCACTGTGTGCATTCTTAAACCCCAGTGAAGTTTTTAGTTTATTTATGTATCTGTCCTTCATCAGGTTGTGGGCCACTTGGTTTCCTAACAGATACTGGCATGGATGGCTGGCCTAAAGTATATCTGCTGAAATGAATCTGTTTCTTCAAATTTGTATAATTTAAGCATTTATATTATAAATTATATTACATGTTCATATATAGCACATATATACTTACAGGTCAAAGTCTAGTAATGGTATAACATTGTTTCCTCCATCCAAAACAAGAAGTGGAACATTATGCCACCCTCAAGCCTTTTATGTTTCTTCTGCAAGGAATATACACTATTCTGACTTTGACTTTTACAATGTTTTAAAAATCATTACTATACGTCTTACTTTGCTTTTAAACTGTATGTAAGCAGAACATTACTTAATATCTTTTTGTATAATTTGCTGTGTTTTTGACATTTTTTTCTTACTAAATTGTGACTGGCTTAGATAATTTCCTGTTTATAGCTGTATGGTATTCTGCTAGAAATATATACCAATACTGAAGTGTATTCTGCTTTTTTTAAAAATTAATTTTATAGAGAAACAAATAGCAATGAGACAGTTTCAAAACCAATCAGTAGGGCTGGTGAGATGGCTCTGTGGTCTAAAGCACCTACTTAGAACAAGCTTAGCAAAGCACAGGGACCACAGTTCAATCCCCCAGCACCACATGCCAGCTAGCCCCGCCCCCTGGTGGGCTGAGCTGACCACACACGCTCACACACACACACACACACACACACACACAAATAAATAAAATTAAAAAAACATATACGTAAATAAAACAAACAAACAAACAAACAAACAAAAAAACCCAATCAGTAGGACAGTTTCAACAATCAGTACATTGCATATTGTTGTCTTTGCAGCGGCCACCCATAGTACAAGATGCAGATATGACATCCTGTCCAAACACTAGTAGCACAAATCTCTCCTGTCGCTGACCAAGAGAAAGCAGCTGTATATCTATCCCAACTATCTCGTATATACAGATACAAAATGGCCCTTCATTTGTATCCCTTTTTTTGTTTAGTTTTGTCAGAGATGGGTATTCCATTGCCATTTAAATATTGTAGGTGCGTGAATTCAGCAAAACATTCCAATATAGTCCAGTGGTCCATAATAATAGTGGATTATCCGCAGGACTGGCAATGTCAGAAGTTGTTGACTTGAGGCTTTTACAGCGCAGCATATTAATATGGCTTTACTTTTTTTTGGCGAAACTGGGGATTGAACTCAGGCCCTTGTGCTTGCCAGAGAAGCGCTTATTCCACTGAGCCATCTTCCTGGCCTGGCTTTATTTTTTATACCTTGTGTTTATACTTTTCTGCTGGATGGTTAAGACCAAAATAAAGCAAGACCTATATAACAAGAAATGAAACTTTTATATCTGCCAAAGTCAGTCAGATTCTCTCAGGATTTATCCTGAAACCCTGTAGCACACTTTATAGATCCTTTGTCAGTGTCAGCCATGTGGATGAGTCACGGCCATTGCTTGACCAATTTCTCCTCCATGAAAGCCTGAGAGAATGCCCTCTCTCCATGCAACTCTCCTTAGGCACACTCTATATCATGAATCACTTTCCTCTCTGGCCCCATAATCTCCTTGATCAGAAAATTTGGGACACAACTGAGTTACATGATGTTACGGTACAGGTTCTTCTATGTCTGAGTCTTCACTGACCTTGAAAGGCTAGGGCCAAAATGTTGGCTGTCCTTGCAGCCCTTCTTTTTATGCATTCTACTGTTGATGGGCTTTTGAGTTCAGCTTAATATTCTCATTTTGAACAGAGCTCTTTTATACTGCCTTGTTTGTGGTTCTTACAGTATATAGGTAGGAGCTTTCAGACCATGGGGGTTAGCAAGTAGGGCTCGCATCCTGACAAAATGGAATCTTAGTGTAACACAGCCATCCTTATTTGTCTGTGTTATTTCTACAGTGACCGAGTTGAGTGTGGTTGTTTTTTGTTTTGGCTGGCTCAGGCTGCCGTAAGGGCGGGTCTGATAAGGCAGATGGAGGTGGGGATCAAACTGTGGTATCCTGTGCCTGACTGCATTTGCATGAGTGAGTGGTTGTGATGGAGGTAGAAAAAGTTCACCGACCCCCTATGTATAAGAAGGAGAATCACTGACTGTGAAGGTTGTAATAGTTAAATGATTATGCAGCTTTTTCAAATCACTTTTCTTTGAAAAAAAATTTTTAGAATTGGTGTTTATTTTATACTTATTAATATATCATTAGATACTGTGATCACTGTGTAAAGAAGAAGGATTTACTCTCAGCCTTTCATGAATTTTCATGGAAGAATGCAACAGAAGCCTTAATGGTAACTGTTTGCCTTTGCCAGATTCATGCTTTTCATCAGTCCCTCCGAGACCTCAGCAGTGAACAAGTTCGCCTTGGTGAGGATTTCAACAGAGAACTTTCCAGAAGGAGCCGGTAAAAAGCAGAAAATATGGTTTTCAGGGGAGGCAGGAATTATTAAAAGAATAAGTTAGTTTCTCAAATTGAAATGTTTATATAGATTTTTAAAAAGTGCTTTTTTATTCAAGTATTTAAAAAATTTAATAGACTAGTTCAGTACCTTTGCAATTTATAATGTATCATCTTTCAGTATTAGACAAGCTAGTTTCATATTTTAAAAGCTCTTGAATACAATGGAATGCTGACATGGGGAGAAACATTTTGAAATCTTAGCAAAGAGGTAGATGTGGAAATACATTAAGGAGGCAGGGGTTTGGAGAGACAGACCAGACAGACACAGTGTCAGAGAACAAGACCAAGACTGCCCAGCTACCTTTCAGCTTTGCAGAACAGAACATATGTGATATAGAATTTGTCAGTGGACGTGAGCCATTGTAGAATTTCATGCCTTCAGTTCTGGTTGAATCTTTGAAAGCCAGTGGTTAACATCATCCTGCCCTTTCAGTTCGGTCAGTTCTGAGTACTCTATACAAATGGTCATGTAATTTAGAATTCTTTACTATATTTTCATTTTTACTGTCAGCAGTGGAAGTTTGCTTTATTTTGGAGTCCATAAACTCAGCAGAGTTTTAGGTTGTTAAGAGGTACAGGCGATACACATTTATGAGTAGGGAATGACAGAACTGAATTAAAGCTTGCTCATCATGTTCACTTGCTAATTCCAGCTACCTGAATCATACCATATACCATTTCTACATTGCTGTAGTTGAGTATGAACTATGTCTGTTAAGTTTATCAAGTATAGCTTGCATAACTTACCTGTTTTTAGAGGAGGAAGGCAGGAAATTTAGTAATAAACATTGAACTCTACTATTACTAGTATTGGTGATACAATTAGTTAATATTATTGAACACTTATCTCATGCTATGGAGGTTTAAATTTAACTCTTGCAAGAACTCTGAGATAGAAGGGGCAATAGAAATGAAATAACTCCATTTGCTATAGATGGAGCATGACAGATGTTGTGGGATCAAAATTCACATCCAGGCAGTAAAGCCCTAATGTCTTCACTTTTTGCCATTTATTGTGTATTGTGGTGCCAGATTACTTTCACAAAATGATACCAATAAAGCCTTTAAATTGCTTAATTGGCAGCCATATCATTAATCTTTAAACTTGTAAGACTTAATTTAACACTTAGATTTTTTTTTTATCAGTTGATGAAATTAACAAATGTTACTAAATTTATAAGATAATGAATTCTTAATTTGGAATGGCTTCATCGTGTAGCTTTTACACTCTTGATGGAAGGGTCTCAGTAAAGCACTAGGAACGTGCATGGATGATTAGCTGATTAGCTTAAGTCGTCATCTGCATGTGCATTGTTGTGCTGGGATCTTCAGATCTGGAGGCTGGTACCCTCCACTCATGCTCTGTGTGATCCAGAGGCACAGGTAGAGCAGGGAATCTTTGTGTGACCTGAAATACAGGACAACGTTCTTGTGAGAACAAGAACCTTTGTGCATGCGTAGGGTTTATCTTTCTATTTCATCCAGAAAGGTTGGTGTGCATGTTTAATTAAATACTTCATACTTTTTGTTTTACAGTGACTGCAGAAATTATATTGAATTGTAAAAATATACTGCAAAGCAAGCTTTTTCGAAAGGTTTAAGTAAAATTTACCTCAGAATTTAACCTATACTGAATGCCTTATGAAGAATTAAGTTGAGGAGGATTAGAAGTTTGTTGCTTTAGCAGATGAGACTTGAAGGTGACTTGACGAGGCTATGACACGAGCAGGGTACACAGATGTGTGTTTAAGGTTTTTTTGGTGGATCAGAGTCAGGATTTAGCTATGGGTTATGTGTGAGGATGGCAGTGCTTCTTCCTGATCAGGAAGCTGAGTTGTGGAAAATATATTTGATCTTGAATATGTTAGGTTTGAGGTGCCGATGAGACATCCAAATGGAAATATAAAATATGCAGCTAGAGGTTTGGTTTGGATCTTAACGGAAAAATCTCAGAGATAGAAATTTTAAGAGGGGTCAGTGTGTAGAAGTGGTATTTCAGACCACAGGAATGGAGGACGTGGAGAGAAAGGACGAAGCTGAGTGCTAAGGAGCTTTAATGTTCAACAGTGTTATGTATGAGGAGAGACTGACTTGAGAAAGATCAGTTAGTGAGCTATGGGAAATCTAGGGGGCATGGACTATAAAAATCAAGAGAGATAAAGATAAATGTGTTTGCAGAGATTTACAATTTAGAAAATTTACGTTTTAAGAGACTAACTTCTTTCTGAGGCAATTGCCTGGACATATAAATAAAATAAGATTGTAACCAAGAAAGAAGATATGAATTGTAAGAAATAGTAAAACTATTCTAGGAAATTAGTGCAAGCAATCCCAGAATGATAGCCATATAGCAGGCCTGCGGCAAACTAGAGAGGAAAGGAAATGTCCTTGACAAGAATTTAGCCAAAGAGATTGGTATAGATTGTTCTTAGATGGATGATTCAATAAGAAGTACAGGAAAACACCATTGAATATGATGCATAAGCCTAAAGATAATAAACTAGAAAGAACAAAGGCACAAGACAGTTAAGATAATAAGCAAGAAACTAAAATGTGAGTTTGACAGAGTGAGCAAAAAGATGTCATTTTGACTATTATTGCATAATTCATAAGGAATATGAATGTTATGTAAAATTATACATGCAACAAATAGTACTAAAAGTAGCTATAAATTTCTCCAGCATCGGACAGCAGTGTGAGCTAAGCACTTCAAAGCAAAGAGTCAGTTGAAATGTTCAGAATTGAAATTGGTAAAGATAACAAAATAATTAAGAATGGAAAAGGTTGTGGAATACATGGTTGCCAATAGGAAGTGGGTGTAGAGGTCAGGAAATGTATCAGGGAAAGGCTTTTTCTTTTTTTTTCATAAGTCTTCCTCTACTATTTAATAGTTTAGCATGTATGCTCTGAATTTGGTGGGCAGGATTTTATGCAGGCTAGATCTACACTTCGGGTCTGAGGCCAGAGTCTTCTCACCGCAGCAGTGGTTCTCGGAGTTGGCTCTGTACATCTGCACTGTCAGGTACATTTATAGAAATGCACATTCTTGGACTCTGTTCCAGATTTGGGGTTTGGGGTCCAGCCCCATTTTGGAGAGCCCTATCAGTGTTTTGTGTGTTTCCTATGTGATGACCACTGAAGCCTAATACTACATAATACCTTTCAATTGTTGTATTGTAAGTTTGGCTAGTTGTGCGTACTTTCCCTAGTCTCCAACTTAAAAGCTCTTTCCTTCTTTTCCTTTCTTTACTTTTCTTTCTTTCACTTAGGTCAGATGCTGAAACAAAAAGGGCTTTGGAAGAATTGACTGAAAAACTTAATGAAGCTCAGAAACAAGAAGTGGTGAGGACTCTTTATTTTTTCTTTTCATAATGTTAATTCATGAAGTTTATTGGTACATTTTAAAATATACATAATGATCACTTTCATCATAGGGACTTTGTACCTGGACATGCTTTATCTCAGTTCATTTTTTTCCTCATCCCCTTATCCTTCCTTCAGTCCCCCTTCACCTCCTCATTTACAAAAGCCTTGCTTCCACTTCTCCTTCTTTGCTTATTTTTTCCTTTCTTCCCTAGTTCCCCCTGCCCTCTTTGGTTTCCCTTCCCAGTTGAACATTTTTTTTCCTATTGTATAGTATCTAGTGTACATTCTGATTCTTTTCACTTTTGGTTTCTAATACCATAAAGACAGTGCAGTATATTTTCACTCTGTATTTGATTTATTTCATTAAGAATATTGTCGCAAGGTGCACCCCTTTGCCTGTAAATGTCCCAAATATATCCTTTTGTATAGCTGAATAATACTCTATTGTATGAAAATGCTGAATCTTCTTTATCCATTCATGGGTTGAGGGGTACTTGGCTCTTTCCAAGATTTAGCTATTATAAACTGTGCCCTATAAACAGGGTGTGCATATCTCGCTGTGGTATGATGTTTTTAATTCTTTTAGAAAAATGCCAAGAAAGGAAATAGCTGGGTCAAATGGAACCTCTAGTTTTAGTGTTTTTGAGGCGTCTCCACACTGATTTCCACAGTGGTTGCACCAGTCTACAGTCCCACCAATAGTGGAGAAGGATTCCTTTTTCCTCACAGCCCTGCTAGCATTTGCTATTGGTTGACTGCTTGAAAATAGCCATTTTTGCTGCAGTGTGATAAAATCTCATCATTGTTTTAATTTGCCTCTCTCCACTGACCAGTAATGTTTCCTCTTTGTTTATGAAGAGCTTTATTTCACTTATACCTGGGAGGAAGGTGTCCATTATGATGCCATTTTTTAAATCTTAAGAGTTTTTGGACATTTGAAATATGTTATAAATGTTACTGGCTAAGTGTATCTTCTGCCATTTTTATTAAATGATGCTTAAGAAATGTGGTATGCTTTATGTAGTCACTCTGTAGATTCCCCATGAAGTATTTTCAGGTCATCCCACATAAATATGTAAAAACAGTTGCCAGAACAAACTTGCTGTCTGGGTTTTGTTTGATAAGGTGCTAGTTGACAATTCCCTAATTCCCAGGTTTTATTATTTGAAACACAGCTTGTTAATACTTATTACTTACTTTTTCAAATCACTATCCTTGAAATTAAAATATAAAATGCATATGGTGACCCTTTCTTATATCAAAATTTTTAAAGAAAAATATTAATAGAAATTGTTACTAAACTGTTAACCTGTTAATTTTAAGAGCAATATATATTTATTAAATTTTCAAAATACTTTTTATTTTTTCCCCATAAGGAAGGTTAGTAAAAATTTTAACATTGTTTTCAAATTGTAAGTTTCCTAGTTGAAACAGATAATTTTGTTCCACTTTTTACTTATGTTTAGAGTGTGTCACATAGGATCTATATTCAGAGAGATCCACTCTATTACAAGTATTTGAGTGAAATGTGCCAATTTCTAAAACATGTAAACATCCTGCTACATAACAGCACTTTTTGTATATTCTTAGTTCTGATTTCTAGAGTTGCAGGAAGGTGAAGATAAAATGCCCATTTCCATAGACTAAATCTTCACAGAGTGTCACATGAAATATGATCAGGTTGGAAGATGTACATAGTTGTTGGTTGATTTCTTCAAAATAGCTAGTTTTTTCTGGAGTGAGATGGAATATCAGCATTGTTTTAATTTGTATATATATAGTCTTTTTTGGGTACAACAAGAGTACATTCAATTGAAATTGCACTAAAAGTATCTGAAATATCACATACTTTGATAAAAGTTCTCCAAAAATATACTGCTGCTTACACAGCAATGAATCTGCCATTGTGTGATTTACGTACTTGTCAAATAATTGAGTGTACAAATTCAACTGTGAGGCCCGTTTTGCTCACTAAATGACGCTGGCTCGTCTCATAAGTGCTAGAGTGGAACCTGTCACTTGACAGCAGAAATTGCTGAAGCTCTGTTATTACCTTTTTAAATTTTTACAAGTTGGAGGTGAATGTACATGTGTTTATCAGTGTATAGCTCAGTGAGTTGCAGAAGGTGAAAGTGCCCGTGAAACTAATCACCCATATCTAGAAATAGTGTAGTATGTTACCAGCACCCAAGAAACCTCTGTATTGTGCTGCAGTCACTAATCATGCCTTTCTATAGGTAACTGCTATTTTAACTTTTCCTCTTTTAAACTTTTTCTATAACTGGACCCACACAGGACTTTTTTTTAATGTCTGTGTATATGTCAGACTTTTTTTTTTTTCTGCATAGCTGTGTTCTTTATGGATATTGCTTTATGTTCTTTAGTTCTTGTTGCTTTTCGTATTACATTGAATGGTTATACTGTAATATATTTCAACATGAAATGTTTGAGTATTTTCAAATTTTTTGCTATTATGTAGAGTATTGATGTGACCAATCTTATTTAGTATCTTAGTACATGCATGCATACATTTCTTTTGGTACTTAAGATATAGTCCAATTATCAGATGCTTTCAAATTTAGTAGACACAAAAGATATATTTCTAAAGTAATTGCACTAAGTTGTACTTCTACTGTGTGTGAGAATTTTTGTTATTCTTCATCTTTTCCAGCACTTGCCACTTTGTCTTTTTTTTTTTTTTCTTCTGTATTTTAGGGAAGGGTATATAGGGTGTTTGGGGTCTCAATACTAGATTGAACTCATAGTGATCCTCCGTTTTACAGCTTCCTAAGTGCTGGGATTACGGGCACACACTACCACACCCAGTCTCTTTTTTTTTCTTTTGCGGAACTGGGGATTGAACTCGGGCCCTTGTGCTTGCCAGGGAAGCACTTATTCCACTGAGCTGTCTCCCCAGCCCCAACCACACCCAGTCTCAATCGCCATCTCAGTGTGCCCCCGGGTTTGAGCCAGCTCAGCAGGCCTGGGGATTGAAGCCCTGGCCTCTGTGCCTGCTTGCAGGTGCTTTAATCTGCTGAGCTATTTGGCCAGCCCTTTACTTCATCTGTTTAGTAGCCATTATGCTAGGTGATATAGGATTGTGGTTTTTGCTTTTGCATTTTCATAATTCTTGATGATAGAGAACACTTTTTTATATGTT
>NW_004524583.1:5633386-5648815 GCF_000260255.1 Octodon degus
AATATTTAAATTTAAAAAATATTACAATAAAAGGCACATTGCCGTCAGTCTCTCTCAAAATATTCACTCTTGCTTTGAACACACATGTCCTATCATTCTTAGATCTTTCTGAAACGGTTTGGGGAACTCCTTTCATGAATATTGTCAGTTACTCTGTGGTGGCTGCCTCAGTGTCCTGAGTAGGTTGAAAGTTCTTACCTTTCATAGTCATTTTGACTTTGAGAAAGAAGTGGCCACACAATATCAGATCCAGTGAGTGAGGTGATGAAGACACACGGTTAGGTTATTACGAGCCTTTATTTCTGTTGGATGGTACTCAGTGGCAACATTTACCATGTTTTTGATCATGTTTTGTAAAGTCCTGTGATTAATCACAAAACCTTTTCCTTGGAAGACTGTCTATCCTGGTTTTCCTCCGTTAGCCTCATAAACCTTTTGAAAATTCTGTTTATGTTCTCATTGTCTCAGTTGCCTTTTCCAAATGGTTTGAAATTTCAGGCAAGATACATTCCTAAGAGATGGGCTGACTTCTCTGGGTTTCTTTCTTCTCTTATGTTTTAGTCTCATGTAGTCTTATTTTAAGCTTTATAGTTCTTTAAAGCATTTTATATCATATATTCTTTCCAGCCTTTCTAGTTAGTGGAAAAGTTATGTACTCTGCATTTTTGGAAGTGAAAGTATCTGATTCCATGTAATATACGTATATCAAATTCCATTGCTTTGGTGTTTTTAGTTTTTTAGGTATTGCATGGGTCTTCTTTTATTGCTATGTAAATATAAACTGGGGAGCATATTTGTAAAATACTTTGATCCAAAGTTAGTCACCTTCATATTCTGTTGAGATCCTCATAGACGCAGGTGAGCAATGGTGATACCATTGTATGTCATGCTGTTTTTTTTTTTTTTTTTTTTTTTTTTTTTTTTTTGACATTGTTAGATAGTTGGGATGGTTTGAATTTGAATATGAATTTTCATAGTGCATTTTGCTTTTGTTAAGTTTCACCTTTCACCATGTGATAAGAGCTGCCTATATTGAACAGTTATGGTTTCTTTTGAAATACTATACATTTACATAGTGATAAAATATAGCAAATATTATTTACACGTAGAGTTTTATTGTGTCTTGCAGGTATAACCACTGGAAAAAAAGCAGTTGTTGGATTTAATGAAAGCACTTTTTTTTTTTTTTTTAAATGTATTTAGTACAGGGTCTACAGGGTCTCACTATGCAGATCGGACTTGTAATTCTCCTGTTTTCAGCCACCCAAGCGCTGGGATTATAGGCATGCACCACCATGGCCAGTCTCAGTCTCCATCTCAGCGCACCCCAGGGGCGGGCCAGCATGACGCGCCAGGGATCAAACCCTAGTCACTGTGCTCTGCCTAAGCAGGCGCTTTAGTTTGCTCAGCTCTCTGGTGGCCCTAAAGCATTCTTTTTGTCATCATAACCTACGTGAAGTATTACATGATATCCGATAGAGTTAGGATCACAGAACTTAGTGTCACATCACTAGCACTCAATTCACTGATGTAACTGGTGTCCACAATTCACTAAGTATGCCTCTACCCACTGTGCCCAGTTCATCTGGACACAACCTTTTATATTGTCTAAATCTGGACACATTCTCTAAAGCAGTACACATGATTGAGTTGTGTATCTCTTCATCCCATCATTTTATGTTACAACATTCTTTACATTTTCTGTGATTTGTTGTCAAAGAAAGTTGTCTTTGTTGTCTCTGAAGTAAGGCTTGAGTAAAGACATCTCAGACTTCACTTGGGGATACAGTCTTGACTGAAAACAGTTGTCTAATGTAAAACTTAAAAATAGCAGTGTTGAATTTTTAGGTCTTCTGAATGCCACATGATGTTTATACAGGCTTAATATAGATTTGGTGACTCATTTATTCCAATTGAAGTCAACATTTTACACTTTATAACTGTTTGAATTATTGTGTTGTATTTGTGAATTCATGATAACGTGCAGTCAAAGATGCAGTTTTGTTTTTGAGTGTTAAAACTTTCAGAGGCTCCAGCTGTCCCCCCCACCCGTTTAAATATAGGTATTGAAGTGATGCATATTTACTGCGGAAAACATTTAAATATTGTACAAATATATAGTGAAAATAAATGACTACCCCGATTTCCCACCAACTTTACTTTTACTGCTCTATACTGTTAATCATATTTATTGTACATTCTGAGGTTACAATTGTTTATCATGCATTTTCTCAGTAGCTAGAGTATATCTTGGAAGTTTATGGAACACATTTTTCTTTTGACAGACAGAAAGTATTGGTTGCTGTCACACATGCCAAAATCTGATTTGTTAATCCTTTGTGAATCATAGATTTTTTTTGAGTTTGTTTCAAACTGCCCATTGAAAGTGAGTAATTGTTTATTGCATGACTTTATGGTAAATATTTTCTGTCAACATTTAATTGTTGTGATAAATAATCAAAATTGCATAGACTTATATCATGGGAAATTTCACTTCATTTGTTGGCTAGGTTTTACCCAGTTGAGTCTGATATGGATGCATTTTAAGTTTAGTTCTGAAGAAGCTTGTCAAGTTTTAGTTTTATATAGAAAGGTCTCTATTAAAAATAAAATGTAATCTAGCTGTTTCTGGCATAGTTATTAATGAAATCTTAAGAATTTTGTTAACACTGCATTTACTAAGATGAGCTATTTATATGTATCAATTCCCAGAAATGATTGTAATTATTATATATCCCAAATCTTTGCCAATAAAAATATTGCATTTAGCATAATATGAGTATGTGTTTTATGAATTACAACTGCAATAGGTTATATAATAATAATTATTATACATTTTATATTATCAAATATTTTGAAAATCTGAGGAATTAATATTAAAAAGTCAGAATGTTAAAATTCCATATACAGGGTACTTGCATTTTATCTCCTTTCATTAAATTCTAACTTTAGAAGGACTTTTACTTCTCATTCCTTTTGTTTTGCTATTTTATAACTAAATATGTATAGTTAGGACTTTTTAATGATTTAGCAGTAATTATAATGATAGGGAGTCCTGATTAAAAATGGACATTTTAGAATGTTCTTGTAGTTCTTAGAAAAGTGGCAAATTTTGTAATTTCTTATAGCATCAATATTGACTGTTCTCACCATAAAAAGAAAAATAATCTAGTGAAGGGGTAGTTAGTAAGTTTGACTGTGGGGTCCAGCAAGATAGCTCAGCGGGCTAAAGCTGCCTGCTTAGGCAAGCTTAAACAAGCACAGGGAGCCCAGTTCGATCCCCAGCACCACCTTTTGTACAAAGTGCTGCAATAAAGATCTTATGCTGAGGGCCGGCCAGATACCTCAGCAGACTAAAGTGCCTACTTAGGCAGAGCGCAGCAGCTGGGGTTCGCTGAGCCAGTGATTGAGACTGGGCTTGGCAGCACACGCCTGTAATCCCAGTGCTTGGGAGGCTGAAAACAGGAGAATCACTCACTGCCTGTGTAGTGAAACCCTGTAGACCCTGTACTAAAATACAGAAAAACAACAACAACAAAAAAAAAAACCCAAAACAAACTTGTTCGGGCAGCATTTTGCATGTATGACAGTAAGCTTGTGCTGTAACTGCTACAAACAAATTAGTGTATGTGTGGGTTTATAATATTTTAGGTATAGTCAATGAATTTTCTTTTATTGAGATATTTCACAAATACAATTGTATATATTTGTAATACATATCATGATTTTTGACATCTGTGTATGTTGGGAAGTGATTACCACAAACTTTTTTTTTTTTTTTTAATGTATTTGGTTGTTACAAGGTCTCACTATGCAGCTCAGACTCATAGTGTTCCTCCTGTTTTCAGCCTACCCAGCGCTGGAATTACAGGCATGTGCCACTGTGTCCAGACTCTGTGTCTGGCTCTGGTGCAGCATGTGGTGCTGGGATCGAACTGTGCTCCCTGCGCTTGCTTAAGCTTGCCTAAGCAGGCAGCTTTAGCCCGCTGAGCTATCTTGCTGGACCCCACAGTCAAACTTAGTAACTACCCCTTCACTAGTTTATTTTTCTTTTTATGGTGAGAACAGTCAATATCGATGCTATAAGAAATTACAAAATTTGCTTATTCTGTCTGGTACAGACTTTAGGAGTTTTATGTGTAAACACAACATCTGCAAAATGGTGCATTATATCTTCTTTCTAGTATGTATGCCTTTTCTTTTTCTTGCCTACTTGCTTTGTTAGGATCTCTAGCACTACATTGGGTAGATACTTGAGAGTGGCCATCTTGATTTTAGAGGAAAAGCTTTCAGTTTTTCACTATTGAGTACAATATCAGCTATAGGTTTGTCGTGAATGGCTCTTACTGTATTGTGCCACATTCTTGTATACTTAACTTGTTGAACATTCTTGTCATGAAAGGATGTTAAATCATGTCAAATATTTTTCTGCATCAATTGATGTGACAATATTTTATACCTAATTCTATTAATGTGGCATAATACATTTATTGATTTGTGCCTCCTTGCATGCTGGGGATAAATCCGACATAGACGTAGTACAGAAGGTGATCTTTTTAGTGTGCTATTGATTTTGCCTTATTCCTTTGTGGAGGATTTCTGAATCTGTGTTCATCAGGAGTATTGGCTTGTCATTTTCTTTTTTATTATTATTTTTGATTTTCTATGGTATCATTTAATCGTGGCTTCACAAACTGAGCTTTGATGTATTGCCTCTTTTTCAGTTTTTTTTGGGAAGAATTTTAGAAGGATTAGAATTTTTTAAATGTTTGATAGAATTCTCCAGTGAAGTCTTCAGACTTTGGGCTTTTCTTTATTAGGAAGTTGGTAACTGATTAATTGCCCTTATTACTTGTTTGTTCAGATTTCCTATTTCTGTATGATTTGATTATAGAAATTTTACCTTTTTAGAAACTTACCCATTTTCTCCAGGTTATCAAATTTTTTGGCATAGAATTGTTCATAGTAGTCTCTTACGATCTGTTGTATTGCCATGATAGCACTTGTAATTTCTCGTTTTACTTCAGATTTTATTTATTTGAAGGTTCACTATTTTTTTCTTAGTCTAGTTAATATTTTTCCATTTTTATATTTTTTTGTATTTGAATTTTATTTTTGTTTTAAATAATTTTATTGAGAAATAGCAATGAGGCAGTTTCAAAGCCGATTAGTACGACAGTTTCAATAATTAATACATTGCATATTGTTGTCTTCTTAGTGGTTATTCATACTACAAATGCAGACATGATATCCTGTCCACAAACACTATTAGAGCAACTCTTTCTATTCATTGAATTAAGAGAAAGTAGCTGTATATCTATCCTATTTGAATATGCAGATACAAATGGTCCTTCATTGGTATCCCCTTTTTTTGGTTTAGTTTTGTCAGAGAAGGGTATTCAGTTGTCATTTAAATATTGTAGGTGTGTGAATTCAGCAAAATATTCCAATATAGTCCAGTAGTCCATAATAGTAGTAGTTTTCCATAGGACTGGCAATGTCATAAGTTGTTGACTTGAGCCTTTTATAACTCAGCGTATTAATATGGCTTTACGTTTTTATACTTTTCTGCTGGATGGTGAAGACCTAGATAAAGCAAGACCTACATAACAAGAAATATAACTTTTGTATCTGGCATGGTGAGTCCAGTCCCCTCAGGATTTAGCCTGAAACCCTGTATATCATTGATCACTTTCCTCTGTGGCCCCATAATCTCCTTGATCAGAAAATTTGGGACACAACTGAGTTACATGATATTATGGTACAGGTTCTCCTATATCCTGAGTCCTCACTGACCTGGAGTATTACTCAGCTATAAAGAATGATAAACTTGAAACCTTTATATTTAAGTGGACGCCACTTGAAGATATACTCATAAGTGAAATAAACCAGACCCCCATGCATCGTCTCGTCTCCCTAGTGTAAGAACTCAAAAGAAGAAATAAAAAAAGAATGGTATAACACAATTAAAAGGAAAGTGAGAACATGAGGATTAGACAATGAAGAGAAGGCAAGGAGAAAAGCTAGGAAACATGACAAGGGCAAAGCCATACAGTTATATGTACAAGATGGGTAAGGCAATGATCCTGAGAATCTTCAGCTGGTTTTTGAAACTAGAAGTTAATTGGTAAGATTAACTATTAGATTAACTGACTAACTATATATTGCTGATACCTGTGAACTGAGCAACTGCACTGAAGATAGCAATGTGTAATACGAGGGTCATGCTTAGAATGCCTGTTGTTCTGGTCTTCTAAATACGCACTGCTTGTCACATCATATGATTACTGCCATACTGTCTCTCAAGCAAATGTTTGTTTAAAAAAAAAAAGGGTAATAAATGAAAAGACCAGAAAAGAAAATGTCATAGGACTGTCCTGCTACAATGCTGTATATGGTTAGATTTCTAAATTTCTGTGTAAAAATATGTAATGGTTTATTCCTATTTTTAAAAATATTTTTTATTTTTTCGTCATATTCTGTAGGTACTTAAAGGATGACATATCAATACTTGATAGAAAATACCTATTCCATGTTATGTCTAAGATGTTTGATATTCAGACAGACAGTGAGGTTAAGCTCAACTGTCTAGGTCGTAGGGTAATAATAATAAGCTTCTCTTCTGGAGGGTTAACAACCCAAGTTTGCAGACCAAAAATTAGAGAAAAAGAAGGGCTGCAAGGACAGCCCACATTTTGGCCCTAGCATTTTTATCTTTTCAAAGTAACTTGTAGGGCTGAGGATGTTGCTGAGTCGCGTACCACGTGCTTGGCAAGTGCAGGGTCCTGAGTTTGTTTTCCCATAATAAAAAAGAACATATCAAAACAAAAAATCTCCCAGATAAACAAGAAAAAACCCCAGTTTCACTTTCTTTTTTGTTGTTTTTGTAGCTTCGCTGTCTTTTCTGTTTTTTTTTCTTGTCTCTGTTTCTACTCTGATATGTATTTATTTCCTTTCTTTTTCAGACATTGACTTAGTTCATTCTTTTTGTAATTCTTTGAGCTGTTCATCATAACTTGAAGATTTAAAAAATTTTTTTTCGTTTAATAATATGTAGCTCTTTGTAGAGTGTCTGAAAACAAGGCAGCTTGCTTCAGCAGAATAGGCAGGTGAGAAGCACACTAGCAGGAGAGAAAATGCCTGCAAGTTGGAGCTCAGTGTTTAAAACCTAATCATAGGAAGGACAGCCCATCATTTTTGCTATGTCTGTTAGAAACAATTACGTAGGTCTGGCCACTGCTCAAGGGGAGGGGAATATACAAGTGCATGGATACTGGGAAGTAGTCATGTTGGAACCCATGTCAGAAGCTGCATAGCATTATTAACAAAATTAAAAATAGAAATAGGAATGAAGGTCTTATTCATTGTAGTAGCATTAGCAATAGCCAATTTGGGAACATTGTGTTTACCAGTAAACAAAGAAGTAGAATATGATTCAGCCTTAAAGAAGGGAATTCTGTCCTTTGCAACATGGATGAGCCTGGAGGACATTATGCTATGTAAAGCTAGATCCCAAATACAAATATAGTGTGATGTCACTTGCATGTGGAGTTTAAAAATCTCATTCATAGAAGCTGAGAGTTGAATGGCATTTGCTGAAGGAGGAGTGTGAGTGATGGAAATGGAGAAATATGTCAAAGGGTATGAAGTTTCAATTATGTAGCATAAGTCCAAGGTCTAACATGTAATATGGTAACTACTGTTAGTTAATACTGTATTGTGTGCATGAAATTTGCTGAGTGTAGATCTTAATAGATCCACCACAGAGGCAAAAATTGTAACTAAGAGAGATAATGTGTATGTTTTTTAGCTTCACTGTAATTATTTTACAATGTACGTGTGTATGTGAAAACATCAAATTTATGTTTCAGTAAAGCTGTTACGAAAAAGCAAAACAAAACAGAATCCTCTGGATTATTAAATATATTAGCTAAGATAGTAAAGTTTCTGATGTCTACAAAATTTTGGATGTTCTTGTTAATATATGGTACTTGAACTGCTTTAGTTTTAGTAGGCTGCTAATAAACACAGCTTTCATTTCTCAAATATATATGTCATTTAACTCCTTCAATTGAAGTGGAAAAATAACTACCCATTACCATTCTTCAGTGGATAGCAAGCTTTTTAGAGGTAGATTCAATGGATATAACATTATTATTATATGTCTCTAACCCTATATAATATTGTAACTGGAACAAATTCCTGCATGCCTTGTTAAGGAATATGGGAAACTGGGCCTAAAATTACAAGATATTGCTGGAAGTGGAAGCTTACTTTTCTTAAATGGTGTGGTCACCATTTAATAATTTAATATCAGTGTTCTTTTTTGATTAAAAATTTGTGTAGAAACAAAATTCTTCTATCTAAATCTGCTTTATTTTTCTTAACTGATGTATACCTTTGCATTCAGCAGTTTTGCTTCAAAGATTTTACCCTGAGATCACACAGAGGATCTTATACAGCAGTGTGTATAGTAGTAAAAATAAATGCTTTACCAATTATCAATCAGGGATAACTTTCATTGGTCATTATTAAGAAAATGGACACAGATTTATTTGTTATAGAATATTATTTATGGTGTGTGAACTTAGGAAAAGAAATGAAGTAAGTGCATATTTGTGTAATAATGCATGAAACATTTTCTGGAAGTATACAAAAAGATAATTGTTTTTCTCAGTGGATTACATTAATAGATTATTTTTACTTTTAAATCATTCTATATTTTAAAATTATACTTCATGTCAAAATTTACATAATACAGTATTTCCCATATTAACCAATTTTAATTATGAAGTTCATAGTATTAAATATGTTCATATTTTTAATGCAACTAATGTCCAGAACTCTTTTCATTTTGCAGAACTGAATTTTAATAAGTAGCAGCTCTCCAGTTCCCTTTTCTTCCTAGTTCCTGGCAACCACCATTCTGCTTATTTATTTTTAAATTTTGGTTTATTAGTACATATAGGTAGTACCTGATGTTTACATTCCATGTGGAAGGTTGGTTCATGTACATAATGCATCTTAAATTCTATTTCTATCCCCTTCCCTTCTGTGTCTTTCTTCCCACTCCAGCCATCTTTTGATTCCCTTTCTCTTTGAAAATGATGTTTCTTCTTTTGTTTTGCTCTTTATTTTTACTTTAGGTTTCTCATTAAGGGAAACAATGTGACATTTAAGCTTGTGTCTGATTGATTTCACTTAACATTATGGTTGAAAGTGCATGCATTTTCCTACTAATGACTCCAGTTTATCCATCTTTATGGCATAGTAGTGCTCCATTGTGTGTAAATACCACATTTTCTTTTTCCATTCATCTTCTGATGGATGGGTGGGCTACCACCAGGGTTTAGTTATTGTGGCTTGTGATGCTATACACATGGATAGGCTTGATTCACTGTAATATGATATTCTTTTTTTTTAAAATATGATATTCTTAACTCTTGGGAACATACGTAGACGAAGAATAGCTGGGTTGAATGGAATTTCTATTTTTATTTTTTGAGGAATCTCTGTAGTAAATTCCATTGTTGTTCTACTTGTTCACACTCACACCAACAGTGTAGAAGAGTTTCTTTTTCTCTTGTAGCCTCTCCAGCATTTGTTATTTGATTTCTTGATGATAGGCTTTCTTTCCGGGGTAAGATGGATTCTTGGGTTGTTTGATTTTGAATTTCTTGAATGACCAGGGATGTTGAGCTTTTCTTCAGCTGTTTACCAACCATTTGTGATCCTTCTTTTGTGAAGTGTCTATTCTTGTCACTTGTCTGCTCTACTTTACATCTTTATGAACATCAGTTCTCTAAGTACTTCATGTAAGTGAAATAGCATATTGTCTTTTTGTTATTGGCGGTGTCCTCAAAGTTTACTTACGTTGTAGCATGTGTTAGAACTTTTTTCTTCTTAAGGCGTAGTAATACTCCACTAGTATGTGTATTTATACAAACATACCTACATATCATCACATTTTGCTTATTCATCCATCCCACTAAGGTGACATCTATCTTTTGGCTGTTGAGTAATGACCATTATTGTTGTGAACAATGCTGCTATGAACGTAAATATCACTTGGAGACTCTTCGAGATATTTTGAGTTGAAACCTAGAAACTGAGTTGCTGAATCATGACACTTACTATAATTGCTCTCAGGAGCAACCATACCATTTTTCAAACCCCTTTACCATTATCCTTTCAGGTCAGCAGTACTCCAGTGTTCTGTTCTCTGTATCCTGTCCTACACTTAGTATTTATTTTTTTGATACATTCGTTCTAATATTATATGTGAAGTGGCTCTATATTCTTTGTTTTTAAGTGTTACAAATCTTTATAATTAATAAACAACAGAAATATTTTCCTTTTGTAAAAATGAGTGCACAACTTTAATATTGTTTTCTGTTATAGCAAGTACTGTATTTGTTAGATGCAGTAGTAATTTTGTGGTGGTATTAGGGTTGATTAGAAGCTTTTTGCTAAAGAGTAGAGTTTTTAGCAAAGCACTGAATATTATAGCAGACATATCTACTTTTAAAGTTTTCTAGTAGAGTAATTGTTCTTCCCTAGAAGTTAAGTGTATAGAACTTATCAGTCTTAGTAAATATAAACTGCTAATTTTTTATAGAACACTTTTGCTTCATCATTTATTAACTTATTAAAATCGAACTTAGGTATTTCTTAAAAAGCAATTGGATTGGGCTGTTCTGTACCATGAAATTAATCTACTGCAATCAGTGATTTTTACTGAACTGTGTAACCATCACATCAACCAGTTTAGAAAATTTTTGTTGTTACAGTTTCTCATTGCCAGATCTTTCTCATCTTTTTGTCAAACACAGACTTTCTGACAAAAGATTTGTTTATAATCCTGGGTGTAGTGGTGAATGCTTGTGATCCCAGTGCATGGAAGGCTGAGGCAGGAGGATTGCTGCAAGTTTGAGGCCAGCCTGGGCTACATAGTGAGTTCAAGGCCATTCTGAACTATGTAGTAAGACCTTTAGGAAAATAAAAAAGCAAAAAAAAAAAAAATTGTTTATAATAGTGCTGCATTTATTTTTTAATTTAAATAATATGAAATATCTTTTATTCAGTCTATCATCTTGCACCAAACATACACATCTTTGAATAGTGTAAATTTTATTTGGGAGCTATGTACATATGAAATGTTAGAATTTGCATGCCTTTGGTATGTACAGGCTGCGTCAAGGAGAACATTTTTTCATGTTTCAAATGTATTTCATCTTGAATTTATTTTACATCTTTTATAGTTCATTTATTTTTAGTAGATCATCATTGGAAAGACTGATAAACTAAAGCCCCTTTAATTACTTGCTGCATGTAAACATCGATACTTCCTAAGCAGGTCATATCAAGGATTAATGAAAAAGAACTAAATGGATAGAACAGTTTGTCATGAATTGGACAATAAGTACAGTCGTTTGCAAAATTGGTGTTTTCCTCATAAATCACCAGGGGGCACTCTTTTCTAGCATATTATTTTTAACTGAGCAATTGAATAATTGTATTGTAGTTTGGAAAACTTGCAGCCTGTTACTGATTTCCAGGTGTGGAGTACTTAAAGAGTAAAGATTTCTTTCTTTTGTGACTTTGATTTTTATGTCTGATGCTTCATGCTAGTGTCATTAGAGAGGATGCTACAAATAGGTGCCAATTAGATGCTTTAGGCAGTAATGTTTCTGAAATAAAATATTGCCCCAATTTAGTCTCTTACAAGCTTTAACATATCACTGTTTGTCTGTGTTCATATTGAGGTTTCTGATCGGGTGGAGCGGAGGCTGCAGGAAATAGAGCGAGAGATGCGCACAGAAAGAGAGCTGGTGGAAAGACGGCAGGATCAGCTGGGACTGATGTCCTTACAGCTGCAGGAGGTTTGTGAGAAGCACTTTCTTGGAATATAAATCTTGAATTTGGGTAATTACTTAACCGATGTTTAAACAATTGTAATTCCTTAGTTGTTGCACCTGACAATATAATTAACCTATGTAAGAAGTAGTATAGAATATTGGTTAAATTCATTATATAGAATTAGACTTGCCTTATTTCATACTTGCTGTTTTTGTGAAGTTGCCCAAGTTTTTAAACTTTTTTAGGTCCTGCTTTCCTTTGTGGAAAGTGGAAATAATGTATGTGTACCCAGATCAGCACAAGCATACATAAGTTAGTGCTAGTCATTCACTTAGCATAGTGTGTGACATGTGCTCATAGCGTACTGACTGAGAATAAAATTACTCTGCTTAATTATTTTTGGGAATGGACTAAACCAACAGAGTGTGTGAGTGAGTGTGTGTGTGTGTGTGTGTGTGTGTGTGTGTTATCAAACTGTGGCTTGCAAGCCAAATCTGACTCACTCCTTTGGTAAGCATAATTTTATTGGAAAACAGCCATTCTTTTTATATGTATGTTATCCCTGGGTAATATGACAGAGTGGCAGTGTTGAGTAGTTATGACAGGAAACGTGTGCCCAAAAGGACTAAAGTATTAACAGCCTGGCCTCTTGCAGAAGTACTGTGCCAACTCCTGAGTTCGTTTATCATTAAACTCTCAATGGAGAATGTTAGCCTTCCCCTAGGTAATCTTTTTCTTCTTTTTTAAAATTTCTATTTTGTGATAAAATTAGAATAATTTATTGTTAAAATTAGAACAGTGTTGTTCTGATGTTCTTTTTGAGAATGTTGCAGATATAAAGCAAGTACTTTCAGATTTAAGTAATTTGTTATATATACTTTGTTCCTTATCGCAGTATAATAATCAAAATCAGGAAGTCAGTATCAGTATAATAGTAGGATTTGATCTACAGGTCATACAAATTTTGTCAGTAATGTTCTTTTCCATTCTAGTAAGAACATCCAAATTTAGGTGTGGCATTTAATTACGTTTCTTTAGTGTGCTTTAATGTGGAACAGTTTTTAGTTGTCATTTGTAATGGCTTTGCAGAGTCCTAGTTTATTTTATAGGAAGTATTTCATGTTGGGTTTATTAATGTTTTCTTGAGACTAGATTCAGGTCAGAGACTTTGAGCAGGAGACCAAGCTAACTGTTGTTCCATCCTTTCCAAAGTATCACGTCAGAAGTCATGTTGTGTTGATTGGTCACATTGCTGGTGAAGACTGAACATTTGGTGACTGCGTTGGCTGCCAAGTTTTTTTTATTATAAAGTTACTATTCTTTTAAATTTTTATTTTATGAGGAGACTCAAGACTTGAAAATACTTTTTCTTTTAGAAAAAATCATACTATCACCTATTACTTTTACCATCTGTTTTGATTTTGACCTGAAACAGTTATTATTGTAAGTGAAACCAAATTCTCATTTTTAAAAGATCCATTTTTTCTTCTACATTTATGGACTCTTACTGTATGGAAGATTTTTACATTGGTGTGGGTGCATGCATTCTAGCTATATTGGTTATATTTCATTATTCTCCTTTTCAAAAATTAGTTTGTTGAACTTTCTTCATTTCTTGGACTTATAAATAAAATGTAAAAGTTAAAAACAAAAGGAAAATCAAAAGATTAAATACAATTAAAAACTTTTCTCTTTTAAACAGTTTTTTTTCTTGAACATTTCTAAAGATATACTAATATGCACTTTCAGATCATTTTTATCAATTGATGGTTTTTTTTTAAGTATTAAGAGACACTGTCTATTCAAAATTAGGACAGAAATTGCAGCCTGAAATTATAATGTTATTTGAAAGAAAAATCTGCTTTTGATTTTTAAAATTTCATTTTTCTCCATTTCATAAAAGGAGGCATACCCTTGTTAGTTGGTAATTACTTATAAGAGGATACTTTGTTGAATAATTAGATACAGCATGTGGGTAGCCTTTTTTTTTAACCTTGATTTTTATACATTTGTTCTCAAAGCAAATTACATCTGGTGAGGATCAGAATAGTACTGAAGACACAATTGTTCTTTTTTGCAAGAGAAAATTAGAGAAATTTTCTGTACTTTTTTCCTCTCTTTGCAGAATGCACAAAATTACAAAGAGAGGAAAGGAAGATTACTTCCCACCCCTATTCTTGAGAAACCAATGCCTCAGTATTTGCATTGTAATTGTCAATTTGACTAAAAGCTAGAGCTGTGATTTGGAATTCCATCTCTGACATTACAATAGAGGATCGTGGTTGATTAGAAATGTTTAATTTCATATTTTGTCACTTTAATATAAGCAATGACCTATATGTTTTTAAAAGGTGGTTTTGGATTATAAACAGTGAGGTGGAAAGTTGAAAAGATTTAGGCATTTTCCTGCATGCAAGTTAAATGGCTTATCTGGAAAGGTCATGTTTAAGGAGAGAGGATGCTTTGTTTTCTTTTTCATATTAAAAATACTTCTGGAAATTCTCATACTGTATGATAATATGTGTTTTGCTTCTTGCTGTGGTGAGAAATTGAATTCATGGGTAAGTAAGTGTGGACTGTTAGGTGCTGTGCTCTTTTGCCTCTTTCAACTATATATTTCATTGTTAGTGAAAATTATGACACGTGAAGGGTATTACAAGTTGGGAGAATTCATTAAAAATCCCAGCATGTCAAAGCTTTCTAGTTGTAAAGTCACATTCTAGGGAAGCAGTTTGTGGTTTTAGATGAGACCTGCTGCTTTTTAGTGATCTAAAGAAGTTCTTAGATCCAGGGAATTATGTCTGTTTTCATTTAATGAAAAACAGTGTTAATTATTGGAAATTGGGCAAGCAAAAGCCACTCTCCTTTTTAAAATTTATTAAGGAATTATTTACTCTTTGTTGCTTTTTTCTTGACCTGAACACTGAATGCTAGCGAGGGCATGGGCACTGTGGAATCTACTTCCACAATGACTCTGCTCAAGTCAGGTGAATGCTTGGTTTTAACTTAGTAATGATCTTCACTAGCAACCAGATCTCGTATATCATGCTGTAAATACCCAGTTTTGTAGAGGTGTCTTCTGTAGGAGAGATGAGATTTTTTTTAACATAGGTTGTAGAATAATATTCTTTTTAAATCTCATCAGTGTGGAGTAATTATTGTAGTACCTTAAACTTTTAAAAATCAAATTTAAATGTCAGTACTTCTTTGTTGAACCATTATGGAAACAAAATTTCCTTAACATTTGGATATATCTGTACATCATAAGCCCCTTTTTATCAAATACCTCCTAGTAATCTAACTTCATGACCTGTATTTAGTGGACTGGGACTAAGCCTGATAGATACTAGTGTTAGGAAGGAGGTAATTATTTTATAAGCATAGATCACTGTTTTTTTTTTTTTTTTAACTCAGCTTCACATTTCATATGAAACCTTTGCTTGGATATACATCTTAGAAATTTCTGACAATTTTTTAAAAATTAGATGTGGGGCTCTGGGATGACCATTTGTTTGCAGGGAGCAAAGGGCCATGAGGCAGGCAGGACCTCAGTATTTGTTGATCTTTGGG
>NW_004524583.1:5649950-5650565 GCF_000260255.1 Octodon degus
TGTTGGGTTTTTTAAAAAAGAGATGGGACCAGTGGCTTTCAGTCTGTGTTACAGTAAAAACTAGATTATATGAAGGTTATTAATAAAATAAGGTGATATGGAGAAAATTAAGGTGATTTTTTTTTCAAAAATTTTCATCTTTTAACATCAGTACCAAGTTTTAAAAACCTAATGAAGAAGTAGTTATTGATTCCTGCACAGAAATGTAATTGTGTCTCCAGAGAAGCTGAGTAATGTGGATACTTCATTAAAAAAAAAAAATCCTTGGTACTGTTTATTCACGTATTTTTTTTTTTGGACTCATTGAGGGAGATGCTTCCACGGAGCCAAGGATATTGTTCTGATGTCTTTCAAACAATGTTAGCTTCTCCCTTGAGACTTTGATGGGGAAGCAGAGGAGAGCATAGTCAGGAAAATGCTTGACTTGGCCTCATTAATCCCTTTGTTGAACTTTAGACTCTCCTATTGTGAACATGCAGGTCTTTCGAAGGCCGAGAGATTTGGAACACACTTTTCACTTACTTTTCCAAGGCTGAATTAAAAAAAGCCCTCTTGCTAATCATTCTCTTAAGCTCGCCTCTTTGCATGGCTTACTGCTGTACTTTTCATAGGTAC
>NW_004524583.1:5651380-5652660 GCF_000260255.1 Octodon degus
AAGAAAAGAGAAAACAATAAAAACTGGTGTAAAATTTCAAAACAAGATTGTAAGAGTAACAATGGTTAATACATTGCATATTTTTGTCTTCAAAGTAGCTGATCATCTTACAAGATACAGCCATTAAAATTGATCAAACAATATAGGTATAAACCTTTCTTTTAAATGAACTAATAGTAGTTAGTAGTATAATAATCTTAATTGTGTATGTGTTATTTTTCCTTTACCCTTCCTTCTCTTGTCTTCCCCCATGCTACTTTCTTTCCTTTTGAACAGTTTCTTCCCATTAAATGTAAAATATCTATTTTATGTTTTGGATCTTATTCCCCCCCCCCTTTTTTTTTTAGCTTGAGTTCTTTTCTTTTCTTTCTTTATCTTATTTACTCTTTCGGCTTCTTACCCTAGGGAGAAAAAGCTTCTTTACACATGGAAGACTGATCCATTTCACTTCTGAGTATGTCTCAAGTTGCATTGATTTCCCTATTTATTCTTTATAGCTGTGTAATGCTCCATTGTATAAAAAGATAAACTCCATTGTATGTCTTTTTTATGCATTCCTCAGTCAGTGGGCATTTGGGTTGTGTCCAAGATTTAGCTATTACAAATTATGCTACTAAAAACAAGGGTGCACATACATTGCTGTGGTATGATGTTTTTAATTCTTCTAGAAAACAGCCCAACAAGGGAATAGATGGGTCAAAAGGGATCTGCAATCCTAGTTTTCTGAGGAATCTCCACCTTGATTTCTAAAGTGGTTACACCAGTCTATATTTCCAGCAACAGTGGAGAAGGGTCCCTTTTTTCCCACAGCTCATCTTTGTTATTGGTTCATATTTTGGTGGAATCTCAGTATTGTTTTAATTTGCCTTTCTTGAATGACCAGTGATATTGAACATTTTTTCATATATTTGCTTGCTATTTGTATTTCTTCATCTGAAGAATTTGAATTTCATCATTTGAATTTCTTATCTGCAAGGGTGTGTTCATCTCAGAAGCTCTTTTTTGGATTTAGTCTTTGAATTTGATTGTCTGATATTTAGATATAAAGCCTTCGAGGGAAAATTACCTAAAATATTTCCTACTATGTGAGTTGTGCTTTCTTTCTGTTGGTGATTTCTTTTGATGTCCAAAAGCTAATAAAATGAGATACCAATTTGTTGATTCTTCTCATTTTCATCTTATTTATTTATTTATTTTGGTGGAACTGAGGATTGAACTCAGGCCCTTGTGCTTGCCAGGCAAGTGTTATTCTACTGAGCCATCTCCCTGGCCCTTTTTTT
>NW_004524583.1:5654385-5658017 GCF_000260255.1 Octodon degus
ATAATTTTAAGTGAGGGATTGTGATGCCTCCTGCCTCTCCTTTGTTATGCAGGATTGTTTTAGCTATTCTAGGCCTCTTCTGGTTTATGATGAATTTTTGAAATACTCTTTCTAGATCTGTGAAGTACACTCATGGCATTTTGACTGGGATTACATTGAATCTGCATAACAATTTGGTAGTATGATCATTTTCACAGTGTTGTTTCTTCTTATCCAGGAGCAAGGAATAGCTTTATGTTTTCTGAAAACCTTTCCTTATCTCTTTTTCTAGAATACTATAATTTTTGCTGTATAAATCTTTTACTTCCTTTTGGGAAATTGATCCTAAGTATGTCATTTTTTTGGTGTTACTGTGAAAAGCAGAGTTTCCATAATTTCTTTCTTTCTTTTTTTTTTTTTTTGCGGAACCGGGGATTGAACTCAGACCCTTGCGCTTCCCAGGCAAGCGCTTAATCTACTGAGCCATCTCCCCGGCTCCTATAATTTCTTTCTTGGTGCGTTTGTTTTGTTATAGAAGTTCTATTCATCTTTGAGTGTTGACTTTGTATCCTGTTATGCTACTGAATTTGGTTATTACATCTGCATGTCTCTTGAATCTAGGTTCTTGCATTTGCCAGGTAGGCACTTAGAGTGTCAAGCTATCTCACCAGCCCTGGATTTTGTTTATATTCATGGTTATATCTGATATGTATAGGCTTATCTTTGTCATGTTGTTTTCTATTGTAGGATCTCAACTTTGTTCTCTGTGTAATTGCTTGCTGTGCTTGGTAGTTCTCTTCTGTGTTGTTCTTGAAGTTGTTATCATCTTTGTCTCTTTGTAAACTATCTGTCAGTACTCTTATAGGGTTGGTTTTGTTGATATGAAGTTTTTCAGTTCTTTGTCATGGAAATGTCTTATGTGTCCATTAAATTTAATAGATACTTTTGCAAGGTACATCAATCTGGGTTGGAGGTTGTTTTCTTTCAGGACCTGAAATATCTCACTCCAAGCTCTTCTTGATTTGATGGTTTGTGTTGAGAAATCTGCTGTGATTTTTGATGGGCTTTCCCTTTAAGTGATCTGTTATTCTAACAGCTTTTAATATTCAGTTATTTTGCGCGTTTTCTGGTGTCTTGATTGTTATGTGTCTGGGTGACAATTTATTTTGATTATGGCTAGTTGGAGTTCTATATGCCTCACTTCTCTGTATGTCATATTCTTTTGCCATGCTTGGGAAATTTCTGCTAGTACTTCTTCAAACAGACTTTATGTCATTTGCATTATCTGCAGCTGTTTCGTTGGTACCTATTCGTCATGTATTACTTTTCTTTGCATTATCTTTTAACTGTTGTGTTATTTCCTGGTTCCTTGTTATTAAGAGATCTTTCATGTTCACTAGCTGCAGTGCTATCTTCAAGGTTTGAAATTCTACCTTCTGCTTTGTTCAAGCAGTTTTGGCAGCTTTTAATGGAATTCTTAATGTCCTAGATGTCTGTTTGAATCTGTTTCATGCATTCCAGTTCTTTGTGTATTGTTTATTCAGTGTTTCCATAATTTTTCTACTTGCTTTTGTTTTTTTATATATGTGTCTTCTTTAGATGTGTTGAGTAATTCTTTCATGATTGTTGTCATTTCCTTTTTTACCTGAGAGATAACTTCTGATCTGATTTCCCTCATAGCCTGATGGAGTTGTTTCTTTACTTCAGTTGCTATCATCTCAGAAGGTTCAGATATGTGACTTACAAATTTTTCTATGATCATGTTTCCTGGGCTTGTTTTACATGGGCTACAGGTCTGTGATTCCCTTTTGTTCTTTCCTTTTGTCACTTTTGATTTTTCTTTTTGGATGTAGGGTCTTGTTACACAGTTCTGAGCTTGTAGTGATCCTCTTGTCTCAGCTTATCTAGTGCTGGGATTATACACATGTGCCACCATGCCCAGTCATACTTGTCCGGCAAGTGCTTATGTCACTGAGCTATCTCCCTAACTTGCTTTTGTCATTTTTGAAACCCCTGATGTCCTCCCTAACTCTGCAGTGATGGTAGGAGTGTGGGGTGTGAGCAAGGTTTTCAGGAAAGTTTGAGGGCATGGTAGACTCACCAAAGTTCCCACTGTGAGAGGTTCAATATGACTTCCATCGCAGTGGATAGGGCAGGGCCAAACCACAGCTTGAGAATGATCCTGGGATGATTAGTGCAGGCTGAAGTTGTTTAAGGCTCTCTTGATGGTGTGTTGGCACAGGGTAGGGTTCACTAAGGCTCATGCAGGCCCCTGTGGTAGTCTTTTGGGCACCAGGTTTTTGGTCCCTGCCATAGTGTTTCTGAGTGATGAGGAGTTCCTGGGGGTCAGCTGAGCTCTGACAAGAGTGAGGGGGCTTCTGGCTAGGCCCATCAAGTCTCTCAGCAGTCTTACCAGTGAGGATGATGGCCAGGACTGAGAGGAACTCCATCAGTTAGGAGGGGTATGAAGTTAGGCCTTCCAGGTCTCTCTGGCAGTCTTCGGGGTCAGGATGGGTGGCCAGGACTCAGAAGAACTCTGGCTACTGTGGCGGAGGGGAGTAGGGGGCTAGGCCTACCGGGTTTCCCTGGCAGTATTCAGTACAAGGATGGGTGGCTGAGACACAGAAGAACTCCAGCGATAGAGGGTGGGGAAGATGTTGATTCTTTGAAGTGTTTCCCGTGCAGTTTGGTTTTTGTTCATGAAGTCTCTGCCTATACCTATGTCTTCAAGATTTGTACCTACTTGAAGAGATTCAAGTAGATTTAGGTTTTCTGTTTTAATATTTAAAGATTTGATCCATTTAGACCTTAGTTTAGTGCATGGTGATAGAGATGGGTCTAGTTTTAGTCTTTGGCATCTAGACAGCCAGTTTTTTCAGCACCATTGATTATAGAGGCTTTTTTCCTGTGAACATGTTTGATCCTTTTGTCAATGATAGGTGGCCAAATATGTTTGTAGTTGTGTTTGCATCTTCTAATCTGTTTCACTGGTCCTCAGGTCTTATTTTTTTTTTGCCAGTACCATGCTGATTTTTGTGATGTAGTTAAACCATCATTATTCACAGATGACATGATGCTGTCTTCCAAGACGACCCCAAAAATTCCACCAAAAGATCCTAGAGTTAACAGCAACTTTAGTTGCATAACTGGATACAAAGTCAACACTCAAAAATTAGTAGCATTCCTGTATACAACAAACTCACTGAGGGAGAAAATAGGGAAAGCATAATATTCACCATAGCATCCAAACAAAAAAATTCTTAGAAATCAATCTAAACAAGCAAGTGAAACATGTATATATTAAAAATTATAATACTCTGCAAAAGGAGATCAAAGAGGCTGTCATTATGGAGAGAGAGAGACAGACAGAGACAGAAACAGAGAGAGAGACACAAAGAGATTGTTGAGGATTTACTGGGGTAAGACAGACATAAAATTTGATTTAAAAAATAGGTAAATATTATGGTAATGCAAAAATACCCTAAATACCCAAATTAGTATAAAATTCTAGGTAAAATATCAAAATTAGAAGAAAGAGAACTTCAGGAACTTGACCCAGATGGTTGGTTATTATTTATTTTTGTTTGCTTTTATCACACTGTATATGATTGTTCACTGAACTCTTCCTTCCTTTTTTTTTTTTTTTTTTTTTT
>NW_004524583.1:5659174-5660756 GCF_000260255.1 Octodon degus
TGGATAAACACATGTAAACTATATACCTTTAGTTTTAATAAGATCTTTTGCATACTTTTAATAGGCCTTTTTACATGTTATTTTTCCCCTTCACTAGTGCTAGTAGGTGCACTTCCAACTTCATATTTTATTGTCACCAATATACATTATAACGTCAGATATGTCACCAAATTACTTTTCCCGAAAGGTTCGACACGTCACATTTCTTTCTGCAGTGGTTGATGGTGGCCCTCTTCCCAATTCTTCATTCTTACTGGTATTGCTGAACAGGAATTAGATGCTGGGCCTGCTGATGCCCAGTAGGTAACCAGAGGCTACGGTGCAGCTTGCCCTCTCTGCCTTCATTTTTCTATCTGTTTTCTTTATTCCATTAAAAATTTGGGCCAGAACCCTGCTCAGCGCTGAATGTAGACCTGTTAATCACTTATGGGGTTTCTGTCTCAAACCTGGCAGTACAAAGTTCAGTAGCCATGAATTTACCTATCCTGACTCATCCTCCAGCAGAGCTGGGGAAGAAGGGAGTCAGCACTCTGGGAGGCTGAGGCAGGTGGGTCACAAGCTTGACAGAGTCTGGACAGCAGCGACAATGGAGGACCCTGGTGATACAGTGTACCATGCAGGCACTGGGTTTGGTTTCTAGTACAGAAGGAAAAAAAAAATGACTGGTGAAGTAATTTTGGGGATTTATAGGTCATTCATTTTCTAGTTTTTACAGCCTCCTGTTCCAGATTCTGTGGAGTGATGCTTAGCAGGCTCCAATCATTGTCCTAAACCTGCAGTCACATTGGATCCTAGGAAAAGGATCTAGGAAAGGCAGAGCTTCAAAGAACACCCCTGTTTGAGGCCACCCCATCTGTAGCAGTTACACAGGAAACCAGGGCTGCCCCTATGGAGCCCTTGTCTCCTAGGGGGATGATGGATGTCCCGAGCTCTGCAGAGCTGGTGGTGACACCAGTGAACCAGGCCATCCTGACCGGGGTTACGCACCCTGGCGGCTGTGCAAACTCCCAGCCCTTGTTTTTGTTCACTTCTCTGGCAAGTCTCGAAGTTCCAGTCAGCCCCTCCAGGATGGGTCTTGAACCTCTTTTTTTTTTTTTTTTTTCAAAACCGGGAATTGAACTCAGGGCCTTGCGATTGCTAGGCAAGTGCTTATTCTACTGAGCTATCTCTTGAACCTCCTTATCTGTCCTTCCCGCATCGATTAGGGCTCTTTTCCTGACACTTATCCCTGCTCCACTCCTTGCTTGGCATTTTTGGTTGAGTGGCTGAGCCTGAAGTTTTGGAATATAGAAACTGAGCTTTTTGCCCTAAAGAAGGAGGGCCATAGTAGTTGGTACAGCTCTTTAAAACTGGTGCCATGCCAATGGGTATGAGGTGTGAGTGCATCCTTAGGTGTACTTTTTTATTTTTAGTGAATTTAGATGGCCTTTTCATATATTTGTTTGTAGAATTGCATTTGTGCTTGTATAGATTATGTATTTTTTTTCCATAATTTTATTGATAAACAAATAGCAATGAGACAGTTTCAAATCAAATTGGTAAGACAGTTTCAATAATTAACACATTGTATACATTCTTCCTA
>NW_004524583.1:5665063-5666465 GCF_000260255.1 Octodon degus
TTGCAAGGCTCCTCCTGCTGGGATTCCAGGTGTGTGCTACCATGCCCTGCCCGATCTTCAGTTTTATAGTTTGAAGTTATAGATTATATTTCCATTCTTTTGGTAGCTATTGTAAAAACCTGTAACCTGTGCAGTCATTGGGGTCCTGGGAGGGGACGACAGGAGTTTAAGAAAATAGACAAAGCTGGGACCAGGTGGGACCTGTCTTGTCTGATGGAGAGGCAGCCAAAACCCAGTACAGTCTGTGTCTTTACTTATATATAGTAAAAAGGGGTGGGGGGAGAAGCGCACAATGGAGCCTAAATGCAGGGCCCGGTGTTTTGCCGAGAACACTGAAAGTGAACCGTTCTGAGGGCTGTCTGTGCTGTAGTTCACAGGGAGGAACACCAGGGCCAGACCCTGCTGCCCTGGCTTCGCTCCACTCCAGGGAGCTCGCTGACCTTTAGCTCATCTGTGGCTCAGCTGCCCCCTCCGCTAAAATTTAATGAACTTACTTAGCTGTAAGTATCCCAAGAAACCTGTATCCTAACCATAGTTTCTTCTTATTGCTGTAGACATTTTTCTTCTGATCCGGTACACCCCATACCTTCTCACTGTGTGGACATTCTTGTTACCTGGTCAGTAACTTTCTTGTGCCTTCCTTTTGAAAATAGGCTCCTTTGCCCTGTTGCTGTCTATCGTATCACTTTATTTATAATAGTACCAAGCAAGTATAAGACCATAATTGTTGTGCATTGTCTCCTGCGTTACTGGGTCTTCCTCACTAGAAGGTGGGGGCTGTTGTCATGGTCTGCATCCACCTTCCTGGGTCTGGGCCTTGCAAGGTAGAGTTCCTCATGACGTAGGAGCCGCTTAGGGACTACTCACAGAGAGAATGAATATTGCTTTCAACTGGAGATAATCATGTAGCAGCACATAACTTTTTTTGGTAAAAATAATGTTTTTCACTCAAAGGTTTTTGTACATTTTATTTTTCTATTTTCATTCTTTCAAAGAAGAAAGTGCAGATAAACTGATTTTAACATTTTAAAAGTTGAATATATAATGGTTTAACTGATAGGATTAAGGTCATAGATGTACTTTAAGAATTCAATCGCAGAAAAAAAAAAAAAAAAAAAAAGAATTCAATCAGAGGACCAGGTATGGTTGCACATTTTGTAATCCCAGCACATTGAGTGGCTGAGGCAAGAAGATCCCAAGTTCAAACCCAGCCTGGGCAGTTTCAGAGACCCTGTCTCAAAAAATTAAAGACAAAAAACAAAGCAAAAGCAAAAAGAAACAAAACCCCCCTCCAAACCAAAACAAAATCCCCCCAATACAAAAAGATCAGATATGTAGCTCATTACAAGGGCCTGAGTTCAATGTTGAGTACAAAAAGAATTTAATCGATTAAAAATTTAAA
>NW_004524583.1:5666791-5669507 GCF_000260255.1 Octodon degus
TCTTTCTTTTTTCTTTCTTTCTTTCTTTCTTTCTTTCTTTCTTTCTTTCTTTCTTTCTTGCTGAGAACTGAATTCAAGGCCTTGTCCTGGTTAGGCAGACACTGTGCTGCTGAGCTGTAACCCGGCCGGTTTCTTTTTCTGAAAGAGTAATATTTTTGAAAGAATGTTAATTGAGCTCCATTACTGTGCACAAACTGTCTGTAAATGCTAATGGTTTTTGCTTTGAGAAATTGCAAATATTGGAAAAAAAGTTTTAAGAGACTTTGTAGTTTTTGAACCTTGCATTTCTATCCATGAAATGCAAAGTTCAAAAACCACAAAGGAGTAACGGTCCCCCCATCCCATGTCCCCTTATCCTCTCGGTCACATGCTTGGTACTGAAACCCTCATATAAGGTCGGCAAATTAAGGGGTATCCAACAATAAAACAAGTCAGAGTCAGAAGGTCACATGAAGATTTCAGATAACAAGTACCATTTGTTTCAAAAAGAAAAGACTGACTTACCCTCTAAATGCCTATCAAAAGAGAAATATTTAAATATATTATAGTGTGTCAATGATATGGAATACTATGCAATCATTGAAAACCCACATGCAAAGAATAATAAATACAATGATGATGAACATGAAAAAAAAAAAGACTTGGTAAATATGACTTTTTCCTGTGTTTTACTGCGTGTTTGTAAGGACAAAATCTTTTCAACTTAGATTTTTTGTATAATTTATATTCTGTTTCAAATTTAGTTGGTAGAAGTCATAGGTTCTATGCTTACTAGGGAATTACTATATCTTTTGGCCACTAGTCGTCAGTATTGAACCGTCAGTTGTGGCCTGCTAGAACTTGTTTATTAAAGCTGCCAAATTTATTTGAAGCCTGATTCTTTATAAAATATATATCCTTAGCATTTCAGTTTCTGAAATATACTTGGTGTAAATGTTGCAACTGAGACAGGTCTAATTACTTAACTATTTACTATTTTAAAACTACTATAAAAAATAAAATGGCAAATTGAATTTTACATATTAAGATAGGTGATGCATTTAATACTAACATTACAATTTTTGTGCCTTTTGCTAGTTTTTTTTTTATGCTTTCTAGTAAGGTATCGATCCCTGAAACCACCATGTCTTTCTGCCTTCCTCTGAAATAAACTAAATTTTATATATAATAAACCATAATTTGGTATGAGTTTACTTCATGAGACTAATATTTTCTCTTATTCTTTGCTACTTTTTAAATTTTAGAGCTGTGCTGAAGTGTCCCAAGGCACTTGCTCTAATTTTTTATCTTATATAGACCTAACTTCTTGTTCTTACTGATCGCTTTCTTTTCTCTAGTAATCATGCTATTTGTACCCTGTACAAACTGCTGATCTCAGTTTTTATCAGTTTCTACTGGTGTTTTAATGCTGTTAGATTTACTTCAGTTAATCTTGTTTTCCCCCTTTTTTAAAGCTCTCTTATGATTAATTGCATTTCTAGTTAGCTTATATTTCTATTGAATATCTTGAAGCTGATGTTTTTTTAATGATCAAAAAATGAGGAACTGCTTAGCTTACTTTTCATAATTTTCAGCATTCTGTGTTTAACTTGTAGAATAGTCCTTAGAGCTGTCACCTTATTATCTAATCATTTGATGGGACCTATATGGTAGTGAGAAAGAAGTTATACAGTTTCATGTTTTTTTCCTCAAAATGAGACCCTGAATCCTTGCTCGCCTGGCTATCGTGGATGGGAATAAAGTCATGGTAATGTTAAGGATTAGAGCCACACGCCTTGGAAAGCCTTGGTTCTCTGCAGTTCCAGCTTCCTGTTTTTTCTCCTTCTGAGCTATGAACTTGTTCAGAAAATTTTCAATCTTGTCCTTTGTGTAGTTCATCCAAATAGTAGTGGATATACTTCTTCTTGGTAATAAGTATACTTACATTTCATGTTTTCAACACTGCATGGTTGTCTTCTTTTCTTTCATTCTTCCCTTCTAGTCTTTTCACCATTCAATTTTGCCAGTTCTATTTTAAAAATGTTTCCTGAGCCGGAAGCTGTTTACCCTCTTGCTCTCGTCTGCTGGGGCCACTATAGTGGTTGCTGGGCTTCTGTTTGTCTAGTGATCCCCCACAGATCCAGGTAGCATTGTATCTTTTCAAAATCTTTTTTTTTTTTTTTTTTTTTTTGTGGACCAGGCATTGAACTCAGCCCTTTGCGCTTGCCAGGGAAGTGCTTATTCTACTGAGCCATCTCCCTGGCCCTCGAAATCCTTTTGATGGTTCTTTATCACATATAGGACGAAGACTAAAATATTTAAACTGTGCCGTTTTGCTCACATGAATTTTCTGTTGTTCTTCCTCATGCCAACGCTAGACCAATTGCACTGCTTCTTTTCTACATCATGGACATGCCATCTAGATACCTTCTGCCTTTGCACCCTCTATACCCAGAGCCAGGGGTTTTCAGCTCTGAAAGAGTTACATGGGTTATGCCCTTGTGTCAATCAGAACTCTGCTTCCTAAGTTAAAATATCGCTTCTGCATTCTTGGGCTTGTTTTGCTCTAATCTTTTTCCTTCATAACACTTTTTGTTACCTGTCACTTGTTTGTCCCTTTAATTGGAACACAGGTTTTATGAATATTAAGGACTGTTCTTTTGCTCGTTGTTGTGTCCCTAGCACATAGACCAGTGCTGGGCTGGGGAGATGGCTCAGTGGTCTAAAGCACCTACTT
>NW_004524583.1:5669611-5718482 GCF_000260255.1 Octodon degus
AAAAAAAAAAGACCAGTGCTGGCAAACCTCTGGCCTGTGTGTAAGCAGGCTATTTGTATCACTGGAAGTTTGAAATTGTTCTTGCACAGAGTAGGGGCCTAGTAAGTGTTTCTCAAATGAGTAAATGCATAAATGATTGAATTTTTCATACTGTACAAATAGATTTATAGCTAGTGAAATATTCATGTGGCCAATCGTAATATGTACCCACTGTGTGCTGGTAACTTTATAGTTACCTAGAGCACTGTCTTGCCTGTTTCGTTTCAGAGCTCTAAGTTTAGGTGGTGAAACAGGGATGCTAACAAGTATTTTAATTCAGTAAAAGCATGATTCCAGATTTGCTCTGTCTCTACAGAACTGTAGTTGGGAAGTAGTTACTGCTTATAGGTTCTGGGGCAAGCACGGTGGAAGAGACCATTCTTTTACTGAGACCTTGCATTTTCAAATTATTTTAGAAAGTTCTTTATGAGTGTGATTCTTCCCCATTGCTTGTTGCTACATGTTAAACACTTAACCAATCAATAGCCGAAACATTTAAATTCTGACTTATAGTGGTTTAGATTCACACCATTGCTTTTTGCCCTATCATTTTATGCCAAGCTAATTGTTTTCTTCCTTGCTTTATGTTTGTTACTTGTGAATTATTTTATTTTCTTGGCAAGGACAAAATAAATATTGTTCTTTGCAAGGTTGTGAAAGAACCATTAATATCAACCTTCTGCTTAAAAGGAAATGGATAGAAAAAAATAGTTGGCTATTATGAAATTTATATTTCAAAGGTGTTTGGACACTATTTTGCACAGCTTGAAATATGCAGGCTCAAAATGTATCATATTTTAAATCTTTTCCCCTTTTTTTTTTTGAATTTCTTTTTTTTTCCTCTTACCTCCTCTGTAAGGAGAGGAAAAGGTTCCTCTATGATCTGTTTTGTGATTCCAGATGACACTAAACAACTGTGTTATTCTTTCAGCAAGAGAGTTGTTTTTTCCCCCAGAAGTTCTAGAAAAACAGTTGAAAGATATTTTGGAGGATGTTTGTTTCAACTTTGTATTTGATTGTTGAGTTTCCACTAAGGTCAACCATTTTGAGTGGTATGTGGATATTATAGACCCAAATCTCTACAACTCATAATGTCTTTTTGTCATTGGATAATACCTGGCTGGATTAAATTATATTCCATTTTAATATTTCAGGGCCCTTATATTAAATAATGGTAAAACAAAAGTTGAGAATTTAGAAATACCCTATTTCATAGAAGTAGCATGCCAATTGCTAGCCCTTTCTTTAAGGTTATAAACTGATACTCAAGCTTTCCTAAATTCCTACCATGTCATTTCTGTCTAGTTAATGTTTATATTAACTGTATGTCTTTATTTTAACTTTATGTCTTTTTAGGGTTTTCATTTATTAGGAAAAATTGCTTGCAGCAACAAATTACTTAAAATTATATATATACTTGCAGTGCACTTTTTGCCTCCTTTGAGCTTTTTCTCTACAGTTTTATCTATATAAACTTACTCTATTTTTACTGCTTATTTATTTATTTTGATACAGGGTCTTACTGTGCAGCTCAGACTCCTAGTGACCCTTCTGTGTCAGCCTCCGCAGCGCTGAGATTACAGGCATATGCCACCACACCTGGCCTTGGTGGACAGCACAGGGTGTCCTGGGTTCTGGGGCCAGCATGGCATGCGGTACCAGGGATTGAATCCAGGATCTTGTGCTCGCAGGCATTTAGGCCACCGACCTTTCTCCTCAGCCCTGTTCAATTATTTTTGAAAAATGTATTTTTCATGATTTTTCTTTATTTAGTCAGTTTTCTTTTAGCTTCTTAGTTCTGATTCTTTAACCCCCCTCCCACCCTATCACTTTTGATTATGCTTCATTAGGTTCTTGAAGTGAGATTAATTATTATCTCTATGTTGGCCTTTCCTTTTTAATTTTGTAAGTATATATATGTGGATACTAGTATGAAACACCTTAAGTTCTGTTGGGAAATAGTGGATGTTTATATTATAAATCAGTATTCTTACTGTTGTGTGTGTCTGACACATTTTGTGTTCATACTGTACATTATTAGATCTCAAATTATTTAATCTCATATTTTATAGTGTGTACTTACTTGTTCTTGCTAATACTATCATTGTAAATTACAACAAATTAGGCCAGCATGGATCTGTGTGTGTCCCTTTTTGCAGCACCGTATGCAAATAGACATTTAGTGCTATTATGATGATGAAAAATGTCTGCTGCTCCTGGTACTGAACAGCTGCCTGACAATAGGCTGAGAGTTTTCTGTGTGCAAGACTTGTTTAATTTCCATGTCATGCTTTTCTTGAAGAGTAGAATGTTTCTGTGCACATTTTCAGTGAATTTATGCTAGACCATCTGCTTATAAAGTCCTTTTCCATCATTATCAATTAATATTTATTGGGCAACTACCGAGCATATAGTAATATTGTACAAACAAAGACGACTCTGCTACAGATGGATTTATTCACTGACTTAGTACTATTTTATTTTATTAGCAAATAAGAAAAAAAAAATCCCTCCAAAACTCAAAGGCATAAAATAACATCCTCTAGGTCTGAACAATGAAAGATGTTGTGTATTTTACAGGGCTTTCTGTTCAAAGATATAAAAATTAAAAAATTCTAAATTAAATTTCCATAATTATTCATAATCATCTGTTTGTCAACAATTTTAGTTCAGTGGCTCTGCACTTAGAAAGTCAAATAAAGTATCATGTTGCTTTGTATTTCTAATAAAACTATGGTTCTCTTTTTTGAGAGGAAACTACGTGGGTGAAAACAGACCTTTCACTGAAAAGCATTTGTTTTTTGATTCTGAAGAAAATCCTGGAAAGTGCACTTGTTGGGCTCACATTTAACTTTACTTGCAAGATTTTTATTAAGTAAAAGATTGCATAAAAATATAATCTGTTCCAGTAAAAGCAATGGCATTTTAGGGAATAATACTTATTACCATTGTTGTTTTTGAATTAAAGAAGTTAAAAGACTTTTATGTCTTTTCAGGCATCTCAACTTTTTATACAATAATTAAGGATTTGTTTTGCAGATTGGCAAATTTAATAACATTTGAAGAATGAAATACTGACATTGGTCAACAAGGGTTTATTTTTGAGTTATTTTCATAGTCATAGTAGTAGCTTTTTGCTGATTCAACCATGATCTCTGGCCTAGTTACTCTTCCATGTGGCCTTTGGCTAAGGTTTAGGGTAAAGATTATGGCCATGGAATAGAGCAAAGGAAATTGGCTTTCATGGTGATTGAACTCATGACCTTGTTTGGCTTCATTGGCAAACTCCACAAATACTAACATAGTGGAACTGATGTTCATTCCTTGGAGAAAATAGGTTAATAGGTTAGTAGTGTTCAAGTTCTACCACAGTAGTACCTATAAGAACACTTGGATTCCTGAAATAGTAAATAAGGAGAAGAAAAGCAAAGAAAGTCAAATAAAGTCAAATAAAGTATCATAAAGAAAAAAGCCATCTAGGCCATTCTCAAAGAGAAACTGAGTGTTATGCTAGAAAACCTCATGTACCTTTAAAGAACATTATTAAGTATTATGATCAGAAATAATTCTGATAACTTGTATTTAAATGATACTGGATATTACTGTATCTTGTGAAAAACTTGAGTAGTTGCCTCTTGTGACTTTACTTTTAATATGTTTATCATTTACATCTGAAAAATATACATTGTTCACTTGGCAGTACATAAACGTTTAACCTTCATCTTTGATTTCTTCAAAATTGGTGTGTCATCATTATAGTTTATATATTGGATTTCTTTTGACTTCCAGTGTGCAGTTCTATTTTTATTTATCAAAGTAGGTTTTTTGTTTCATTGTTTTAGTTATAGCTTTTGGTATAGAATTTTCTTGGTCATGGCTGAACAATTTCAGTAAAATCCACTGAGCCTGTTTTTGAGTTAGATATTGGTTTAGGGATTTAGAATGCATTGTTTTCTGCCTTGAAAAGAAACTTTTTTCCTGATTTTTGTTGGCACTGGTGATCTCCAACTGGATGAACTTAAAGGCTAAAATTTTCCATGACTTTAGCTACTTCTCATGGGGGAGGAAACTTAATTTTGTTCAGGAAAGAACAGAATTTAGAAATTCACAAAACTTGACAAAAGTAAAATCTATGTTAATTTAAGTAAGTAGTGTTAGTTCTAATAATAAAGTCCTGATATATTATATATTTATATTATCTGTCAAAATATTCATTAATCTGTTCATTTCTGATGATTTTGGAGCAATGTTAAGAGAATTTTTAGAGCTAGATACCAAAATTCACATATATCAGAAAAATTCTGGGGCCCGGGAGATAGCTCAGTAGAGTAAGTGCTTCCCTGGCAAGCACAAGGGCCTGAGTTCAATCCCCGGTTCTGAAAAAAAAAAAAAAAAAGAAAAAGAAAAATTCTGATTAAAATATTCATTATGGTGTTTTATACATGCTATGTAGTTAATAGTCCCCCCCCCCCCCATTTAGGACAGGATCTGCAGTTTCTACAGGGTCTCACTACTATATCGGACTAGTAGTGATTCTCCTGTTTTCCGCCTCCCAAGTGCTGGGATTACAGGCACGCATCACCACCTCTAGTCTCAATCGCATCTCAGCCTCCCTGCGGGTGGGGATGGCATGGCACTTCTGGTATTGAACCCCGGCTACTGTGCTCTGTTTAAGCTGATGCTTTAGTCCGCAGAGCTATCAGGCTGGCCCTAGTTAATAGTTTTTGTTTGATATGAAACATAACAAATATCCTAATGCTATCCAAAAATTTCAGTGTACAAAAAAAGAAATTTGTAATGTCAATTTTTAGATCATGTGGTCTAACTTGGATTAGAATCTCATATTCTGTGATGCTTAAAGTATTTGCTGACATTTTACTTTATACTTATATGAAAAATTTATGTTAAAAAGAGTAGTTATTGTCCAATTCTCAATGATACAACTTTTTTTATTTTCATTCCTGGGAAAAATATGATGTAACAGTATGGACCTTGAAGTATAATGATGCTGTCCTACTGTTTGATATGAACACAGACTTGTTTTTCTGTAATTTTGTGGTTTTACTAGTGAATCATCCACAAGTTCTAGCCCTTGTGACCAAAGTCACGCATTTGCAACACTGCTGATGATCAGGATGAGCTAGGAGAGTTTAGGTTCATTATTTTTCTCTGGGAATGTTAGTGGCCTGTGTGGGAGTTAACATGTGATCTTTATTTCCTTCCCATCCCATTATAACGAAGCTTGCTGGTCCATTTGAAACAGACAAAGGGCCTGTAACTCCCTGTTCTACATCTTTGAGTGTGTTATCTGATAGAGCCTCCTGATAAACATGTTTATTGTTAAAATTGTAGGGAGTTTTTATGGTTTGATGAGAGGGCTACACACATTTTCCATTCACCCTTTTTTCCATTGCCTAAAAGGAAAGGCTGATTTTTTTTTATTATATGTAACTGGGAGAATCATCTTCCTTTAAGAGCTACAGTAGTATAATACTCACTGTGATAGTCTTTTAAATGGAAATTGGCTCACTTAAAGAAAAAGAAAAATTTTTGTTATTAAAGATTTAAATGTGCCCCATAGACCCGCTAACAAGGCTCAGTGTTGTTGCTGTGATCTTAAAAATGTAAAAGACAATCTGAATTCTAGAGTGATAGCTTTATAGCTAAATGGCTCTTAAGAAAAAAAAAAAACAAGCTTTAAAGGGCAAAATAACATAATAATAGAAATTCATTGGCATGTGATGTTTTCCCCTCCTTTTATAACTGCTTTTACTGGGGCACTTTTAATATAATTCTGAGTTACTTGATCTAAGTCAAATGGAAAGGAAATCCAGTGTAAGCTCACACACTTAAAAACAGGTAGCAAATGAATTAACTAAGTGCATAAATGAAGGGCTTGTAGTTTTCATTCAGTTAACTTAAAATGTTTCTCTTTTCTTTTTTTAAAATTTATTTATTTATTTATGTGTGTGTGTGTGTGTGTGTGTGTGTGTGTGTGTGTGTGTGGTGTGGCCAGCTCAGCCCACCAGGGGGCGGGCTGGCTAGTATGTGGTGCTGGGGTAGTGAACCGCGGTCCCTGTGCTTTGCTAAGCTTGTTCTAAGTAGGTGCTTTAGACCACTGAGCCATCTCACCGGCCCCAAAATGTTTCTCTTTGAACATTATTTATTTTCAGAAGTTTAAATTATATTAATATATTGTCTTAGTTACTCTTCTCTCGTTGCTGGGACCAATACCCGACACTCAAAATGAAGGAAGGAAGGTTTATTTAGCTCACAGTCACTGGAGGCTTCAGTCCTTACTCAGCTGGGTCCAATGCAGAGCAGCACACAGCAGAAAGATAACCTTTCAAGGTGGAGGCAAAGAGCAAGAGCGCAAGGGAGGGGTAGCAGCAGCTCAAGCAGCTGGCTTCTCTTCCCACCTTACATTGTCATGCAGATTTCCTGCCCCAGGGCAGGGGCAGCTTCCACACCCACAGTAATCACAAACTCCAGAGGCTGCCCCAAGACTGCAGGAGGCTTTGGGGGGACACCTAGACACAAACCATAACATATATATTTAATAAGTCTTAAGAGTTAGGTTTTGTTGTCTTTCATGTTGAACTAGATAATGTTGAAAAATTGGTTCAGTATTGGTAGAATATTGCATCTGTATTACTGGTTTACTGACTCATGGTTTACAGGAGATGGAGGTATGGTTCAAACTTAATGGCATTGCTGATGGTATTGTAGAAGGGCAGTAACTGGGCTTGAATTGCTTCTCAGTACCTCGCTTTTGCTTCTCTTGCTGAAAACAATTGAATTTAAGTTTTTAGTGAGTAATATTTCTAAGACTTACAAATCCTTAGAGTAAAAAGAGGAAAAAAAATTAGTGTTAAAGTTGCAGGCAGTAAGTAGTTCTGTAACAGAAGAGTGTATTGTTTTGGAAAAGCAATCATAAAGCAAAATTTATTCTATGTAATCAGGTGTTGAAAAGTGAATAGTGAAGAAAAAGAAGTAGTGTAAGTTTATTGTAGTGTATTCTTACAAATTCAAGAGAATTAAAGGTTCTTTTTTTTTTTTTTTTGGCTGAACCAGGGATTGAACTCAGCCCTTTGCACTTGCCAGGCAAGCGCTTATTCTACTGAGCCATCTCCCTGGCCCCCTAAAGGTTCCATTTTGTATTATGTATATAATTTGAATTTTCAAAATAATAGTTAATTTTCAAGAGTTTGTATATATTTGGCATAATTCAGTATAATAGTAAACATAATTTGATTAAAGTTCATCATTGATTTTTATTTAACACCAAGCAAAATGATTAATATTTATATTACTTATGATAAATTAATATTACAATAAAATCTATTAGTATGAAAAGGAAGATAATTACTTTCCATGCTGACCTTTAAGGGGAGTGGATCTTTTCAAGTGATGAATTCTTACCTTACAGGATGAGGGAAATTGAATGTCAGGTGTTGTTCTGGGTTTAGACATTGTTATGGTTTGTGTCTGATTGTGCTCCTAAAGCCTCACGCAGTCATAGAGCAGACTTCTAGACTTTGTGATTAATTCATGATCCAGTGCTGGGATTATAGGTGTAAGTGCTACTCCTGGGGCCTGGGGCGTATAGCCTGAATGCAACATAAGGGAGACAGACTTGCTCTCTGTTGCCATTGTTGCTTCCTCTCCTGTCTTTGCTCTTGCTGTTTTGCTGTTTTCCACCACCATGAACTGCTCCCCTGCCATGTGCCACTCTGCCTGGAGCCAGCTGAGTATGGTCTGAAGCCTCCACTAACTGTGAGCTAAATAAACCTTTCTTTCCTTAATTTTGAGTGTTGGATATTTTGTCCCAGCAATGACAGAATAGTAACTGAGACAGACATGCAAAACTTGTAACTCGGTTAGAGGCAAATAATGCTCCCTAATTCAGAAAGGAAGATTGCCAGCCTGAAGAGAAGGTTTGGAAGGTGCGGCAAAGTCCAACCATGAGGCTGAAGAGGATACAGGGAAGCAGAGAAGCACACTCTTCGGTGGAGGCCAGGAGAATTAAGGAAACTGACATGACATGTTTAGTGGACATTTATGAGTATGCTGTATCCCCTTAGAGAATCTCATGCAGATTTTAAGTTATATATTAATGTTTTTGAACACAGTATTTTGAAGCGTGTATAAAGACATTCACCATTTCACCTGTTGGTAGGCTGACCTCTGAGAACCTGTAAAGCCTGGTGGGGAAATTTTCAGGCTGAAAAAATATGCAACTTCTGTGATGTACTTCACAGATCTGGTCCTGGGCTAAAATATGGCTAACATTGGTGGATGAAAATGTATACCTGCATATTTTCAGTGTACATTCTATACAGTTTTTTGGTGGGTCTAACCTATATTTAGACTATTGGTTATTTTGAGATGAGATGAGTTCTTCCATTCAGTGGTGTTAAGCTTAATGATCATTTGCTAACAAATACAGTATGAAAGGCAAGCAAACTAACTGTAAGGCAGGAAAACTTGCTGATACCTTGTGTACCACCTTCCTGTATCAGGCATTTAGGGTTCATATCTTGATCCTGCACTGCAGTGCACTCAAAAGTATACTTTTAACTCTGTAGTATTCCCCTTTCTCAAATCGGTAAACTTTGTCTAATCATAGGAAGACCTCAAACAAACCCAAATTGAGGAACAGTCCATATCATAACTGATTAGTATTCTTTAGAAAAATTGATATCATCAAAGACAAGGTAAAACTAAGGAACAAGATGAAAGAAACAGAAATGCAGTGTAACATAAGAATTGGATATTGGAACAAAAATGATGTTAGTGGACAAACAAGTAACATATGAATGAAAGTTTAATACCTTAATGGTTTTTAAAAATATTTTAGTTTTGGTAAATGCTATTGTAGCAGATGTTAATTTTAGGGAAAGTTTAGTGAACGGACTGTAAGAACTTTGAGTTATCTTTATAGTTCTTCTATAAACCTTATATTACTTCAAAATAAAAAGATTTAAAAGCCATTCAGGAGAACTGTTTTTCCTCTATTGAAAAAAAAAAAACTAAAATGATAAGTTCTGAAAACAGGAAAAGGCTTATCTTTAAACATAAACATCTATTTTATATCATCAGTACACAGCATATAGTGCTTAAGAAAATGGGCAAATTCTGAAAAGCCTTCTGGCATCTGTAATTACCCAGTCTCTGAAGGACATGGGTAATTACAAGGTGGAGGCATAGATTATAAAGGAATATTTATTCATGTGTTCAGTAGCGTGCATTTACCACCTCATGTGTGCCAGGTTCTATCTTAGAAACAAAATGTGACTGTTACAAAGAAGTGCTTAACCTTTTGGAACTTGTACTATAAAGACTTACAAGCTTTTCTATTATTCCTAGAAATATAATCCTCTTGATAAATGAAGAATATTTTGAATCAAATAAAACCTTCAATGACTATTTTAGATGTCTGTTAAAATAAATAAGGATTGTTGTTTAGTTACTTTTCTGTGGTTGCTGAGACAAAAATACCTACCTTCTCAAATTAAGGTAGGAAAGGTTTATCAGCTCACAGTTTGTAGAGTTTCAGCTATAATCAGTGAACTACAAGGCAGGATAGTGTGGCGGAGGAGCAACAGTTTATGGCTGTGGAGAACAACAAAAGCACCCACAGCAAAAGGGTGAAGCAAGCCCCTTTTCCTCTCTTGTATTGTATGCAGGCTACTTGCCCTAGAGCAGTTAGAGTGCACACACTGCCAGGCCCAGTACTAGACGGTGAAGCAGCCACAAGCTAGATTGTGCCTCCTCCAAAAAGCCCACCTCATGTGGTAATAGAGTTCTGGGAACATCCAGACACAAATCGGAACAACTGTATGTTAATTAAATTATTTTTAATGTGCTTAATCAAAACAATCACTTGGAAATTGTTAACTTTCTTCTTTTTACAATGTTAAATGTATGATTTTAGAATAAAACTAAAGAACTTTGGTTTTTATGAATGCAAGTTTGCAGTACATAATGATTAGTTTCATTGTGAGGAATTGGTGCATATAACACATCTCAGTTCTTTTTTTCCCTCTTCCCTCCACCCTTTTAAGATGTTTTTCTTTTGGTAGAATCAGATACATACATTTTATTTATTTATGTATTTATAGTTTAGGGAAAGGTCTACAGGGTGTTCAGGGTCTCACTACTAGATCGGACTTGTAGTGATCCGCCCACCTGTTTACAGCCTCCCAAGAGCCACCATACCCAGTCTCAGTTGCTGTCTCAGCGTGCCCTGTGGATGAGGCTGGCGGGGCAGGCCTGGGGGATTGAACCCCTGGCCCCTGCACCTGCTTGCAGGCATTTTAATCTGTTGAGCTATTTGATCAGCCTCACATTTATTTATAAGTCCTTATTTATTTATAAGTCCTAATCAAGTTAATGATCATGAATGTAGATTAACAGCCAGACTAATAGACCAAAAAACATAAAAAAGCACATAAGACACTTATACTAAATTGAAGTATACTTTTAGATACATTGCCCATGCTGGATTGTAATAATGTTTTTCCTACTGTCTCTTATTTTGCACTTTATTAATATATTGTACCTCTCATATAAGAGAAACTGCTGTATTCAAGATTATGTGTCTGATTCACTTCTGTTTTCCTGCAAATGGCTTGAGTTTATCCTTCTTTATGGAAGATTAGTACTCCGTTGTATATACGTATCACGTTTTCTTTACCCATTCATCTATTGATGGACTTACAGGCTGTTTTCATGATTTAGCTATTATGAATTGTGATATGTACACAGCATTGTGACAGTATCTTTAATTCTTTTGGGAAGATATCTAGAAGGGAAGTAGTCAAATGGAATTTCTACTTTTAGATTTTTCAGAGCTCTCCACACTGATTTCCATAGTGATTGTACTGGTTTATATTCCTTCAAACAAAGAAGGGTCCATTTCTCTTGCAGCCTCTCAAGGATTTGTTATTATTTGATTTATTATTGCCAGCCATTCTTTCTGGAGTAAGTCAGAGTCTCACTGTTGTTTTGATTTGTATTTCTTGAATGGCCAGCAACTTTTAACATTTTTTTCATGTATTTATTGGCCATTTGTGCACTTTTTCATCTGAACAAGATTTATTTCAGATGGCCTTGTTACAAGAGTCTTTAAATTTTGAGGAGCATAATGTTTTTGAGTTCTTTATATATTCTAGATATTAGTCTTTTGTCTGAGGAGTATCTTATATATATTGTTTCTCATTCTGTGGGTTGTCTCTGCACTCTAGTTTAATTTTTGCTGCAAAGCTTTTTAATTTGATGTGATCCCATTTGTTGATTCTTGGTATTATTCCTTGTGCAACTAGAGCTGTGTTTAGAAAGTCTTTGCCTGTACATGTGTCTTCAAGAGTTTTACCTGTTTAATCTTCCAGGAGAATAAGTTTTTGTTTTGTTTTGAGATGAACTCTTGCTGTGTAGTTCAGGCTGGCCTTGAGCTCACTTTTGTAAGCCAGGCTGGTTTTGAACTCACAAGCATCCTCCTGCCTTGGTCTACCAAGTGCTGGGATTACAGGTGTGTGCCACCATGCCTGGCATGATATTTCTGTTTTAATATTTAGATCTTTGATTTTTTAAAAAAATATTTATTTATTTTTTAGTTTCATGCATGTTGTGAGATAATGGATGTAAGTGTCAATCTTTGGCATATAGGTAACCACTTCTTCCAGCATTGTTTGGTAAACAGTCTGTCTTTTCTCCAGCAAAAGAATGTGGCCCCCTTGTTAAAAATAAGGTAGCTGAATATGCCTGAGCGTGTTTCTCTACCCTGTACTCTGTTCCATTGATCTCCAAACCTGTTTTTTTTTTCCAATACCATGCTGTTTTTATTATTGTAGCTTTGTAGTACAGTATATAATTTGAAGTTAAGGATTGTGATGCCCACTGCATTGCTTTTTTTGTCTAGAATTGCTTTTGCTGCTCTAGGTCCCTGTGAATTATAGGTTTGCTTTTTCTAGTTCTGTGTAGAATGATATTGTTATTGTTACTGGGTTGGCATTAAATCTATTTAATAGTTTTGAAGGTAAAGCCATTTTCACATTATTGGTTCTGTCTATACAAGAACAGTGGGTGAAATATCTTTGCATTTTCTGTTTCATACTTGAAATCATGGGAAAAGAAAGAGATGGATTTATTCCTGTTTATTAACCAGAAAAATTCTTCACTCAAGAATTTGGGAGGTTTAAATTAAACTCAATAAGCAGAGGACAGAGTAGTAGACCATCTGAGGCATGAATAAAACCACAAGAGAGATCATTTCATATGAACAACTATGAGTTAGAGGTTTTAGAATCTTCTGAGATGGACTTCAAATTGGAAGAGAATAGCTCTGGTGTGTGGGACAATCCTTTATTTTGAGGTGTTTATTCCTTTTGTTTTCTTCATGTTGTGGCTTCCAGCCATCTCTCTTGGCCTGGATGAGCCTTTACTGCATGAATAACAGATTATGTACTTTTTACATTATACATATACTAATTATGTATAACTTAAAAAAAAGTAAGACAGGTGGGAATGATGATGCTGTAAAAAAAAGTTCTGTTTTACAGAATGAGTTGATGAAACAGTGCATGTAAACAGTGTAGTAAAAAATACCTTTTTACATTTCTCTTACACACACACACACACACACACACACACACACACACACATTCTATCCCTGTGTAGGGAACAGACTAAAGGATCATGGGAAATAATAAAGATGTCAGCTATGATTTTAAAATTTCTAGGATTTTGATTAGAAAAAATGTATAAACATCCCTCCAGCTGAAATTGATTAAGCTATACATACGGAAAGATTGTTAAAATTCCACTTACCATATAATCAAGAACATTTGATAAGTACCTGAAAGGAATTATCATTTTAATAATAATAATGTTGACTTTTATCACACATTTGTTGTGTGCCAGGTATTAATCCATGTGCTTGCTAAGTATCAAAATGTTTATCCTTCAACCATCCCGGTAAGGTTGGTATTATAATTTCAACATGGAGAGTCAGTGCAATTCAGTGACTAAGAAGCAAGTCCAAAAATTTACATCTTGTCTTCATCATTACATGAATAATTTGGGCAAGTTATTGAACTTCTTGTGCGTCAGTATTCTTCTTAATAATAACTTAATGCAGTTATGAAGATTACATGTATGCATTTAATACATATTATGAATTTATTTAATATATTTAAACATAATGCCTGTATATGCTAAAGGCTGTAAATGTACTATAGTCAGATCCAAATTATTATTTTAAAATACCTTTCTGCCTATTTTGCTCTGTCAGAGCGAACTCATCTCTATGTGTGTATTAATAGTCCCTAGAGCAGTTAAATCTAACTCATAACCTCAACCTCAATCTTTATATAGTTGATAGACATAGGAAGTATTTAATATGTAGTTTAATGAAATTGATTATGTTTCTATTTATCAAAGCATGTTTTAAAATATTTTGCAGTTTCTGTACAAATTTGGTTTTGGTTGATCTGGTTGGAAAAGATTTCAAGCAGTTTTGCCTTTTTGATTTGTGTGGACTTTACACATATACCTACCTATGTCTAACTACCAATTTTGCCAAAAAATTTTTAAAAATTAGTATACCTCTTACATACTTAAAAGACACCTGAACTGTAAATTTTTCCTTAAACTCAGTTCTATGTTAACATAGAAATAAAGCACACAAAATTTTGTGGTTAACTTTCGAAATACATGTTTTCCTGAAGATCTTCTTTTTCATTTTATTAAAGAGGACAATCTGTAGAAATGAATGCCTTCTTTTCTATACATGAAGTATAGTGTGAGTAGTCACTTTTTGTTGTGAAGAAAATGTGTTATATATATTGATGTACAATATGTCCGTTTTTTTCTGTAGTGTGGACATTCTCTTTGAGAATTTGAAAAACTAGTTGGGTAGATTTTGTTGTTATGTCTAAATAATTCAGCAGATTATATATGTAACTAAGATTATCTAGTATTATTTTAGTTAGGCAGTAAGTTTTGTTTTCAAAGCAACTGTTAGTTATGTAGGCTCTCTAAATGTGTAGCAAGATGCCCAAAGACTGGGAAGGGGATGAAACTTCCGTAGAAAGTGATTAGAAAGATCAAGAAATTGAAGTATTCTTATAGCTTCAATGAAGGAACAGATTGCAATTCATTTATAGATTCTGTGCAACTCCTAACAGTAGACTCCCCAGCCTTCTCTTAGTAAATCCCAGTAGTGACTTTTAGTTTTATACACATTCTGGTATAATATATTACCTTCCATCTCTTTCATTATAGGTATTGAGGAAACAAGAAGCTAAAGCAGAAGAGAATGAGGGAATAATCAAAAATAAACTAAGACAAACTGAAACTGAGAAGAGTCAAGTAAGATACTGAATTCTTTTTTTGGGGGAAGGGTTACTAAGAATCAAAACTCAAGACCTTGTGCTTGCCAGAGAGGTGGTATGCACTGAGCTATATTGTTGGCTAATTATTGAATATTATCTTTCAAATAATAATGTGGTTTCATTTAATAAGATCTGTTGTGAGGTGTTTTTGTTGTTGTGAGCTTTGAAACATTTAATTTCTATGTGTTTATGAAGTTCTTGTAGTTTATTTTGCCATTGATTTCCTATTTCATTGCTGTGTGGTCTAATAACATTCATGGAATAATTTTGATCTCTATACATTTATTTAAGCAGGGTCTATGAACTAGTATGTGGTTTGTTTTATAGAATGTCCTGTGTGCAGCTGAGAAGAATATGTATTCTGATGTTAAAGGGTAGAACACTCTGTAGACACCTACTAAATATATTTGTTAAAAACTTTGGTTCTTTTTTTAATATTTTAGTGTTGATTTTTTTTGTCTAGCTGATATATATGACAGAATTGAGGCCCCCATTACAGTTGTATTAGTGGCCATTTGATTTTTAATGTTGATTAACATATTTGTTTTATATAGTTGGGTGCACTCGTATTTGGTGAAAATGTATTTATTGTTATTTCCTCCTTTAGGATTGTTCCCTTTACAAGGATGCAGTGACCTTTCTTTTGATCACTCTTTGCTTGAAATTCACTTTGTCTGCAAATAGAATATCTACTTTTGCTTCTTGTGTTTCTGGATATTTGTTATATGGAAGAATGTTTTCCATCCTTTGGCTTTCACTGTATGAATTTCTTTTTGAATTAAATGTGCTTCTTGTATGCAACACATATTGTTGGTTGTTGCTTCTTGATCTATTCTGCCAGTCTCTTTTTTTAAAAAATGTATTTAGTACAGGGTCTATAAGGTCTCACTGTGCAGATTGGCCTCTTAGTGATCCTCCTGTTTTTAGTTCCCCAAGGACTGGGATTATAGGTGTGCACCGCCACACCCAGTCTCTTTCGCCATCTCTGGGCGCCCTGGGAGTGGGGCTGGCATGGATTGAACCCTGGTCCCTGCATTTTCCTAAGCAGGTCCTTTAATCTGTTGAGCTATCTGGTTGGCCCTCTAGTCTCTTTCTTTTTTTTTCTTTTTCTTTTTTTAAGTAATTTATTCAAATCTCAACTTACTTGAAGAATCATTTAAAATCAGGTCACAAGTAATACTTACTGAAATATAATTTGGTGTAAATACAATACAGTGTCCAAAATTTTAATCAAATTTTTGTCATGAGATATAATATATATTTATTTATTTTATTAATTTTATTGAGAAACAGTGAGACAGTTTCAAAACAGGTTAGTAGGACAGTTTCAATAATTAATACATTCATATTGTTGTCTTCATAATGGTTATTGTACTATTATGGACTACAGGACTATATTGTATTATTTTGCTGAATTCATGCACCTACAATATTTAAATGGCAATGGAATACCCATCTCTGACAAAACTGAACAAAAAAATGGAAATATAAATGATCATTTTGTATCTGTAGATACAAAATAGTTAGATAGCTACTTTATCTTAATTCAGTGAGAAGAAAGATTTGTACTAATAGTGTTTGGACAGGATATCATGTCTGCATCTTGTACTATGGATAATCTCTTTTGATTGGTGAATGGAAACCATTTACATTGATGGTTATAACTGATGTTTTGTGACTTATCCTTGTCATGTTATTTTTCTGTTTTTGGTTGTCTTATTTTCTCCATGTAATTTTTTACCTTTCTTGGTGTATTCTTTCTGTTGAAATTTATGGAGTTGTAATTCTCTCTTTCTAGAATGTACTTCAGAATGTCTTGGTGTGATGGTTTGGTCTTCATGAATTTTTTTTCAAGGTTTCTTTTGCATGGAAAACTTTTATTTCTCCATTAACTTTGAAAAATAGTTTTTCAGAGTACATAATTGGATTGGAGGTTGTTTTCTTTTAGGGCCTGAAATATTTCACAGCAAGCTCTTCTTGACTTGAGGGTTTATATGGAGAAGTCTGTTGTGATTCTTTTGGGCTTTCCTTTATAGGTAATTTGTTTCTTTTCTGTATCAGCTCTTAATATTCTGTTTTTATGTTGAATATCTTGAATGTTGACTGTTGTATGCCTTACTGTTGATTTTTTTGATAAAGGCCAATTGAAGCTCTTTATGCCTCCCTTATATGTATGTCAAATCTTTTTTTCTAACAAATTTTCTACCAATGTGTCTGTAATCAGGTTTTTTTTTTTTAATGTCCTTTGTGCTGGCTTCTACCTTTTCATTGACTTCAGTCAATCATATGTTATTCTTCTTTGCATTATCTAGCAGTTGCCAGATTGTTTTCTCATGGTCCTTGGGTATTTCTAAATTTTTATGTTCATAATCACTAACTTTAATCATGTCTTCTTTATCTGAGATTCTTCCTCACATTGGATCATTTTTCTGTGTATACTTTCAATGGTATCTTTAATGTGTGGATATCTGTTTGAATTTGTTTCATGGATTCCATTTTTTTCCTATGGTGAGCATTCAAAGTTTTCATCAAGTTCCCTAAGATCCTCTATGTTTAAAAATCTGTATCTTCTCATGAGTCACTAAATATGTCTTTGATAATGGTCACCACCTCTGTAGTTATCTGGAAAATTATTACTCATTTGATCTTTTCTAGAGCTTTGCTCATTTGTACTTCTGCTATTACCACTTCAGAGAGGCCAGGTGGGTGGCTTTAGGATTGTTCCATCACATTTTCTCCCGGGTTTAACCTTTGAGGAGGCTGCATGTCTGGGTATGTATCATGTTTAAGTGTCTTTTCATTTTTCTTTTTCTTCTTTTCATTTTTCTTTTTATTTCGTAGTTTAATTTCTGGTTGATACTTATAAATTTCCTATAATGAACAGATTTATTGCTAGTATTTTCAATCCTTAGGAAATGACTACTTCACAGAGTTGTCTTCCAAGTGTAACTGGATTTTGGATTTTGAGTATGTTGCAAGATCTTATCTCCTTAATTTTTTGCAAATGGGAAGCTGCTGCCTACTTAGCCCAGCCCCTGTTTCTTTGGAACTTCCTATAGTATTTTTTGTGACCTTTAGGCAATTTCAATCTTTAATTGTTTTTATTTTAAAAAGAATAATAAACACCAATAAAAACAATACAGAATTTCAAAATAAGATGATAGGTAATTAACAGTAGTCAGCATGTTGCATATTATTGTATGCCAGGAAAAACAACTGGTTTGAATAAGTATGTCACTTTCCTAAAGTGATACCATCAGTAATTACAACAGTATGAAAAATAGCCTAGAAAGTGACAAACTGAGGTGACTATTAATATGTCACCTTTAACTGTATGCACTAGATTGTGATATGAAACAAAATGTAAAATGAAACAGAAAGTTGCATGCAGTAAATAAGCCGTCAATATGCCAATTTTACCATGAGGGGGGAAAATTTAAAAGGGGTTAGGTGAGAAAATAGAGAAATAGAACAAGAGGAAGAGATTAGAAACAAGGCTAAAGGACAAAGGAAGATTATGCAAACTTTGGGAAATGACTGAAGAGAACAGGGCAAGAGAGGAGAAATAAAAACAAGAACAGAATAGAACAAAACAACTACTACAGAAAACTAGAAACCATGTTCACACATAAAAATAAGAACAAAAAATGAAAAAAAAATAAGAAAAGAGGGAAAGGAAAAAAGAATAAGAAAAAAAAAAGCCCACTTCAAGATGTATCTCTCTGTCACTCGTAGACAATGTGGGTAGGCAGAGTCCAAGTCCATGTGGATTTAGCCAGTGTGCCAGCAGTTGCTTTCCATTGGGCTAGTGGATTACTACAGCGAGCCTGCCTGTTTGTTTCCAAAGTTTAGGCTGGTTTCTGGCCACGAGGCTGGAATCAGATGTGTTCAGCCTGTAGCAGTTGGTGTGACTCCAAATGACTTGGACTCCACTGGGGCCCTCCAGATGGAGCCAGAAGTTGCTCTGAGTTCCAAGCTCAATTAGCCGCCTCCATGATGACTCTGACCGTTCTCCTTCTTCTCCGGGATGTCTGAGCCCAAATAGCTCACCAGCCACTGCACTCCACTGTGTCCACTGCTCTTTGCCACTGCGTTTCTCTGTGGAGTCCTCTGGGGTTGCCAACAGTCATTATTTGTCTGCATATTCTACTCTCTCTCCCACACAGTGAGACTGGGCTTGGCAAAAGTGCCACCTGCAGCCTTCTCCTTTATTGAGCTTTCTTTCTTGACTCTCCCTGTAGGCTTCAGTTTTTGCTTCAGATCCTCCCTTGGTGTCAGGGACCCACTTCTCTCATTTTTCTCTTCCTCATGTTGCTATATTCCAGTGTCTGGACACCAGAGGCTCTTTCTTTCCTGCTCATCATTGTCTGCCTTCCCAAAAGTCTCAAGAGTCTTGAAACATGTGCCTGTGGTTATTTACTAGATCAAACAAAAGCTATGTTTTGATGTTAGTTTGGTTTGATGGCTACATGCACAGATTATTTGCCACTTGGTTATCTCTGGCTACTCTCCTTTTTCTGACACAAATTAAACTTTCTTTGCAGTTAAAGGACTTGATTTTTTGCAGTATTAAAAAAGACATTGTTAGAAGACTGTCTGTTTTGGATATATATTTATTTTCTTACAGAAGATAGGTATTATTAATAGTTTAGTTCTGTAAATATCCTCTCTGCTCATTGTAAATTTAAGAATCCTTGACATATATTTATGTCTTTAAATACATACAGTGCAGTCCAGCACATTAGAGTTAGGAAGGATTTCAGAAACCAAACAATCCTTCCTAATTTTTTATATGCATAGATTGAAGGGCGATCCCACGGAAAGGTACCATGGAGTAAAAATTTGCTGCTGTTCTTGACTTCATTTTTTTTTTTTTTTTTTAACTTTCTGTATTTTGTTTCACCAACCGTGTAAATTTACATAATGCTTCTCTGCTGCCTTGATGTGGAGCCAGGTGTATCAGGTTGCCAGGTCTGCTTCTGGGAGTTGAGACTGCTGATTTTACATGGGGATTATACCCATTATAGGCTTTGCTTTACTTTTAAAAAATACAACACTTTTGAGCCACGTGTACAGTTTTCTGTAAAAAATATTTAACTTGGTTAAAAAGTCATTTTGTACCATTTATAAATTCATAGGATCTTTCAAAACAAAAGGGGTTGAGAAGTCCCGTGCACCTTTTGCTTGGTTTCCTTTAATGGTAATATTTTGCATAATTGCCATTCAGGATCAAAACTCGGAAATTGACATTGGCAAATTCACAGAATTTATGCAGATTTTGCCAGTTCTACGTGTGCTTGTTTTCTGAATGTGCATGCGTATGTAGTTCAGGTCACCTTTATCTCATGGTAGGTTACTTTGCCCCCGTCAACCAGCAGAGCTGTTCTGTTGCTGTGGTGCTCTTTTGTTCCCCTTCAGAGGCACATCTACCACATGTGCAGATTTTAAAGATTAATATATATGCAGAAATTTGTTTAAATGCAATTATTCAAGATAACTATTAAAAACCTTAGCACATAAAAACATCTTAAAATAGCTTAGTGATTTTATAAAACAATTTTATTGTTACAAAATGCAAACATTTTACATTTTGTAAAATACGGCATATGGAAGCTCTAAACTTTGAGCAAATATGCGGCTCATGTTATATTTTTCAACTTGAAGTGAAGTAGACATATGTAGACTTTTTAAGGTGTTTACTCAAAGCTATATTTTTCTTGGATGTTGAAGTAGTGACAATATTATTATTAATCTAAATGTCTTATTTGAAACCTGGAAATTTAAAAGTTTTACAAATATTTTATGAATATTAGAACTATAAGAAATAACCAGTTAGATTAAATGTACTTTAAGCATTAGATCTCTGCAGTGTTTTTCTAATTTAGTTCATTTGTCACTACATTGTCTCCTTTAAAGGAAAAACAGTTGCTTTAGAATTTAGAAATGTTTTTGAACTGAAGGGAATCCCAGGAGACTAATGTAAAATCTTTAGTTTAGAGATGCATTGAGGCTCAAGAGATTCAAATATGAGTACAACTGAGATGGAACTGACCAGATCTCAGATCTCTAGGAGGCTTGGTGTATTATATTTTATGTGATGAAATTAAAGTTATTTAATTGGAGTATTTCTACATGTCTATTGAGATTCATCTTTTCATATTGGTTGTAAATATTTCCTGAAAAATTTTCTGCTGCTTTTTTTTAATCTTATGCCATATTGCCACTATTTTGTCCGTTGGGACACAATTTAAATTGTTTTTCTGATCAATTGGACTTTAAAAAGAACTCCTTTGTTGAACCTCTAGCTTGAACAGGAGTTGGAGCTATCTCGCCGGCTGTTGAATCAGTCAGAAGGCAGCAGAGAAGTCCTTTTGCATCAGGTAAGTCTATTGCAGATACGAAAGTCTGCTTTTACATCAGATCAGGTTGTAGTCTTACTCTCTCTTAACTGTCTTTGTGAAATGAAAAGGAAACTAGGGCTAGAAATGTTTTCCCCTAAGGAACTTAAGTTAGCACATATTAGCAAAAGATGATTCAGGAAAGGCGTACACAGAACACCAGTCCAAGTTCCTACTGTGACTATGTATCTTGATGATTGCTGCTCCAGCTTACTACTTATCTCTCTTAGCACGGGCAGTGTAAAAGTAAGATTGAATATGTAAGATAAAATTTTCCCAGGAACTTAATTTTATTCAAGGAGGCAGTGGAGAATAAAGAAGAAGCTAAAATACATAAAACAGTCCTTTTCACATTCAAATTACTTTGACTACATCATTGCCTTTTGAACACGTTTTAAAGATGCTACCTAGCCCCTTTTAAGCAAAGGTAGAATATAATATTTAAGGGTAATGTGTTGAAGCCCTTGAACCTGTGATGGGAATTTGGGGCATCCAGGAACTTTAGCCATCTTACATACATTGCATGACGGTTTATGGGTTTTTATCTGCCTCTTTGTGTGTAATACAAAGCACAGTTGTGCCTTCTGTTTTGAGATGCGTGTTGCATAACTCACCCACATAATGTGCTCTGTAGGCAGCGATGTCAGGCTTCATAGATGTTAGGAAGGAATTTAGCATTTTGACAATTGCTGCTGAAAATACACCATAGCACCTGTTTTGTAAAACCTTTAAAAATGTTCATTGACTTTGTTCTGCTGCCAGTGGGTCACATGGAATAAATGTTGGCAGAATTCAGCATTTTTTTGAAAGTTATATTTGTAGTCAATTCTATTCTGTGTTTTTGGAATTCTTGTGTGTAATGGCTAATGCCAGTTTTTGAAGCAAGACATTGCTTTTTCAGGGTGTCACCATGACAAACTGAATCTTTTTGCCACGGCTAACTTATTTATGGTCATTGTTATCTCACAGTCAATTTGCTATTTTTTGAGGACTATAAAAATGAATAAAACATCCTGATTTCAAAAGACTGTACTTTATTCAATAGCATCTATTGCCTATTTGTTTTTAAGTATTTTGATATCAAAATATGGCAAACCATTATCACTTTGCTTAAGTATAACAACCAACAACCATGTTTACAGGAAAGAAAATAGGTGAAAAATAGAAAACCAAAAATATGTAATGTTTGAGGTGATTTGGGCTGATAGTAATGGAGTGGACTGGGGTCATAACGAGGGATTTTAAAAGTCTGGGTTGGCCTGAGGATGCGTGTCAGTGGTAGAGTATTGGCTTAGTACTGGCTTAGTATATGCTGGTTCTGGGGTCCAATGTCCAGAACCCACAAAATAAAACAAAGTGGTGTCAAATTCTGTCACTGTTGTTGTAAAGAAGGAAAAGACACTCTGTACATGGAAGAATGAAAAAACTGAGCAGGGTAGCCCGGCTAGGTATGTTCCCCAAAGAGATCTCATATTTCAGTAGTAGATGCATTGTTCATGTTTATAGTAACCCAGCTCCTAATAGCTAAGTCTGGGAAGCAGGATATATGCCCGTCAAAAGATGAGTGGACACCCATAATGGGACGTATATGCACAATAAAGCGTTCCTCAGCCATAAAAAATTTATTTGAATCATTTGTAGGAAATCTGTGCATCGTGAAACTATAATGTTACATGAAAAAATCAGACACACAGCACACATATTATGCATTTTTCTTATAGAAAAATTATGCATCCTTCTTATAGAAGAAATCCAAAATAAAGAGCAAATTTAAACCAGAGATAATATAAAATAGGACAATAGATCCTTTACAAACAGAAAGGGGAACTAGAGCTGGGGAAGGAGGAGAGAAGGGGAAGTAAAAAGAACTATAGATATGTGTACAGACTCCCCAAGGTGATTGTGGTCATTGGGTTCAGCAAACGTACTAAAAAACAAACAAACAAACAAACAAACAAACAAGAGCAAGAGGCCGTCCCACTATGTCTGGAGCAAGGATTGACTTGGTTACAGCTTTTGTCTGTGGCAGTCCATAGGATGTGAATGTTTTTCCTCCAGAAAAATAATTTACAGTATTTCTCCTGCTTTTGAAACCTGATAACACTTTGATTTTTTACTAAATACATTTAGGTAGAAGAGCTGCGTACACAACTTACAAAAGCAGATGGTGATCAGAAGGGTTTACAACATCAAGTCTCCCAGATTTCCAAGCAGCAATCAAGCTATCAGGATGAACTCGGAGATGACTGGAGGTTTAGGAGAGGTATTGTTACGATTTTTAAATGTGAGGGTCTTTCATTCTCTGAATTCATTCCTTATGCTTTGCTCATGTCATCCTATTTCTTGATCTACTATAAAATTCCAACAGGTTGGTCATCATTTAACATCCAGGTATAATTTTTTTTCTTTATTTCTAAACTTGTTTTAGTTTTTAGACTGGCTTACCTCATGGGGCTTTCTTTGAGAGTGTGCAAAGGTAAAAATGGAAGTTTCTCCATTTTCTAATTCCTGTGTAAGCGTGTGTATGTGTACTTGATACTTTAATTGTAAATGTGTTTATCTGTTTTTTATGTATGAACAAGTAAACGTAAGAGCCTGTCTTTCTTTATCATCTGGAGGTTTTGTGACAAACTCTCGGAATTGGCCGTGAGCCATATTAGCCAGATTTATTTTTAGTGTGGGTTAGGAGGACTATATTTGTATAGCTTCTCCATGGAGATATTGTTTTAGATAGTGTAATTTGATGACTGGTTGCTTTTTTCTTTTTTGAAAGTTCAAATTTAACAAAAATAATGATATTTACATTTTAAAATGGTTTCTAGCAGGCAAGTTCAGGTTGCTTAGCTTGAAACTTATTCTGTTACTGAGGCTTTCTATTCAAATGAACAAAATACTGGAGAACTCTGTTTTCCTAAGACTGACTCTGTGGCTCTGGCTTGTGCCGTGTACGCGCCGTAGCACTCGGTTACACCTCTAGAGCCTGGAGAAACTCTGTAAGCATTGATGTACAGCTAAATCCAGGGAAGTTAAATCTTTTCCCAACAATACGGTGTGTTGCGTTACGTAGCGGTTCCATATTACCAGGCAAATCTTCAGTGAACGTCAATTTTTTCAAAGATACCCTGATGTATTTGTGATATCGTAATTTAAATACCATTTGACATCGAATATGGCCCATTTTTAAAGTAAAATTTGTAGCTGTTAGGTTATTTAGTTTTCATAAAGTTGGACTAGGAGTTCTCCTTTTGTTGGGAAAGTTTTGTGCCACATTTGTTATATTTTGATACCTCATAAAAATCTAGTTGTGTTACCTTTGAGGATTAGAGAAATCTAACTTTTCTTAATTACTTATCAAGGTTTTAGAAAGTCTGCCTGGGGTTTCTTTTATCATGTGATAATGAACAGTTCTAAATGTTTTCATCTGTATAAAATACTTGCAGTATTTAAGGATAATTTTACCAAAGAAATCATAGTGATTGAACACTTTAATTGCTGTTTGCTCCTCTGCTTGTTATAAAATGGGTTCTACCTTTGCTTCTAGAATTAGTTTTCCTTGGGCTCCTCAGTCAAAGGCAAGGAATTTTTTCACTACTTACAAGGGTAATTGAAAGTATGGTAAATATTTAAATTAAAGATTTACTACAGTAAATTACACTTTGCCACTAATCCTCCTTAAAATAATCTATCATTCTTGCCACTCTCAGAAATAGTTCTGGAAATTCTCTTTTCTGAATGTGTTTACAAAATGTTTGAAAGATGGTGACTACTGCTCCTGAGTGCCATACGGAAGAGAGGCTGGCTCACTGAGCACCCTCGACTCCACCTTACTCATTGGATCTCGTGCTACATAACTTCTGGCTCTTCCCCAGAGCCAGTATGAGTATGCAAGGTACACATTTTGAGTTGAATCAGGACACTGCTGCAGCTAGGATAGCAGAACTAAAAATACAGAACCAAGACTTCCAGAATGGTTTCAGAAAGGGGCAAGATGAGTATTTTGAGGAGAATTAATAGCAATGTGTCTTTTTCTGTAACAAGTTTTTAGAACTACGAACATGAATTGTTTTTTATATCACACCTTATATTTGTTTCCTGCTTATTTTCTCCAGAGAGCAAGAAAGTGGGAGTAAGACAACAAAGGGGACAGGGAGTGTCAAGGGAGGGAGAGAATGAGAGAATGCCAAAGAGCCAGCAGATTTTTTATAACAGAGCCACTTCCATGGTAACTAATGTACTCGTACAATTATGGCATCAATTAGTCCATGAGGTGGAGCCCTCTTACATAATCACCTTTCAGAATACCACATTTTTAGTATTATTACAGCTTCAAACTTCTGTTTATAGGGAACACTGAAATCAGAGCGCCTAAGTTTGTTCTTCTTCAAACTTAAGCTCGTAACTGCCGCCCTATGCTTAGGTTTTCTCTAAAATGCAATAGGAGATAATTGGATGTGCAATGAATGTGTAATATTTATTTATATTTTAAATGTGAACATATTTGCAATTTTGCTAAGATTTTCATTTCATGTTGTCTTAGTTGTTTTTCTTATTGCTGAGACAAATTTCGCAATGCCTAAAGTTAAAGGTAGAAAGGCTTATTTAGCTCACAGTTTGTAGAGGTTTCAGTCCATAATTGGCTGGCTCCAAGGCAGGCTGGTATGGCTGAAGAGAAATAGTTCATGGCAGGCAGAAAGTAGCAAAGCAGTAAGGGACAAAGTGCTTTCCGTCCCTTATATCTTAGTCTACTTAGGGTGGGGAGCACTCATACCTTTAATCCCAGGGCCCTTGATCCTAGCATTGCACTATGAATCAGTTTCAGTGACACAGTCTAAAAAGCCATAACATCTGTACTATATGTATATATATTTATCTGTACTAATATTTTATGTTTGTGAAATATATACAATATTTTTTTTGGAGCAGAATATATTTATTGAGAGAAAGAAAGCTCCTGTCCAGAGAGAGGGACAGGGGCGGGGGGGCTGAGCGGGTAGATCCCCCCTGAAATATATACAATGTCTCTATACCAAGTGTACAGTTTTCCTAAAGCATATATATGTATGTGTGTATATATATATGCATATATGTGTACATTTTTAACACCCTATTGTACAAATATGTTTTTTCAGGTCAGAGACCTAATAGGGCTGGGGGAAGTAGGGTCTATGGGCTAAATCCAGCCTGCTATTTGCTTTGATTAATGAACTTTTCAAAACATAGCTATTATTATTCATTTACTCACTATTTAGGTTACTTCTGCAATACAGTAGCAGAATTGCATAACTGTGGCAGAGAGCAGCAGATGGATAAAATACCTGACCCTTTAGAGAGAATGTTTGCTAACCCTTGGTCTTTAGGGTAAAATCCAAGTTTCCTAGCAATCATAGTCTTCCTGCTACCTCTCTCCCCACCCTCATATGATGTCTTAGCTGTGTAGAGCAGCTGACTCTGTTTACAGTTACCTGAATATTAAATCCAGTCTTGCACTCTATATTTTATAGTATTTCTTTTCTTAAAATAACAGCTCAGCCCCATGCTTTTGCTTGTTGAAATTTTTGTATTCATTCTTAAAATGTAATTCAGTCCCTAACTTTTCCTACCCTAATTATTCACTCTAGAGTTAATCACAGTGTTCTGTACTGTTTCTCCATAATGTTCTTGTATCTGTCAGCACTTGTTTCATGCTATTGAAAAGCTTGTGTGTCTTTCATTCCAAAACGTACAGTCTTGAACACTTTAATATTTCTGAAGTTGGAATGTATTTTATGAATGATGTGTAAATTTGAATTGATAGTTTTGTCTTCAGTCTTTTCCCTCCTGCAAGGGAGTGCTGGAATCATGGTACTTTTGAATTGATAGTATAAATTACAGTTGCTGACATTTTGGAGTAAAGGAATTACTTTATTATGTGTCTTATGTGTGATCTTGTACTGCAGGATCACTGAAGATGTGTTTTTATACTTATCTTTACATTGGAGGAATATGCTATTACAGAGCCTGTGCATCACAGAGCAAATATTTTCTGTTGAATTAATTTCTAAGTCAGTTTATATTGTTAAGTATTACAGTTCTAGATAAGTCTTAAAATTACTAAAAGTAGCAATCTTGTAGTCCAACATGTTCAAATACTTAGTAGTATCATTTGTTGTTTCTGTTGCAAAAAAAGGATTTATTTCATTGTGTAAGCTTCAGTAACTTTAGGTAATATAATAGCTTTTTTGGTAATTCTTTCAGTATTTTTGTTTAAAAGTTAAGTGGTAGAGGTGGAGAAAATTAAAATTTGTAGGATTTTCTTGAATAAATTATGCTAGAAACTAGATAACATTTAAAAATTTTATACCAAAATAGAATAATATTGAATGACATAGTAATGTATGTGTCTTTGAAAACTGTTTGATAGTAGGCTGGCAAAGTCTGAAACGTCCTGAAGGGAAGTGTGAGTAGGTGGGTTGCCTTAGCTAGAATATTAAAATACCAGGGCTTCGTACCATTTGAAAGTGCATTCTTCGGAGTGACCATTGAGCTCTGCGTTTCCTCTTTGAAGGAGTAGAACGGGAGAAGCGGGATCTGGAGAAGCACGTGTCAGACTTGAAGGCGCAGCTGAACTTCAGCGCAATGGCGTCGGAGTTGGAGGAAGTGAAGCGGTGCATGGCGCGGAAGGACAAGGAGAAAGCCAGCTTGGCAGCACAGATAGAGGTGACTTGGCTGTTTTCACACTGTGTGTGAGGGACTACAATTTGATTCTGTGCGATTATTTAATGAAAGTTTAATATAAAGATGTCTTGCGATCTTTGGTTATGGATAATATAAAGTTATGGTAATGACTATATAGATATTTGTATGGATTCATTTTTCTTTCATTTGGGACCTCAAAGCAAGGAATCTGGATATTTTTCCTTTAATATTTCATAGTGAAATCTTACATTGTTATTAAACTTAAAGATATTTTGTTCAGATAGCAACTGAGCCCTTTCTATAGACAAAGTGACTTTCTTTGAGCAGTGAATTATCATTTATTTTGGGGGTCAGTCTGGTGGAAAGAAATTAACTGGTGCTTTTTTCTTTGGAATTCTATAGGTTTTCAGATCTATAGAATCTGAAAAAAGGTAGAGTTTTTTCAGATTCTATAGATCTGTTCTGCAAAAGGTAGAGTTGTGAGGCCCTCCATTAATTAGGTGTGCATAGTACTCAGGGATGTTGTGGTAACCATGAATGAAGTACTACTAGGCATTTGCTGTTTCCTGCTTCTCTTTTATGTAGCATAAATGAGGTAATTATGAGAATATATTAAAAATCAAAGGAAAGGACTTCATACAAGGAAATAAATTAATTGTAATTACAATTATGTAAATTTACCAAACATGGATGACACTTGGAAATAGATGTGTATCACTTGTATCTGCTTTTAGTGCAGTTGTGTTCTGATTGTAAAAAATTGCTGCATTTGAAGAATTTTCAAAATTATAACAATAGGTATTAAAATCGGTGTTGACAATACTTAACTTTATATAACCCAAAGAAAATATTTGATGAAAGGCCAGCCACATAGCTCAGCGGACTAAAGGGCCTGCTTTGGCAGACCACAGCCAGGGTGTGATCCCCGGTATGCCATGCCAGCCCCACCCCTGGGGCACGCTGAGACAGCTATTGAGGCTGGGCATGGTGGTGCGTGCCTGTAATCCCAGTGCTTGGGAGGCTGAAAACAGGAGAATCACTCTGAGTCCTATCTATATAGTGAGGCCCTGTACACCCTGTAGACTCTGTCCTAAATTCATAAAATAAATAAGTAAATAAATAAATAAATAAATAAATAAATTTGATGTTACTCTAGTTTCTCTTTCATCTTATTAGCATGTCAATCTGTTAGATTTTGCTCATGACTCAGATAGTATAATGAAATATTGACATACTCTTTACAAACATTCTATATGTTTCTTACCAGAAATAGTCTCTCAACAGTGGAAATTATATGACTTTCAAGTTTGCATCATGGGTATTATTTTAACTTTGGATCCCGCTGATGAAAATGCTGAGTCTGGCTGTGGTGGCACATGCCTGTAATCCCAGTGCTGGGGAGGTTGAAAATAGGAGGATCACTATAAATCCAAGCTGCATAGTGAGATGCTGTTTAAAAAAACAAAACAAGAAAAAAAGCAGAAAAAAAAAAAGAAAATGCTAAAATATCTTGCTGATGTTAACTATTTTAAAAAATGTTGGTAATCAGTGAAAGTTAGAAAAGGCCCTCTTTCCTTGTTATTATTTTAAGCACATGGTAGTCTTCCCTTCCTCTCTCTTCTTTTTCTCTCTTTCCTGTGGTTTCTTTTGATTTACTATTTGTAGTATAAATTAGAAAAAAATTCTTAAATACCTCAGTATTAAAAATTTTGCTCAGGGGCTGAGGAGATAGCACCTGCCTGGCAAGTGCAAGGATCCAGGCTTGGTCCCTGGTATACGTGCTGTGCTGGCCCTGCCCGGGATCCAAAACCACTGAAGCCAGGCATGGTTACAGGTTACACCTGTAATCCCAGTGCTGGGCAGGCTGAGATAAAAGGATCACTACGAGTCCTAGCTGCTTAGTGAGACCCTGTACCAAATACATAAATTAAAGCAATTTTTTTTTTTCCCTCAGAGGCTGGGGATATAGCTCAGCAGCTTAAGCACCTGCCTGGCAAGCATAAAGTCCTGACTTCACACCCTGGTTTAAAAAACAAAAAATTGCTCAAAGTAGCCTAGCCTGGCTTTCCTCTGTCCTAACTTTAATAGTTCTTTTTTTTTTTTGCAGAACCAGAGATTGAACTCAGGCCCTTGCGCTTACCAGACAGGCACTTACTCTACTGAGCCATCTCCCTAGACCCGCTAATAGTTCTTAATAGTGAGTTTTCACATAGATTAGAAGTGTTTGAATTATTTGGATTAGTTTTGGTGGTTGTGTTCAGTTTGTATGTAGAAGGGAGGCGGACAGGGTTTTTACTCACACATATGGTACTATGACTTCTGGTATGTGCCAGGCACTGTCCTTGGTGCTAGCAGCGACAGCAGTCAATAGAAACTCCCTGCTTGTATCTGTTGCACCTGACATTCTAAGGCAGAGAAAGTTCTTTGCGTTTATCTTGCTCTGAAGGACTAATTTATTTTGAAGGATGAAAAGTTTTTCTTCTCAGTTGTTGAAAACTACATGACAAAAAGACAGTGTTCGGTCCTGGGGAACATTATCAGTTTTAGTTTTTCAGATTTTATTTTAAATAAAATAGTCAATTTAAATTTCTATCATTTGTTTTAGGTGTAGTAACAATTCTTTTTTGTTTTATGGAAAAAGTTAAATCAGAATTTCATAACACAATAGTAGGAGAATAATAAGAGTTAGTACATTGCATATTGTCATTTTCAAAGTACTCACAATATGAGCTATGGGAATAAAAAATTCTCCCAGTGATATTAGCATGAACTTTCCTTATCAACGAACTAAGAGACTCTAATAGCATAGCTAACTTGCATTGTTCTCCCTTTTCCCTTCCTTCCTTTCCCCTTTCCCCATCCTAGTTCTCTTTTTCCTTTTACACAATTTCTTCCCTTTTCACAATATCTGTTGTACATTTTAGACCTTATCTCACACCAGGGAGTCAGTGCGATGTTTACACATCTGAATCTAATTTATCTTACTGCCTCAAGTTTATCCTTCTTTGTGACTGGGTAGTACTCTATTGTATAAAAAGACCACATCTATTTTATCTATTCCTTGGTTGATGGACATTTGGGTTGTTTCCAAGATTTAGCTATTACAGATTATGCTGCTGTAAACATGGGTGCACATATATCACTATTGTAATTCTTCTGGGAAGATATCCAGAAGGCAAATGGCTGGGTCAAATGGGACCTCTAATCCTAGCTTTTTGAGGAGTCTTCTTACTGATTTTCACAGTGTTTGTTTTTCCCCAGTATTTCAGCATGTACCATGTGCTTAATGAGTACTTGTTGACCGTGATAATATATTACAGAAACATGTTATAATGCAGCAGTAAGCAGAAACACCAAAATGACCCCCAGGATTTGGAGGCAGATTTTATTATGTTGATAAGCACTGATTGGGGTCATTCCCAGACTATAAGGCCCTGATCTTTGGTGGTCTAGGGTCTATATTGAATATATAAGAAGTAGGAAGTACGGAGCCAGAACAGCTCATCAACTGAGTGTTGGTTCATACAGTGAGCATCATAGTGACTAACTGTATATCGCAGTGACCAGCTATTTCTCAGAGACAGGAGCTGCTGGGTCTGGAACAGGAACTATTATCTGGACAACTAAGAAACTGAAATATACCACATGGTGGGGTATTTCTGCTATATTTCCCCCTCTTTTAGTTCCCTGGCAAATCTTTGCTGGGTGTATTACATGTGATCTTCTGAGACAAGGCCCCCCTAGAAGCACTGACTTTAGGGTTGTCAGTGATTCTAGAATGAGCTCTAGCCAAGGTCTTCAAGATTGACTTACCACAGTTTTTCCCTAAATTACAGTTTAGGAGACATAATTTAAGGTCTGTTTGTTCTGTAACATTCCTCTGGGAAGGCAGTTACTCTAACTCAGGGGTGTCCATTCTGTCTTGTACATGCATCAGGTCTTGGTCAAGTGTTTGATTGATTGTTCTGTTCTCTTGAGGCAGCCATCCATAGAGTTTAAGGCAAAAAAAGCACAGCTAACAGGGTGCAGGGAAGCAAGGACTGGGGTAAGTGGAATTTGGGTCATTTAACAAAACCACAGGTAGCGGTGGGGGCTGGGAAGCAAGGACTTGGATAAACTGCCTGAAAAGACACAAAAATCAAGGGGAATAAGTAAGTAGCAATGCTCTGAATGATGTCTTCAGGCTTCAGTTGTGCATGCCTTGTCTCTTCAGAGTGAGTCTCCGAGGAGCTGTCCAGGTAAATTTTTCATCAGAACTATGGCTGGGTTTCTGAAACTTGTAGAGGTAGTTAATAAGCACCTGTGTTACATGTGTGTGCAGGAACGTACACAGATATAGCTGGTCTTTTAACTGGTTTTAATCTGTATGTAGTTTTTATTTGATCTATTTTTTAGTTACCTCTGCTGAAAATGCAGGCCTCTTGTTGCTGCCAGTAATCAAGGGTAGGCCCATCTAGGAATGATTTTTTTTTTTTTTTTTTTTTTTTTTTTTTTTTCTTTTCTTTTCTTTCTTTCTTTTCTTTCTTTTTTTTTTTTTTTTTTTTTTTTTTTAACTACAGAGCACTACAAACACTTCTCTGTACAGGTGGAGATTGGGAGGTTGGGGCCAGTAACACAGATGCTGAAGCCTGAGCTAGCTGTAGTGGTACGGGTGCCAGCGCAGTGACTTGAGCTCATAGGACAAATGGTAAGGTCAGGTCTGGCTCTGGTCTTTCGGGAGTACTGGGTTTTTAGTCAGTTGGGCCCTTACCTGTGATTCCACAGTGACTGACACATGGTGTAACAGAGGCTGCTATACACTCGTCTTAGCTATTTTGCACTGGATTATTTTGTGTTGTTGGTGGCACATTTCTAAATAGCAACTGGAAGCAGCATGCTGTGCAGATCATCCCTGCAGGAGAGTTTTGGACAAAATAGTTTTGTCCAAGGTGGCCACAGCATATTTAGACTGTCAGACTTTGTTCCTAACAGAGTTACTTCCATTCATAAACAGGGTATATTTGGCATCTTTCCAGAGGTCCACTTAGTACAACAGTTTATCCTAGTACAGCATGTGGCACCTGCATAGTTAGGTCTTGCTAAAGTGAGCATGTCAGCTTTGTTGATCAGCAGGACAGTGCTTTGAGAGGGTGGAGGAAAGGGAGGAGGCAACCCTTAGAAGCCATTGGGCATACCCAGGGACTGACAGTCTGAGTAAGCATATAAAAGCCAGTAGCTCCAAGAAATTTATGGAGTTTCTTTCTTGTAGCCAGTTTCTGTCAGGTATTGTATCAGAGCTTTTGTGTGGGCTGTGTATATGGAGGGCAGTCGTGGTGACATTGGCAGCTTGGAGATCTTGAACTGGTTTTACAGGCAGAAGAAGCGTACTGTTTGATTCAGGTTGGGGTTACCTTGGACAAAGCTCGATCACCAAAGGAACATGATTGATAGGAAGACCTGGGAGTGATCCGTTGTCCATACTTCTGGAAACGAGTCTCTCAAAATTTCTGCATTTTGATTAGCAGGCCTTTCAGTCCAATATTCTAGACTCAATATTGGCAGCGTTCTTCCTCCTAGGGTCAGAGTTACATCAAGTCCAGGACAGTGGATGTGAGTGTGAGGGAGGCTGGTCATGTCACATGAGAGATATAGGACACTCAAGCATGTATGGGAATTTTGTTTGACCAAGTGTTCATTAGTCTCACAGGGTCTGCTTTGGTAGAACTTCTTTTCAGTGGGGACTCCAGAGGGTAACTTTAGACATGTTTATTGGCTTCTTGCCTCCCTCCTTGAGATGTGCTAGGAGAATGGTGCGATACTCATCCAAGGTGTCATGGCCCTCTGTTGTATTACATTCCCACTTTGGATGCACTCAGAGGAGGACTGTGTTCATCAAAGTGTCAGGATCAACTACAGTGGTGGGGACTTTAGACTTTAACCAGGCTTGGGCCCTATCTAAAATGAAGTGGCATTCTTCAGTATTAATCAGAATTACAAGGAGTTGCTGACAGTTGTCTCATGGTGGCAGGTGGGTACACAGGTGTATAACCAAAATGGAAGAATTCTTAATCATCAATGGCAGTTGAGTCCAAGTAAATTAATCTTGGAGAGTAAGAGGCTGTGGTGCAGGAGACAGAACTGGCAGTGGTGGTGTCATTGTGGTTGGCAGAGCAGCTTGGGCTTGACGAATGTAAGGAAGAAACAGCTTAGACTTGGGGTCCTTGGGCAGAACAGGATAAAGCTTTTCTGGATTGGGCTGGATCTGAGAGCCTCTCAGATGGACTTGTGGGTTTATTTGGATGACTAGGATGGTTTTCTTGTTGTGAAGAAACAGGTGTGGAGCCAAGGTAGGCAAGTTTTAACGCTTTATGGCAATTGGACCCACGTGAGTTGGTTTTTTATCTCAGAATATTCCCTGTTGTAGGGGGTTACAGAAGCAACTTTCAAGCAGAAGAACGCATCTTTTCTACATTATTGACAACACAAAGATCTTGCCCAAGGTGACTAACAGTCTATCAGGCTGATGTGTACTGGGTGTCTCTTTGTGCTCTCTATGATATCTGATATTAATGGAGGTTGTGGTGAGGTAGTATGATTGATGTCCAGGCCCAGAGGTGAGTCTGTAATCTATACCTCTGGGACGAAAGGTTTTAGAGCTTTAGGATTATGATTATCTGTCTCAGGCAGATATAGGAATCATTTTTCCTCTGGGAACAAAGTTGAATGTGTGAAAGCTGACTTGTTTGGTGCAAGGGAGATGGCCTTTCGGGCTGTAAGTTTATGCCTGTCAAAAGGGGTGAGAGGCAGGAGTCCCAGTTCCCTCAGTGGTGGTAACTTGACAGGGAACTTTTAAAAGCAGAGAGTTCTGTTTATTGTGTATCAGGAGAATCCGTTTGCCCCCAACTCTTCAGTGACCTTGAGCTTTTGGGGACCCAATCTGATAGAGCCCAGTCTGTCCTATCTATTCAGGCCCAACAGGCACAATTCATTTGTCAAGGCTGACTGTTCAATACTTTCTCAGTCAAAATATAAAACTCAGAAGGAATTGTTGACTGTCATCTTGGGTGGGCATTAGATGACACTATCTGACCAGGATATATGTGTGATGAGAAGGCTCTGGAGGAAGGGCCTCTGGCTGAATGCAAGCAGTGACTGGCTGGAGCCAGTTCATTTGGTCAGGAGTGTGGCATGATGCTATAGGTACTGGCAGTAACTTCAGCAGCCAGTCAGGGTACAAAGGCAGGATTCTTAGACAAACTGACCTTCTTTTCCTTTGAAATGCAAAGAGCAGTTTTGTCTCATTTTTAACTGTATAAATGCCCCCTTTCCTGTAGTTGGGGACTATGAGTTTTAACTAATTAGTTTCGATTCTATAGCCCTATGGTATATGTTGTGTACCTGTGAACAGTGGCACAACAGAGAAAGGGTAGGTAAATCTCAGAGAGACTTAGGTGTGTCTTAGCTAAGGAGGGTGCGAGGCCTCTGTTATGACATATTTCAATCACTGTGGAACCGCAGTTGAGGACCCATTCAGCCACCTTAACTGGTGCTCCCTAAGTCTTGGTGCACAGATGGAGCAGCCTGTTGCTTATGCTGTCTGGTCCACTCACTTACATTCAATCAGCAGCCACTCAGAGGTTAAATCTTCCATCCCCTTTTCTCGTGAGGGTGGCCCTAACTAATAGGAGTTGATCAAGTTCTTATTCTGCTCAAATTTGAGGAGGGTCTTACTGAAATTAGGTAGACAGCAAGAGAGGCAGGCTGACCAAAGTGACAGATTGCATCCTGCTACCTTTGGGTTCTAGCGTGAGCCACTCGTATGGGGAGCCAGGAATCCTTCTCCAGACCTCTGAGAGAACTTGCTTGGGAACTCTTGAGGGTGTGCATTCCTGATGGGACCCTGAAGGATTCTTGCTCCATCTGAGAGGGTCATGACAAGTGATCAAAGAGGTCGGTTTTTTTTCCTTTTGGCAGAACCAGGGATTGAACTCGGGCCCTTGCCCTTGTCAAGGAAGCCCTTATCCTATTGAGCCGTCTCCCCAGCCCTGAGGTCGGTCTTCCCAACAGATGCCTCATTTGCAAAGGAAAGCAGAAACACTGAAATGACACCCATGACCTGAAGGCAGATTTATTTACATTGATGGGCACTGATTGGGATCATTCCCAGAATACTAGGACCTGATTTCTGGTGATCTAGGGTTTATGTTGGATAAATAAGCAGGAAGTACAGAGGCAGAAAGATTTGTCAATTAGGGATTGGTTTATACAATGGAAGTCATAGTGACCAGCTATTTTTAAGACACAGGAGCAGCTGGATCTGGAACAGAGACTATTATCTGGGGAACTAAGAAATGGAAGTATACTGGATGGGAGGGTGCGTTTTCTGTTGTAATATTTTATCTTTAAGTTATCATTAGTCCAATCATTGCAAATATCACATTCATTTCTGGAAGACTTGTCAGTCTTTAAGGGGACCTTTGCTCTTTCTCACTGATGCACTCTGGCTCACTAATTACATTAGTGAGGCATCAGAATATATATTTTTAGCAGCTGTGTTAAATTGGGGAAAATGGTGAAAATAGCTCTTCAAAAATCTAAATTGAAGGAAGCTGCATTTGGGTTTGTGTAATTTACCTTTTAAATTGTATCTTAGCTCTTAAATCTGCATATGTGTAGAAAATACTAAGTGCATTTCCCCTTCTAAACTCAAGTTAAACCTCATTAACCTTGATAGGCTATTTGTATTCATAAGAATTCCAAGCATCCTTGATCAATGATTCCCCCTGATTTAATCTCTGCCTCCATCTTCCATCAACTTAACTCTTCTTGAAAAAAATTTGACTTTCAAATTCAACTAAGAACTTCAAGAAAAAAAAAAGATGCTGAACATAATTTAGATTAAATGTTGAAAGTTGTAATTAAGTGACAAGTGACATGATTATTCATAAGCAAAATTTACTTTGAAAGGATGGAGGATAGTGGAAAAATAATAATAACTTTTTATTATAGTACAAACAGGGAAGTTTATTTTTTTGCCATGCTTTTAGTCTTTTGATTCTCAGATTTCTTATTTAAATCTGACCACTTTGTTCTGCAGTAATATCTTCTTGAATACTATCTTAGTGTCAAGAGTATGGGGCACCTAAGGTTTCAGAGCTTTATTGCATGGCTGTCATTTTTTTTTTTCTTCTCTTTAAAACTTTTTTTTTTTTTTGCGGGGATTGAGGACAAATACCTGCATTCTTGGGAGAGGAAGAAGGAAACTTACTGCAGCCCCTGCTCAGAAGTACTGCAAGTAATGGGGAGTGTCATGTTCTTCATAGCACCATGAAGAAGTTCTTTGTACTGTACTTTTCTGCAACTTAAGTGCTTTAGAGTTTTAGGGAAAAAATCACTGTGACTGCTCTCTGAGGGGTAGGTTATGGAGTGCTCAGGGAGGAGACTTACTGCAGTAGCTAGCTGATGGTGTAGTGGTGGCTTGGGTGGAGCACTTGGGAGAGGCAGGGACAGTAGTTAGATTGAAGACTTGTTTTGAGTGAGGGTCTCACTGTGTAGCCCAGGCTGGCCTTGAATTCTTAAAATATTTTATATTCTTCCTTATCCAAATGAGAGTTGTAAAATGAAATATTTCTTGAGTATTAAATAACTTTTAATATTTAGGATAGGTGATAAGAAAAATTGGCAGTAAACTTTATAGTCAGAGGCCAGATTTATCCAACCTAGTGGAGTTGAGGTTTGCATCTGTTCTTATCCAAATTTATTCTGCCACTGGAGTAAATTGCTCAGTCCATAAATGCTATATACTTTTGGAGTTTTTTAAAAATGTGACTATTGACAGCGATGTGTTATAAAAAAATCCCTAAGCCTTTACACTTGCTAAAAGACTTGGTTTAATTTCCACATCCTTCATCTACATGGAAAAATGAGTTTCAGGATTTGGAAAAAAGATTGCTTTCTGTACTTGGTAGTTCTGTGATTTTTACAAATATTTCTTCAAGTCAGAAAATGGAAATGAACTTTATTTTTTTAGGTGTCACTAATACTTATTAATATTTGCTAAAGTTTATCTTTTGAACATGATCTGAAATGCAACAATTTAGGGATAAAAAAGCCTATATCCAGTTCCTTCTCCCCCAGAATCATGGTAATGTCTCATTATGATTCTTACATTTGTGTCTGTATGAGGTATATGAAAGGTGAGAGAGAGAAGGAGAGAATTTAACTTTTTATAAAACATGAAATCTTGATAATTACTTATATTAGTTCTAGATTCATTTAATGTTTAAAATAATTATAGGTACACGCATATAACCTCAGCACTCCAGAGGCTGAGGCAGGAGAGTTGCTGCAAGTTTGGTCCAGCCTTGGCTACACAGTGAGTTCAAAACCAGACTGAACTATATATATAGCAAGACTGTTTCAAAAGGCCAAAAGAAAACAAAGCAAAATAAGTAATTATAAAGATAAATTATATATCTTTGAGCATACAGAAAGACTTACTAGAGAAAAATGGGTTATATGAAACTAATGAGCTCATATTCTTATAGTATCTAAGTAAATGATAGGCATACAGTGTGTTGGGAGCACACCCCCACACTGCCTTCCACCCCTGCCCTTGATCTTTCACTCCCTTGCATGGTCTTCAGTTACCTTATTTTTAGAGTGACTTTGCTTTGATGGCATATCATTTTAAGTAGAAAATTAAATTTTTTTAGTTTTTTTTTTCCTTTTTTTTTTTGAGATAGCTTGCTACAAAGGTATGAAGAGCAAGGTTATATTCAGGTTAAACAAAAATACAAGTCAGGAGGCTCATTATCCTGTTCAAAATACTTAAAATAGTACAAATTATCTCAATAAATATAAAACTAAATTATTTGTACATACACAGAAAACCTTCATTTTGTTTTTAATAAATATCCCAAGGCTAATACAAATTAGGCGAATGTTAGCAATTTATTTGTACTTGTACTTAATTTTTCTTGCTTAGTTGAAGAACATATTTGTATCATACATATAATATTTTTATATTGGGGAAGTAGATGATGATATGGTAATAAAATCAAGCAATCTTTGTCAGTTCTGGACAGGACAGTTTCTGCCTTTAGTGGTGCTCTAGCTGTGTGCAGAGCAAATCTATTGAAGAAAATTAGAGCAGCTGGGTAAGACATACATTACAAAATCTTTCAAGATATCAAAAAGTCATTAGTGTAGGAAGGATGGGCAGATTCACATGTTTTGTTGAGGCACCAGATGCAGAGTGGTGGCTCTGACCTGCACTTTTTCCTTGAAATGTGTTTTGATTCACAAGCACAAGCACAAGTTGTTGTTATGATGGTCTTATAAGCTCACTGAAGAGGCAGAAGCCAGTTGGACCTCCCAGGCTTAGTCACTTTCCATTCTAGGTTCCTGGGTGAGCGCCGAATACTTTTAACTTTTACAGACAGTGTAACGTGGCTTTGCCTCTGTTGTGAGATTATCATATTGTATTCTGACTGCCCATCAAAACAAAAATAGATCTGGGGAGAAAGATACCAGCATTTAGAGCTTTGTGTTACTTCTGCAATTTGTCATACAGTGCTTAGCATTCAGTAAAACTTAGCAAGGGAACTGGGAGATAAAACCAGATGAACAAAGAACACAAACCTAATCAGGAAATAGAAATCGGCATACAGACTCTTCAGATACTGCAGTTTTAAGAGGTATTATTGTGAAATAATGTTAATATTTTAAAAATTTAGTTCATGTGTTATGTAATTCTGATAGAAAGTAAGAAATCATGAAAAGACTCAACTAGAAACCTTATAATCAAAATGTACTATAACTCAACCAAAAATCTGGAAAGTTAAAGCTTATCAAAAGAGTAGACAGATGATCTCATTATTATTTTAAAAATTGTATGAGACCGCCTTCTGTGTAAATGCTTAGATTATGTAATGTCATATGTAGTTTGGCTTTATGTTTTTTTTTTTTTTCCTTCCTAATTAGCAGTGAGAAAAACAATTTAGTCAGTCTTTTATCCACTGTATTTTGAGTAGAGGCATGGTAGGCACTTGGTCTGATGCTACATTCCAGGGACACATAAATGCAATCAGTGCAACTTGCTTTTAAAATGCTAGTCACTGAAGACACATTTAGTATACCAGTATTGATTGGTTGGTGAAGCCAAGCCTTCGGATGTGTAATACTCTGGACAGAGTATTTGTGTCCTTCTGTGAATTCTTAGTATTTGAATCTGATCCCCAGTGTATATTTGGAAGTAGGAACTTTGAGAGGAAGTGAGTCACGAGGCCTTACTCCTTATAAAAGTAGGGATTAGTGCCCTTAAATGAGGCCACAGAGCTGGCTTGCTGACTGTCCAGCATGTGGGGCTATCTAAGAGAAGCTGGGGGTCTGCCCTCAACAGAACCTGAATATGCTATCATTTTGATCTTCAAATTTCAGACTCTAGAACTTAAGAAATCAGTTTTTGGTCTTTATAAACTGAGTGGTCAGAGATACTTTGTTACAGCAGCCCCAGCAGACAAGATGGGAAGAGTCACAGTGAAACTTGATGTAGGGAAGGAAGAGGGTGGGGCTGTGTCTCAGGAAGTGGACCTGGGCTCTTCTGCTTATTCTGCATCAAGGTGGTTTCTGCTCCACTCCATGAGGACAAAACAATAAAAAGCAAATGTGCGCCAGAAGACAAAATAGTAGAAATATGTTTTAAAAGAATATGTCTTTATTTTCACCTTTTAAAGAATGGTTTTATTGTATATAAGACTTTAGTAGCCTGTCTTTTAGCTCCCAGAATGTGTCTGTCAGTGTCTCTGTTGTTTTTGTAAGTCAGAAATTTATCTCATTAGGTATCTTCATACACAGTGAGTCACTTTTCTTTTATTAGCTTCAAGAGTTTCTTGTCTTTACTTTCAACATTTTGACTGTGATGTTTGAATATGGGGTTCTTTGTATCTGTCCCACTTAGAGTTCTTTGAACTTTTTGGATATGAAGCTTAATGGTTCACTTCAATATGGTTACCAATATTTTTTCTGCTCTTTTCCTTTTTTTTATTCCTACTACATTACTATTAGCATCCCACATTTCTCTGAGGCTTTTTATTTTTTTGTGGTACCAGGAATTGAACTCAGGACCCTGTGCTTGCCAGGCAAGTGCTTATTCTAATGAGCTGTCTCCCTGGGCCCCCTGAGGCTTTGTTTTTATTTACTCTTTTTTTGCTCTTTCCTCTTCAGATTGTATAATCTTTATTGAGGTATTTTCAATTTTGTGGATTTCTTTCTTCTGCCAAAATGAATTCATCATTGAGGCTTTCTTGTGAAATTTTCATTTCAACTCTTATACTTTCCAATAATAGAATTAAAAAAAAATTGAGAATATATTTTTATTGATATCTCTACTCTATGAGACATTATCATCATATATTCATTAAAAAACCTTCCTTTTAATTTTTTGAACTTATTTATAATATTAGAATAATTTGAAATTTTTGTTAAGTTCAACATCTGGGTCATCTGTTTTTTTGCTTGTGTAGTATGTTTTGCAGAAGTGATACATTTGAGACATTATTTGTACTAGCTGGATCCTGAATCACTCCTTTGTACTTTTTACATTTTTTCTTAATGTAATATATTGGATGAAATAATTCAGTTAAGTCTTTTTTCTGTAGTGCGCAGCCTGTGATGCCATTGTTTTCATCATTTGCACAATGCCAGTGGTATGGCTGGTACTGGGGTGTCTTTGTCTTTCTAGTTCCCACATGCCTTTTTAAGCATCTCATGGTCTGACTGTTGTTATGTCCTGTAACTTATAGTCTCCACTGATTGTTACCTGATTAGTCACTTCTTTGGGACAATTGTCTGAGGTATCAATTACTTTATATTGTGATTTAGAGCTGTGCCTTTATGCAAGGGTAAGGTGTTGCTAGTGTTTGAGGGCATTCTCAGACCCCAAAGGGTTTTTTGCTGTCGTTGTCTTAGATTTTTGTCTATTAAACTTCTAGCTGGTCTACCATTTCATTTGTTGCAATTACAATTATGGAATTACTGGCTTCTTAACTCTTTACCTTCATTTGTTTTAGGAGATGTCCAAAAATATAAATTTCTTCGTGCTATCTACCAGATAAAATTGGTTTTCATTTTTTTTTTTTTTTGCAGAACTGGGAATTGAACTCAGGCCCTTGTGCTTGCCAGGCAAGTGCTTATTCTACTGAGCCATCTTCCCAGCCCCAAAGTTGGTTTTCTTAAGCAGAGCTATAGCGCTGTTTCTATGTCTTCTCTCCCTCTTAGCACTGCACATCTTTTTACTGGGCTGGGCTGGGTTGAGCTAGGACTGTAGTCTTCTCTTGATCGTGATGGTCTTATTTTGCATGTGAGGTACTGTGTGGGGCTAATAGCCACTTGCTCATCATCTCGACTTGCTCCACGCACTCCCTTGCAGTACTAGGCCTCAACCCCAGGGATCTTCATTGACTTGCTTTCCAATCCTGTATTGATTGACTAAATGCATGGAACTGAGGATTGAACTGAGGCCCTTCACTCTGAGCTACATCTCAAAACAAATAAACAGGAATTTCTTTTTTGGAGACAAGGTCCTGCTAAGTCACTAAGTTACCGAGACTGATCTTGACCTTGCAATCCTTCCATTCAGCCTCCCAGAGTGCTGGGATTACCAGCATGCCCCTTTACACCCTGCTGCCCATTTTATTTTTACATAGAGACCTCAGTAAGTTGTCTGGGGTGGTCTTGAACTGGCATTCTTCTTGCCTCAGCCACTGCAGTAGGCGCAATTACAGTCATACTACCTGCCTAGCCAATTTGATCCTTCTGTTGAGCTTTTGCAATATGAGTAAAATTATGGAATTGGCAGTTTGGTCCATTGTACTTTGCCTGCCATACTTTCTGCCCTACAATTGGGGCTCAGCCCCATTTCTTTGGTTGTGTTTATTTGGAATACAGCCTCTGTATCACTGACCTGGATGCCTGCCCCTTTAAGGGAATTTGGGGCCCTAAAGTGAGAGTGGAGGTGAGAAGAGGTCCTTATTGCCGTTATTTGCCAATATCTGTCATTGGAATCAGCTGAGCTGCACAGTACCTCATTTTTCTCACCAATGCGTAATACTTTCTTTAATTATATTTTTTCCATTTGTTTTGAGCTTTTGGAACAGTTTTCAGGTAAATCAACTTAAAATTTATATTTAGGACAGTGTGCAGGTAAATTAATTAAAACTTTTTTTGGACAAGATTGTGCCATTTTGCTAAAAATAGCAACCATTTAACTGTTTAAAATGCTGTTTTAGAAATCTCCCCTCTTGAGAGAAATAATATACCAGTTAGAAGAAGATGTCCATTCTTAATCACAGAGAGACACAGAAAGACAGAAAATACATGAAAGTTTATAAGAGACCTATAGGATATAGTGAACGAGTTTTCAGTTCCCATGTGTATGTAACTGGAGTCCTAAAAACCCACGAGAGTAGGGCAGAAGCAATATTTGAAGAAAAAAGATATCAATTCACATATTAAAGAAGCTGTAACAATCTTAAGCAGGACAAAATTGTTGCAAATTACAGCTAGTCATGATATAGTAAAATTAGCAAAACTAGCGAAACTAAAGAGAAGCAGAAATCTCGGTGCAAGGTTTCTTTGGGATATTAGATAAAACTGAACTGTCCACCCACATGTAAACCCCACTGGAGAAAATATTCACAGTAGATACATTTGACCAAGGGCTAGTTTGAACTGATGTATGTGCATACACATGTTTGTGTTTATGCATGTGTATTTATTTGATTAACCCAGGATATTTAGTTGGCTCCACATTTGTACTCAATACAGTAGAAAAGTTATCGTCTCAATACATAATGAAAAGGGACTCGAGAAGATTCAGTACCCATTTGTGAAACTCTTCAGTCAAAAGGATGGAAAAGAAACGTAATATTAAAGAATATGTACTAAAAACATATCAGTAATATATTTAACAGTGCAATATTGATTTTAAATGGCGCAAGACCTCCTCTTTTATCCAGTAACATATTGGAGCTCTTGTTCCCTGCAATAATGAAAGAAAAATGTATTTGGTAAAAGGTGAAAGATTTATACGATCTGAAGAGAAACCAGAGTATGAGAAAAATGTATTTGGGAAAGGAATAAATAATATTATTTAGTTTCAATTGACATTTAAAATTCAATGCAATCTATAGATAAATTATTAGCATTAATAGGTATATATTTAAGTTAAGCTGATTAAAATCAAATATTAAAATGCTAGTTCTTAAAAGATTAAAAACCCCAATAAGTATTCCATCATATTATTTTTATTGAAAACAGTGTTTGTACTCTCAAGTAAATTTTTTTTTTTTTGCTGCTCAGGATGCCTTCAGGGCAGATCTGGTGTGGCTTGAGGTTGAGGGGATCGAACCTCAGCATCCCAAGCCTGCCTGCTTTGTTTCAGCAGGCACTTAAACACCTGAGCTAATGGGCAGGCTCCCCCCACAAGTAAAATTTTTAAAACTAATAAAGAATACTTACAACTAACATTAAAATAAATAAATGGGCTCTGCTTAGAGCTCCAGAGGAGATGGAAAACTATGTAAACTATCAAGCCATTGTATTGGGTTTGTATATTTGCATTTCTAACTTGTCACTAGTATCCAGTAGCACTTGCACCAATCAAGAGGTTTAATCTGTGCAGTCCAGCATAGTTTACCCATATGGGTTGGTTGCATCCTGAAATGAAGTCACTGTGCTTGAATTTCTGCTCTTATGTAAAACATTTTACTTAAATCTTAACATGTAACAATGCGATTGTTTGAGATTAGTTAGAAGTCATAGTTTGTATTGTCAGTGGTATACAAAGCATATTTACTTTTACTTTGTTTGAATATTGGGAGGCTGTCTGGGAGCAGTGTTGGCAGATTTTACTGCAGGGACAAATGAAGGAAAATCTAAAGAGCCATTTCTGTTTTGTGTGTTTATTGGGGTTAAAACAGGGGTGACTAATTTTGTTTGAAATACCTATTTTTCAACAACAAAGAAGGGCTCTCTTACCTCATTGAAACTCCGTACCTTCAACCTGCTTATGCCAAAAATAGAAAACTTCATTTCTTCTAAGCATATAGGCTATTGTATCATGAAAGATAATGTGTTTGATTTGTTTCAAAAAAGCTGTAGTGCTCTGTAATGATGTACCACAATTGTATTACATATTAGATTACATTTAGTTTTTCCTCAACTATGTCATGAAATTAGGAGTGATAGAATGTCTTAGCTCAGCTATTCAAGGTCTTCAGTTATACGGTAAACTAATTTTATAGCAGTTATCATAGTCGTTGCTATTATGTCGGTATTGGCATGATATAGATGTATATGTCCTTTAGTGACACCTGATTTTGCTTGTTGCGTTTTGCAGCAGATATGTAGGCAGTGTGTTCCACTTCAGCCAAAGCAATCCTAAATACCATTTTGTTTAAACAGAAGAGTTATTCTGTATATAGTTAATTTTTTTCCCCCAAAAGCATCTACTTTTGTTTAATATCACAGTGACGAAAGTAAAATTATCAGACTAATAAAGTGTGACAAAAATTAAGAAAATAGCAAGGTGGGCTGGGGAGATAGCTCAGTAGCATAAGTGCTTGCCTGGCAAGTGCAAGGTCCTGAGTTCAATCAGTGGTACTGCGAAAAAGAAAAAGAAAAAGAAAAAGAAAAAGAAAAAGAAAAAGAAAACTCAAGGTACTTTGTGGTGCATACCCCAGCTTCACATTTCCCTCATGTGTTGCTGGGGCCTGGATGTTAGTTATATGTCCCTTTGTGATTTAACTCAAACCTTCTGAAAAAATGCCTGTTTAAAGTTGTCCATGTAGGGAACATTATGGCTAATGAAACAGAAGTTAATATTTTATTTCTTTACAAAGAGATGAATGTATTTAATTAATTGAACATTATTTTCTCCACTTTGCTTAAGCTTGGTATCATGTTTCATTAAAAAGTACAAGTAGCTGTATGAAGCAGATATTTTCTCATAGGATTTGTGGAGAAATAATTATTTTTAATCACTGCAATGTAGAGGCCTAATATTTAGGATTAATGTCCTTTGTATGTTTCTGCTTCATTTGGCAAAAAGAAATGATAACAGTGTATGTGATCAAAATTAATATGATAGAGAACAGAGTTACATTTTTAAAGAAAAAATATTTGTGACACAGTTATTACAATGGCTCCTGTTATGTGTTCACTTCTAAATTCGTTACACATTTGAATTAGTCTTTTTTTAAAATTAGTCTTAAAAGATTAAATATTTCACTTGAGTTAAAATAAGTCAATTAGATTTTAAGTATATATTCTGCTTTTGAGCAGTCTGCACTTAAAAAAGTTTTATGTATGATGGTTTCAGTAAGTGATGGCCCAGTTTGACTCCATGTAGATATATTTCAGGGATACCAGACTTGCTTTGATTAATTTAAGTTCTTTTATTCAAAGAGACTTGCCTTAGTTTTCTGACTATGATAACTTGATTAGTTGTCCTCATGGTATCAATTCATGAAACATCTAAATTATCCCAAAGTGAATGAATTCATCAGACATTCTAGACTATGTCAAACTGATTTCTCAACAGAGATCAGTGGGACATGTCTTAATTTGGAATCAGGAGAAAGTCTATTAAACTGGTTAGTTGTTTTGTTATTCAAAGGTAAAACTTACCTCGTATGGTTTAGTGTGAGAAGAACTGCCCTAGGTGTTTGATGTGCTAAATATTTATAATGCAGTTGGCAGAATTGTTCCTGCCTAACCTTCCAGGGACTGGAAAGCAGTTGCTACCAAGGCCTCTTGATTAGTACAAGAGGAGATGAGATTAAGTGCAGAATGAATTGTGTTGTCACCTTGCTGACCAGTAGCAAAAAGTCAGAGTTACCAAGAACATGATCCTTACCTTACTTACACATTCAAAATTGTTGTATATTGCACCTGTTTGGCACATCCTGATTTGTACCCCAAATGCAATAGCTCAGAGGCGTCCTCAGTGTTCAGTTTTCTAGCCTCCTGAAAACACAGTTTTTAGATGTGACAGCTAACTGCTCTTGGGTCATACACAACAGTACCAGTAATTAGATTTTATTTTAGGTAAGTAATAGGACTTTACCTTGTATTTTTCTTTGCCCTTGAATACCTTGTGTCCATAGTTGGTATCTACTGAATGTTGGTCCTAATATCATGTTAGTCCTAATATCACACTTACAAATATGTACCCACACATCAGTAATGATATGTTCAATCTCTGTTGTATTTTGTAGTGATTTTTTTTTTTTTTTTTAAGCTTCTAGTCCATTGTAGTTTAGCTAAAACTAAATCATCTGGGGCTGGGGATATATATAGCTCAGCACCTGCCAGGCAAGCACAAGGTTCCAATTCCTGATATCAAAACAATAAACTCTAAATCATCTGTAAGTGCATTTAACTGGTTACTTGAAAACTATAAAAAGTTCCTTCATCTTTAAGTATTATTTAATAAATGCAAAAATAGAAAATAAATTGTATCTTTTTTCCTGTACTTGAGTCAGTCATCCTTTTGTCCAAGGTATTTGCATCTTGTCTTAGAATTTTCTTACTCTCTTCCCTCTGAGTTTTCAGCTAGCTGTTATGAAAATTAAAATGACAATTTATGCTTATTTTTCCCCCTAAGTCGGATATTCTCAGTTATTGTGAAACTGAAAATATTGAACAAATTTGACAAGTTACTTTTTCCTTTTATTAGAGACAATTAATTGAATTATCTTTAAAATGCCATTCAATTAGTGGCTGTTTGACAATTTGTTAGCTTCAGTGTTACTATTTTTTGCCCTTGTAAAGAAACAAAACTTTATATGCATATGCTTGAAGAAGAATTTTTGCTTTAATAGGTCATTTTGGTACATTCAGACTGTTGGTACTTTTTTGTTTTTAAACATACTGCTTTTCTAAATAATTCTGTTTTGGTTAGTGTATTTTTGTGGATATATTGTAATACAGAATTGCTTTTTCAGGAAAATTTTGCAGCCAAAACACACTCTTCTCCCCCCACCCCAAACCGGGGATTGAACTCAGGCCCTTGTGCTTGCCAGGAAAGCGCTTATTCCGCTGAGCCATCTCCCCGGCCCCTAAAACACACTTTAAATGAACTATTAAACACAAAAACTTTTAATCTCTATAATAATTGAAATTTAAGTTATTCTTTATAAAGTTTTATAAAATGAGTATAATGTAAAACAGCTACATAATATTATAGTATATACGTTTATTCTTGTACATAAACAGTGCATGTGTATAATAGAAAGCTGTAACTATTGTGTTACAGATTTAATATACCTATAACTGACAGGCTGTTATAAACATTAAAATAACAATTTATGCTTAATTTTCCCCTTAATCAGGTATTCTGTTATTCTGAAACTGGAAATATTGAACAAATTTAACAAGTTACTTTTTTCTTTCATTAGTTTTTCCTTTACAAGTGTTTAGTTAGCATGTGTGTAATGTTGGAATCACTTTTTTTTTTCAAACATTATGGAATCATAATTAGTTTTGAATTTTTCAAATAGTCTTTATCTGTGAATATGTAGGAGAAGTGTCTTGGTCAGATTCACTCGTTAGACTTTTCTTCTTCCCTTTTTTGCTTGGAAGCCCTTTTCCCGGACTAATGCCTTCTGTCCACGGTTACTTGATAATGAAAGACAGAGAGGGAAAGCAGAGCCGGAGCGCTAGGCTCTCACTTGCAGGGATCCTGGAAGTTGCTTGCATCCTGGCATTCACTTTATCTTCTCTTGTTCTGTTTCTGTCTGTTTTTCTCTGTCTCTTCTTCTCTTACTTTTAAATACTTAATAGGAACTGTTGAGTTATCTTCCCATGTTCCGTTAGTCATTACCTTGGGTTTGCTTGAGGACTCATCATCGTTAGAAATACCATGTGATCAGGTCAATGCCCTGAGGAGTGAAAAATCAGCATCTACCAAGTAGCATAAACTGGAAAGAATGGGGGAAAAACATTGCTTGTATATCATGTTTATTAGAATCATTGTGATGTATCTGTCTCTCCTACTAGGCTATAGGGTTTGCCTGAGCTGCAGAATGTGGAAGGTGTTAGAGCCAAATCATGTGCTCATCTTGATGTCTCAGCAGCTTGGATATTGCTGAGTGTAGGAAGTGTTTATTTCATGGAATAGAAACAAAGTGTGTTTTTCCCATAAAACTACCAAGTATGTGTTTTTCTTTCTTCATCAAATCTTTCACATGTGCAGTTTGTTTTTACCTATTGTTAGCCAGTTTCATCGAACTTGATGGTTGAAATTCAATTCAGATATGAAGAGGATTAATTGGTTCTGAAAGTCCACTCCTGCTCTAAAAGGGTGATCTTCAATTATTT
>NW_004524583.1:5718582-5722773 GCF_000260255.1 Octodon degus
CTTTTCAACTTGCTGTTCCAGTTGATGAATCCTTTTCCTCTGGTGCATTGTATCCTCCACAGTATAGTTGTGGTCACAGAAAACTGAGAGATTATCAGGGGTCTGAAGAGGGGGCATGGGTAATCCGATTGCAGCATCAACCTGGGAAATTGGAGGTGTTGAAGGAGGTGGAGGAAGCTGTTCTTGTGGCTCCAGATCTTCTTTCTTGTCATGTGGCTCAGTACAAAAAAATATGGTGGGTACAGTGTTCTCTTTCAGTAACTTGTTATTGCTCTCCGTCTTAAAGCAGTCTGGAGTAAAGTGCTCTGAACAAATGCTGCTGTACTTGGTGGGCTTAAAGTTTTTTCTTCTGACAGCTGCTTCCCATTGTTTACAAAGACTGGGTCGTGTAAGAGGAAACTTGTGCAAAGAAACAGGTTTATCTTTATCATACCGGTTCTTGCAGCCGTAGGCGGAGCAGGACTGCACCATTCTTGTGGATCTCAAGTCACTTCACTTCTGCTGCCCTAGAAGGCAGGTAAAGGTACTTTCTGTGTCGCTGCGCTCGACTTTGAGACTCTTGTTTCTTCTGTAGGTTTTCGTGAATTGTTACAGGAATGGTAGCCACACTCGAGAGTGACTACTTTGCTCGTTTTGTTGTTTGCATTAGCGGAAGAACTACAACCATCACCCGTCTGCCATCTCTCTAAAAGCTTTATTTATGATTGGAATCATTCAACAAAAAAGCAAAAGCCAATGAGCCTGAAAAAGCAACTAAGCTGCTGTCTAGAATGCGCTCGAGAAGTCATTCTGCCTCTGTACTTCCTGCATGCTTCTCCCATATAAGCCCCAGTCAACCAGAGATCAGGGCCTGATATTTTGAGATCAGTCAATGCTTGATTCCAATCAGTGCTTGTCAATGTAAATAAATCTGCCTTCAAATCTTGGGTGGTGTTTTAGTGTTTCTGGTTGCTGTTGCTATGACATAGAAATGAGTCTTCCCAAAAGACATCTCACTCTAATTTCTGAAAGCTATGAATATATTACATGCAGTAGTACATTGTGTTGTACTGTGTGTTCAACCAGATAAGGAGATTACATGAATGGGCATCATCTAATCACATGAGATTTGTCTTAGTCTATTTTCTACTGCCATAGGAGAATATCACAAAACTGGTAATTTATAAACAATGGAGATTTATTTGGCTTACGGTTCTGGAGGCTGGAAAGTCTAAGAACATGACACAGACATCTGGCGAGTCCTTTTTGTTGCGTTACAATATGGTAGAATGTATGCTAGGCAGACAGATGGACTCTGGCTGAACTCACCTTTGTAACAGATTCCCAGTAAGGATAACTGACTTGCTGCAGCATTAATCCGTTGGTGAGGCAAAACTCTTGGAGGGATATAATAATTTGTTGAAGACATCACCTCTTATGATAACAAATATGTTTCCCCATAAACTTTAGAAGGGATATACAAATTGACCCTCCAGCCCCCTAGAAGTCAGTGCTTCTTGTATATAAAATAGATTTATTCTATCCTAATCATCTCTAAAGATGATTGTTCTGACATCAAATAAAATTTCAAAGTCCAGAGTCTCATCTAACTCAGGTGTGTGTGACTTTAGTCACACTTCATCCTTAGACACAGTCCCTCCAGCTTCAGATCTGTGAAATTAAAGCCAGTTACCTGCTTTGAAAATACAACAGTGGGCATGGATAGACATTCCAATTCCAGAAGGAAGATCTAGTCGAGAAAAAGGGGTAACTAGATCCAAAGAAATCTAAAACCCAACGGGGAAAACAACAATAAATTGAAAAGCTGGGGAGTAATATTTTTTCATTCTGTTGTGTTGCCACCTGAATACTCTGGGGTGTTTGGGTCCCTGAAGCCTCTAACAGCCCTTTTTCTATGGCTTTGCTGGGCTCAGCGTGGCAGCAGTTGTGCACGCAGGATTTGTGCGCTGGTAGTGCTTGAGTTCTGAGATCTTAAGGATGGTCATGCTTCTGTGACTTCACCATGTAGCTTGACTGCTTTGCTGTGGACATATTTCTTATTTCTTTTAGCAGATACTCTATTAATTTTAATTTTTTCCTTCCATCAGGGCATGGGCACAGTGCACCCAAATTCTTTCCAACTGTGTTGAGGATCACTTATCCTTTGAAATCTTGTTTTTTATTTTTATTTCTATGTTGCCCCCCATCACCATGGCTATTATATCTGTATTTCTTCCTAGTTATGACTAATCCAGTAATATCTAAGGTATTCCACACATTTCTACAAAGTTTTTCCTTCAGCCTTTGTCAAAATATGCTTTTACACTTCACGGGAAGTAATCTTTTTTTTTTTTTTTTTTGTTTCTAGCTTGTTCTGAAGTTTTTGAGCTACGCATTGCCCAGTTTCAAAGCCATTGTCACATTTTCACATATTTGTGATAGGAGCAGCCTCACTTTTTGGTGCCAGTTTGTTGTTATTATTTTGCTCTTTTCTTATGCTATAACAGAGTACCACACACTGACTAAGTTTAAACAATAGAAGTTTATTCAGCTCATAGTTCAGGAGACTGGGAAGTCCAAGAATATGTGTTGGACTCTGGAAACAGACTTCATTCTGTCATAATATGAAGTAACTGTTATGGCATTTGTTTTGCAGTCCCTAGGACACATGACATAGAATAAAATTCAGTTTTTTTTCTGGTGAAAGCTCAGCTGTTTAATCACCTCCTCTTATTTTTATGTTAACTTTGTGTTCTTTGTTTCTTCTCATTAAAACCCGGAAGGATTTAAGGAAACTACTTTTTGTGGCGTGATTGACTCATTACCTTTTATCATTGTTTCATACTGAAGTATAAAATTGAATTGCCTTGTATATATTTGCATTTTAATTCATTATTTCTGATTCTGAGAAAAGTTGTTCTTTTTCCTTATTCAAGATATAATGGGCTGCTGAGATAGTTCAATGGATTAAGAGCCTGCTTAGGCAAGCACAGGGACCGAGGTTCAATCTCTGATACCACATGTGGCACTGGCCCCACCGTGGACACGCTGAGTGGGCCACTGAAACCTGGTATGGTGGTGCACACCTGTAATCCCAGTGCTTAGGAAGCTGAAATGAGGAGGATCACTATGAGTCTGAGCTGTGTAGTGAGGCTGTGTACCAAATACAGAAAGAAAAAGAGACATAGTGGATAAGTGTATGAGAATGTCACAGTGTACCTCATAAATATACACAGTATTTGTCAATTAAAAATAAAACTTAAAAAGTTGTGGGGACAGGGGAATGGCTCAGTAGAATAAGTGCTTGCCTGGCAAGCCCAAGGGCCTGAGTTCAATCCCCGGTTCTGCCAAAAAAAGAAAAAGATGTGTGAGTGTCAGTACACAAGTACGGAGATTTTCCTGTGCCAGTATTCTACAGAAAATGATCTTAACTCCATTGACTGCCTCTCTTGTCATATGCAGTAATTTAAAGATGAGAGTTGGAGAGGGTGATGTTTACTTATTGGTCTCTCTGCCTCAGTGTAATCCCTAACCTTTAGCAAAGCTGGCAGAGGCTGGTTGATGAATGTATAGCCCATTACTTTTCTCTTGAGCATGTTCTCATCTTATGCAGTTGTATTGTTCTTTCTTTCTTTCTTTTTTTTTTTTTTTGCGGAACCGGGGATTGAACTCAGGCCCTTGCGCTTGCCAGGGAAGCGCTTATTCCACTGAGCCATCTCCCCGGGCCCTGTATTGCTATTTCTATCTTCATTAGTCCTCAAAACTCTGCTGTGTGTGTAACTATATTATTTTGTATCTTGGTTTCAAGATTTTTGCTTTTTAACAGTGTGCCATTGGAATTCACATGATGTTGTGGTATTTCTCCTTGAAACCTTCTGACCATGGGTTGAATTCCCTGAAGCCAGGAACTAAATTATACCTTTTCTCCTTTAAGTTGTGTGTTTTAGGTATGCCTCAGTTATGGAAACCTGACTTTAAATAATAAATAAGCCAACAAATAAACAAGCACTATGCCAGGGAATTATATCCCTAGCCCTTTTTTTATTTTTTGAGAAAGGCTCTTGCTAAGTTGCCTAGGTTGGCCTTGAACATGTGTTCCTCCTGCCTCAGCTTTCTGAGTTATACTTTATTAGATTGAGCATTAGCAAATTATAATAGTTCTTTACCAATTTCTTTCCTCAGTTTTATCTTACATTTCAATTACTATTTATC
>NW_004524583.1:5722873-5731006 GCF_000260255.1 Octodon degus
AAAAGGACTCAGATCTTCTATAATGATTTTTAGCAAAATTTAATAGTGATGGTTTCCATTTCAATCTCAGCAATTCATATTTGATGACCTTTTGCACATTTAGTTTTGACAGTTCTTTCAATTTGTTTTAATATTTTATATGTTTTATTCCTAGACTTTAATGTGTGAGCTGGAAGACAGGGAAAAGCAACAACTACAGATGCTGGATAAACTCAAAGAGATTCAGAATCACTTTGACACGTGTGAGTCGGACCGTAAGCACGCAGACCTCCAGATCTCAGAGCTCACTCGCCATGCCGAGGACGCCACCAAGCAGGCTGAGCAGTACCTCAGTGAGCTGCAGCAGTCGGAAGCTCTGAGAGAGGAGGCAGAGAAGAGGCGGGGAGACCTGAAGATGAAAGCTCAGGAGGCTGTTAGGCATTGGAAGCTCAAGTACAAGAAACTGGAGCAAGCACTGGAGAAGCAGTCCGAAAGTCTGAGTCAGCTGACAGAAAAGAATAATCAGGTACAGAAGCCAGATTTCTAAGCAGCGGCTTTGCTGCACCAGCTGCTCACTTACCCACGCTCGCAACAAGCCCTTGCGTGCAGTGCGGTGGGTGCATAAGGTCTTCTCAGGGTGTCCTTGAGAGAGGAGCCTTTTGTAGTTGGCTATTTCAAGGTAGAAAGTTACTTAGATTTTTTATTTTTAAAACTCATTTTAATAGTTTTAATATTCCAGGAGTTTATAAAAGTTGGCTCTTAAAGTAAGTCTTCCCACAGCCTGAGTTTAGCTTTGCGTTCTTTAGTAGAATTATTTTTCAATATTCTGAAATATTCAAGTGGAAGAAAATCACTAAGTCTCCTAGCATCATATGACTTTTCCTGCAGTGTATTTATTTTAAAATTCATTTATTTGGGTATTTCAGTTTAAGAAATTGGTTGGAAAGGACTTGTTTATTTATTTTTTATGTATTTGGTACAGGGTCTCACTGTGCAGCTCGGAGTCATAGTGATCCTCCTGTTTTCAGCCTCCCCGGCGCTGGGATTACAGGCGTGTATGCTCTGTCTCAGTGGTTGGCTCAGTGCACGGGGGTAGGGGGTGAGAGGGTAGGGGGGCTGGTGTGGCATGTGGTGCCAGAGTTTGAATCCTGCTTAGGTCACTGAGCTATCACGTCCCTACAAAGGAACATTTTAAAAAATGCAGTAGAAGCTGGGTGTGGTGGCACACACCTGTAATCCCAATACTCAGGAAGCTGAGGCAGGAGGATTGCCATGAGTTTGAGGCCATCCTGGGCTACAAAAGTTAGTTCAAGGCCAGTCTGAAGTACATTGTGAGATTCTGTTTAAAAAAAAAAAAAGCAGTTAAAAAAAAAAGAAAAAAAGAAAAAAGCAGTAGTTACTATTGGGCTACTTCTCTGGCTGTAACTATATAATAGGCTTAATTAGATGAGTAACATGGACAGTCTCACTGACAGTCGTGTTACCAGATCACAAGTCTCTTCAAAAAGATTCTGCTCTTGTGCCCTTTCAGTAGCAGCAGAAAAGCTTTTCCTTTTCTACATATGCGTGTCTCATTGTCTTTTCTCTTGTCTATGTGTTACTTTAAATGGATTTGCTGTTCTGATGTTGATTCTCTGCTATGCTTTTGGGCAGAATTAAGCCCAGATGTTGATAAGATAAGAAGCAGGAAAGTAGTGATTTTGTCCATGTTTAGTTTTGGTTTACTATTTGTGCTTTGTCATTTGTCACTTGTCAAGAATTCTTGAATTTGAGAAGAACAATCATTTGGATAAGTTGACTTTCTAAAGAAAACAAAATGTGGGACATTATATTTTACCAATGTAAGGTATTTGTGGTACATTTAGAAAATCACCTGACAGCACTTACTGGTAACTGATGCTTTTTCAGATGAGGAGTCTCAAAGAAGATGCTTTCTCTTTCACATCCGAAGTTTTCAGACATCCTGAACATGAAGCAAGTGATCATTCTGTCCTAAGCTGTGGGGAGCTCTCCATTTGAGCTCATCGATGCCTCTGGCATGGGTGGCTGCCCTGGCCTGACATGGCTCTAAAGCTCTCAGACTTGAATCGTTTTTCTTAGAAAAGTTCTACCTTGATTATTCCCGTAAGCCTGATCTGGCAGCTAGTTTAGCAAGGGTCATCATAAGGGAAGTAACGAGCAAGAAGAGCGGTCGATGACAGTGATTGAGAATCCTCTGGAAATTTTACTTAATTAGAGGAAATTCGAAGGGCCTGTGTCACCACTCAGTATCCCCGATCATGCAACATGTCTCTGGGTTTTCTAGAGTTTTCAGAATATTAAAAAGTATTAAACAATCATTTCCTAGAATACTCCTGATATAATTATTTTTATCATTTAATGTTGCTAATGATAAGCAAAGAAGTAGTTTTAAAGTGATTGCCACAGGATAGTATCACAATTATCACAGCAGGCATTGTAATTTCTCCTTTAAAAGCCTTAAAAATTAATGCAGCATGTTGCAGTTAGAGCAATGGTTAATCAAGGAAGAAGGGGCAAGATTTATTTTACTAAAGATGGAGGTGTCTGGTACATGTATGATGTGGACCTATTTGCCAACTTTTGAAGAAATATCTTACGTGTAAGGAATATTTGATTTTTTTTTTGTACTAGGGATTGAACTCAGGACCTTTAAGGCAAAAATAATATATTCTGTGCCCTTCATTTTTTTGGCTAATTTAAAAAAGTAGCTCCAGAGTATATGTGGAAATATATATAGTGTTGAAATAAAAATAAATATTCGTCTCTAAAGACAACATCCTGTGGTTCCAAGAATAAATTATTTAGAAATAGCCTTGCTGACCTGTTTTATCTAGTGAGATGAGATATCTTCGTATTTGCAAAATGGTTCTGTGTCTATATTCATTTCTGTTTCTAACATAATTTATTTCTTCTTTAAGGTTTGCCACTTAAAAATCATATATATTAATTGCTTTTATTCTCTTAAGGTTACACTGACTTTTTTCTATTCTTACTATATGCAGTACATTTCTGGAGTCTTGGTAAGGTGTTGCAAAACTACTTCATTCCTGACAATGTGTAGTATCAAATGAAAAGTTATCACTACAGGAAAAAACAGGCCAGTGTTTACTTTTTCCTTAAAAGACAGTAACGTATTAATTTTATAGGGAATCATGAGATACTTTAGGGATATGTAGGTGATCACATACTGAGAGACTAAAAGTATAAAGATACAAGTAATCTAGTTATCAGTTATGATTTTTTTCTTTTAAAGTGTTGTATGAAATCACTGGTTTTTATGTATGGTTTGAAGATGCCAAAGGAAAAAAGCTGAACTTTGACTCTTAGTATGAATATGTCTGAGTTCTTCCATATTCTTATTTTTATAAATGGGTAGCTTTCTTTAGGTCTTCTTCTGCTGAATTGCTAGAGTGACTGACTTGTCCATATATTGAGCTTTGTGTTTAATAGTATTTGACTTTATTTTTTATATTTTTTATTTTAGGGAAGGGTCTATAGGGTGTTCAGGGTCTCACTACACAGATTGGACTCTTATGACCCACCTGTTTACAGCCTCCCAAGAGCTGGTATTACAGGTGCGCACCACCATGCCCAGTCTCAACTGCTGTCTCAGTGCGCCCCCAGGGGTGTAGCTGGCATCGCAGGTCCAGGCATCAAACCCCTGGTCCCTGTGCCTGTTTGCAAGTGCTTTAATCCTCTGAGCTATTTGGCCAGCCCTGTGTTTTACTTTAAGAACCTTAGATTGCAGTCTTTTCCTTCTGTGTCTTTTCCTCCTTCTGAGAAAGAAACAGCTATATGTAACATATGCTGTCTGTTATGGTTTGTGTCTAGGTGTCCCTCCAAAGCCTCATAGGGGCAGCTTCTGGAGTTTGTGATTGATTACTGTGGGTGTGGATGCTGCCCCTGCCCTGGGGCAGGAAATCTGCATTACAGTGTAAGGTGGGAAGAGAAGCCAGCTGCTTGAGCTGCTGCTACCCCTCCCTTACGCTCCTGCTCTTTGCTGCCACCATGAAAGGTTGCCCTCCTCTCCTTGTGTGGCTCTGCCTTGGAGTCAGCTGAGTATGAACTGAAACCTCCAGTAACTGTGAGCTAAATAAACCTTTTCTTTCTTCATTTAGAGTGTCGGGTATTTGTCCCAGCAATGAGAGAAAAGTAACCGAGACACTGTCTTATAGAATCTGAATTTAAAGGAAAAGGATCGAAGCTAAGTGCACTACTTTTTAACAGTGTGTATGCTATCCTTTCATAAACAAAACAGTGTTTTCTGTATTTTTACACATGCAGGAACGTAACATTAAAAAAATCCCTGTTTGCCTTTTATTTTATTTTTATTTTTTTGGCAGAACCAGGGATTGAACTCAGGTCCTTGCGCTTGCCAGGGAAGCGCTTATTCCACTGAGCCATCTTCCTGCGGCACCCCCACCCCCCCATTTGCCTTTTAGTAAAATAGAAATAGGAGTTCATCAGTTCATATTTTGTGTTCAAGCCTTTGAGGAGTTGTCTCGTTTGTGTAAATGTCATGTTTTTAGTCAGTATCATTCTTCTGTTTACATGACTGCTTTCAGGGTAAATGTCTCTAACTGTGGTGTTGAACCTCTGGCACCTGTACCAAAGCTGGTGTCTTGTGTCATTGAAAGTCTAAAATGTGTGCTGTCCCTGGTGTATCTTCCCACTTGCCCCCTTTTCCTGAAAGTTTCCCAGCTAGAATATTCTTTTCCCAATCTTGTTCCTCAGTGCTAGTTTCTGTCTTCTCCCATTTCATCGCCAACGTTTTTCGAGGATTTTGGCACCTGCCTTCTCATTACCCATTATGTGCAATTCTTGCCGATGTCCTTAGTTCATTTCAGTGTATCTTTATTGTTCACTAATTTTCTTTTCTTTTAAACAACAGTGTACAAATCACTCTTCTTTAGCGACTAGTTCTTTGGTTGAGGTTTTTCTTTATCAGTGATTGTTCTATATTTGGCTGGGGAGATAGTTCAGTGGCATAAGCACCTGCCTGGCAAGCTCAAGGTCCAGAGTTTGATCCCCAGTATTGCATGCCCACCAGGAAACCTGATCCCTGGCTGTGGTGGCACAAGCCTGCAATCTCACTGCTGAGAAGGCTGAGACAGGAGGATCACTACGAGTTCGAGCTGTGCAGCGAGACCCTGAATCAAAAAAAAAATAAAAGCATCTGTAATCTTTCTGTGTTCAAAGCTTTAGTTCTCAATATCTCTGACTTTTTAGAGACTTTTTAAAAATTCCCTTTTCATCTTTTTAAAGCATCAATGCCTCATTTTGATCTTTCCACATTCCTCTGGTTAATCAGCCATTTCCTGTATTTGTTTCGTCCCCACTCATAGTGGATACATTGAAAGCCTACCACCTTTGCTTTCTTCTTTCCACCTCACACTTGAGATACTGATCTCCAATCTGCAGTTATCCCACCCTCCACTTTTCACTCCTCCTGAATATTGTGAGCAAAACTTGCAGAAAAGCTTCAGTGGCTCCTGCAGTAGTTCATGGCCATCTTCTTCACAATTACCTTCCTCTCCTCCCCACTCATCCCCTTTCATAGTCAATATCTGCCAACCGCTGGGCATAGCATTCTGACCTGATTGCTGAGGAATGGGATGTGAAGTCTGTTTCGGAGCTTGTGGTAGGAATGTATTCTTTTTTTTTTTTTTTTTTTTTTTTTAGGGAAGGGTCTATAGGATGTTCAGGGTCTCACTAGATGGAACTTGTAGAGATTCTCCTGTTCACAGCCTCCCAAGAGCTGGGATTAAAGGTGTGCACCACCATGTCCAGTCTCAATTGCCCTTCAGTGGGCCTTGGGGGCGGGGCCGACACAGCAGACCAGGGGATTGAACCCCAGGCCCCTGTGCCTGCTTGCAGGTGCTTTAATCTGCTGAGCTATTTGGCCGGCCCTGAAATGTACTTAGTCTTGAAAAAATATACTTCTCTACATATGTTTGTATCTGTCATGTCTGAAATGGCAGGGGCTGCTTTGCCACTGTCCTGAGAAGGACGCAGTGAGTGGGAGTTGGGAGTTCTGACCTCCTGTGTCAGGAGCAGTCAGTTAAACCCCCTTGAATTGGGATTTTCTTACATTCTCAACAGAAGAAATTCAAACCCCATTTGAATTAGAAAAAAAAAATATGAATTTAGAATTGAGGAGCTGTACATAAAAAGGACCTGAATTTTAGGACTAAGTGGAGATTTGGGTTAGGAGGAAGAATCTTCACGTTTTGAAGGGGAAGTTTCTAAATCGTGTTATGCTGTGGATAGCAATAGGTTAAGCTTTATAAGTCATACTTTGAGACAGTGATAGTGTGAATCAGAGTATGGTATTAAGCGACAGATAGGAAAATTTAGGATATTGGTGGTGGTTGTTGTAATTTTTAGAAAGGTTGTACAAAAGGAAGACAAATTTAAATTGGAGCTGGTCTAGCTAAAAGCAGAGATCAAATTGTTGTCAGTGTGTATGTGTGTGTCCCAGCATCTGCAATCTGTAATCACAATTGCCTGAGTCTTGAGTTTGATAAGAAAGAGCAGCTATGTCCACCCTCAGCTCATGGGCTGCCTGTGACCCTGGACAGCATGTAATACAGCTGTACAAAGCTGTGAGGCTTCATTGCTACATGGTTTTTAGTGACAACTTTCCGTGATGCTGTTATGCAGTGCTGGAGTGCTGATGACATACTCATTACAAGTAATAGTAGCAATAGTGGAGCTATCAGGGAGGATGCAGTGCGGTGCTACCTGCGCTTCCCTCGCCTGCTGCATATGGTTGGGTTGAGGTGCATGTGCCAGGGCGGGCGAGATCGCTCAGCAGACTAACACGCACCTGCTTAGGCAAGCGCAGGGACTGGGGCTGGATCCCTGGTACCACAGGCCACGCTAGCTCTGGCCCTGAGGCGCGCTGAGCCAGCAGTGGAATCTAGGGATGGTGGTGCGTGCCTGTAATCCCAGTTGCTGGGGAGGCTGAAAACAGGAGGATTACTATGAGTCTGAACTGCATGTGAGACCCTGTACAAAAACAAAACAAAAACAAAAACAAAAAATTGCGTATGTTAGATGGGACGTGTACCTGTGAGATCCTACCTGCATGTCTATGCTTGAGGACAAGCACTTACTGTTGTTAAGAATACAAAGTTTCTTATTTATTTAGCTGTACTTCTATCCTTTCATAAAATAATCCAATAAGTTAAAATGTAATAGGAAGTTTTATTATTTATATACATTGAGTATATCTTATGTTATATGTGGTACAAGATAATTCCTCAACATAATCCAGGCAAGCCAAAAGTTCAGAATCCCTGATGCAGAACCTTTTAGGGTTGGAAAATCCAATTATTTTCCTAACCTGAAGGTAGTCTAAGGGAAGTAGGAACCTTAGCAAAAAAGAAAGAAAAATGGTTTAAAACCAGCCTTTTCTCCCCAGTTCTTTCAAATACTTACGTACTTCTGTCTAGACAAAGGAGACTCAATTCTGGGTCTTTTTTTTTTTTTTGGCTATATGGTACTGGGGATTGAACAGAGGGAGTGTCAAGCTATATCCTCAGCTATCTCCTCGCTTGCGCCCCCGCCCCTCTCCCCTCCTTTTTCTCCCCCTCTTCGCTATTTGCCTCTCCCCCTCTCCCCTTGTCCTCCTCCCTTCCACCCTCCTTCTTTCTCTACTTTAATTTGAGACAAAGTTTTGCTATGTTGTCTAGCCTTGCTTGGAACTTGTGATCCTCCTCCCTCAGTCTCCTGAGGGGATAGAATTTTGAGGTGTGCAACCTCATCGGCTCTGGTCTACTAGTCTGAATTCTCTCAAATAAAGACTGTTCAGCTGTGGGACTCTGGAGGCATACAAGACACTGAGGTGGAGGTTGGGGCAGATGGGGAGAGTCTAGGCAGTCTCTTGGGCTGGGCTTCCAACCTGGCAATGAGTCAGAGGAAAGCAGATGGGCACTAGTGAAATTGTAATGTCTGTATTGCCAGAGTAGCTTCAGACTTGACTGGGAGTTATGAATTATCCATCTAAGGCTGTCAGTCTTGTCTGCATTGTTGTGGTGCTTGGAACTCTGTGAGGGCAGGAAAACTTGGAGAACTTTAGAGTAGTGCTAGAGATTGAGTTTCAAAGGATTCGTCTCTTCTCCCCTCCCC
>NW_004524583.1:5731106-5736153 GCF_000260255.1 Octodon degus
TTTTTTTTGGCAGAACCAGGGATTGAACTCAGGCCCTTGCACTTGCCAGGAAAGCACTTACTCTACTGAGCCATCTCCCTGGCCCCCTATTTCTAATGCCATCATATTTTAATGTTCTATCTATCATGTTAGCATGCTATTGTTTGGTGATTAACCAGCAGTACATGATTGTACCATGTTATTCCCTTGCTGGAAGACCTTTGTAAGCTTGAAGTAGATCTCAGCATCCTGTCAACTTAATTCTCTCTCTCTCTCTCCCCCTCCTCTTCCCCCTCCCTTCCCTCTCCCCCTCCCCTTCTTCCCTCTCCCCTCTCCCCTCTCCCCTCCCCCCTCCTCTCCTCTCTCCTCTCTCTCTCAGGATTAAACTGGGAACCTTGTGCTTGCCATGCAGGTGCTTAAGCTGCTGAGTTATCTCTCTGGCCTGACAATTCAATTTCTGACCTGACATTCGCATCTCCTTTTAGTCTTCTGGAACTATAGTGCACTTCATAAAGAGCCCACGGTAGCCAGTTCTATTGCTCTGTCCCTGTTTTTATTGGTCATTAGTACATCAGTTCCTTTCCATAAGGAATGCCCCGAGGAGTGAAAAATCACTCCTCTTAACACATTTAACTTTGCCTATTATCCTTTTATTTTATTTATTTATTTATTTAATTTTATCTTGCTTCTTTTTGTGAGCATTTCCAGACCAGAGTAGACTTAGTAGAGTCTATGAACTTACATCTGATTCTGCTAATAGCATACCCTTTGCTGTTTATTTAAACTCTCATGTGCATTGACATTACTTTTCAAACGCTTGTTTGAAAAACAAGGTTTGTTTGAAAAACAAGTAGGTGAATTATTATGTGTAACATGTTAGTGTGAATGTCTGTTATTTTTAAATGTGAAAAAAAGTTTGTGAGCTTAAGGCCTAGGCTTGCATATATTAATCCTATGCCTATTGCAGTTGCTCTATAATTACAGAGAAGTAAATAATGCTGAACTTGTTTTGATTCTAGATTCAAAAAGAGTTGCTACAGGAATACAATTTTGTAACTTCAGTTTCGTATAAATTTGAGACTCTTAAGATGGAATCTTACGTCAGATTTTTAAACATCTCAATTTTTCTTTTTTTGCTATTGTAAAACATAATTCCTCTCTCATTTCTGTCTTTTCTTCATCAAAGAGAGACTTTCAGGATTTTTCTTTTAAGGAGTTAGACATTAGATAATGTAGTTTTTGACATGCTAAAGTTAAGATGCCTGTAGTACTTTTGCATGTTAAATGTCATGTAATTAGATATTTGAAAAATCTGAACCTTAGGAGTTTTGGCTTCTGAATTAGGAATCAGTTATGTCTGTGTGCGTATGTTCCTATTTGCCTCCCAAGGATGAAATGTAAATAGGATAATTAATATTGGAACCTTATAGAGTTAGCTGCATTTGAAAGGCAACTGATAGAGACTTAGGCAAGGAGGTAAAAAGTGATGTTAAACCCTAGAGAAAAAAAGACGTACTTATGAATGAGTAAGATGTAATTGATGTGTCACATGCTACAGGGAAGCTAGGAGCGGAAAGATTTTAGGATCGGTTGTATTTGGCTGGAGATGATCTTTAGGTATTTTGATGAGAGCTGTTTTAATTCTGTGATGAGAAGGAAATAGGTATCATAAATTAACTGAAGTGAGATTAAGAATTTGGGGGCATCAATATGGACTATTTTTTTAAAATAGGAGTTTGGCTTTAAAGGATTAAAAAGTAAAGGGTGATAGGATATTCTGAAAGACTGAATTAAATAAATTTTTTACTTTTAAAAACTATTACTTTTAAAGAGAGGAGAAGTAGTGAAATAATCCAGTAGAGAAAGAGAGGTTCAGGAAGTAGAAGAGCTGGCAGGATTGATACAGTGAAGCTCCTGCTAGATGGGGAAGGGCTGATCTGTGTAAGGAGCAAAGAGCTCTTTTCCTCAGAGCCAGGAGAGGGTAACAGATTAGAGATGAGTAGATTTCAGAATGGTCCTGCTAGAACATTTCTGAGGCATTAATTGCCTCAATTTTTCCCTGAAAGTGGAGCTGTACTGTATTACTAAAAGTGAGGGAAAGATGGTAGAGTGTAAGATGAGCCTTTTGGAATGGCCGTTTGTGAACTGGGTGGGTAGAGGCATGTGGAGGAAATTTCAGTTGCTAATAAGATGGCTTTCAGGGTACAGTCACATAACTGATCTTTCCTTGTGGATTTTCCTTGGAAGACTCCAGACTTGAGATAGGAATTTGGACATTATTTAGTTCAGCCAGAATTAATGATTTCATTGTTAAAGTTCAGCAGGTGACCAGTTTCGCAAAGGAGTTTGAAACATAAGAATACATCTAAAGTAAAAGAATATAGAGGTTAGGTTATAGGTTGTAGGATTTAAAGACAGTAAAAGAAATGTCAGGGGTAGTAATTTCTGATCATAAAGAATAGCTGTAGCAGTAGGAAGGTGGTGAAAGGCCTGTTTGGATTGGTAGATAAGACCAGAAATGGGGCTGGTGGCTGAGGGAACAACCTTTACCTTAAAGGTTGCAGTTCTGATGAAAGTATAAAGGTAGAGTCCTTGGAGTCAGTATCTGAAGTGCATGTACTCAGCATTATCTGAGAATTGGGGAGTTTAGTAATAGTCTCTGGGGTCAGCTTAGCTGGGTACCAATCCCCATGCCCTTCTTGTTTAGTCCTCATGCTTCCTTGGGCCAAATTTTTAACTTCATCAGCACTGGTTTGCTATGACCTTAACTTGGGTTTGTGATGGGATTGAATGAGGCAGTTCATGGAAAGTGTTTGTTCAGGCTCTGGCACAAGTCAGTTGCTCATTAAGTTTCAGTGTTCATTGCAGAATAGTTGTAATTGTTTTTTATTATTTGAACTGTATTTATCATTTAGATCTTAGCATATGTGCCAATACCCAAGAGAGATCCTTGCTAGTCGTACTGTACAGTGCACACCTCTTCAGGTAACTTTCCATCATGTGTTAGCAGTTAGTACTATCCACTGTTGTAATTGACTGTGGGCATGAATCCCCAGTTAGATTATGTAAGCCAGGACTAATTAATTTCTCTTTAAATCATGTGTCTGACACATAGTAAGTATAATCACCTTTGTTCTAAGTATTTGTTCCAAAAATGAAAAAAACTAGATCTACCTCACTTTTGGGTAGAATCAACTGGTTAATAAAATTGATCAAAATATTGGTAAAACGGTTAGAATAATTGCAAAGGTGGATCACGGTCAATAGAATTTTGTGATATCATTTAAAAAATTTTTTTTAATTTAGTTTTTATGTGTTTAGTACAGGGTCTACAGGGTCTGACTACACAGATTGGACTTGCAGTGATAATGCTGTTTTCAGCCTCCCAAGCACTGGGATTTTAGGCATGCACCACCACGCAGTCTCAGCTGGCCTTGGGTGGGGCTGGCATAGCATGCTGGGGATTGAGCCCTGGTCCCTGCACCTGCCAAAGCAGGCGCTTTAATCTGCTGAGCTATCTGACCAGCCATTGTAATATAATTTTAAGGTTTTTTTTTTTTTTTTTTCTCTGAATGCCCTCAGGCATGGTTTGTCTGGCTGGAGTGTTGTGGGAGTCGAACTACAGCTACCTGAGGCTCACAGCTTTGTGGAAGCAGCCACTTAAAGAACTGAGCTATGGCCAGGCCCCCTGTAATATAATTTTAGAGTGTACTGTTTTCAATTTACTGTTTTGTTTGAATGGACTAAGGAGTGGCTCATACTTCTAGGATGCTTGAATTGAATAAACTGAGGAAATGCAAAACTGTTGCTCAGAAAAATGAATGTTTTCAAGGCATTATTATTTAACAGATTTTTGCCGTAATGTCAAACTGTGACTTTAATCTTGGGGAAATTGTGTTTAACTTTATTGGAGCCAGTTATCATGGCTATTGGAATTGAGTCCTAAAAATTCTACTGTTGAGGTGAGAAGACCTGTGTAAATACTTTCTGTTCAGTTGTTAGTAGCTTAGTATGAGATAGATATTTGCTCTTCCAGCTCATAGCGTCTTCCTACCCTTAGGAGCTCATTCTTATTTGGACACTTGACCATTTTATGTTCCTTGTGTTAGCCTTAGGTATTTGGAAACAAAGGGTGAGCAAGGGTAGCTTATGTGCCGTATTGTAAGCGCTTAATTCATAATTTGTCATTTCCTTACAAAGACTATGAGAGTGGATTAATGTTAATGGCTGTAACATTCTTTTACTGTTGTTTTTGAATTTAAATATTGTTCTTATATTAAAATATATTAATCTTAATGTTTAGTATAATTTCTAATATATTAATGACTGCCCTTATTTTATTTTCCTTTATTAAGTTTATTGGTACATTTTAGGTATGATCCTATTCATCATGTCAACTTGATTCTTTTTGTTTCCCATTTCTCTACTCTCCCTTCAACCTTTCTTTTCCTCCTTCTTTACAAAAGTTTTGTTTCCATTCTTCTTTCTTTTTTTCATTTATTTTCTTTTCCCTTCCTTTACCCCTTTTTCTCCCTAGTTCTCTTTCCCATCCATCTAGCAAGAAATGTCTCAGGCTTTTTCTTCTTTATTTACCTTTATTTTAGGAAGGTAAGATTTGAAAATTGTCTTCTTACTAGAAAAAATACTCATAAATTAAGTTTACCTAAAAAACTTTACTAAAGCGGTTCATGACAGCTTGAGAGAAGTGTTTCAATTTGCAACATTATGTCAGTTTAGCTGGAAATAACCTGTGTATGACCACTTTACTGGGAATCTTTCAAATTAACTTTTAAATATAGTATTATCTATACTGATGCTTCTGTCATTAATGCTGTGTTGCTGACTTTTATTTTATTGCAGTAAAATTTTATGTGCTGCCAGGGAGTGAAATCTTACATTACTTTTAATGGTTTTCTAATAATTGGACACATTCTAAATCACTGACATTCCTTCAACTGAATAAAGAATTATATTTTTACTGAAATAATATACATTGTTTTTCTCAACAGTGCCTTTTATTTTAGTAACAATAAAAATACACATATTTTTCATTTTTTTTAACAGATAA
>NW_004524583.1:5736253-5740204 GCF_000260255.1 Octodon degus
ATTTCAATATTGTACTATTCCAGTACAATTATATATTTTCCACTTTTCTTCAAAGATGGAAAAAATGAAAAAGTATTATGTCATGAATTTTTCTTTGCCTTCTGTGTTAAAATTTATTTTGTTCTCTGGCAGAATCTATGTTGAGTTTTATAGTAATTTTTCTGTTGGCTTTATGTTCTTAACCCTTTAGATTCTGAAAGAAAAGGATGATTTGAAAAGTCAGCTTTATACGGCATTGCAACAGATAGAGAATCTTAGAAAAGAATTGAGTGATGTCTTAACCAAGCGTGCCGTTCAAGAGGAGGAGCTTCACTCTAAGGAGAAGAAACTAAATGATATTAAGTCTCATCAAGCTCACCTTGAACAAGAAGTCAAGAATTCTGTAGATACCATTGATAGACTAGAGGGTGAATTGAAAAAGCAGAATATGGTTCAAAGTCAGATGAAATTTGAAAAAGCTCACCTGGAGGAAGAAATTGCAGAACTGAAGACGAGCCAAGTTCAGGACAAAGCTAAACTTCTGGAGATGCAAGAGTCCATCAAGGACTTAAGTGCCATTCGAGCAGATCTTGCTAATAAATTGGCTGAAGAAGAGAAAGCCAAGAAAATGGTGGTCAAGGAGCTTTCTGACCTCAAGGCCCAGGCAAAATCCAAAGATGAGGAAACAGCTACTGTCATTACACAGCTGAAGCTGGAGCGAGAGGTTCACCGGAGGGAGCTGAACGATCTCACATCCTCATTGCAGGGTGTGAAAATGAAACATGAGCAAAATATTCAGGAGCTGATGAAGCACTTTAAGAAAGAGAAGAGTGAAGCAGAGCATCATATTAGGACGCTGAAGGTACCTGTGCTGAATTATCTTGATGATACTGAGGGAATTTTTCTGGTGGCTCATGAAGTTAATAAAGCGTAAACTTTAGAGATCATTTTGTATTCGCAAGCACTGAAGGGAAGATAAAACCAACAATAAAGAGGTTTATTCGAGCCTGTTCGGCCAGGTTGAAATGAGTTATAGCAGCCACCTGGGAGAACCTATTTTACAGCACTGAAGCCTTTTAAAAGGAACGTTTAGCTATTTTGGGAGTTCAAGAAAGGTAGAAGTGGCAGTAAGTCCAGGGCCTGAAACATGCCCTCATTCAGCATTTATGACCTCCTAAAATATAAAAGGCAAAGACTTGTCAAGGCCATAGAGGCTATAACCACAGTCCTGATTAGTATGGTAACTAAAGTGGATTGGCTTATGGGCTATGTAACCCAAAGCTTTTGAGGTTTACCCATTGTGTTCCAAATCAAAATTAGCTGGATATGGGGCAACCCGCTTGGGCCCCCTCTTCTGTCCCTCTGTAGGACAGGAGCTTTCTTTCCCCCAGTAAATATATTCTAGTGTTACAAAAAAATGTTAGCTGGATAAATGCCCAATTGAGACCTCACATTTGGGGAGGTGTTTCTCAGGTCTAATGGCTTTAGTGTTATCACTAAGCAGGACAATCACTTCTTACATCATAAATCTAACCTTCCCTGCTTTATTTTTTTCTGTATAGCACTTACTATCATATGGTATAGACTTCATACTATTTATTTTTTAAATTTCCCTTTATTAAAATGAAAATTGTGCATTGGAATTCAAGCCTGATTTCTTTATAGCTAAATCTCTAGTGCCTTAAATAGTTTCAGGAACCTTGTAAATATCTGTTAAGTAGAATGGTACATCTGTAAGAGTTAATTGTATTTCGTTTTTAAAATTCAAAAAATGTAATGCAAAATGAAATTATGTTGAAATAGCTGGTAGTTTTAGAATGTATCTAGCTGGTTTGTAGGTTAATTTTCAGTTGTTTTTAGTTTTTTGGCAATAGTGAATTTAAGGTCAGTAACTCAGGTAAGCATATTGAATGGAGAGTATGTGACCCTTGCTAGATGTCATTGAATCTAAGACATCATCAGTTTTATTTGTTTTTTGGTACCAGAAATTGAACTCAGGACCTTGTGCTTGCTAGGCAGCCACTTGGGCGCTGCTGAGCTATATCCCCAGCCTAACACCATCAGTTTTAAGTTTGTATACCCAATAGTAGCATCGCTATTATATGCTACTAAGAAAAAAAGATACTGCTTTCTTTCTAGGAAAAATATGACATGATATTAAACTGTAGGACAACTACCCAGAGATGGTAGATTGTGAAAAAATGCATTTTATTGTTGCTTAAATTTGGTGTATTAGTACTTTCAAATTTATGAAGACAGAAACAGAAGGATTAGGGTTATGAAGAACTGAGATCTCTGTCTCTGTCTGTCTTGTCTGCTTGTGTATGTTTCTTTTCCATCTTATTTGCTTGGCTGTGACAGTAATACTGTAATCAGACATTTTTGACAGACAGTAATAAAATTAGCAAACATTTTTTCTGCATTTTATGGTAGTCCTGACTAAAACTTTACCTGTGTTAATCACTGCATAGTCATATCACCACTAGAGTTTGTGGAACTTTAGGTAGGTAATGGAGACATACAAAGTGGTAAAAATAACTTGCCCAGAATCTTAGAGCTAAAAAGTGGAGTTAAACTCAGGTGGTTGACTATCTGAATTTTTCATTTTTTTCATCTCCTGGAAAGAGGTTAGAATCAAGAATGATTAGGTAATATCTTAGAGAATGACACTCAATGGTAGACAAACAGAACAGATTTGGACAGAATGTTGGCAATTCTAGTTTTTTAACATGTGAAGTTAGGAGAGATCTTTAGGTTAGTCATGAAAGTCTCGGTTCAGCAGTTTAGTACATAGGGTTTAGGAGCTGAAGAAATTAAGATCAGAATGAAATATTTAGGAGTTAGTAACTTGTAACTGGTAGTTCAAATCATAGGATTTGGAAGACTATACATGCAGAAAGGAAAAGGAATTTCTAGAATTGCAGTGTTTTAAGGAAACAATACAGAACTTCTAGAAAATGAGAATAAAATGACAAATGAGAGGGAAGAGGATATAAGAATAAGAGGAATAAGAATGATACCTTGGACATTTTTAGAAGGGTACAATTGAAACTGTTATATGTGGCAGATAACCTAAAAGAGAGTGAAAATCTGAAAGCAGTTAAAACATTTATTCCATTTGGCAGAGATGGATGGAAAGTGTCCCTAACAGTATATGAAGATATTTCATCAAGGAAATAAGAGTGTAGAACCAAGGGCAGGCATTTCTTCCTTGGAAGATCTTGGTGAAACCAGGAAGGTTGGTTGCACTGAGGGGAGGGTCAAGGGAAATCAAGAGACTGGTGGTGTCTTTTTTTCCCTCCAACACAAGTAGGGCAACACTAGTGACTTTTAAGTGCTGTGAAGCTAGGTATAAATTGCATGGACTGAATCTGGGAGCATGTAAAGTACTGCCATATAGCTGAGAGTGAAGAACAAGTATTTCAAAGGAATGAGAGAGTTGAGGAATAAGAATAGGTACTTTTTAGTTATTAGGTAAGAAATTCTTATATTTTAGTGCAAATTTTCAGAGATAGGATGGGAAGTGTGCACCTGCAGGGTTGCATTTGTGGAATGAGGCTAATGTCACTGAAGTAGAACAGGTTCAATAAACTTTGAGATTATTTTGTGGAGTGGACATTTGGGTGTTTAGTATGGAGAGAGTAATTGGGTGCAGTACCAGAATCCTCCATGGAGAGAGTGACTGGCCAGTCAGTTGTTGCCAGCAAGGAAAGGAGACCTTGGTGAGGAATAGCGTGACTCTTAGGTCTGATAAGGTCAGTGAAATCCCCTCAGGATTTTTCCTGAGATCCTGTACCTCAGATTATAGATCTTTTGTCAGTGTTAGCCATGTGGATGAGTCACGGCCATTGCTTGGCCAATGTGCTCTCTGTGAAAGCTTGAGAGAATGTTTTCTCTCCATGTGACTCTCCTTAGGCACACTCTACATCATCGATCACTTTCCTCTTTGGCCCCATAATCTCCTTGATCAGA
>NW_004524583.1:5740304-5742402 GCF_000260255.1 Octodon degus
CCCTCCCCTCCCTCCTTCCATCTTTCCTTCCTTCCTTCCTGTATTTTTAGGGAAGGGTCTACAGGGTGTTGAAGGTCTCACTACTAGATCGGACTCATAGTGATTCTCCTGTTTACAGCCTCCCAAGTGCTGGGATTACAGGTATGTGCCACCGTGCTCAGTCTCAGTTCCTGGCTCAGCATGCCCGTGGGGGTGGGGGTGGGGGCGGGGGCGGGGTGGGCATGGGGATTGAACCCCCAACCCCTGCGCATGCTTGCAGGCACTTTAATCGGCTGAGCTATTTGGCTGGTCCTTTCTTTTTTTGAGACACAGTTTTGCTGTGTAGTTTAGGCTGGCCTTGGACTCACTATGTAGCCCAAGTTGGCCTTGAGCTCATGGTAATCTTCCTGCCTCAGCCTCCTGAGTGCTAGAATTATAAGCATGTACCAGCATACTGGCTCAAAGTGTTCTTCATGAACCATCCTATTCTTGTTGTTCCTGCTATCTGAGAAAAATAAATGTATTTGCTGTTTAAATGAGTTTCAGGAAAACATAGTATATTTTGTCATCAAAGACATTTTATCTGATAGAACTTCATGAAACTATGATTTTAATCTTCAGAATTGCTTGAAACCCTGTTCATACATTTGCTAGGGTGACACAGAACCTCCAAATGATGCAAGGGAAATATTGTAAGTCCTAACCTGCTACATGTCAGGTACACCAAGTTTGTGTTCCTCAAAATTGAAGAATGAATTCTAAGGAACAACAACAGAGGTTATGAGTAGGAAATTATATTGAGGGAGGTACAGCTGCTGCGAGCCTGGAGGGGGCCCAGGTGGGTTGCCAAGGAGCCCACCTCTCAAAGATCATTTTATAGAGTAAAATCATGTGGTTGTACAATGTGCGTTAAAGGTGTGATCAACCAGTGAGATTATTGATCCATTGGGGAAGCAAGTCATGTAGCAAGGGTACACCAAGGTGACTGAGTCTTCTAGATTTTATTGGGCCAGGTGTTAGCACTCAGTCTTGTCCTTTGGGAAAGCGTGTAGGACTGGGCATTCTGTCTTTATCTTGAGGCCTGGCTTCTAACAGATGGCACTCTGGCAGCAGTTGTAATGTGTTTTCATCTTTTGTATTGACACTTTGAGAGTCTTCCCTTGTCTGCCTATCATATTTCTACTGGACTTAGCTGTCTATAATAAGGAGACTATGTTATCTGCTCCAGACACTGATCTCTGTAGTTAAGCCACCTCCTCTTTCTCTTGGGCCCATACCACATTCTTTTTTTTTTTTTTTTCCACATTCTTACAGTCATGTTTCTTCTTTCTTGTTTTAACAGAAAAGTCCCCCTGCCCCCTGCTAACCAAGCCAGTATTCTTCAGTTTGTTAGTTGCCCAGGTATTAGTTGCTATTCCAGTTCCAGCTGCTTCTGTCTCATAGAAATGGCTCCTTGCTGTGATGCCCATTGTATATACCAGTTCCCAGTTGAGAAGTCATTCTTTTTTTTTTTTTCCACAAAATTATTAAAAGCTTTATTTATGATTTTCAAATTTTTTTAATGTGTATGAACAGCAAATAAACCAGTATTAGTTATGAATCACTCCCATATGTTCAAATTATTAATGGTCAAGATTTCTGTTCTTCCCTTTTTGAAAAAGGTGACAATTATCTTTCAAGCCTATGAAAAAACTTTGGTTGTAACAACTTTATGCCCTTTTTTTCTTTTATCATTCTAGGACTTAATTTCATTGAAACCATGTACCTATTTCTTAAATTACAAGACAGTGAGATAGTCAAAAGTTGAACAGATAAAGACATTGATTATACAAAATAGAGTATTACTCTGCTATGAAGGATAAGCTTGAGGCATTTGTACGGGAATGGATGCACCTTGATATTAAAGGAAATAAATTGGTTTAAATATCACATGATTTCTCTTGAGAAACTAAAAACTGTTATTTAAAAATTTTGGTTTTAAGTTTTTAAAATAATTTGCCCTAAATGTTTAAAAATTATTTTTTCCAGAATTGTATGTTCAGGATTTTAATCTTTTAGAATTTGAATATTCAGAATTACAGCCATTTACATGTCTCACAATTTCAGGAAAAGTAATTAC
>NW_004524583.1:5753612-5768500 GCF_000260255.1 Octodon degus
CTCTCCTTAGGCACACTCTACATCATCGATCACTTTCCTCTTTGGCCCCATAATCTCCTTGATCAGAAAATTTGGGACACTACTGAGTTGCATGACTTTACAGTACGAGTTCTCATATGTCCTGAGTCTTAATTGACCTTGGAACGCTAGGGCCAAAATGTTGGCTTTCCTTGTGGCCCTCCTTTTTCTCTAGTTTTGGTCTGCAAACTTAGGTTATTAACCCCCCAGAAGAGAAGCTTGTTATTGCCTTTCAACCTAGGCTGTTAAGCTTAACCTCACTATCTTTCTGAATATCAAACATCTTAGGCATAACATAGAACAGGTATTTTTCATCAAATATTGATATGTTGAACTTTAAGTCCCTATAGAATATGATGAAAAAACATTTAACAATTAAAATATTTTAAAAATAGCCATAAAGAATTATATAATTCTTATGTTTACATATAAGTCCAGAAATCTAACTGTATACAACCTTGAAGCAGGACAGTCCCACAACATTCCTTTTCCTGTCTTTTGCCTTCATTGACCACCTCCTTCTTTTTGAACAGTCATCTACCTGAGAGACAGCACAGCAGTAACTGGCATGTCATGATAAGCTGCCTATATTCAAAAGATCAGAATGACAGGCACTCCAAGCATGAACCTACTATTACAAATTACCATCTTCAGTGCAGTTGCTTAGTTCACAGGTGTCAGTATATGTAGTTAGTCAGGATGAGAATCTTTCCAGTTAACTGCTAGATTCAATAATCCTCTGAAGATTCTCAGGATCATTGCCTTGCCCATCTTCTACATATAACTGTATGGCTTGTCACTGTCATGTTTCCTAGCTCTTCTCCTTTCCCTCTCAATTAGTTAGTCCTCGAGTTCTTGCTTTCCTTTTACTTGTATTATACCTTTCTATTTGTATTTCTTCTTTTGACTTCTTATACTTGGAGAAAGGAAGGTTTTGTGTGTTGATTCGCACATCATGATTTGCTGGTGCACTGGATGTGGCATTAGAAATTGTTCTTCTCAAGGAGCTTATACTTCTCTTGATATTGAAACTAGAATCTTCTTTCTTTCTCAGAAATACAGATACCATGTTGCCATTGTTGATAAGTCTGCCCATTACTAACCAGGAGTTACTAATAATTTATTTAAATAGAATAGGATCAGGATTATCTCTATCAGAATGTCAATCTCACATTCATATACGTTGAGATAAATATGTTTCTTGTATGCAAAATATTGTTGGATCTTGCTTCTTGATCCATTATGTGAGTGTGTTTCTTTTGATTGATGAATTGAGATCTTTAACATTGATGGTTTTAACTGACATGTATTGACATAGCCTTGTCATGTTATTTTTCTGTTGTTGGCTCCCCTCTTTTTTTCCTTCTCCCTCTGTTTAATTATTTGTCCTACCTGTGAATTTCTTCTTCTGAGATTCATGGTGTTGTAGTTCCTGTTAACTCTTTCTAGATTATCTTTCAAAACATTTTGGAGTGCTGCTTTGATGGTCCAAACTTTCTTCATTTGTTCTTTGTCATGGAAGTATCTTATTTCTCCATTAGTTTTGAAAAATAGTTTTGTGGGATATATCAGTTTGGATCAAAGTCTGTTTGCCTTTAGAAATTTGAAATACTTCCCCTTGAACAGTCCTTGACTTAAAGATTTGTGCTGAGAAGTCAGCTATGATTTTGATGGGCTTTCTTTTATAGGTATTTTGATTCTTTTCCCTAATAGCTTTTAATATTATATTCCTGTGTTTAATTTCTATAATCTGTGTCAGACTGTAGATTTTTTTTGATTGTGGTTAATTGAAGTTCTGTATGTCTCACTTAACTCAATGTCAAATTCTTTTTCTCTACCAGGAAAGTTTTCTGTCATGACATTTGTGAACAGTAATCTCAGGCATCCTGCACCTTCTGGCTAAGACCAGACCCACTTGGCCTGTAGCTGTCAGTGCACCTTCTTGGGCCTGAGCCCATCTGGGAGCCTCTAGATGGATCTAGCCCCCACTAGGAGTTCTGAGATCAGCTGACCTCTCTCCAAGATGGTTCTTAGCCTATTGCTGTCTCACACAAGATGACAGCTCCCTCAGCACCCACTGCCAGCTAGTGTATTCTTTCAGGTCCAGTGGCACATACACTGCTGTGTCTCTGTGGAAGTCTGTGTATTGTCCACAGTCACTGTGTTTCTGGAGGTTTGAATTGTTCCTCTCAGGCAGTGAGTCTTGTCTCTTAAGAAAGCACCACCTGTTGCCTCCTTCTTTATTGAAGTTTCTCTTTTCATTCTCTCTGTAGGCTTCCATCTGAGCTTCAGATCCTTCCTGGGTCCAGGGCATGCACTTCTCTCTTCCGTTTGTTCCTCACCTTGCTATATTCCAGTATCTGACTTAGACTGTTAGAGGCTGTGTCTGTGCTGCTCATCAGTCCATCATTTTGTTGCTCCCCATCTATTGATTATTTTCTTTTTTGTGGGTCAAATTTTCTATTCTCATGCAGTCCACCTTCTTATGGTTATAACCTGCTTGTGCATTTGGATTGCCTTTTATGCATAAAAGAATATACACATTCCCCCGAGTTCTCCAGTTGGGTTGGTCATTCCCTCAATCTGTAGGAAGCAAAATTTTGTCTAATCTTTCAGGCACATTTTATACCTCTTTTGTAGTGTCATTGGGGCTGGAATGAATCTCAACCGAGTTGGGATAAATCTCTTGATCCTCTGTGTTTCCAGTGCCTTTTTGGCTCCTTTAGTGAGGCACCCGTAGGCTCCTGTGAACTTTGGTTTGTTGATTGTTCGTAGTCTTTGGACAGTCATCAGGTTTTAGTAACTTTTGTATCCTTTGGCATGTCTGGCATCATGTCCTGTGCATTCAGTAAGATAGTCCCTGGATATTGATTTACGAGTTTAAAAGCTGATAATCAGAGCAGTTACTCCTGATGTGCTGTGAGATCTGTGTAGTTTGAAATTCCTGGTGGATAACGGAAAAATGGGTTTCTTTTTTTTTTTTTTTTGGTTCCTCCAATGCCTTCAGGGCACTTTTGGCCAGAGGGAGAGGTGTGAGTTTCGAACTCCAGCAACCTGAGGCTGACAGCTTTGTGGAAGCAGCCGCTTAAAGGCCTGAGCTAGGGCCACGCCCCCTGGGTTTCTTTTTAAAAATTATTTTGGATTCATTTATAGTGATATAAAACAACTTTAAAGAAGTTTCTCCTGTTTATATGTGTAGAATTTAAAATTTATGCAAATTTTGTGGCTCTTCTGAATCCTGCAGGGTTTCCTTTTCTTTAATTTTTTCCATTTGAAAGCTCAGGTAGGTCAGGGTTTTGTGCTGGTCTCTAATGTGATGAACCAGCAGCACCAAAGTTAACAGGAGAAGCACAGACCGTCAGAGCCAGGCAGTTTCCTTTTAAGCCAAGTGAATGACCCTGAAGGAACTATCTTTACCTCATGGTGTTTTAATAATGTAATCCTATACTTTCATCATTTATATTAAGTTAAAAAAGAATTTGTAGCAAGGCTCCCTGTAGATTCAGCATATTGACTTATGTACAGTAGGGACATAGGCAGTTGTTATATTTTTGTATATTTCACCTTCATGTAATATGTTACTCTTTCAGTTTAATAAGCTCTGGTACACAACTTTATTTTTTTTCTGTGTAAATTGCATGTCCTCCTTTTATCAGAAATTACCTTACTTACTTTTAAATTTTAAGTTTAAAATACTGTGCTGACACGCTGTAGCTCCAATTAGTATTTTCAGGATATTGGTTATCACAGTAGCATAATTTCAACAAAGTCATTTTTGTAAAGCATTTTATTGGAACCCAAAAGTTCAGGATGGAGTTGTGTGATTTTACCACTTGTCAGCCATCTGGTCTTTTTTTTTTTTTTTTTTTTTATGACCTTCACCTTTTCTTGCCTTATGTGCAAAGTCAGAAGAGTGAAGCTTTTATGTATTGCTGACTTGTGGCAAACACCTCACTTTGTGAACCCTAAAATGAAATGCAAATGCAATAAAATGCACAAAAATATAATATTCTAAGTTAAGTTAGGAATTGACATGCTGATCAGTATTTAAAAAGAGGTTCTCTGGGGGAATATACCCTGACGTGCAGCCTTTGCCTAGCTCACTGGTGCAGTCCCCACCATATTGGCTGTTTCATGCAGGATAGCACCAGACAGGGGCGAAGGAGTGAAGAGATGCGCACACTGGCTCCTGGTGTCTGTATGTCCCTGACCTCTTGAGGGGCCTCACATTTATCTGTGCTTTTTATAGGCGGTGAAGAAAAGTAAAAGCATTCTATTAAAACTTAAACTTGTAATTGAGCAGTTTTCTTGGTGAGAGACTTTATTTTTTAAATTTATTTTTGAAGTGCGAATATAGTTCTCATTGTTGATTCAAAGAGGCATTAGGTCTTAGGTAGATTTTGTGGAGTAAATAAAATATAAATATTTGTCAGAAATTCACAAAAATTCTTCCTTTCAGGAAGTTTTTCTCAATGATTGTGTTCTTACACACTTAATGAAATACATATAATAAATGGAATACATATAAGATAAATATTATATATATATATCATAAAATATATATAATAATAGAAAGAAAAGAACCAGATTCATTTTAGGCATTAAAACATATTTTAAACTGAGCATATACAGTTTTTTACAGACTATTAGTAATTGGTAGGTGTGGCCAGTTAGTATTGGAAATTTCAACCATATTGTTTTTAAAACATGACATTGTATCTTTTGAGAGAGAGAGTGAAGGAGTATTTGAAAATACAGGTGTTAGAATTACTCCTCCTTATGCATTTACTCATTGTATGCCCTTTGGCAACTTTGTAGCTTCAGTTTCAAAAAGAAGGCAGTAAGACAATAATGTGGGCTTCCTGGTTAGGTTGTTTTGAAGATGAAAGGAAAAATTGTACAGAATGTTGGAGAGAGGTGCCTGACTCGTAGTATTTCCATTGTTGTTATTTCAGAATTCTTTAGGTTCACAGTCTGGCAAGTTATGAATCCCATATATGAAATAGTTTATTTCTAATGTTTACTTTTTAGACCTGATTGCAGTTATATTTAAATGAAGAGTAATAGGAAGGTATTTTTCTATGCGCAGTTGATGATAAAATAAAGTGTTTCACATTAAGTTTATAGTTTCTTGGCTATCATAAGCCTTCTAGTGCCAAAGAAGTATCAGTAATTACATTGTACAGAAGCACATAATTCGTTCTTAAAATCCAGGATTTATAAAAACAGGAATGTTAAGCTTCTTTTATAGATGAGGAAACTGATGAGTCAGAAATACCATCTCAGAATTTTCCTTCAGGACAGTTGTCTAACACCTCCTTCCCATTTCAGTAGTTGGTTTCTTTTGATTTTTTAAAAATTGTTTTTATTTTGTGTATTTGGTACAGGGTCTCACTGTGCAGCTGGGAGTCGTAGTGATGTTCTGTTTTTAACTTCCTCAGTGCTGGATTACAGATGTGCACCACCACGCTCAGTCACCGTGGCCAGCTCAGCACTGAGGGTGGGGCCAGCACACCATGTAGTACCAGGGATCCAACCCTGGTCCCTGCGCTTGCCTAGGGTTCTTTTCTTTTGATTCTCCACATACTCAGCCTCCTCTTTTAAGTACTTCATCTCATTTATTTTTTGTTACTATTTTAAAATGTTTGTTTGAGATAGTATTGCTATGTAGTTTAGGCTGGTCTTGACCTCACTATGTAGTTGGCCTCCTGCTTTAGCCTCCTGAGAGCTGGGATTATAGGTATGTGACATCACACCTAACTTCATTTATTATTGTCAAACTGAGTGTTAACTGTCTTTCACTGTTCATATCTGTTATCTTTAGCCTCATTATAATTCCTGTCACTTTGTATGTTTGATATATGCTGTGAGTGACTGAATAAATACAAGGAGTAGTTTTTGCTTAATTTTTAACATATAAATGCTTTGAGAGAATTATAATAGTGAAGTATTTTCCTACAGATATGATGTGATTAGTTTGGTAGAGTTTGCCTGTAACCAGTGAACTTTTTCTTTTCTCCTCTTTATCTTAGGCAGAAAGCTTAGAAGATAAGAATATAGCTAACGTCCATCGTTGTCAGCTGGAGAAGTTGAAATCACAATGTGAGAGACTTACTGAGGAGTTAGCCCAGAATGAAAATGAGAACAAAAAAATGAAGCTAAAATATCAATGTTTGAAAGACAAGCTAGAAGAAAAGGTAATACGAATGAGTGCTAATTTAAGACTGGTTTTGGTCTGGGGATGTAGCTCAGTGATAGAGCACTTGCCAAGCATGCATGAGACATGAATTCAGTCCCTAGTACTGCCAAAAAGGATATTTTAGTTTCTTCTAGAGCATGTTTTATATATTCTGTATTTACATATAGTAGGTGTAATCTTGTCAGAAAAAGAATTCGTTACAATTCTGTAATTTTCATTCTTTCACTTTCCAGTAGATTTGATTTTACATTTTATCCTATGTCTTAAAATTGGAACTTTGAGGTAAAGTAAAAAAAAAAAAGAAAGGAGAAGATTGATGATTTTTGAGGACTTCCTGTGTGTCAGTAAGTTTTGCCAACTGGTTGGTGCATTTTTACCCATTTGATTCTCAGGGCTTTTTGGATAGTGTGTTAGTCTCTTTGCATCACTTTTCCAAGAGATTATAGGCTGGACAGTTGTGGTACAAGAGACATTTGTTGCTTGGGTTTCAGGAGGAAGTCCAGCTAGAAGCACTGGCAGATTCAGTGGGGGTGCACTGTGTCCTCATCGTGCAGGAGGACCAAGAGAACTCTCTGTGTCCTCCTTCCTCTGGGCACTAGTTGCATTGACAAGGGCTTCTCCTTGTGACCTGAACATCTCCCAGGAAACCTACCCCAAATAGATCATATTGGAGGTTAGGTTTCAGCTTACAAATTTTGTGAAGTTACAGATGTTTAATCGATAGCCGGTACTTTCATTGCTCCATGAAGGAAACAAGGTCAAAATAAAGTATTTAATGGTTATGTGTTCTGTGTGCTAACCCTCGTAGTAATTTTTGAAATCAGTACTACTCTCATTTTCGTAATTTTGGACAGTGAAGGTTAAGAAGGTTCTAACTTTGTGCATCCTTACCTGCTTTGTTTTCAGTAATATCTACATTGGTTTTGGGTGACTCCCCCTTACCTCATTTTGGGCAGACTATCAAGGGTTTAGAAGTCAGTACTTTTGAGCCTCTCTTGTGACAAAAAGTCAGCTGATGATAGAGGCCATATTTGAATTTGCTTCTACCAACTTCTGAAAAGAGTTTGCAGTGGAGTGTCACAGAGTTCCACTGAATGAAAGCTGAAAGCAGGATAATGGGAGAAGGTAGGGCAGACATAGGTTATGTGAGTGCTAAACTTGTTGAGGATTAGTCAAGTTTATCAGGAAGGAACTGGGTGGGCTGTTAGAAACTTAAAAAGAAACTTTCTTAACACTTTTATTAACCTTTTAATAAAAAGGTCAATAAAACCTTTTTTGTGTTGTTTGTGAAGTTTTGTGTGTGTGTATAGAAATAAACTAGTTTGGAACTTATGATTGCATATAAATAATGGTTTTGTAGCAGCCAGATTATTGTCCATGGGAGACTGTATTATAGGAATAAGAGTCTTTGTTAATTATTTGCGCACTTCCACCTTTTACAAATTGGGAACGCACGTGGCACGGGTCCTTCTTTCCTTTTGCTTATATAGTTTTCCCAGTTGCCAAAGCGACCATGATGGAATGCAGTACCCACTGGTGTAAGATTCGGCAGGCCATCTTTGAAACAAGGTCACAGGCCTGGGCACAGACATTGATGGCTGTATATGGGCATGCGGTTACCTCTACTTCCTTTACTTAGCTTCTTCCCTTATCTCTTTCATGTTTGTGAAGTTTTAACAAGGTAGGTAAGTTTTAACAAGGAATGAAGGATGGGGCAATTCAGGCAGGGTCAGATAGAGGTGACCAGCCTAGGTGCCCCCTTATTGCTAGAACATTCTGGCAGAGGTCAAACTGAGTTGATTCTGCCTCAGTCTCTTACTTTTAGGGTGAATTGGATACTAAACTAGAGCTTTTGTGGCTTAGGATGAGATTAAACAAGGCTGCCATCCCCTACAATTTGGGTCACATTGTTCCCCCAAAGCCTCATGCAGTCATTGGGGCGGAATTCTAGAGTTTGCGATTAACTCATGATCTGGTGCTGGGATTATGAGTGTGAGTGCTACCCTCGCCCTGGGGTGGGTAATCTGCATAAAATATGAGGAAGAGAGAGAGTCTTGCTAGCTGCCACCGCTGCTCCTCCCTTTGCTTTTTGCTGTTTTTCCACCTCCATGAACAGCTGCCCTCTGCCATGTGCCACTCTGCCTTAGACCAGGCAAGTATGGACAGAAGCCTTCACAAATTGTAAGCTAAATAAACCTTTCCCTCCTTAATTTTGGTGGGGTGTTTTGTCCCAGTAACAAGAGAGAAGTAACTGAGACTATATATTTAACATGCTAAATTTCAGCCTGCAGTCTTGACAAAAATAGCTGCAATTTAATTCTTATGTCATTCTTTGTTTTGATTATATCTAATATTTGTACAGATTCAATGTGTGTCTGTTGCCAGGATGTAGTTACTGTGGAGATGATGCTGAAATTTCCCACTTTTCTCTAATTAACATATTAGCTGGAAATTATGTTAAAATGTTTTGTATTTACTTATCTGCCTCTATGAAAAATGTGATTTACTGAAACTGTGATAATTACCTTGCTCTACTTTTAAGTGTTTTTTCACTGATCCTATTTGTGATGTTCCAGATATGCATGTTTTATCACACTTTGCTACAAATGGAGCATTTACCTCAGAACAGGTTTTGAGGAGTTAATGATTTTATTAGGATGCCTTGTCTTGAGTGCCACTTATGTGGCTAATATCATGTCGGGTCCTGAGAATAGGGTCTGGGTAAAAGCCAGAATTGCAGCTGACCCTTTCAGTTAGTTAAAAAATGGTTGAATATCCCTTCAACATGCTTGAAAACAAAAGTATTGCAGATATTGGAGATTTGCAGATTTTGGAATATTTGTATATATATTATTTATTTACTTTTTGTGGGGCTGGGGATTGAACTCAGGACCTTGCACTTGCCAGGCAAGTGCTTATTCTACTGAGCTATCTCCCTGCCCCTTTCTTTATATTTTATATATATCATTTATACACAGCCTGAAGATAATTTTATTCAATAATTTTAGGTCTGCATATTTTTTATGAAAACTTATATGAGGTCAGGTGTAGAAGTTTTCAATTGTAACATCCTCTTGGTGCAAAAATGTTTAGAATTTCCTGGTGTTTTGGATTTTGTGTTTTTGGGTCAGCAGTGTTCAACCTGTACTTAAATTTTGATGGTGTATGTTGGTGATGGTGAACCTTTTAGAGTGTTCACTGATAATAAACAGCTGGCTGTGACTTGTGTGCCATCGTTTGGCCACCACTGGTGTGTGCTAATGCAGAGTGAAGGCGCTCTGTCCACTTCAAAATGGTGTATAATATTCAAGGTCATGTACACACAAAGCTCATTATGAAAAGTGATGTGTCATTTGCATATAACCTGCACATATCTTCATATATACTTTAAGTCATCTCTGCATATAGACACAGTATTGAATGCTATGCTAGTCATTATGTAGTATTATATATTTAGGGAATAATGACAAAGTAGTCTATACATGTGCAGTATGGATAGAGGAGCTTTTTGGAGGGGTTATTTTTAATTTACCCTTGGTTGAATTTGTAGAGTTGAAGCCCATCGATATGTAGGGCCAACTATATAGCCTATTTTTTCCCTTATATTACGTTTGGTATATATGATTGTTATCCATGTCTGGTTGACTTAACTGTGTTGACATATTCATAGTTGAGAGAGTTATGAATTAAATTTTTATTGGGTTATGACATCTAAAGATAGAGCCTTTTTCTTTGAGAGATAGCATAGCATCACTATTATCTGTACAAATATCAGTTTTGAATCATTTTTTGTGTATCTTCACTTATGTTACCTGAAACTCAAACCCTCAGTCTTTTCATCCTTAAGATATTGTGATCAAATTTTTTGTAGAATTAAATGTGAATATATATATATATATATATATATATATATATATAATGCCACATACGATACTTGGTATCTAATATATCAGTTAATGGTAGTTGCCATTATTTTACTATAATTGTGTTCATAAATATATAGAAATTAGTGGTTCAAACAATGAATCACTCAATTATCTAATCATCAAATATTGACAGTATCTTTGCTGTACTTAAAAAATTTTTCATAATAATAGTAGTGTCGAGCTAGCAAAAGAGACCTAGAATTTTGCTTCAAAAGTTTAGAGGCAGAATATTTTGAATCCTTTGATAGTTTACCATTACTCACGTGAAAGAAATAAAGGATCATCAGTGATGATATCGAAGGCATAAAGACAACTAGGCCAAACAGCTGGGCAGTTTTGTAGATATGCTTGCTTAAGGAGAGGGATCACATTCTGATTATTTTTCCATCTCTAAGGCCAGGCACAGGACCTGACACAGAGTTGGTAGCTCATAATTAATTATAGACACAGTGATGTGTGTGTATATATGTAGAGACAGACAGACAGACACGCATGCACGCATGCACGCACGCATGCATGCACACTTGCCAGACTAGGTAAAAGATAAAACAATAATGTGTTTTCAGTGAAGGAAACCTAGGGACTATTATCTTGGAGATTTAAGCAATGGGATTCACTTGCTAAATGCTGCCTTATAGACTAAAGGGGACTTAAATTGTGGCTTTGTTTTACTGAAAAGGGAAACTTTTCTTGCTTGCCTGACTAAATGATGCTTTTCCTAATAAATGCAATTTTTGAAAGGTTTTACTCTTGATATGTGTGATTTTTCTTAGTCTATTTCTTGCCATATTGTTCTTACTTGCTAAACTAAACAATATTGGAAATGCATTGAAATTCATCTGAAGTTGGCACTAATGATTACATTAATCAGTGGTGGAAGATGGCTCTTAGAGTCTATTTGTGAAAAAAGTAAGTATGGCACACTTTTCCTCATGGATTCAGTGGTGGGATGTAGTACTAAAAGGCATTTTTTTTTTTTCTAACATCTGATTTTGCTTCTCAAATATGTTTTACTCTTATATGACAAAGAGACTAGTATAATGCAACCTACAGAACTTTTACATACACATTTAAGACTTCGTTATGATTTTCTTATCGTGGAAAATACTCTGTTGAAATGTTACAAAAGGAATTTTCTCCTATATATGTTATGAGTAAAATTTATTATGTATTTTGCTTAAATTTTAGAGGAAAATATTATTCCTTTTTCTGCTTCAAATGGATTCTACTTTTGATTCTCTTAGAATTTACCCCTAGAATATCATAGTACTGTTCTGTCAGAAGCATATCTTCATGAGTTTCAGTAGAATATGTAAATCAAGATGCTTTAATAGATTAATAAATACATTTTTACTCAGCAGGTAAGCATTGTTTATGTAGTAAAGTTTTTTTTTCTTCTTCACTATCAGGGATCAAACTTGGGTCCTTGCACTTGCCAGGCAGACACTTATGCTGCTGAGCTATCTTTCCAGCCCTATGTAGTAAGGATTTTAAGTGTTTAATTTAGGGGCAGGGGTATAGCTCAACTGCATGAGTATCTGGCCTAGCAAGCATAAGGTCCTGGGTTTGATACCTGGAACCAAAAAAAAAAAAAAAAGTTTCAGAAAGTGTAAGTAAAATTGTAGAAGCAATGAGGTATTTATGTTTGATTCCCATACAATTCTCTACAAAAAAAAAAAAAAAAAGTTTCATTTATACAGATCTTTACCTGGTCTAATTTTTTAAAAATATTATATTCAAACATATAAGGACTTGGGGCTGGGGAGTTGGCTCAGCAGAATAAGGACCTCTCTGGCAAGCGCAAGAACCTGAGTTCAATCCCCCATTCCACAAAACAAGCAAACAAAAAACATATAAGGACTTAATGGTACTGGCTGTCTTTATAAAGTTTTCAGGTACAATAATTTTATAGTGAATATATTAAAACATTGATTTTCATTTTGAATATATTTATATATTTTATTTCAAATACTTAATTTTAAAAATATTTCTTTTCTTGCTGTGTAGTTCATATCAGCCTTGAATTCACTGTGTAGCCCACAGTGGCCTTGAACTCACAGTGATCCTCTTGCCTTAGCTCCTGATTGCTAGGATTGTAGGCATTACCCCATGCCTGGTTTGTGTAATATTTTAGAAATACTTTTTGTTTAAAATTAAGAAAATTTTTTATAAATTATTCTGTTCATACTATATGATTCCCTTTGTCCTTAGGTTTTATAAATATAACTGTATTGTCAAATAATATGTATAGTATTTTATGTAGATATATTTATAAGAAATAAAAAAATAGTAGAAACGATATATTCTGAGGTTATTTTCTTAAGTTCTACACAAACATAATATTCTGTTTTCCGAGCATTGTTTCAGAGTTTACAAGGTAACACTGGACTATTGAAACAACTATGATATGGCCTATATGGCATCAGTATAATTGTAAAGCATGAAAGAACCTTAAACATCAATTCCCAGTGTTCTACTGATGAGGATCCAGTCTGAAACCTTAATTGACTTGCTCAAGAACTGGTGAGGTAGCTCAGTGGATTAAGCACCTGCTTGGGCAAGCGCAGGACCAGGGTTTGATCCTGGGTACCACATGCTGCATTGGCCCTGCCCTGGGTGCGCTGAGTTGGCCATGGAGACAGGGTGTAGTGGCACACGCCTCTAATCCCAGCTCTCGGGAGGCTGAAAATGGGAGGATCACTGTGAGTCCAGCTGCATAGTAAGACCCTGTACAAAATACATTAACAACAACAACTACAGCAACAACAAAAACAACTGTAGCCATTCAGTGGTGGAAATGGAAATACGATTCAGGGTTATAGATCCTATTTTTTTTTTTATTTTTTTATTGTGGCAGAAGCAGTAGAACCTATTTCTGGGTAGTACATAAGAGTCTATAATTTTTCTGAGATGCTCACTCATCTAAATTGCTTTTTTTAGTAGTTATATATAGTTACCTTTCGAGTACCTTATATTCTGTTGTTAATTCTTTAAGAAAATGAAAATTACTTTGATGAAACAAGTGGGAACTTATTTTAAGACCGCCAGTTGTGAGATATCTGAGGCAGTAACTACACCGAAACTTGTGCTGAATAGATCAGGATTCATAGTGATGGATTTTTATTACTAATCCTGAAATACTTTATGTGCATTATTAAGTGAAATAGCATATCTTAAATCTATGGTTTTATTAAATAAAAACACTAGAGCATTTTTTATATAAAGTTGTGTTTCTTTAAAAATGGTAGTTACAATTCATATTTGCAAATATAAGCAGGATGTCAACATTTTGAGGTGGTGAGCTCTGCAATTTAGAAAATGCAGTGAGTTGCCTCAGATTGCATTGAAATATGGTTTATGTAGAGATTGCATAGAAATATGGAGCTGGATATAAGCACTAATTCTTTGTATTTTTCTCCTTTATTCAGTGTCAGCAAAATGATTCATATTTTTGTCTTTTCATTAAACTGGGCACTGAATCTACATTTGCAGTTATTATATTCAACAGATTGCTATTTACTCTTTTGTTTTTTGTCTAGTAGATTTTGGAATAGAAATCACCACTGATTTTGTTAGAAAAATGTAATTAAAATTTGCAGTTTCTACAAAAAGCTTATCAGTGAGAAGAAAAAAGAAATGACCTGAGTTTTAAAATGTAGCATTTGGGAAATGTGAAGAGATTGGATATTCAGTGTTTTCACTACGAAATGGTAACCACGCGAGGGAATGCACTTGCTAACTATCTAGACTTAACCATTTCACGGCATGCTTATAATTCAAAGCATCATGTTGCACACAATAAAACCTACAGTATTATCTGTCAAGGATGAAATATTATGTGTTGGTTCTAATTTGACCATCTTGTTTATGTGTGCTACTTTTTTACAATTATCATGATAGTCAGATGTCCATGATATAAAGTAATCACTGCTTTGCAAAAATCCCATTTGCACAGTGGTTGACTAATCTATTTGATAACAGCTGGTAGAATTCTCTGGTTTCACTTTTTTCTAGAAGAGGGAAAATCAGAAGCAAGTGAGCTATTGACTTTTGGCATTTATTTATTAGTTGTTAGACCATTTTTAGGCACATAATATTTTTTCTTTGGTAGTTTATTTGTAAGCTTACGTAGTTTATTTTATTTTATATTTTGTATTTAGGACAGGATCTACAGGGTCTCACTGCATAGATCGGACTCATCCTCCTGTTTACAACCTCCCAAGAGCTGGGATTACAGACGTGCCACCACGCCCAGTCTCAATCACTGTTTCAGCATGATCTGGGGGTGGGGCCAGCATGGCAGGCCCAGGGATTGAACTCCTGGCCCCTGCCCCTGCCTAAGCAAGCGCTTTAACCCCCTGAGCTATTTGGCTGGCATTTTTAAGATTTAAAAAAATTTTTTTTGGCTACCTCAGGCTGCCTTAAGGGCAGGTCTGGTGCAGTTGTGGAGCTGGGGATTGAACCCCAGTCCCCTGCGCCTGACTGAGTTTGCCTAAGCAGGCGCTTTAAACAACTGAGCTAACCCACAAGCCCTTTATGTAGTTTAGACCAGGTGAATAACATAAAGGTGTTGCTGCCACATACTAATTTGAAAGCAAGTGTATTTTTTATCATTTGGTAGTTTTATTATTTTTTATTGGTACATGTTGGCAGTGCATTATGATTATATTCCTGTACTGTGAGATTGAGTACCTGTGTATAACTCATCTTTATTCTATTCTCAACCTCTTTGTCCCACCCTGTCC
>NW_004524583.1:5769730-5773889 GCF_000260255.1 Octodon degus
AATATGATTCTTTGGTTGATTCATTATAAAAGGAAAGCCAACAGGAAAGCCAACAGGACAAGGTCCTCCAGTAGAACAGCCCAGGAGAACCAGTTGCTTCCAGTAGCTCCAAAAGCTTCTCCAAACAGCTTTGCTAACAACATCCTGACAGCTTCTCTATCCTGCTCTTAATGTTGCTGACAAAAATCCTCAGATGGGCCTCTCACTCCCAGCACTATGCTAATTCAGTTCAGCTGGATGTGGCACTTTGCCCACCAGTTAGAAACCCACTACATTCAGGTTCTTACACTGTGGAGACAATGTGATGTCTAAACATGCAGGTCTGATTTATTTCTATTATGAGTATAGATTCTACTTGCATATATCTAAAGCTTCAAGTTTATCTTTCTTTATAGATGAGAAAGACTCCATTGTGTAAAAAGATTGAATCTTTGTTATGCATTCCTCAGCTGATGGGTATTTGGGTTGTTTCCCAGATTTAGCTATGAGAAATTGTGCTGCTATCAACATGTATACATATATATCACTGTGGTATGGTGTTTTCAGTTCTTCTGGAAGAATATTCAGAAGGGGAATAGCTGGACTGAATGGGACTTCTAATCCTAGTTTTTAACAGGAGTCTCCACACTGATTTCCATAATAGTAATACCAGTCTGCGCTCCCAATAGCGGAAAAGGGTTCCTTTTTCACCATAGCCTCTCTGGCATTTGTTACTAGTTGATTTCTTGATGATAGCCCTTCTTTCTGGATGAAGATGGAATTTCAATTTTTTTAAATTGTTTATTCATTTATTTGATACAGTGTCTCAGTAAGCAGCTCAGCTTGTAGTGATCCTCCTGTCTCAGCCTCCTCAGCTCTAGGATTATAGGTCTGTGCCATCACACCTGGTTTCAGTAGCTGGCCTGGCATGCCCAGGGTTCCAGCATGCCCAGGGTTCTGGTGCAGCATGGCATGCAGTACCAGAGATCGAACCCAGGTCCTTCTGCTTGCCAGGCAGGAGTTTAGACCACTGAGCTATCTTCTCAGCCCTCAGTGTTGTTTTAATTTGCAATTCTTGAATGACCAGTACTGTTGATCATTTTTTCATATATTTATTTCTCATTTGTATTTCTTCCTCTGAGAATTTATATTCATCTTAGATGCCCATTTTTGGATTGGGTTTTTGAAATTTAGGTCCCATTTTTTTTTTTTTTTTTTTTTTTAGTTCTTTATATAATCTATATAGAAGTCTTTTGTGTGAGGGAATATTGGTTAAGTTTTTTTTTCCCCAATTTGTGGGTTTTCTTTTTACTCTGTTGCCCAGTTCTTAAATTTCATTCTTTATTTGGTTTTTTTCTTCCTTTTTTTTTTTTTTAATTTGGGTTTCATATAGAAGACAAGTAAGCTTGTGTCTGTATTTTATTTCACTTAACATTGCAGTTCACATGTGCTTCCATTTTCTATAAATGACTCCCATGTATCCCTTTTTGGCACAGTGATTCTCCACTTTATGTAGCGACACATTTTCTGTGTCCATTCATCTGTTGTTGGACATATCAGCCACTTCCAAGATTTAGCTAGTAAGAGTTATGCTGCTCTAAACTTGGGAATGCATGTATTCTTGTAGTCTGATGCTGTTAGCTGTTTTGGGAAGATATTTAAAAGAAAGTAGCTGGGTCAAATGGAATTTCTGTTTTTTTGTTTGAGGACTCTACATAGTGGTTTTAGTAGTGATAGTACTAATTTACATTCGCACCAGTTACATAGAAGGGTACCCCCCCCCCCACCTGCCGCCCCCAGCCTTGCCAGCATTTGGTATTGTTTGATTCTGTGATGATGGCCAGTTTTTTTCTGGAGTAAGACAAAATCTTAGTGTTGTTTTAGTACAAATTTCTCTAGTGGCCAGCAATGTTGAATACTTTTTTACATATTTGTTTCATTTCAATTGCCCATTTTTTGATTCTTTTATTTAGGGAGTTCTGATTTCTTTTCCAGTGAGTTTATTATTGGTGTACTAGAATACTATGCTTTTGCATTGGTTTTTGTATTCTGTTATGTTACTGAATTTCGTTATTAATATTAGGGATCTTTTGTTGTAATTTTTCTCTGCAAATTGTTCTGATAATATTTCAAGAACTATATAATCAGGAGTGCTGACACAGTGCTGTGGTAGACATTCTTGTCTTGTTCCTCATTTTAGAGGGAAAGCTTTTGGTTTTTTTCTTATTTAATATGATATTGGTAGTAGGTTTGTCATACATGGCTTTTATCAGATTGAGATATGCTCCTTTTATACCTATTATTTTCAGCGTTTTTATTATGAGTGAATGTTGAATTTTGTCCAAGGTTTTTATTGCATCTGCCAAATAAGTGATGCCAAACCTTTAGAGATGATGGCCAAACTATAACACACAACGTAATTATTTATTGCTGAGTGCTGAGTGCCAACACTGCAATTAAACCTGAATTCTGAGGTTTTAATTTAGAAAAAGCAACTCATACATACATTAATACCTTTTGTCTTAAAAGAAAAATAAATAATACTGTTGCCAGATTTGCCACCACTGTCTTAGATGATCATATAATTTTTGTCCTTGCTTCTGATTGTTTGATGTTTTACTTCATTGATTAGTATATAGTGAACCACCTGTGCATGCCTTGGATAAAGCTTACTTGATCCGTGTAGATGTTCTTTGTGATGATTTTTTGCATTCTGTTTGCCAGTATTGTATTCACGATTTTTGTGTCTGTATTTATTAAAGAGATTGGCATATAGGTTTTTTTTTTTTTTTGTGGTTGAATTTTTGTCTGCTCTTAGAATCAGGATAATGTGAGCTTTCATAATTTTTGGGAGTACTCTTTCCCTTTCAATTTCATTAAAGAGTTTGAAGAGTATTGGCATTATATCTTCCTTAAATTTTTTGTAGAATTGAGTGGTGAAAAATTGGGTCCTGGGCTTTTCTTAGTTGGAAGATTTTTCACTACTGCTGTAGGTTTTGCCTATTATTGGATTACTCAGAGTTTATGTATCTTCTTTATTCAGTTTTGGTAATTCATATATGCCTATGAATCTATATTTTTTTCTGGATTTTCCAATTTATTGGAGTACAGGTTTTCAAAGTAATTACTAATAATCTTCCAGATGTTGCTGGTGTCTATTGTGATTTCGCCTTATATATTTTTAATTGCATTGATTTCTGCTTTCTCTTTCTTTCTCTCACTTTCTTTCTTTTGACTGGTTGAGTTTTGTCTGTTTTAGTTATTATTTCAAAGAACCAGCTCTCAGTTTTATTGATTCTTTGTGGTTTTGTTTTGTTTTTGGCCTCAATTTCATTCTGTTCTGGTCTTTTATATCTTTTCTTGTATTAGCTTTGGAATTGAAGTGTTCTTTTTCTAGGACCTTAAGGTGCATTTTTTGAGGTCACTCTTTGTCTGAGTTAGGGATTCACAGCTATCAAATTCTCTCTTAGGACTGTTTTCCTGTATTCCATGGATTAGTGTATATTGTATTGGTGTCATTTGACTGTGGAACTGATTTTTTTCCTTTATTTCTTCTGATTATTCAAAAGTGTAGTACTTACTTTCATTGTGTTTGCATAACTTCTGTTCTTTTGCCACTGATTTCTAGTTTCATTGTATTATGATCTGATAATATGCATAGTATAATTTTTTGTTTTTACACTTGTTTCAGCCTGCTTTTTTTAGGTAGCATATTCTCTCTTTTGGAGAAAGCCCAATGTACTGCTGAGAAGAATGTCTATTCTCTTGTTAAATGAAACACTGAAAGTATCTAATAAATTCATTTGTTCAAAAGTTTAACTCTGGTATTTTTAAATCTTTTTTGTCTAGTTGGTCTATGAGAGCAGAGCATAGAGATCTCCACTATAATTCTGTTTATATATCTGATATTTTATGGACATTAGTGTTTTGTGAAGGTGGATGACGATATTCAGTACAGATATGTTTTTAATTATTATCTCCTCTGGTTTAATTGTTCTGTTAGCTCATATGTCATTACGTTCTTTGCATTTTCTGATGTGTTTTGGTTTGAAATCTCTTTTGTCTGAAAATAGGATAGCCTCTTCTGTCTTCTTTTTTTTCTCTGTTGCTTGGTATTTTGTTTTCCATCCTTTAATTTTTAGAATATTGGTATCTTTTCGTATTAAATGTTTTCATATAT
>NW_004524583.1:5775068-5776507 GCF_000260255.1 Octodon degus
ACTCAGGTCAACAATTTCTGACACTGCCAGTCAAGTGGAAGACCCAATGCTATTTTGGACTACTGCACTCTTTTAGAATATTTTGCTGAGTTAACACACCTATAATATTCAAATGACAGACCTAAACAAAAGATTTCTGGACTTATTTCTGTATCTGTGTATTCAAAATGGTTAGGATAGATATATGGTTACATTCTCTTAATGAATAGAGGGATTTGTTGTAATAGTGTTTGTAAATAGGATATCATGCCTGCATCTTATACAGCAAATAACCACAAAGAAGAGAGTATGCAGTGTGTTAATTATTGAAACTGTCCTACCAATTTGATTTGAAACTGTCTCATTGCTATTTGTCTCTCAATAAAATAATGGAAAAAAAAAAAAAAAGAGGGGAGTTCAGGTAGGCAGGTGGGCCTAACAGCCGCACTTGCGCATCTATCTGCCTCTGAAAGCTACTTGTGCTGGGCCTGATTTCTTAATAGGGAGAGTGTGGTACCAGGTCTTTTTCAGCTTTGTCTATGTTTCTTAGGTGTTCTGTTTCTGATCCTCACTCTCTCTGTGGCCATCTTCCATGGTTCTCTCTCATCCAGTAACTATGGGAGGATAACACTGGAAACTTTGAAATGAAGCTGTTGTTATATTTGTTCTGTGACTCCATCTTAAACCAGCAGCCCCTTCCCAATAGTGCCTGATTAAATACTCTGAAATATGATGGGAAGTGTACTAGATTTTTTCTCCAACTCTAGCTGTGTGGGTGGAGCCAATTTCAGAGTAAAACCTTGTGCTTTTTTCTTTTTTTCTTTCCTTTTTCAGTTTAGTCCATTAGCTGTATTTTTTTGGGACTGCTGGCCTGTCTGTTGTGTTTCCCTGTTGCTCATGATCCTGAGGGCTTACTTTGTGTGTGTGGAGAGTTTGCCCTCCCTGAGCTGGGGAGAGTTTTCCAGGCTGCTTCATCCATTTTTTGCCCTGTGCTTAATTTCTCCAGCTCCTCTGTAGTTTCTACTTTTTCTGTCAGCTTTCTCCTAATTCCCAGAGATCTTTCTTCCTGTCATCAAGTTGTTATTTTCCTGGTGTTTGGATCCCAGGTCCCAGAGAGGCTGTATTTTGATGGATGCTGATACCTTTTCACACTTGGTTTTTTTTTGAAGAACCTCTCAATCTTTTGGTCACATGACTCTACCAATTTACATTCCTGTTAATAGCTCATAGATTCCCTTTGAAAGCAAATTTAAACTACATTCTCTAAAGGATAAAGCATTCTGAGTAGTTTTTGTTAGATTTCTTTTTTTAAATAATCAACAAAAAATGTTCTAAGTAAAGATAAAATAATATATTTTATAGTCATTTATACATTGCTTTTTCTTTTTGCAGAACCAGGGATTGAACTCAGGCCCTTGCACTTGCCAGGCAAGTGCTTATTCTACTGAGCCATCTCCCTG
>NW_004524583.1:5777192-5796132 GCF_000260255.1 Octodon degus
TCTATCTATCTATCTATCTATCTATCTAGTTGTGGTATGAAAAACTGAGAATTAGGCCTTATGAAGATTTCTATATCGTATCTAGTTGAAGTTAATCAGTCTTCCTGGTTAATGTTGGTTGGATCTCAATACCATAAAATGCGTAGCTAGGTGTGTTTTCATTCCTCTTTTCTTTTACTGGCATTTCATTGCTTGTTGACTCAGTTTTGTCATTTCATGCTGATCAAGCAACATAGTTTAGACTTTAAGAAGCATACTTATGAGGTCTTTATACATGGCTTATATTGTTTGAGGATTCATTTTTAAACTTTTTGATAGCATCTTGTAAGAATAAATGTATGCTTAACTTTTCTTTGCAAAGAAAAATCATGAAATTTTTGAAGACACAGCAATCTTATAAACATTTGTCTTGAGATGAATAATTATTTTGTTTTCAAAATTACACAATGTTTCTTCCAGGTGCATAGTTTAAAACCTTATTTTTTTTTTCTTTGCATATGTTTTTGTTCAGAAATAGAAATGAATCAAAAGTATTTGATTTTAGATAACTAATGTTATTTTTGCCTAGGCTATGGGGATAGCTAATCTACAAAATAGCACTTTTAAAGTATTTTATTTTAAAGAAAACCCAAAATCTCAAAACAAGAACAATTATTATGTATTGCTCTTAAGGTTTTTAAGAAACATATTTATGAGGTCTTTATATGTGGATTAAATTATCTGAGGATTCATTTTTAAACTTTTTGATATTATTTTGTAAGAATAATACAAAATAACACTACTATAATTATATGTTGCTCTTAAGTATATTACTGATAATATATTATAATACTTAAGAGTAATACATAGTAATTACAAAATGATTGTAATATTTAATGCATAAAATACCCCATAGAAAGTATTTTTGTTTTCAGCTTTAAGTGGTAATTTCTAGGAATGTATCTAATACATGTCCTAGCACCTTCTGATTGTACTATTAATGGTCTTTGTATTACTCAACACTGTTCCAGAAAAGAATACCAACATTTCTGAGGGAAGAGTAAATTCCTTACATGAGGTTTAAAGTTTAAATTTAAATTACTGCTTTTCCTTTTTTTTTTTTTTTTTTGGTTGTTTGTTGAACTGGTTCATTTTGACTGTCAGCTTGACTGGAGTTTAAGAACTCCTGGAGAAGTGTGTGGTAGCTGGTTTGTGAGGAGACTTACCTGGTCAAGGTGTTAATCCATTGATAATTTCACAGCTGGGTGGAACATGGAGGTAGGGGCCTTGCTGGAGGGAGTTATGGGGTGACCGGGAGGATGGTGATTTACTTCCCGGCTCCTTCCTCTTCCTCTCTGGCTTTCTCCTCTCTTCGTGGATACCACGAGTCAATCAAATTTTTGTTACTTTGCTGTTTTGCAGTGAGGTATAGTGCCTTGGACCTAGCTAATTGGGGATTGAAATTGGGAATCAGATTAAAGCTCCCTTTATGTTGCAGGTTTAAGGTATTTTGTCCCAGCATTGGGAAAGCTGACCAATCTACTTATGTTTTATGGAGAAGTTTGATGAGCTTGTGGAAAACTAGGTTATAGGTTAGAAAGTCTTCTATTTTAACTGCATCCAGTGGTAATAGCCAGTTTTCTGATATACCATTCCTTTTCTCTGTTAATTCTGCTATTGTACTCTATTTTAAAGAGCTGTTTTCTCAGCGCTTACTCAGAAAACACTATTAATTATAATTTCTAATCCTTTGAAGGAAATAGTGTGAAGAAGCTGCTTAATAATTAGAGGAGAAAAATGAGAATAGTTAATCCACAAAATAGCAGTATTTAAAAAAAATATTTAAAAAACCCCCCAAAATTTCAACACAAGATAACAACAGTAACAATTATGAATACATTGAGTAGTGTTATATTCATAGTAGTTACTCAGAGTATACAAAAATGTAGGAGTGAAAGTTGTGCAAACAATATGCCACAGGCGCTGTGCCATTGAGATACTGCCCCCCTTTTCCTTTTGAGCAATTTCTCCCCATTTCACTATATCTTTTATACATTTTGCATCTTATTTACTCTTTCAGCCTCTCACACTAGGGAGACAATACAATATTTCCCTGTGAGTCTGATTTATTTCACTTATGAGTATGGTCTCAACTTGCATCCATTGACCTATAAAATCTCAAGTTCATCCTTCTTTATGGCTGAGTAGTACTCCATTGTGGAAAATGACCACATCTTTTTTATCTCCCTTGGTTGATGGGCATTTGGTTTGTTTCCAAGATATAGCCATGATAAATTGTGCTGCTATAAACCTGGATGCTGTGATGTAATGTTTTTAATTTTTCTTCAAGTTTCTAGCTGCACCTATGTCTTCAAGATTTGTAGTATTTCTGATTTAGAATAATCAGTCTTTTACTATGAATTACTGTTTTGCTTGTCAAATCCCTGTAAAGAACTCTGTCATCCTACCATATAGAGACACATCAATAATTCATTCACAAAGCTCATTGTCTGTAACTTTGAAATTGATTTCTGCCTGTGATTACTTCTTCTTCCTATTCTTCTTATTGTTCCTCCTCCTCCCCTTTCCTCCTCCCTGTTCCTCCTCCCCCCTTCTCCTCCTCTTCCTCTTCCTCTTCTTCCTTCTTCCTTTTGGAACCGGGGATTGAACTCAGGTCCTTTGCTTGCCAGGGAAGCACTTATTCTACTGAGCCATCTCCCCGGCCCTCCTGGGAAGCACCCTCATGCCACCTGTGGAGTGCTCCTATGAATGCCTGTCCACTGCCCTCCACTTGCCTCCCTCCAACACTTTTTAACCCAGCTTGGCCGGGCACTGCAAGGAACGTTAGTCCACCTGTTCAGCACCACTGTCGCCTAGCAGTTTTCCACGTTTCCCTGGGTGGGCATGTACGTAAAATCCTAGCCTGGTTATTTGGCCACTTAATCCTGGCTCTGGGGAGAAACCCTGACTTTGACCAGCTGTCCTCCTTCTGCCCCACGGCAAGCTCCAGCAGACATTGGGCCAGGGCTGAGGCTGCATCCATCTGTCCTTTTTATTTCGGCCCTTCCCTTAGCAGCCAGCCCCTCACTCCAACAAACTCTTATGTAGTGCCATAGAAGCACAGAGAAGGGGCACCTAGTATTCCTAAGAGCTCAGGCTATTTGTGTTAGTGTAATATTTGTGTGTGTGAAGAAGAGGTGTATGCTCTTAGATTTTATCATGAATTAAGCATTTGTTTAGTTAATGACTTCCCCTGTCCTCCTTATTACTGAGTACTGTTGATTTCATAGTGAACAAGACTATACATAGATTAAATCCAGGGAGATATTTTTTTCTGTCTCATCTAAATTTTGAATTTAGAGTCTTACTACTTTGTTTACTTCTTTTTATTCCAATCTGAGCACCCATAATCATACATTTAATTTAAGAGATTCACAGTCATGTAAAATCTGTTTTTAACCAATGACTTTGAAAAAAACTATGATATGACCTAAGTGAGGTAAGATTTCAGGACGTCTGCTTGAATTTGTCTTACAGCTTTTTTTTTTTTTTTTGGTCTATCTTGTCTAGAGTCACTAAGCATGGTTTTCATTGTGGGCACAATCTCTCTAATTATCTGAGAAATTGTTTCTGATTGGATGTTTTTCTAGAGCCTTATTCACTTGCTTTGTTGTTACCACTTCAGAGAGGGCATGTGGGTGGCTTTTGGATTCCCCCCCTCATTGGCCTCAGAGTTTGCCTTTGGAGAACTGAATGTCTGGGGTTGCGTCTTGTCTAAGTGCCTTCTTGTTTCTTTCTTTCTTTCTTTTTTTTTTTTTTCTTCTTGTTTGTTCCGGGGATGCTGCTTATAAATTGCCTATGGTACGTTTCTTTATGTAAGTATTTACAAGCCTTAAAAAATTACCACTTCTTTGACATAGCTTCCAGCTGTAGCTGGTTTTGGGTTTTCAGGGTATTCCCAGATCCTAGTTCTTCATTTGTTGGGGATGAGATGTTGCTGCTTGTTTGGCTGAGCCCCTGGTTCTTTAACATTTTGCTAAGGAATTTTTCTGTGACCCTTAGTCAATGTCAGACTTAGACTGTCAAGAAGAAGAGCTAATTAGAGCAATTAGGTTGCTCTTGGCTATGGTGGTGCCATCATCAATGGCAATGGCATCAAACACAGCCTAGAAAATGCCAAACTGAGCTAACCATTAACCTGCCGCCTTTAACCTTACGAGCTAGATTTGTGACTATATAACAAAATCTAAAACAAACTAGAAAATCACATGCAATATACATGTTCTTATACTGATTTTGCCTTCAGAGGTTTAAATTCAAAATGTATGAGAAAATAGGGAAGTGGAGAAAGAGGAAGAGATTGGAAGGATGAAGGACAAAGGGGGATCATGCTAACTTTGGGAAACTAGTGTAAAAGACTGAAAGGAAAGACAAAGGAGGAGATTAAAAGAAGAGAACAGAGCCACGAAGAGGCTAGCAACCACATTCACACTCATATAAAGACAAGATAGACAATAAAGGAGAAAAAACAAAAGTAGAAAACAAAAACAAAACCGCCATCACACAATAAAAAGCAAAGAGGGAGGGAGAGTAAAAGAAAAAAAAAATCCACTTCAAGGTTTGTCTCTGCTGTCACTGGTAGACGTGTGTGTAGACAGAGTCACGATCCATGTTGATTTATCCCAGCAAGCAGCAGTAGATAATCTCGGGGAGCCCGCACCTTCTGGCCACGGCAGTTCAGCACCATCTTCTTGGGCCTGAACTGAGCAGGGAGCCACGGCTGGGGCGAGCTGCCTCTCTGTTCTGAGCTCATGGATCCCTCTCTAGGAGGCGCCCAGCAGTCCCTCTCTCCCTCAGGACTGCGCGGTCCCTGCCAGCTCGTGCATTCCTTCACAGCTTCCGCCCTGCCCCCTGCCGAGTCTCTGTGGAAGCCTCTGCGCTCACCAGCAGTCACCTTGTATCTGCACGTTGGAACTGCCCCGGCTCCTCCTGTGCGGTGCATTCTAGCTGAGGGAGCAGGCCCTGCCAGCTGTCTCCTTCTTTTTTCATGCTGTTTGTGGTCTTCAGGTCACACTTTAGATCCTTTCTGTGTTTAGGGGACCCACCCCGTTTTCTTGTCTCCCTCACATTGCTATAATGCAGCATCGGGACAGCAACTCTCAGAGAGGTTCTTGCTCTGCTGATTACCACTGCCATCTTGGTGCTGCTCTCCAGAAGGTGAGGTTTCAAACGTGGAAATCAGTGTGAGGATTCCTCAGAAAAACTAGATTTAAAGGTATCTTCCTGGAAGAACTAAAGACATCATACCACAGCAGTGTATTTGTACCTGTGTTTATATAGCAGCATAATTGTTACAGCTAAATTCTAGAAACAATCCAAATGCCCATCAACTGACGAATGTTTAAAAAAGATGTGTTTTTATACAATGCAGTACTTCTCAGCCTTCCTTATAGAAGGATAAATTTGAGACATTTATAGGTAAATGGATGCCACATAAGACGATAGTCATAGGTGAAATAAATCAGACTCGGGTGTAAACATTGCATTGTCTCCCTGCTGTGAGAAACTGAAAGAGTAAATAAAGACCAACATGTAGGAAAGATACTGTGAAATGGGAAGAAATTGTTCAAAAGGAAAGAGTAACTAAGGTGCGGGAAGGGGGACAGGATAGAATGAAAAAAATACACAACTAGTGAACTACTTCCTCTTAGTTCATTGAAAAAGGTTTGTGTTAATATTGTTTGGAGCTTTTTTATTCCCTGTCATACTCCGAGTAACTACTTTGAAGATAGCAATATGCAGTGTGTTAAGTATTGTTATTCTTTTATTTTAAATTTTGTTGTATTCTTGCCATAAAGTGAAAAAAGTACTTAGGTTAGAAAACAACAACAAAAGTTCTTATTACTGATTTGGGAGTTATTTTGCAAGACAGATGGTGTTGTGTTATGATAATATTCCAAACTAAACTCCTCATGAAGTTCCTTTGATTCCCATAGCGATCCCTTCTTATTCAATTGTCTCTGCTTCAAGTAGCTTTAAATATTGTTCCTTATCTGTCTTACAGCTGAATCAACTGCTAGTATAATTAACGTCAGCCTTCTTTAGACCTTTAGAGACTCAGATAGGTGGCTTGCAGACTCATCTAACTTTTGTTTAGGAATGTCTTAAGTTACCTTGTAACATTAATGCTTCAGATTTAAAGCTTATATATAGCAGTTATTTTGAATTAAGGAAATACTTTTCCTCAAAATTTTTTATGTGCTATGTGTAGGTCTATATTTTTAATAAGCCAAACTTTTGAGTAACTGAATTAAATTGCATTCATTTTAATTTTAGCTTTTAATATAATTTGATTCCTCTTTTCTGACGTTTCCTTATTTCTGTTCTAGTCTCACTGATGTCTTAAACATGGTTTTGGGACTGCTATGTTGTCATGCTTGTTTACTGGAGTTCACAGTAAAGGTCAAACAATATGTTTGCCATGTCATTTATTCTGTCACATATGTGTACTTTATTTAACAATGTTTCTTGTAAGGTGTGGGGAATTTTTTCAAGTTTAATAAGCTTAATGGTAATAAAAAGGCATGTGTGGAATTCAAAAGACTCTGAAAGGTTGTCATAAGCTTTTATCAAAGAGATATTATTTTGGATATGCTCTGGTTTTATAGAATTTGTAATACTTCCATTGAGTTTATGTCTCCTTGTAGTCTTGGAGCCTCTAGGAAAGTGACTCTAGGAGAGTTACAAAGAGCATGCTGAAGCATCAGTGTATAATTAGAGCAGTTTTTCTTAACCTCGGAATTATAGGTCAATTGATCAAAGCAGTCAATATTTTGTGTGTGTTATGAGTAGACTGTAAACACTTGCATTTTTTACTTCCTTTGCATGTAAGTGCCAACAATATAAGCCTTTCCTGTCATAAAATTGAAGCTTCATAAAACGTGTGGCATTCTGATCATGGAAGTATACCTTGCTTAGTGGGCTCTTAGTACCTATTTTAACTAAAACTGGCCAAGATTAAATATTATGTTTACACAGCTAGTTGGATAGACAGCTCTTAGTAGTTTGGGATATTGTGCGTGTTAGGTGGGCTTTTTTTTTTTTTTGCCTTTTTTTGGTAGGCTATTGTGATTATATCAAATGTTACATATTGCTATGTATAATAATGCTCATTTGGCATTTTTAAAGTTATTTTTTCTGCTGTAGTACTGTTAGCTCTCATCTACTGATAACTTCTCTGAGTTTTTTTCATATTGTCCTTATAAATCCCATTTGAAGATCGCAGTCTTTTTAGTATTTTAGGAGAACTGTATTCAAGGATGCAGCGTACTCAGGTCCTACGCTGCAGGCTCTTTGACTTCAGCCATGCTACCTGGTTGAAAAATCAAGGTATGGATTTCTCTCAGGTTCTTTCTCTAGCTTGGCCGTTGTCAAGGAATGCTATCTTCTTAAGTCCCCTAGATTACATATGTAGCTTTCCTTCACTCCCTAGCACTCCTTATATTCCCTAGCCCCAGGGAGCTGTGTCTTTTCATCCTGAACAATGGAGGGGAGAGTGTCTCTTCTGCATTTTGAAACATTGTCCAGAAATCTGTGCCTTACCTCTGGTTCTCTAAAAATATGGTAATTGTTGTAGGGTTGCTGAATAAAACTCTTCCTGAATTTAAAAAAAAAATGTAAATCTCTCAATCAAGTCTAATTATTATCATATCCTCTTATTAATTTGATCATCCTCAAATCTGGTAAAATTATTTGGTTCACTTCAACAAATTTCTCACCCCTTTCATTCCCCAGAATTAGGTTTGCTTTCTGGTACAGACAGGGGAAAGTCTGTATATTTGGTACAGACTTTCCCCTTTTTGAAACATGAGACTAGGAAAAAGAGCTAAATCATTGGGCACTATAATTATTGTTCTTTGCAGATGTTTCTAACCTAGATTGTGGCAGAACAAAAGTGATAAATTTCTTGGAGAGAGCGGTAGCTTCGTTGACTCTGTGAGAGCATAGTCATGCCCCTTTTATGTACAGGTACAAATCCCCTATGGTGAATGTGATTGTTATGTATGGCAGATAGGTACCACAAAAACAAGGTAATGCCTGTACTCTTCAGTACATAGAAGAATATTGAGTCTAGAGTATTCTTGCTTGTATTAGTTTTTAGTTACTATAGCAAAACTTGAGCCTGAATAACATGTAAAAAGCAAGATATTTATGTAACTTATAGATTTGGAAGCTGCAAGTCCAAGATTAAGCTGTTGGGCCTCTGGTTAGTGGCTCTAGAATCACTTCAGGACAGCATCTTGGTAGGAGACTGTGTAAGTTAGAGAGACTGTATGGTGAGGCAGAAAGCTAAAAATAAAGTGGGAACAGGCTAGTCTTGGTCTTTTGTAAGTGCTCTTGTAGGAACTAACCCGAGTTCCAAGAGAACACAATTAACTCCTGAGTGCAACACTAATGACCCCAACTAAGATCTGCCCCATAAAGATATCACTAGTGGCCTTTTCTCTTGCCACATTGGAGAGCAGGCATCCAGCATAGGAACCCTTGGAAGGTAACACGTCTGAACCCTAGGAGTACTTACTTAGGGAGGAGAGATTTCCTTAACTCTTACTGAAGGCCTTGGAGCACAAGTAGAGAATAAAGATGGTGTACTGTCAGAAACCTAGTCCATTGGGGTGGGGGAAGTGGGAAACGAGTTTTTTAAGGTTAGAGGTATGGTGGGAATGGAGATTCATGTATGTACTTTGAGTACAGTACGTACTGTAGTGAGTAGATTTTGTGGCTTGGTCAGGTACTCTGGGCCTTGAAACTTGAGATGCTCACACAGGGTTATATGACCGTTTACCTGAAATGTTACAGGAGGAACTCCTGAAAGGGACAGGTCCTGACCCCTAAGGCTCCTGTGGGCCAGGGTTCTGTGAGTTTTACTTCAAAGGGATCTTGTATATAGTATGCTGACTCTCAAAGGAGAATGATATGCTACTCACATTTTCTGCCTTTGCAAAAGAGATAAAACTTTAAAGTTATTAAGAATATTAAAAGATGGAAACAATTTTTTCTTTTTAAAAAGTGAAGTAATAGAACTCACAGAAAAAGTAGTGATAGATAAATGAGATGCACTGTGAGTGAATAAAAAATAGAAGGTCCTTGAGAACATCGTTGTGATTTGCTTGGGTTTAGAATTCACTCTTCTAATATACTAGTAACCTCTTCATTAATATCATATTAGTGAGACCATTACAATCATGTTAGGGGCCTTTTGGGTGAATAGAAGTGGAACCTTTTAGTAGCCTCTGAAGCAGTAGATATGTAGGACAAGTACTGAAGTTGCCTTTACAGTGTGAATTTGAGTCTTCAGAAAAATGTTTAAAGCATGTACTATATTCAGCAAGGTGGAGTAGTTTAAAGATAGTTATGAACATCCTAGCAGTTTATTGCGTGAGAAAGGAGGACAATTATATTACCACTTGGAAATATTTTATTCCATGATACAAATAATGTGCTGAGAAGTTTTCTTTAGCAGTGCTGAAAAGATAGGAGAGTGAGGTTTGAAGCACGAATTTTGAAGGTTAAGATGCATAAGTGATAGGTATGTAGGACTAGTAGGAGGATGAGTATCATTTCTTAGCGATTTGACAGTAAGGCTGATTTCTAGTAAATAAGCCATAAAATTACCAAGTGTTATTCAGAGCAAAGGTGCTAATTTTTTAGAAAGCTTCCTGTTTGATAGTGTCTTGGTAAAACTAGTAATAAATCTAAAAAAGTGATGTATTTGTCAGAAGGAAAACTTGGACAGACACCAAGTACTGACAAAGGCTAAAGGACATATTCATCAGCATTCTGTATCCCAGCACTGCCCAGAAGAATAGAGTATTCCAGCTTCTGTGGTTAAAAATCTAATGTGTAGATGGACCTGCTGAGGTGCCATTAGCTTGATGTCATCTAAACATTACAAAATGAAATCTTTTTGCTCTCATTTCTCGTTCATTAATCAACAGTCTGATGATAATTTGCCTTCTCCTCTAGTTTAGTCTACAGGGAGCTGATGTACTAGTTATGCTGGCCTTAGCATTCCGATCCACATGGCAGACACGGGTTCTTATTGTCAAGTAATGTTGATCGAATGACATTCAGCATTAGTCTCTTGTGAGCTTAGTGTTATTTTACTATTGCAAGATGACTCTGCTCAGAGAACCAAGACTAAAAGAATTCCACTTCGTAAGTTTGCAAAGCTGAGATCCAGGCCTGGATGATGGAGTGAGGTGAGCCCATCAAGAAAAAAGCTGTCTCTGGGCTGCTAGCACCATTTGAAGAAATGCAGTGTCAGGTGCAATTATGTAAGCCCGCTGGGTCAGGAGATGCACGTGTGTAGGTATTTGGGAAAGTAGATCGTCAAGTGCAAGGTAGTTGGAAAGAAGGAAGATGAGGCTGGAGATAAACGCAGAAGATACACTGTGCAAGTGCCTGCTTTTTGGGAAGAGGAAGCTTTCTTCATTTTTAATACGAGTTCAATTTAGTTGGTAAACATTATTCTGCTATCAGTTTCAGTGAAACTAATTACATCTTGTTACATCTTTTACATTCAGTCTGTGTTGTTACTCACATAATTTCCCCAGCCGCGTTGCATTTAGCAGAGTAGTTAAAGATGATTAGAATTGTATGTAGTGATTGAAGACATGCATAGCCAGTAATCAGTTTGGTTTACTATTTATTTATACACGTCTAATGATGCTGTTATTACAAACCCTGTGTAGTACTGGCTTGAGTTTCTTTAGAACTGGTGGACTATGCCTTATCTGAAATTTTTGGGAATAAAAGTATTTTAGATTTCAATTCTTTTTGGCTTTTGGAGCATTTGCATAGACTGTACTAGTTGAGAAATCACTAATCCAAAATGCTACAAATTTTGAAACTGTTTAGTATCATGCTTGTGTTCACAAAAGTTTTGATTTTGTGGGCCTTTTAGATTTTGTTACTTCAAATTAAGAATGGTCAATTTATCATGAAATTCTGTAATCATAGTGATTGAGAATTGATTTTGTCTGTAATAGGCTTCCAAGTCTCTATAGTTTCTTAGAGGACTCCTTAAAAGACTCCTTTCAATAAATGTATTTGCTTTCTTGGGTGATAGCTACACTTTTCATTAGGTTTTCGTATCGCAAAAGCACTTATGAAAGCTAGGGTTTTTAATGAAATAAAAGTGGGACACTTTTTGTCTTTTTTTCAAATGAAGCTGGTAGCATCCTTCTTGGTGCATTATATGTTGTATTTTACTAATGATGAGGACAAACTCAAAGTTACTTTGTGGCATCAGCTTTAAGTTTTTCATCTGTTAGTGGCAGTATATTGTTAAAATGATAATTTTTTTTAACTTTGATGTTTTGATTACAGTCATATTATTTGCCAAGTATCTGTTCAGTGGTCTCCAAATTCTGAGCTCTGTAACTTTAGCTCAGTTAAAAATAGGTAGAGTGTTTTGTTTTATATTTGACAATGTCAGTTATGCTTTCTGATGAAATTATGTGGTTTTATAGATATTATATGTACTTCTTGGTTCCAGTTAGTAATTAATTTTTTTTGTTATCAATGTCTTAGGAAAAACATATAAGCAATGAAGAAGAACACTTAAGGAGGATGGAAGAGGCGAGATTGCAGCTTAAGGATCAACTTCTTTGTCTGGAGACTGAACAAGAATCCATCCTTGGAGTGATAGGGAAGGAAATTGACGCAGCCTGTAAAACTTTCTCCAGGGACTCAATAGAGAAGTTGAAAGTAATTATGAGTTCTCATTGTGCCTTATATTTTTCAGTTACTTTCCTAATATATAATTATGAAATGAAATTGTAATATATGATTACACAGTCACAATTTTATTCAGAATGCTTTGTGAAATAGAATTATTTTTGCACTTTCTAAGAATGAAGCACAGTATCTATGAAACTGTCACAGTGAGACAAAGTGTGGTGTTATTTCATCGAATTGTCTGTGTCTCTTCCTATAAAAGAAAATGTTTAATGAGTGAGGTAGCAGTTCCGATTAAGGAAAATATTCTTGGAGCCTCAAAGACCACAAGAGTTTGAACATTTTATTATTATAGGCTGTTCTTATTCTTGTCAGTATGAAACTTCCTACATCGTTGAAGGTTATATTAGGAGTTCAGTGGTAAGTATGGTGTACACATGGTCTCCCTTAACCTCTAAACCTACTATATCCCTACAGTATTTACTTAGATCTACCACAGGGAAGGGAAAACTAGACCTGAGGAGGTTAATACCTTGTCCTAGCTATACATTTGGGTAAATGATAAGTGTGGTTTTGGAACTTCCGAGTCTAACTCTGGAACCTAACCAGGTAACTACTTTGCTGATTGCCTTCCCTATGGAAGCACATTATATTTAATATACTTTGGTGTTTAAAATGGAATATTGTTGCTCAATTTATTGTCATAGTGTAAAGACAAATAAAAGCAGAAGTGACCATGGGTGATTTGAGTTGCTTGAAAGGAAGCAGGTGCCTCTACCAGTTGTAGGTTCTGGTACTGCTATGTTGTGCTTAGAGAGCATCTTATTACTGTGGTTTGGTATACCCATAATGCATGATAATGACTCAGCGTCCTTTATCATTGCAGTTCTTTCATTTTGCGATGTGACAACACTTAAATGATGGTATTTTAATTGCTTTCTACTTTTCAGTTGTTTCTTTTTATTGTTTTCATTCTTTTGTGCTCCTCTAAAATAGTCTTCCTTTCTGCATTCCTTTTTTCCCCCTCCCTTTTTCCTTATATTCTTCCCTCTTCTCTGTTAAGTGGTATTTAAAAGAAAATGAAACTATAATTCTATTCATGGAATTGATCGTTTCTTAGAATTCACCTCTAATAGAAATATTTCAATTGGCAGAATTTGGTGTCATTCATAGAATTTCTATAATTTGTATTTTTATTTTTATTTTTGGAATGTATGTAGGGTTTCAGTCGCTGTCTCAGCGCACCCCGGGGGCAGGGCTGGCACAGCACACTGGGGATTGAGCCCTGGCTGCTGCATTCTGCCTAAGCAGGTGCTTTAGTCCACTGAGCTATCTGGCTGGCCCTATAATTTGTATTTCTATATAACATCTTTAAAAAAAATGTTTAGATATCATTTGTGTGAACCTCATATGAGCTGTTATTGCTTTTAGGATGAAAAGTGACTCGGGGCTAATATAGACCACTTATAATGCTAGCCTATTCATTTCCCTATCAATTATTGCTCTTTACATCTAAGACTTGTCTTATTTACACATATTTAAAGTATCTCTGACCTTAAAAATCTTAATTTCAACTAAAAGAGGCACATATTAATGCAGTATTTACTCTTTAAATATTTAAATATTTATGTCCAGATAATTTTGAAGCATATAGGAATGTAAAAATAGAAATATATGAATCATGTTTATTTTTTATTTTTTATGTATTTGGTATAGGGTCTATAGGGTCTCATTATGTAGATCGGACTCAGTAATCCTGTTTTCAGCCTCCCAAGCACTGGGATTACAAGTTTGTGCCACCACGCCCAGTCTCAATTGCTGTCTCAGTGCACCCCGGGGGCAGGGCTGGCACAGCATGCCCGGGGTCGAACCCCAGTCCCAGGCCCTGCACCTGCCTAAGCAGGCACATTAGTTCACTGAGCTATCTTTAGGTCCCGAGGGTGGAAGGGGGGGGGTGCTGGCACAGCATGCTGGGGATTGGACCCCAGACATTGCACTTTACCTAAGTAGACACTTTAACCCACCGAGGTATTTGGCCGGCCCTGAATAATCTTATGTTTAAACTTTGCTGTGCACAGTTGCAATCAAAAACATGGTCAATAGACAGATTGATTAAATGTGTCTTTATAAGGCACAAATTGTCTTCTCAATGCAATCCCAAAATTATCCTAGATGTTCCTAAGTTTTCAGGCTTGGTGTGATGGTGGTACTTTTTGTATTTCTTCTCTTAGAGAAAGACTTACTCAATTCAAATCGTGGGTAGAAAGTAGATGTAGAAGAATGTGTATTTTCATTGTAGGTCTCATCCTACCAGCTCTGTGTTGTATTTAAACACTTGAAAAAAAATTGAGTACCCAAGAATTTAGCATTTGTTACTAGCACAAGAAAACCATTGATGGATTTGTTAAAGGCAGTTTGTTTGTTTATGTTCTAGTTGTGTGAGAGAGTGGTAGAACAACTGTGGAAAATATTTTCAAAACAGGAGTACTTCCAATTCTTTGTTTTTTCCTTGAGTTTTAAAATATTGCGGATGAAATTTTCATTCATTTTTATATGGGACTGTGATGTATACATTTAATAACATTAAGAAACATTCTGGGGGCCAGGGAGATGGCTCAGTAGAATAAGCGTTTCCTTGGCAAGCGCAAGGGCCTGAGTTCAATCCCCGGTTCCGGAAAAAAAAGCAAACAAACAAACAAACAAACAAACAAAAAACCAAAAACTATTCTGGAGAATACTGATGTTATTTCTAGTTGAAGTTTTGTTTTACTGGCTAACATATATGCTACTCATTACATTTTAGAGAAACCTTAAAAGACAGACATTCAATTAAATTGCTGCCATTATACAAACCTTTAGAACACTGTCTGAATTAAGGTATTTCATTTTTGTATGTCAGTCTTAGATAACACCAATAGGTCAGCTAGCTAGATGGATTAACATGCATCCTGTCTTCATTTGCATCTGTCTCTTCCTGTAATACTTGAACTGAATATTCATGTTGTTATAGATTATAAAAAGAATTGCTTGTGGACTAAGATAGATGTAGGTTTAAACTGCATCTCTCCCGATTTCTAACATCTGACCTTGGACAGCTGTGCAATCTTCATCCTTTCACAGGACCCGGGTCTTGCACTACAGGTTAGCTTGTTATAAGGATAAATTAAAGTGACACATAGAAGTGGTACATTATAATGTGAAATGTCTTGCTTTTGATGGATAGTGAGCTAATGTCACTATTTGGTAGTTTTTTCTAATGTGTTCATGTGTACATTTGACTCTTCTATCATTTTCTACTGAGAAGTACTTGTTATACTTGAAGTTTGTTTATTGTGGATAATATCTTGATATGAAGTAGTAGTGTGTTTAATATGTCAGAAACTGTGCTGATGCTTATTTTATTTGATCTATACTGTGCCTTATGAGGTTGATTGTGTACTTTGTAGATAATGAACTGCAGTGTAAGAAAATTGTCACACCACTGAAAGTGGTCATTTGTTTCCTTAAACATGAAATTATATGTAAATCTGTGAAGTAAATACCAGGAATACTACTTGTATTCTTTTTTTTTATTTTTTGCCTTCTATTTATTTATTTTATTTTTTTCCCATAATTTTATTGATAAACAAATGGCAATGAGACAGTTTCAAATCAAATTGGTAGGACAGTTTCAATAATTAACACATTGCATACATTCTTCCTAGGGGTTAATTGCTGTACAAGATGCGGACATGATATCCTATTTACAAACACCATTAGAACAAATCACTTTATTCATTAAGAGAATGTAACTATATATCTATCCTAACCACTTTGAATACACAGATACAAAATGGACATTCATCTGTATCCCCTTTTTTTGTTAAGTTCCATTATTTGAATATTATAGGTGTGTAAACTCAGCAAAATATTCTAAAAGAGTCCAGTAATCCATAATAGTATTGGGTCTTCTGCTTGACTGGCAATGTCTGAAAGTGTTGACCTGAGTCCCCTACAGCTCAACATAACAGCATGGCTTTATTTCTTATATTTCGTCTTCATACTTTTCTGCTGGATGGTTAAGACCAAGGTAAAGCAGGACCTATGCAACAAGAGTTGTAGCTTTTGGGTCTGATAAGGTCAGTGAAATCCCCTCAGGATTTATCCTGAGATCCTGTACCTCCGATTGTTTGTCAGTGTCAGCCATGTGGATGAGTCACGGCCATTGCTTGGCCAATGTTCTCTCTGTGAAATATTTGTTTTTTTTTTATAACCAATTTTTTTAAAATTTCAGTCATGAGCATGAGGTAAAGACTTAATTGAGATATGTCATAGGTAAATTGAGAAACAAAAATATTTTATAATCAATGACAAATGCATGTTAACACATACTCAACAATTCAGTAGAGTTGGGAGAGCTAGGAAACATTGAATAATAAGGTGAGTAGAGGGGATTTCACTGAAAAAGAAAAGAGTACTGTGAGATTTAGATAGAAAGGTAGGTAAAAGAAAGATAAGATTTGCATGGCATTGGATGTATACATTGTTGTATATGGCATGTACTAGATGTTGAATATATATTTATGATATTTCTGTTGAATTATCAAAAGGTAGTCCAGATAGGGTTCTAATGTTTTTGCAGATAAAGAGGTATAGAACTATGTGAGAATAGGAACAGATACCACCTTGTAGATGCATTGAATATTTTTATACAGAAAATATCTAGAAAAATGATAGTGTATGTAGTATATTGTTAAAAAAAAGCAGGACTGAGAAAACAACTTTATATGCAATTAGAAAGTCATTGACAACTTTGAAGAATAATTTTAGATCAGTAAAAAGGCAAAGCTAATTGACAAGGACTTATTGTAAGGACAATGAATACAAACTGCAATTTATTGCAGAATTTTGTTATTATCTTGAAATACAAGCTAATATTTGTGTGAAGTCATATTGATGAATTTTTATGTTTTAATAGTCATTGATATGACAAAATGGCCCTCATTGTATTAAATTAAATGAGGATAAATAAAAAAAAAACTTTCCATGTAATCACATTTATATCTTAGGGAAATATATTATGTAGAACAAGACTCAGGAAAAGAAACAAAGAAAAATGAAGTAAGTTGACTTTAATCAGTGCCATAGCCAATAAAAAGCAAATAAATCAACATATAAATAGCCATGACAAGTGGTTTGGAATTGTTTTAATACTTGGTACAAACTTCGTTCTTTTACATCCTTAGGATCAGGGACTAAATTATTGGCTACCTGGCTAAATCTTTTCCTCTCTCTTGTTGTAGGTTTTGTCCTCTGGTCCTGATATACATTATGACCCACATCGCTGGCTAGCAGAAAGTAAGGTAAATATCCTGGCTAATCCTGAAATTGTCATAATATTTTTAATCTCTAAGCCATCTTGCTGGTTTATTCATGTTTTGTCTTATTACTGGGCATATGAAGCCATACTTCATTGTAAGAGAATAATAGCACACCAACATACTTAAAAACCTTCCATGTTTCTCAATTTAGCGTTTAAAAATTAGCTAAATATTAGCCTTGAACGAGAGAATAAAGGAAGATTAAACTATTGAAATAGTAAGCAGCAAATAGTTGCAGAGGCATATTCTTCTGCCTTCTTGAGTTGGGGAATTTCTCTGGCAGTATATAAAGGTCAAGGCACCTGGAACTAATCTTCAGTACACATAGATACTTAATATTTTTTAGTTCTTTGGGGTAAGAGCAAACGTGTCTGGATATCAGCTCCACACCCATGGCTAAGGTGGACAGTGCCTCCTTTTAGTTCTTTCGGTGCTGTGTACAAAATGAGATGGGTAAAATTTATCTTCTCAAGGTAACTTCCTTGCTTTGTGGTTCTTTGGCACTATATTTTGAATTAAGTGGAAAATAAGCAAAAGAAATAAAACAATAATTTTCTAATTTTATTAAAGATGTTCTACTGTATTCTAGAATAATCAGCTATTTTACGGGGCCAGCCAAATAGTTTAGTGGATTAAAGTGCCTACAAGCAGGCGCAGGGGGCTGGGGTTCGATCCCAGGGCCTGCTGTGCTGTCACTGTCCCTGGGGTGTGCTGAAATGGCAATTGAGACTGGGCATGGTGGTGAATGCCTGTAATCTTAGCTCTTGGGAGGCTGTAAACAGGCGGATCACTATGAGTCCAATCTAGTACTGAGACCCTGAACACCCTCTAGACCCTTCCCTAAAATACAGAAAAAAAGAAGCTATTTTACTGTTTCAGATCAACTTGACAATTTATTAATTAAAATGTACAGAATATTATGGCCAGTTTAGTTGTAGATTTATTAAATCTTACACACTTCATTTCTTTTTAGACTATTTTTCTTCAGTTTTAAGATTCTGTTATTGGAAAACCTTTTATCTCATTTATCTGTAGGAATCCACCTGCACTATAAACCCAACTAATTTATTATGGGAAAGAATCTTTTTGTTTTGTCTATTATTCATACTTAAACAAGAGAACCAGGCCTCAGAAGGAAAGTAGCTTGTGTAGTGCCAAGTAAAGAATATAGAATAAGATTCTGTGCTATGTTTCAATTCACAATTAATGTTGTACCACTGTACATATTGTCATCTGTTGTCTTTGTTTATTCAGCCAAGGTTAGTTGATTGTGTTTTATTTTGTGATACAAAGTAGATAAGGGGCTGTGAGAAGGAGCAGGCCTTGCACTTTGCTGTCATGCAGTATAAAGCATAATAGAGAAAAATGTGATGCAAACACATTTCAAAAAAATTCTTTGAAGTGTGTTGTATTATACATACATGTAGGCATTGACAAAGAACATAGAAGGAGGAACTAACTCTGGCCTTTGTGCTGAAAAGATGGCAGCACTGTTAGAATGCTGCAAGCATGTTGTAGAAACTAGCTACTGTAAAACAAAAGTAGTATTTAAATTTGGTCTTTCAAAAACTGGTAGGAGGCCATTGTGTTCTTTCTTGCACAGATGATCTACTGTCAGGCTGTAGGGTGTATTTCTTTTCCTACATTTACTTTCCTCCAACTCACTCTGCAGAGTCTATTTCTTTTCCTGCCTTTAATAAAACTTTGCTACCATTAAAAAAGAGAAAAGGTGAAGTTCTGGATTGGTTAATCATGGGTAGAACAATGGCAAGATGACAAGGCGAAGATGAGGGTCACCTCTGAGGCCAGCTGTCCTTGGGCGCAGAGGGGGAGGGAGGGAGGGAGGGACAGAAAGGGAG
>NW_004524583.1:5796358-5803520 GCF_000260255.1 Octodon degus
GAGAGAGAGAGAGAGAGAGAGAGAGAGAGAGAGAGAGAGAGAGAGAGATCCTTAGGAGGAAAATAAATTGATTGTGATTGAGTACCAGAATTTAACCTAGTTTGAAAAGTTTTCTCTTATGCTTTAAATACAGTGACCCTATATATTCCTAACCATTTGATAGAAATCAATGGAAATTTATATTTTAGATGCCTGCATAAGAAATTCAGAATATGCATTCTTTGCTGTCTTAGAAAGTTTTTGGTCAGATGTATTTGCTATGCAAGGATACAGCTGTTTGCTCTTTCTCAGTGCCACAATCCTGACAACAAGAGCAATGTTCTTGGAATTTTCTTTCAAGTTAAATTCTTTATCATTTCGGAACAGAAAGCTTTCACTGCTGTGGTTCAGTTAAATTATGAGAGTCAGAGATGACTCTTAATCATAGCTCTTTAATTTGGGAACCAGTGAGCAGTTTTCCTTATCATTTAATGGGATTGAACTTCTGATCAGAGCAGTCTTAATACTGCGTGAGACAACTGTGCCTTTTATAGTGTAAAAGGGTTGTAATAAAAATAGTGTGCTGACCAAGTGACTAAGGAGGAATTGAATCTGTTTACTAGAAAGATGGCTTAGGTTATTGATGGCCTACAATACTGTAATTCCCATGAACTATGACTGGACAGCTCTATAAGTATTGAAGATAAGATCTGAAATCAGAGAACAAATACTGTATGGAAAGTAGAATTGCTATTCAGCGTGCCCATGCTGACATATTGCAGGATTGGAAGGACCTCTTGAGGGCATTTGGTAATTGTTTTCATAAATCTACTAAATGAATTTCTTCTGTTAGTTTTAATTCTAGTAGAACTAGAGGATTGGGTGAGGATTTTATCACTTGCTCTGTTGACAGTGGTAGCATAACAACACAAGAAGTCCAACTGAGAGTTGGAATAGATTTGCAGATAAAATAACCAATGAAAAGTCAGGATGCGACTTTACAGGAAGGAAGAAGGTTGAGATGGTTGTTAAGGAATGCCAGGAAAGGAGTTAGGGGGGTTTTTTTTTTTTTTTTTTTTTTTTTTTTTTTTTTTTTGGTAGATTCTAGAAAGGCATGTGGAGGCAAACATTTATTCAGCTTTCCAGAATTTCCTGAGTGTTTTCCCTATCCTAGATACTGTGTTATATGCTGTAGTGTAAAAATGAGACATAATCCTGCTCAGAAAGCATATTCAGACATCCAAAAGTAATTTCAGTATTTTGGGTTAGTTTAATAGCCATGAAGCCTGTTGTCTCACGTATAAGCTGCAGCTAGCCAGGTAAAGGGAAAAGAGACTGATGCAGAAGGAAGGGGGTGGGAAATCTACGAATGGTTTGGGAGTGAAAAGTGTGATGAAAGCACAACAGGCCCAAGCCATGTGGCTAGAGTGGTAAATGAGTGGATGACACAGAGTGGCAGGGTAGAAGGTTGCGGGCAGATCTAGAGATCAGGTTCACTGAGAGAAACATTTGAAGTCATCTTCAGGGGCTTACAATTTAAGACAGAGAGCCTGGTTAAGATTTTCCCATAGCGCGGATGAGACAGAGCTATGGGTATTTCATGATTGCGTATGAGTGACAGTATTATGTGAGAAGGTGATAGAGAAGGATCTGCTTAGATTTTCAAGCTAAACTAGGAGATGCCAGGCAAGGGATAGCAGCAGAATGATTGGACATGCAGAGTCCTTTCTAGTTGACAAGCCCTCAGTAGTTACTTACAGACATTTAACTACAGGGATTTGGATGCCCAGAAGATTCTGCTCAGATCGGAAAGTCTCAGGAGCACAGGCACAGAGCAGAATTTAGGTTCAAATCATTATAAGAAATAAGGAGTAGCAAAGTGTTTCACAATAAAGAGTAGGTGGAGTTTCTCAAATTCAGAGCAGACAAGTACTCAGCATGGAGCTCTATAGTAATAAGAATCACTGTTGCAGGGCATGGTGGTGTAGGTCTGTAATCCCAGACTCAGGAGGCTGAGGTAGGAGGATCGCTGCGAGTTCCTTCAAGATACTTCCTGAGATTATCTGTTATGGAAGAACAAATACCAAACAGATGACACTTCAGTAAACATAGTTAATTCACAAGCATTGCCTGTATTTAGCAGAGCTATTGTAAACTTTGTGGTTTAGTATATTTCCACATATTTTGGGATTTTCCCATATTACCCTGCTTGGAGTCACCCCTAGAGCTCATATTTTTTATATTATGATGTGTTCTAGGCATTGAAAAACATTTGGTTTTCCCTGCAATATATCTGTCTCAGCAGCTTTAGAGGTTAGGTAGATTGACGTTTTGTAGGTAAGGAAACTGAGTCTTGGATAGTTTTGAATTTTACCTAAGGGCATAAAGCTTATTAGTTCCGGGAGATGAGTTTAAAACAGGAGTTTCTGAACTCTGCCATTGTTTTTCTCCATTGCTGTATAATCGCCACCAGTATACACTTAGCATTTATGAATATTGTCTTCTTAGTAACAGGGATATGTATTTTAAAAGTCATAGTGCTATAGGGGAAAAAATGAAACTCCTGACATGAAAGGTACCTGGGCCGAGTTCATGTTCTGTAAAACTGAAGAATGAGTTTTAGGAACAAATGGAGGTTATGAGCAGAATAGATTTATTGGGGGAAAGAAAGCTCCTGTCTGAGAGAGGGACAGGAGGGGGGCCCCGAACAGGTAGTCCCTGGGATGCTCTCTCTCTGAAGGACTTTTATAGTGTAAAACCATACAGGTCTAAGTTGGAGAACATGGGAACTCGCTTAGGTGGGCATGAGGTGGGACAAAACTTGGTCAACCAATGAGGTTACAAGCACCACTGTTCAGATGAAATTGATAAAGTCCAGGACCAAATAGGGAAGTGAGTCATGCAGCAAGCGGGCATGAATATAGAGCAGGACTTTGTCCAGTAGCCAGCCGGTAGCCATTGGATTAGTGATTCTTCCTGTCTTCCTCAAAGTGATGATCAATCCCGGATGCTTATCTTTAGGTCAGCATTTGTTCTTTGGTCTTTAAGTCTGACCCACAGCAGGACCATCTGTCCCTCTTACAGTTGTAAGGTATCTTGTCTTCTGTGTTATCTCCTTTGAGGGCCTAGCCCTATCTGACTGCCTGTAATATTTTGACCTAACTCAACTGCCTGCAACACTAGGATAAGAAGTATTAGACCCAGTATATTTAATTCTTGTTGAAGGTATGAATATCTAAAGTTTTATCCTTCTGATACAAAAATGAAAACATTCTCAGTATCTTGATTGATTTTTTAGAAATTGCTTTAGATTGTATAAGTGTAACACATTCAGTTTCATTATAGAAAAGTATTTTATATATGAAAACATAGATATATTTTCTTTCTGCTTCTTAACTTTTAACTAAAACAAGGAGAAAATATTTTATAAAACTACAATTGTGTTTTTAGTTTGATGTGGTTTGGATTTTGCACTTCTGGTTTAATTCATAATGTCCCACATTCTAAAATGTTTTCATTCTCTTTTTTTTCCTTTGTTCCAATATAAGAATTCAAAATTAGGGCCAGGGAGATAGCTCAGTGGAATAAGTGCTTGCCTGGCAAGTTCAAGGTCCTGAGTGTGATCCCTGGTACCACCAGAAAAAGAAAAGAAAAAGAAAACAGAGTTCAAAATTGTTTTAAAGGTTTTGATGGAGGACACAGTTAAAGTAGCAAATTATAGGTTTTAATATTATTGATTTTATAATCTTTTTGTTTGACATTTGTGTTTTCCTTTGTTTTTTAGCTTTGACTTATTCCTAGTGACTTTATTTTTACTCTAAATCTCAGTGGAAGTTTCTCTCAAATTAAGAAGGTCATTGTTATAGTTTTATTAGATCCTTGTTATTATTCCCACTTCTTTGGAAGTTTGAAACTATGAATGTACAAATTTACTTTAGTTTATTTAACAATGCTTGTTGATGTAGTTAAATAAATGAGCCTATTATGGAATCTGTAAAATGCTCCTGTGAGTGGTTTATAGAATGAGTTTTGCTCTATGATTAATTGCCTTGTCAAGTAATTATTTGGAATTGTTAAAGTTATTCCTGTTCTGTGTTTCAAGCTGCTTTTCCGGGATACTTAATAAAGATGCTGGATATTTTATATAATAAGCACTGTCATAATTGATCATTGGTTGATTAAATTTCCATAAATTGATATTTTGTTTTGGGTTAATAATTTTCTGCTTACATATTCAATTTGTAACAAGCATTTGCATGTAACTATACCCTGTTTCTAATTTTGTTTGACAGTGGAAGAAGGACTTTATAGAGTAGTAAAGCTTTAGGTCAGATGCTTGGCCTAAGTAGTGGATGCTCATTTTCTCACTGATTGGGAGACTGAAAGTCCAAGGTCAAGGTGCTAGGTTTGTTGTCTGGTAAGATATCTTTTCCTACCTTGTAGAAGCAACCTTTTCTGTGATTTCATTTGGTCCCTCTTAAGGGAAAGTGAGTTAGTTCCCTTACCAGAACTGCTTAAAGGGGCCGGGAAATGGCTCAGTAGAATAAGTGCTTGCTTGGCAAGCACAAGGGCCTGAATTCAATCCCCGGTTCCAAAAAAAAAAAAAAAAAAGAACTGCTTAAATTTAAATTTAGAAAGACTCCAGGCAAGGCATCAGGTTAGGGACCTGCCTTCTGATCTCACTTAGGCTTCATTACCCTAGCTCTGATTATTTATTTATTTATTTATTTATTTATTTATTTATTTATTTGGTACAGGGTCTCACTATGCAGCTTAGGCTTGTAGTGATCCTCCTGTCTCAGCCTCCCCACAGTGGGATTGTAGGCATGCACCACCATTCTCAGTTTCAGTGGCTGGCACAGCACAACAGGGGTTCTGCGGCTGGCACAGCATGTGGCACTGGGGATTGAACCTGGGTCCTTGTGCTTGCCAGGCAGGTGCTTAGATTGCTGAGCTATCTCCCCAGCCCTCTGATTTTTAAATATAGTCCCTTGAGGTTTTGGCTTCTAGGTATAAATTTTGGATGGATACAGTTTAATCCATAACATATTTGCTTTGAAACTTTGTTACTGGATTTTTTTTCTTTTTTGTTCTTTCCTTTGATTTTATAACTCATTACTGTTAGGACAAATCAGATTTTTTGTTTTCTATTACCACATCTTACCAATAGTACATAGTGACCTTAGGCAGTAAGCAAGGGTCAGAGATTGGGATGGAGAAGATGAGGAAAGGAAGGGATGCAAAATTGATTTCTATATGTGCTTTCAAACTGTAGGGTAAATTCATTAAACTCATGAGTTTTGTTTTATGTGTTAGATGCTCTTTGTGTGTTATATTGTCCTTCTGACGACAGTGGCTGTGCCTTTTCTCTGGTGCTGGGTGTTGGACATCTGCTAAATGTGAGGAGCCCTTGTTTATGGGCCATATCTTAGTTTCACTTCATTACAGAGTGAACTACTGTACTCAGCCCCTTTAGATATTAGGTCTTGACACTTGGGGAGGCCTAGACCCTTCCTGCTTATGGGTGAGTTCAATGCAAGGAGGCTAGCAAACAGCTTAGCCTGATTATCCTCTTTTATTCCTCACTCATTCATTTTGTTTCTCATTATGATAAGGACTGTTAAGTGAATTGAGGTAGCCTATTTGGAAAGGTCCTTTCACAATATTGCTTCCAATATCTGAATAAGAAAGGTAGAACTTAGAGGCTATGAAAAAGAGTTGCCTGCATTAACTTTCTAACCTCTCTTGCTTTTTTCTTTTCCTCTCTATCTCTTCAGGAAAAAAAATAAAAACAACAACACAAAACACTTTAATTTGGAAGTTAAGAGAATGGGAAAGGTAGCTTAGGTGGGGGAGAGGCGTGCTATGATACAGGGATCCAGACTGGCCTGCCTGCCCAGTTGGTACACCAGCTTTTAATAAGTAGCTGGGGCTTGGGGGTCCAGGTGATCATTATCTCAGGCTGCTGTCCTGGCTCTTAAGTGGAGAAGCTCCTTTCCAGTTAAGGACTATGTATGTCAATGATGGTCTGAATCATGTAGGGTTCTGCCTTTTCTGAAATCTAGGTGATCGTAGATTTAGTACAATAGCTGGAGCCTTTCAGGCATGTTTTAAAAGCAATTTTATTCGTACACTTTTGCTATACATAATGGTATGCATAATGATATATATAATGCATTCTAGATGTTGAATGTCTGTGGAAATACCTTAACTTTTTAAAGAGAAAAGAAATTGAAAACAAGATAATAGGAGAGTAATGATGGCTAACTCAGTGCATATTCTTGTCTTTAAATTAGTTACTCAGAGTACAAGATATTGGCATTTAATTGTCCAAGCACTGTTAGCACAAACCTTTTCAATGAACTAAGAGAAATTAGTAGTACAACTATCTTAACTGTTACCCCTCTTCCCCAGGAGGTTGCATGACTCACTGGAATTGTAGACACTTTCTTTGAGTTCCCATGTGCCCTAGGTCAGGGTTGACCCTGGAGGATAAGGATCAAAGTATTAGTTGTCGTCTTTGCCCTTTTGTCTTCTTTAGCTAGGGTCTCTAGGTCTTGGCTGTTGAATACCCAGAAGGCCATTTGTACCAGTCCTGTAGCGGGAGTAAGTAGGCCTTGAGCCTATTGTCATTTCCTCTGGGTAGTGAGAGTCAGTGTCGCAGCCCATCTGTTTTATAGGTAATTGCCTATCATCTTAAGATGCTATTCAGGTTGTGTGTTAGAAGTCATACTTCTGAGGTATGTTAACAGAATGCATTTATTAAGTTTTACAAGAAAAGTTTAAAAGATAATAGAAGCAAAACAAGTCCAGTTAACAACAGTTTAAGAAATACAATGTCTGTTTTTATTAGAATTAGATTCCTTTTAAGTATTTGGTTATAGATGTGCTTTTTTAGGTGACTAATTTTGGAATGTACCATGCTTAGGCATATCTATTCTAATTCAGTTAGGAGTTCAACTGAAAACCTTTCTGTTACTGCGAACAATATTGATTTTTGAGGAGTTATAGCGGGAGCAGTACGTTATGGTATTTTCTTGATCTATACATTAGAAGTCTTGTCAACTTAGGGAATGCAAATGTACTTTAAAAAAAAAGGGGCTGGTGAGATGGCTCAGTGGTCTAAAGCACCTACTTGGAACAAGCTTGGCAAAGCACAGGGACCGCGGTTCAATCCCCCAGC
>NW_004524583.1:5812035-5817505 GCF_000260255.1 Octodon degus
TTGTCATAGATGACTTTTACCAGATTGAAGTAGAGGCCATTTTTTCCAATTTTCTGTAGGACTTTGAACATGATAATTACTCTTCTGTGCAAGGCATTGATTGTTTTTGGTTCTTTTTTTTTGTGGTACTGGGAATTGAACTCAGGACCCTGTGCTTGCCACGCAAGCGCTTATTCTACTGCACTATTTCCCCAGGCCTCAAGGCATTGATTCTTAAAAATAGCACTCTATGTACAGAAGTTCATCAGTCCTGATCTCATCTTTTTTCTCTTTATGTCTTTTCCCTTTGCCTTTTCTGTTTACAATGTTCTGAGAAGCTCAGCTGAATTTTGTGTGCTGCTTCTGAAATAAGTAGTTCTTGGATGAGAAGAGAATAGTTTTTTAGAATTTGTGGGGCAGACAAAATGAAGGCTTGAGAACTGTAGGCATTTTTCCTAACATGTGCAGCAAAAATAATCATTTTTCATTTGTTCATATGTTACTGATTGATTTGTTCTTATGTTACTGATTGATTTGCCTAGGCTCCTTCTTTGTAATTACTAGCTCCTTCTTTGTAATTACTTTGTAATTACTATGTAATTACTACTTTGTAATTACTTTGTAATTACTAGCTCCTTCTTTGTAATTACTTATTCCTCATATTACGTCAGTTTTTCTTCTTTGAAGACTAGTATGCAATCCTGACTTCTATGGAACTGTTAGCTGTTATTGTTTAGCCCCAAGAAGGCCAAGCACTGTCTTCCTATTCTACAGTGGACTGTCATGTTGTTGAAGTTCTCTGAGGAAATTTGGGAATGGTTTCTGAGCATAATTTCTTCATTTATTTCTGATTAATTTTTATGTTTTATCATGCTATAGTTTTTATTTGTATATCTTTGGGATACATGATAATTACATTCAACTTGCCAAATTGGTGTATACATATATCATATAATCACTTTTATTTGTCATCTTTCCCCATCCTTAAGATTCTGGTTAATTGGAAAAAAATTACTTACTGTTTTATTTTTACATTGTCTCTAGCTTGCTCAGTTAAGTGATTTTGATCATGAAGAGAGATAATGAAAGATTATTTTATCTGCTAAGTTGAGAGCATTATTTAAAGCAGAGAGGTTTATTTTGGCTCATGGTTTCCTGTCGATTCACGTGCAGGTTGTTTGGCTTCAGCAAAGAAACTACATGGTAGGAAAGTATAGCACAAGAGAGTTCCTCACTGCATGGCAGCCAGGGAGCAGGGGACAAAGGGAGGAGCAGGGGAAATAAGACTGCGTCCGCTGCCAGGCCAGGGCCCGGACCCCTCCACCTGTCCTGCTCCTGGCAGCATGTGCAGCCACAGGGGGTGTGGTGCTCTCTTTACCTTCCCAAGCTCTGCCTCTGAATGCATGAGACTTTTGGGGGACATTTCAGATTTGGAACATAATAGTGATCCAATTCTGAACATTTGAAGTTCACTTATACTTTATTGTTAGCTAAGTTGGGATCCAGCATATTTAGGTATCAGATATGTATGCTGAAAATAAACTGCATATCATGAAGTTTTAAGTAGAAAAATTTAAAAATAGAGAATAGTCTCCTATCATATATAAAGCTTATATTTCTTACAGATACGAAATCCTAATTTTAAGCTCAGAAAATGGTTTCGTAATGTATTATCTTGAGTTTTCCTGAGAGCATTTAAAACCTAGCTGTATATGTAGGATAAGAAAGAAAGATTGCGTTTTCCCTTTTGCTTCTCTACTACAGCTGGTCTCGGCAGAAACTTCTCCTTGTCTTCTCCCACATGTCCTGTCTTTCCCTGTCTGGTTAGCCTTCTGTACTAATCTTAGTCCTCCAGAAACAACCAAAATGATGTGAGTGTGTTTTTTAGGGAGTGAGCTCACATAGTTATGGATGCAGAAAAGCTGTAAGATTGATACTTATTTGGTAAGCCAAAGACCCAAGGGAATTGGTAGTATAGCTCCAGTTTGAGTTGAGAGCCAGAGAACAAGAGCAGGTTATGGTAGAAGTTAATCTGAACCTCAGTCTTAGGAGCAGCTAGCTCTCCTAGCTCCAAGACAGGCAGGCAGACCGGCCAGTTTGTCCTTCCTTAGGCTTTCTGGTTCTATGTGGACCTTTAGTGAATTGGCTGAGGCCCAGCAGTACTGAGGAGAGCACTGTGCTGTGCTCAGTCAGCTGATGCGTGTGTTAATCTCCTCTAGAAACATCCCTACAGATTGATTCAGAATGATATTTAACCAAATATCTGGGCACCCTGTCTACCAAACAGTGTGACACTAACCATTGTGCAACCTATGTGTTATATAGCTCTTTGTTAATTGATTTCTATAAGGAATGTAGAAATGTTTTATTGGCAAGACCATCTAAACCTCTGTCCTTTCCTTCTGCTGAGCTAGTCTTCACCCCGTGCCTGCAGGAGACCAAGCACATGACTCCCAGCTCCACTCCAGAGGTATTTTCAAGGCTGCACCTTTCCCTGGCTCGTCTACCTGTTTCTTCATCTGTTTTCTCTGCTGTTTAACAGTCCATTTGGTAAGGGATGCGGACACCTTACAGGAGTAGCCTCCTCTATGCTCAAATTAATGCGAAAAGGAAAATCATTCACAAACTTAGGTTTTGTATTTTTAATAATAAATTACTTGCGACACACCCATAATCAACCTTCCAGTGACAGTGTTTTATTGGAGAAACCAAACACGTATAACACACATGCAAGACTGCCGTTCTAATCAGTTCTGCTTAATGAATCTTCATTAAAACACAGATTTGATTCTTTGACTCCCCAGCTTCCAATCCCAGAGTAGTTTTTTTCCTGCTCAAAAATATAAGGTTCAAACTGTTACGGGAGCCATACTTGTTTTCCTCTTCTCTTTCTATGTAGAATCTGTTTCCTCTGTCCCCTTTTGGCACATCAGCAGTGTTTTTTTTTTTTTTTTTTCTTTCTGTTACCTTGATGTACTTTAAAACTTTTGGATACAAGTGAATGACATTTTCTGTTTGCTATCTTATTCTGTGGAGATTTGTAAATACTAGGTTTTACTCTCCAGGAAAATAGAAAAGTATTAGAAATAAGTGTAAATCATCTATTAAACGATTCTTATAATGCCTTTTTATAATGTAGCATTCTTCACTGTATTTTTTGAAAGTAGTTCATTTGTTAATAATATGGTTCTTCTGTTTATTTTTCCAGAGTGAAATAGTATTTAGATTTTTGATACATTTTCCTTCCTATACCATATAAGTTCATCATATTATGAGAGGTTATAGACTTACCTTTGTTTTCCTTACTGATAGTTTGAACTGTAGAAATTTGTAAGTCATTTTAGCCATGTCACAATTTGAAGAGTTTTTGTTTTTAACTATATTCTTATATAGCAATGCTAGATCTTTGACTGAAAATTTTCCTGTTCCTCAAGATGGCCGTTGGTCTTTGGTGATGTCCAGGCCTTTATATAAATTAGTTAAAATAACCTTGTGAGATGATGTATCCTCTTTTTTACAGTTGAAACATCTGAGATTGGGAGGCATGTCTGAGCAGATTCTCTCTACAAAATTGAATAGTGAGTTACAGATTGGAGAGAACTTGTAGAAATGCAAGCCTGACTTTGTATTACCACATAGCATATTGAACTGAACCAGCAGTACTCTGTTGGCCTCAATAAGCCTTGCAGATTGGAACCAACCCATTGTTCATGACTTTGTTGAAATCTATTCTTTAGATTTATAAAGACATTAAGATTTTTTATTAATAATGTTAGAAAATTACTCCTAAAAATTTCAGCCAGTTTTTGACTATCTTAATGACTACAAACAACTAAATGTGCACATTTTGAAAGAGTGATTGATTGTAAAGTGTGTAACTCCTTGGTTTCGCCAGCTAGGATATTTCTAAAATTTTCTTTCATATTGTTTCAGTATATAATCACCTATAATTTCTTCAGTAGTTCACAGGAACACCAAGCCTTAAACCCTTAGTCAGCTAATTCTTTTTTTGGTTTTTCATATTTTATTTATTTAGAGCAGGGTTTCACCATACAGCTCTGAATCTTAGTGACCCTCCTGTCTCAGCCTCCCTAACACTGGGATTACAAGCGTGTGACACCATGCCTGGTTTTGGTGACTGGCACGGCATGTGCTACTAGGGATCAAACCCAGGTCTTTGAGCTTGCCAGGCAGGAGCTTATACTGTCAAGCTGTCTCCCCAGCTTGCTAATTCTAATTTTATGTTCAGTACAACTTTTCTTTACCACAAGTAGAAAACTGGGATCAATTTTTTTCTTATGTATACCTTTACCATATAATTGATAACTTCTTAATCTGTCACCTAGCATCCCACCTTTCTGTTGTGTCATTAGAATTCTGAGTAATTAAAGAATAATATAGCCTTCAGGACAACCAGTTAGTTTTGTGGCCATCTATATACATCGCATGGAACAACTATGTGAGAACTGTTCTGTCAAATTTATACTCTTATATTCATGACAGTCTGACTTTTGAAAGCTTTCAAAACTACATGGAGTGTTGGGCCTGGGGAGATAGCTTGGTGGTCTGAGTGCTTGCCTTGAAAGTAGAAGGACTGAGATTTAATCCCTGTTATGGCGTGTCCTGACAGCCCTGCCCCAGGCCCTCCAAAGCCAGCCATGGAAATGGGGAGTGGTGATGCACACTTGTAATCCAGCGCTGGGGAGGCTGACACAGGAAGATTACTATGAGTCTGAGATGTGTAGTGAGGCCCTGTGCGAAATGCATAAAAATTTTAAACACACACACACACACACACACACACACACACTATGGTATAATCACATAATATGGTGAGTACTTAAATTTAATGTATTACTATAATCAAAGGCCCTCTTAAAAATTCTTCTTTGGTTTGAAGAGACTTATCCCAGTGTCCTTGCCATTCTCAGAAACAGTTCTGGAAATTCTCACGTGCAACTTAATTGCACTGTTGTGGCTGATTTGATGATCTGAGTTGGTTCAAAACATGTACCTTTCATGGTCATTTTGCTTTTCTTTGTTTTATTTTATTTTCTGATGGAACTGGGAATTGAACTCAGGCCCTTGAGTTTGCCAGTCATTTCGCTTTTTTTTTTTGTTTTTTGTTTTTTGGTTTTTCTTTTTGGCAGAACTGGGGATTAAATTCGGGCCCTTGTACTTGCCAGGGAAGCACTTATTCCACTGAGCCATCTCCCCGGCCCCTTTACTTTTGAGGAAGAGCTAGAAGTCATACAGTGCCTGATCCAGTGCATAAGGTAGGTGAGGATTCACTGTAATAGTTTTACAAACCTGCCTTTCCATTAGAGGCAAAGGGCAGCAACACTCACTGTACTTTTTTTTTTTTTTAATCATACCTCCTAAACACATGAGAAGAGGACTTCCAGAATTGCATCAGATGCTGGTAAGATCAGTGGTACATGTGTATTCAAAGGAAGGGAGAACATTTTGAGGAGGATTGATGACAGTGTAT
>NW_004524583.1:5817605-5821488 GCF_000260255.1 Octodon degus
GGCCTCTTAAATGTGGGCAAATGTTGACTTCATCATCAGTTGTTTCTAGATAGTCTTTCCCTCTACCTAATTCATTGAACCTGAGGCAGTACTAGGAATCTTATCTTTTCATGACTAGGATAATCTTTTTTTTTTGAGTCTCTGAAATTAATAGTCCTATCCTGGGATGTTTTCTTAATTCTCAGATACCTTCCTTACTGCCTTACATGTCAAGGCACTACGGACAGTATGACTGGAAATTTACTAGGCAAGCTCTTCTGGGGTGATTCCTTTCTGAGAATGATGGACTGTACCAAGTGTTCTGTGCAAATCTAGGAGTGTAATGGGGTCATTGCAGAGCCAACTTTTAGCTGTTAATAAACCTGTATACAACGTAAAGTGTGGAGTTTTAAAATTTTGCATAAATTTGGTAATCTTTCCTGTATTTTTCAGATTATCATCAGTTTGCTTTTATTTTCATACTTTGAAATGCTACTGTCTGCTGAATTTTTTTTAATTAGATACTTCATTTTTTTTAGACTAAACTTCAGTGGCTCTGTGAGGAACTAAAAGAAAGAGAAAACAGGGAGAAGAATCTGCGACATCAGCTGATGCTCTGCAGACAGCAACTCAGGGATCTGACTGAGAACAAGGAATCTGAGCTCCAGTGTCTCTTTGAGCAGATAGAAAGGCAGGAGCAACTTCTGGAAGAAATTCATCAGGAGAAGAGAGGTGTGCTAGCTCTTCTTATTTTTATTTTTCTTTGTTTCTATTCCAAGAAATACTAGGTTTAGAGAAAAGCCTATTTATGCTGCCTCTAGTTTCAACTGTTTTCATATCAATCTCCCTCCTTGTCTTTTGTCTTCTTATCTTTTTTCATTTCTGAAACTAGAAGAACTGTTGAGCCCTGAGAGTTTCCCTCCAGGCGTCGCATCGCTCGCACGTGCAGAGCATGCGTAGCTACTGATGAGTGTGGAGTTAGTTTGCTAAGACATTTCTTCTCACCTGGTAAAATGCAGAGTTCACATTTGACTTCAGTAAAATACTCACTAACTCATTTCAAAATTGTTTATTTTGTGACTATTTTGTGTTTGGCACATTAGTAAATGAAGCAGAATAAAAACCCTGCCCTCTCTTATATAGCTTTCCTCATCCCGAGTGGAGGGGCAGAATATGCAATAAACAGGCCACCATGTAAATACATTAGAGGGTGGTAAAAGTGCTAGAGCTAAGCACCAGAGGGGAGGAGGAGAATTGGGAGGAACAGTGCAGGGTTTATATGCAGGCAGCATGTACTGAGTCATTGGACAGAGACTTGGAGGAGTACTTTTCCATTCTGTTACAGTAGGGGCGCATTCTGATAGGAACAAGGAAAACTTTGAGAAAGGTTGTGTGTATTTCTGGGCCTTGAGCTGTTTTACTGATAAGCTTTAGTAGATTTTCAGGGAGCTTAATATAATGTCTAACTGAGAAAATCTAAACATTAACATGTGATAATTCTTTTTAACAATTGATAATCTTTCTCAAATAAGTTTTCTGCTCTTCCTTTTCATAATTAGGGTTGTTATCCTAACATGTAAGCCTTAGGTATTATTCCTGGGCTGCAGTGATTCTTACTGTTTTTGATAGAAGAGCCATTTTATATTCTTAAAATTTATGAGGACTCAAAGACACGTATCAGTGTGTAATACGTATCATTGTTTACCAAACTAAAAAGTAAAATTGTGAATTTAAAATGCTTAAGATGAAAATCACAATTTATATGCATTTTATATTAATATACAAACAAAAATTAATGACAGTCTAAGACTTAAAAAAAATGAGAAAGCAGCTTAACAAACGTTTCTTTGTTGCTGGCATAAGAGAAAATAAGTTAGTTCTCATCTTTGCCCCTGCATTTTCTTGTAACATACCATGTTACTTCTGGAAAACTTGAGCTGTATGTTTTTAGTTACAGTGATGAGTTGAGTATGGGAAGTTGAATCACATTTTAGTATTAAGAGTCTTTGATAGTCTTTAATTATATTTTGAGAACTTGCTATGGAATGACTGAAAGATAGTTTGTGAAAATAGTAAATATCTGAAGTTGCTCTTGAAGTTTTTAAATATGCTAATACAATAACATATAATCATGAGACTTACAGATAAAAGATATGGTTCTATATACTTCATGAACTACTCCCTAATTTATAGCAGATTAGTTTTACTTTCAATGATTAATATTAATAGCCACCTTGTAAGTAATTTCTTTGAGAATTAATACAGTGTGTATTATAAATACACAAAGTTGGCCATGAGGATAAATGTAAAAGATCCATGTTTGTATACTTAGATAATTATAGTAAAAAAGTTTCAGAAGATAAGCATATAAAGTTTTTTATCTCTTAGTATGAATGTTTTTATTTGTACTTTTTGAATATATTATAGATTTTTGGATTATCTTACATCTTTAGTATATGTTATTTCCTTGTACGTCTTTGAATCAGCTTGTTCTTTTTAGTAAAGAAACTGCTCTTCTATGTTCAATAGATAGATTTGAGAATGGGTATGACATATTACTACTAGTGAGTCTTCTTGTCCATGAATATGAATGGTAATTTATTTAGGTTTTTAACTTTTTGTAGATTTTAGGAAACAACTGTTGTATATAATATGTAGAATTACCTCTAATTTTCTTGTTCTGATGCAGATAAAAGTAGCATTTGAAATTTTAAATTCTAAGTTTATTTCTTGTATATAGAAATGTAATTGAAAAATATTAACCTTGTGTTTTTCAACTTTGCTAAGATTATTTATTGTTCCTGTAACTTTTTGTTATCCTTGTTGATCCCTTAATATTTAAGCATTTTTCTGCTACTCAGTTAACATCAACTATAGATAAACACAGTTTTGCTCCTTTTCCCCCCTTACCTTAATCAACTAGTTGATCCTGCCATTAAATATTAAATATTAAATTAATCTTGCATTCCTGGAATAATCTGTACTTTGTCATAGTATATTTTCCCTTTTAAGTATAGTTAGATATTATTTATTAGTTTATTATTAATAATCTTTGTGTCTATACTCATGAAGAATATTGGTGTGTAGCTTCTTATAATGTCACTGGGTTTAAATATCATTGTAATGGTGGTCTCATAAAATAAGCCGAGGTGTGCTTTTCCTTTTATTATGGTTGGAGCATTTGTGTAGTTTGTCTTTTTCTTTTTAAATGCATGATAAAATTGGTTGTTGAAGGTATTTAGACCTATAATGATTTTTATTTTGTGAAATGTTTTGGTAAAATTGAGAAATTCTGTTGAATTTTGGCTTAATTTTTTTATAACACTACCCTATAATATTTGCAACATCTGTTTTGAGACTTTGCATTACATTCCTGTTACTGGTATTTGCCACACCTTTTGTTCTTTATAAGTCTTGGTGCAGGGTTAGTTCATTTAAAACATTTGTAAAATTTTTTTTGTAGTTTTATAATATTTATCTTTATATTTTATTGACTTGCATTTTATTTCTCTTACCTCTTTACATATCATTTACTTTTTTCTTGCTTTTTTAGTTAGAATCTTTAATGCTGTTCACTCCTGATATACTAATTTAAAGCTGTAAGTTACTAACTTAGCAATACTTTAGGAGATTTTCAAAAATTTGTTTTTATTATGATTTAGTATGAATTAGAAAATTTTCCTATATGATTAGTTATTCAATCCAGGGTTTTGTTTTAGAAATATAATATTTGATTTTTTTAAAACAATATGTGAAACGTTGGCTTTTAAAAACATTGGCTTTAAACTTAAAGCCTTTATAAAATGTAATAAAACTGTTGGGAAATTTTTGAGACTAAATTTTGTGGCTTGATTAATGCTTATGTTGCTGAATTTTCTTCGTGCCCTTAAGAATGCTATATTTG
>NW_004524583.1:5832522-5834028 GCF_000260255.1 Octodon degus
TTTTTTATTTTTGTAGTTTTGGGGATCCAATCCAGTTACTTATGCATGCTAGGCAAGTGCTGTACCACTGAATTATATTTCCAACCTGGTATGCACTGTTGCAAATGTTATGTGAAGGTGATTGCTGTAACACTGGCATAGCCGGGAGAAGGTCTAGGGCAGTGTTGGCAAGCGTGGCACATGTGCCATGGTGGGCTGCTTTTATCGTTGAAATCTCCAAAAGTTTCTCTGTCACTGTTCCAGGGAGACAGGAAACTGCAGATACCCTCAGTTAATACATGTTTACCTTCCTTACTGCGTATAGGTTTATCCACCATACATCAAAGAGGATTTTCATTTTAAGGAAAAATATGTAAACTACTGTTGGAGAGTTTTGCTAAGACCCAAGAATGCTTAAAACCATGAGTGCTAAAACGGTAACATCTGTGGCAGTGAGGAAGATTCTGTAAAAGATACACAGAAAAGGTGGTACCTGTATGGTATGATTCATTTGCAATGAAAGGTAATGATTGTGGCAACTGTAGAAGTTACATTTTTAAATTTAATTTTTAAAATCATTAATTAGGGAACAGATCCTGCTTTCACTATTCTATGATTATGACTACTTAATGTGTGTAGTTCACCAGGGTATATATTCAAATATGCAGTGTCTTAGTCCTTGAAGCCAGTGAGACTGCCAATAGAGGTATCCTTTCATAGTTGTATCTTTCTCTAAAAAACTTTTTTTTTTTTTTTAGTACATGGTCTACAGGGTCTCACTACACAGATCGGACTTGTAGTGATTCTCCAGTTTTCAGCCTCCCAACCACTGGAATTACAGGTGTACACCACCATGCCCAGTCTCAATCTCCATTACAGTGTGCCCCAGGAGTGGGGCTGTCCTGGCTTGCCGGGGATTGAACCCTGGCTGATGCACTCTGCCTAAGCAGATGCTTTAGTCTGCTGAGCTATCTGGCCAGCCCTCTTCCTCTAAAACGCTTCATCAAGGCAGAGCAAATAATAATTTAAAATTTCGAGTTAAAAAATAATAAAATTAACTTGCACATTTTGTCCACAATCATTTCAGTGTATCTCTGAGAGAATCTTCCCAGCTGCTACAGCAATGAAGAGAAGGTGGCTACTGTGGCCTCTGAGGTTCTAAGCACACCAGTTCTCTTAATTCATAAATATATTTATTGCATGGTGTTTGTTAAGAAAGGAGAACTAAACACCATTATATTGAAATATCTGTTACTAAGCAAACATTCTTCCTGTAAAAGTTGCTCTTAAGAAATAAGCTGTACAGGACCGGCGAGTGTGTGAGACGACCTGGGGCCCTGCGGGATCCTGAATAGACCAGAAGCCCAGCAAGTGAGTGAGACAACCTGGGGCCCGGCAGGATCCTGAATAGACCAGGAGCGCAGGCCCAGCCAGTGAGTGAGACGACCTGGGGCCCGCGGATCCTCATTCAATCCAGGCTGCAGGCCCAGCAGGGAACCCTTCAGCAGAACTCCCTGCAAAGAGGCT
>NW_004524583.1:5834128-5834860 GCF_000260255.1 Octodon degus
ATTACCTTTTTTGATGTCTATTCATGAATTTTTTTTTCTTTTTATGTATTTAGTACAGGGTTTACAGGGTCTCATTACACAGATCAGACTCTAGTGATCCTCCTGTTTTCAGCCTCCCAAGCGCTGAGATTATAGGTGCGCGCCACCACCCCCAGTCTCAGTCACCCTCTCAGTGTACCTTAGAGGGGCGGGACTGGCATGGCAAGCCAGGAATCAAACCCTGGTCCCTGCATCTGCCTAAGCAGGTGCTTTAATCTGCTGAGCTGTCTGTCTGGCCCTATTCAGGATTTTTTTTTTGGTAAAATGTATTTGATTTGGAACTTGATGTGGGAAGCAAGATTTCTATAGAAAAGAACAAAAAGAGATTCTGTGCAGGTTTTAGTTGAGGGTTTGTGTACTGTGATACACACAGAAGATATGAAGGACAAGGAATTGGCGGTTAAATTTAGATATTTCTGATATCTAAGTGGTGTCACAGTTTATGATAGACATTTGTGTTTCATTCCCTTCACCATCTTAGCAGCTTACTTATTAGGTAGTACAACGTTAGCTGGTTTATAAGTGGAGAAACTTCGTATTTGGTGGAATTAGTGTCATTCTCACAATTAGTATTTTTGGTTTGATTGAATCATGTTAAGTGATATATCTCAGTTTCAGTAAAGCCCAGGGACAAAGAGTTTTTACTGAATTGATAAGAGTTGTCCTAAATTTCTTGAGTTATTTCGGGGTTGT
>NW_004524583.1:5836578-5860607 GCF_000260255.1 Octodon degus
TAGAGCCTTGTGATATTTTTATATCTGCATATATATTTACACTGATACTTTACTTAAGTATAACTAGATCTAGACAGAATATAAGCAATCTAGACATATTAAACCATTTAATCAACTATTAAGAGAAATAAAAATGCTTTAATAAATATGTTAGGCATGAGTTGATAAATAAGAATTAGGGTCTTTTCTTACTTACCCGATTGAAGTCAGCACTATTGCTGTCTACCCAATTCCCCTACAAGCGTGTACACATCTTCTTTATTGCCTTTTAAGCCCCCGGGGCACGCTGAGAAGGCAATTGAGACTGGGCGTGGTGGCACACACTTCAATTCCCAGCTCTTGGGAGGCTGTGAATAGGTGGATCACTATGAGTCTGATCTAGGAGTGAGACCCAGAACACCCTGTAGACCCTTCCCTAAAATACAAAAAATAAAGTAAAATAAAAATAAAAAAATACATTTTTTTTGCCTAGTGGTTGTTTTAGGAGTCCCCTGCTCTCTCCTCACCTCTGCAGGTGATTCTGAGCTCTGGAGTGAGCTATGGTTGATATTTGTACTTCCTTTTGAGTCTTCTGCAAAGCTTTTCTACTTCTTCACAATAAATTAACCTTTGTTCTACCTTAAACTGATCTACCCTGTCATTTCTTCATGACATCCTCCTCCATGCCAAAAGGTGACCCCTTTCTCGTGTATGTAAATCAGCATTAAAGGGAACACAAATGTTGTTTACTCTCTGATGCCTGTCTCCATGTAAACCAAGCTGAGGTCCTGCACAGCTGACTTTCAGTCACAATTGGCCTTTTGGTCTCCAGGTTGTCATAACTATACACAGGTGACTAAGCATATTGCTACTTTTCCACAACTCTAGTTCCATCCCATTTCTAATTCTTCATTTTTTCTTATGTATTTCTTATGGGGTCTCAGTATGCAGCTTGGACAGACTTGTAGTGATCCTCTCGTTTACAGCCTCTCAGTGGTGGGATTACAGACGTGCGCCACCCCTCCTGGACTTGGTGGCTGACTCAGCGAGCCTGGGGTGGGGCTGGGATGGCATGTGATGCCTGGGATCATTCATTTGTCCTTTTTATGCAGTGTTTTTTTTTTTTTTTGCGGTACTATGGATCAAACTCAAGCTTGCTAGGCAAGCACTTATTCCACTGAGCTATCTCCCTGGCCCTTACGCAGCCTTTCTTCAGGCCAGTTTTCCTTTAGGAACCCCTCATTGTGTCTCTTTCCTACTTTTAAACTTTCAAATTTTAAATATTTTCTAATGACTGTCAAGTGTCTTAGTTGCAACCATTTTATTAAAAACAAAGTCATTAAACTGTTCTCTGTCTCTGTCTCTGTCTCTGCTCTCCTGGAAATGTCTATTTATTCATATTATTATTGGGGCAAAAATATTAAATGAGCTCTGTACTGTGCAGCACATTTAGCTGTGTGGTTTTCATTTTTCTTCTCAAGTTCGATTTGTACTAATAAAATCACCTGCCTTACTCAGACAAGCTGTTGTCTAGCCTAAAGTGACTCATTTTCATTGGTTGCTTAGTAGTATCTTTTAAGTGTGAATTCAGTTCACTTACTCAATTCCATATGTGAAAGAGATTCTTTGCTTTTAGAGAATTTAAAACTCTTATTCAGACAAAAAAGTGTAGAAAAAAATTACTTACAAAGCTCTGAAGAGTACTCTGTGGTATGTATGAGTGCATGCTTTACAGTGGGAAAGACTTGGTGATGGAGTGGCTTGAGTTGGTTCTAAAATTTTCCTTTTAAATGCAGTTTTAGTACTTTCAAAGAAGCAGCCACTGAAAGCGTATTTCCTTCTGTTCTGGGACAGGGAAGCACTGTGAATGCCCTATAAATTGTATGTTAAAGGAGCACACAGAGATAAGTTTTTTCCATGGTTTCCTTACTCAGAAGTTTCTCCATGAATATGATGTGTTATAAGCTCCTATTGCTTTAGCCCAGACACCTAATGGCTTTCAAAGGAATAAGAAATAAATGTCTATTGGTTTCTAAACTGCAAGAGAAAGAAAGAGGAAAGGAGTGGTTTTTTGGGGGGATTTAAAGATTGGGAAGGTAAGGTTCCAAAGCATGCTAGTGGTTCACATGATCACAAAGGACTTAGTATAATTTTTTAATTTAGTTTTAGTTGTATAATATATACTCTCCTTTTTTTTTTTCCTTCCTTTTTTTATTTAATTGAAGGGCTGGAATAAGAGAATGCTTAAAGATTTAGTAGGCAAGAGTTATTTTCAAGAGACAAGTTTTCTTTAGGTCCCAGTTAGCCCATTTGTAGCATGCAAAAGATTTAAAAATATGGGTGAAAAATAATGTCTCATTTTCTCCTGGAATTTAATTAGTTGAAATTAATGCCATGTAAGACTTCTGTTTTTTTAACTTCCATTTGTTTTTAATACTGCATATTTTCTACAACCGCCTCATACGTTTTAACTTTGTGAATCACAGTATTCTCTGATCAACATGGATTTTTTCTTTTACCAAATTCTACAAATGTAATTATTGGAATAAAATAATTTTCCTGCTTATATATTTGGTTTTCATGAGATACAAGTCATTTCTCCCCCCGCCACCCATGTAAGTCATTTCTGTTGAGATATAGTAGAAATAAAGGGGCTGGGCATTGTGGGATAAATAATAAAGGATGAGTAAATTTTTTGCAGTGCAAAATGTAGTGAAGTGTGAAGTTTAACATTGCATGACTGGAAATTCAGCAGTCTAGGAGGCTAAGGGAATAGGATCTCAGATTCGAGCCCAGACTGGATAACTTAGTGACTTAGTGAAACACTTTCGTACAATTTTTTTTAAAAAAGTGCTGGGGTTGTAGCTGATTGTGAAGGCCCTGGGTTCAATCCTTAGATTTGGAAGTCTGCAGAAGTTAAGACAAATAGCTGTTTGATCCCTGCGCCTGCCGTGCCAGTCCCGCCTCCGGGCTCACAGAGACAGCAATTGAGACTGGGCATGGTGGCGCATGCCTGTAATCCCAGCTCTTGGGAGGCTGTAATCAGGTAGATCACTAAGTCTGATATAGTAGTAAGATCCTGAACACCCTGTAGACCCTTCCCTAAAATAAAAAAGTAAAAAAAAAAAAAAAATGTTAGAAAGAAGTTAAGGCAAATATACCGAAACTTAAGAATTGAATTCTAGCGACCAGTTGAGAAAACAAATAATTAAACAAGCATATTCAGTGTGTAATAGAGCAGGTAGAGGTGAAATTTAATGAGAACTAGCACATTAGTTTTCCTTTTCTTGGAAACTAACGTTTTTTAGGCACGTAAGTAGTTGTTGGGTAAATTGTACAGGAACAAACCAGAAGGTGATAACACATAATTAGAAATGATGAATGTCATCAAGAACTGTCTTCAGACATCAGTTAACAATGAAACATTGAGCCTATGTAATAGCAAAATAAAATTTATTAGTACTTTATTGAAATTTTGGAATGTATCTGAATTTTCTGTTGGGTGTTTGATGGTAAACAGAAATCAGTAATGAAGTTCTCATTATAATCTTGAATCTATAAAATGTCATTTTTAAAAAATCATACGCCTTTATGTGAACACAAAATAATTGGAAAGTTGTCATAGGTTAATAGTAGGTCTAACTTTTCTTTTTTGATAGAATCTTGAATTTCACAAGTAAATATTGGCCTCTTTTTGTTTATTTTGAGACTCTACCACCAGTCTTTACAGTTGATGCAAAGATAATTAATTTATTTCAGACTATTCCAAGTTGGGTATTATCATAATTGTCATAAAGTGGTAGTCATATTATTTCATATGAAACTGTTTGAGGACCAAGATAATTTTACTCTTATGTCTTAATTGTCATTTATCACCACAAATGTTGGGTAGAGGGTAAATGGATGAATAAATGAGCCACATTTCAAACCTGCACATGCAAAAATAGACTAGGTCTAGTGGTGCCACATGAACAAAGGCATTAGTAAGTAGCAAATCTCTTAAGTGCAAGCACATGGTCCTTGGAAGTTAGCGGCCTTGAGAAGATTTGACCAAATATTTGCAATTAAGAGCACATGTCAGATTGATCACATTATTCAGTCACCATAAAGTTTGCCTGGCTTGCTAAGATATCCAGTTATTAAGTGACAGTAACTGATTCTCTGTTATAATTGTTCTGTTTCTACACTCTAACTTAAGTCCCTCTGGGTTCTGTATTATGATGATGGATGATTGTGCTTCGTTCTGTGTAAGTTACTATTTGGTAAAACTTCCCAGAACACTATGCAAGGTTTCAGCAATAGCTTCCAGTTAGCTCTTCATCTGTTCTCAAGTGACCTGGCAGTCTTACCCTTCTCTGTGAAGTGGGCTTTGTATGGTCTTCCATTGCCTCAGCCAATTAAGACCTTAAAATTAGGCTTTGAGGAACCCTGCCCATGCTTCCAGAAACATAATAGGACCCTTTTTCATGGAAGGAGATGAGAAGTGTTTAAGTTTGGCCGATGAACAAAGCAAGGATAAAAACAAATGCTAAAATCACAATTAGCCCTGAATATTTTAATGCAAAAAGTGTATCAGTTTTTAGACCTTATTTTACAATTATTTTAGATTTTCCTCCAGAGTTTATGGTTCAAGGTTTTTTGTTTCTTATAGAGCCAATTAAATTATATAGTAAGATATTTTGAAAAAAGGTACTGTCTCCTCATTTTTGAAGCTAATAGCATTGCTGTGCTAGACTTAAGCTTAAAATAAAGCCCTTCTTTTGCCTCAGCCAAAATAAAATTCTTGATTTTAAGTTCTTCAAAAGATCTTTGTTTGGACAGGGAAGATGAACAGATTTGATGGTGTGTGTGTGTGCGTGCGTGCGTGTGTCTGTGTTTGTGTGACATTTTTGTCCCTTTCATACATACTGTACTTAGAGAGTTATGGTTGCCATACAGTGCATGTCCTAATTTCTATTTATAGTAGTTTTAATTCTTTAAGGATTTCTTTTAAGGATTTTGTCACTTTGTATTGAGTAGTGACTATCCTTTGACTTTTGCCATAGTCGATGGGCAAAAAGGGGACGTGGGTTACAGAAAGTAAAGGTTAAAGAGAATAGAGTGACCTCTCTGAGACCAAATGACAAAAGGCTCCTTTTCTTTTCTCTTGCTTACTTGTCAGTTATGTCATCAGATAAAAAATGACAAGGTATGTAATCTTATTTTCTGTAAAAATTTTTTTTAAAAGAAGTTTTTTCCCACCTGGTTGTAAGGATCAAGCGTAAATCTGAGGGCACGGTAGGTAAGTGAGTATTAGATATCATCATCAAGTAAGCAAGTTATTTGCTTGTATATATATTTTCTCTTTTATAACAAATAAAGTGACATTATTTCCTTACGATAGCAAAATACATTATTATTGTTATGTATGTGATCTCTTTCTGTATATGTGTGAATTTCATATCCAAATAGACAATTTTGTATAAATTTGATGTTGATTGCACTCTTGCAGTGGGACTAGACCTATTTGATAGGTCTCTGGAGTCACCATATTGTTCAGCAACAAGAGCCAGAAAATGACTGCCGTGTCTGTGCTGTGTTCCTTAGTGACAGTCCTGCCCGTAGCATGATATGAAACTGGGTATTTATTTCTCAGTAGTGACTTTATGAGGAATTTGTACTACATATTTATTCTTTGTGCCTCAGGACACTCCCACATGTTGAAGAACATGTAGTTTTCATAGGCACAAAAATATTTCTCATTTTTTGTTCTTGTTTTTTGAGACAGAGTTCACTATGTAGTTGAGGCTACCTTGAAGTTATAGTGTAGTCCAGGTTGGCCTCCAGCTAGTGGTGATCCTCCTACCTCTTACATTTCTTTTAGAAAACTATTAGATGCATTTTAAATTCATGAAAGACATTTTATTATACTTATTTTGCTTCTTGTTTATACATTTCTTAAAACTACAGTCCATATGACAACCATGAGCTTGTCATACATAGTGGCATTCTGTGAACCAGCCCAGTATATGACTCACAAATATTTTATTTAATACACCTTTATTCAGATAAAATTAATAGTAACTTAAATATTTACTTATGAGTTAAGCTTAATGTTTCCACAGTTATTAAGACATATTTGAAATATGACTTAGCCAGAGATGTCAGAGTTGGAGATCATTTATATAGAAAACCACTTACTCCATAATTCATTTACTTACCTTGACTTGTTCTGTAACAGATTTACACAGATGATTTAATTTAAAAATGTATGACATTGAAGGACAGAACCATTCAGATGCAGTATGACATGAGACACAAATGTGAAGTGCATATATAATTTTAACTTCCTGTGTTGTCATATGAAAAATACTAAAAGGAAAATGGGAAATTGATTTTAATAATGTGCTTACATCAGCTATATTCCTGTAACCATTGTTCCCTAAATATTCTGCCACATGTAAAGAAGATAAAGAATTATTATGAAACTTCACATCCTTTTTACTGACTTAGCCTTTAAGTCCTGGCATGTATGGTTCCTTCAGAGCATAGCTCACTTCCACGCACTTATGTTTCATATGCTCATTATGAGTTATCTGTGTGTGACTCTTGGCACCGCCATAAATGACCTTTCTTCCCCCCCCATAGTTTTCTGTATTATTCTTTTGTGAGGGAATTATCTGCAGTAGGATTGTCAGGATTGTTGACACCAATTTGGGAGCTTCTAGATGCTGAATGTAAACTGAAGCTTATATAGTCTCAATATTAACTTTTGAAACAAATATTTTGTATCTAAAACCTTTGATGTCATTATAGTTTGTAGCCTCATACAAAATATGACACAATTAAGGATATATATAGCAGTGATTTGCATAAATCTCTGAATTTCTGTTTGAAATATATTTTTTTAAAAAGGTGGAAGATAACAGTTTTTCATTTCTGTGATAAGGATTACTTCAACCATCAGAAGGAGGAACATTGCAAAGAGGTATTTATTTTCATATCTAGACTTTCTGTATTGTATAAGTTATGATAAATTGGGTAAGTTTGTCATTAAGAGTTTATTCTTTGGAGTACAAAGGTCTTAGGTTTAAGATACAGAGATTTGTAAATGTTTTAATTAGTTCTACAATATTTTCTATTCATATTATGTTGTTGACATTGCATAAGCCCACATTTGTCCTTGTCTTAGATGGAGTTGTTTTAGCTTTTTGTTTTTCAAATTTGATGGATTCTATGAATTTTTTTATTAGTAGGAAATAAGAGATTAACTACTTTTTTATTGCCTATATGCTAGACTTACTATTGTTAGACATCTGACATAATTACATAGGCAGTGTTCCTTTTGAGGTTACTTTTATTCTTGATTTATTAGTGAGGAAATTAAAACTCCTGGATATTAAGTAATAAGAACTGATTTATTGATAGTGAAGAAAATTCTTTGTTGAATGTGTTTTGGCTGGTAGTGCAGGAAATGACTATGAATTCTTACTTATCTTAAAGCAGAGTGCATTTATGTCTGTATTAGTCAGCTTTTCTTTCACCATAACGCAGCACTCAACACATACAATTTAAAGCAGTTTGATTTGGCTCATGGTTTCAGGTGATTCAGTTCATGATGAGCTGGAGGAAAGGCAAAGCTTTCATGACAGAAGGTCATGGCAGAACAGTACTTTCTAGTTCATGACAGCTGAGACGTGGAGAAGGAGAACAGTGCCAGATAGAAAGTGCAGTGGTATACGTGGCACCTGAAGCCATATCTGCACAACCAACCTAGGCCAGAAATGTGCTTTCCTGATTCCCGTGGTGACTCTCTGATCAATCAAGTGGACAGTCTTAAATATCATATCTGCCTCCCACCCCTGGTTAGCTTGACACCCAATACAGTTAAGCCATATTTAGTTTTCACATAAATACAATAATTAATAATTCCATCTAACATGACACAATTGGCTTGCCTGCAAAATGCAGTCATCCTTTCCTCAAAGTCTTTAACAATTCCAGCTTATTTCAAAAGTCCATATGCATATCTCCTGTAAGACTTATGGTAAAGTCTTAGATGAGAACTGCTATAAAAAATGAAAACAGAACCTTACAGAGTCCAAAAATACAACAGTAAAGGATAAACCTTCCCATTCCTAGGAAGGAAAAGGAGGATAGAAAATAACTGGACCAAAGTGAACCTGAAGGCAGCAGGGCCGATAGTTGTAGAGTCCTTGTGCAGTGCTGAGGCACATCATGGTAAGAATGCGAGTTTCAGAGGGCTTGAGTGCCTCCACCCATATGATTGCAGGCCTCCAGGCTGCTGTCTTGAGTTGACTCTACTCATGGCCTATAAATTTCTTAGGTATCCAATATTTCCTGCATCTCAAACTTCTGAGTTCTCCATCACACCTTTGGTTTCCTTCGGTTCTGCAGCTTTTTGCACTGTTCTCATAGTGGCTCCTTGACTGACGTCCTAGCTTTTCTTTACAATTTAGATGAAAGCCTCCCTGAGTCCATGACTCTTGCACTGTGCATGCTGGTGAAAGTGGCATCATGTGTGTGTGACATCGAAGTGTCTGTCAGTAGAATAACATGAGGCCCACTTGGACCATATCTGCAACAACCTCTCAGGGTCTAGTGGTGGAGTATAGTGAAATGAATCTCAGAGAAAGCATTCCCTAGACAAGCTTTTCTGAACACAGAACCTCTTAGAAGATCTTTTCTCAGATAAAGGCTTTGTACTTGTATACCCTTTACTTCATGGATAGGTATTGCTGATCTCTGAAATGCTCTCAAGGCATTTTTGTTATTCCTCCTGTACAAAATCACCTTGCTACACTTGGGAGAATTCAGTTCTCGTAACTTTTACTACTTAGAGCAGAAGACTTTAGTTGTTGAAAAATAAAATAAGAAACTGGAGCAGTGACTAGGCTCCAGTTGCTTTTACATACTGTCTGATAATCAGGATTTTCCACGCAGCTGACTCTTGATTTTTTTTGTGAGATAAGCTGGTTTTAAAATGATAAATACAGTTTACCTAAAGTTAAATGTAAAATCATTATCTTTGTTTTCAGCCCATTCCCTATAATGTTAAGCAAAAGTTATTCTATTGAAAAACATTTTATGTATATCACTGCTTGTAACTTGTTGTTACACGTTTACCCTGCAAAGCCTTGGGTGCTCATAGGTGGGGCTTTTTACAAGTGGGTTGATCTCTGGTGTATGAATATGGATTAGGTTGTGTGATTCCTAAATTGGTTTAGCAATTGAGCATGAGTGGCACCAGTCAGTAGGCTTGTAGCCTGGAAAGGAGTCCCACTGCTGGCTGCTCTCTGCCCGGCATGCCAAGAGCTGCCTCTCCTCTGCCAGGCCTCTCTGCCATGCTGCCTTGCCTTGGAGTCAGTCAGCTATGGACTGAACCCCCTCAAACTATGTGCTAAAGAGCACTTTTTCTCTTTTAACTTGGGGGTGTTATGTATCATGTCTCAGCAATAAGGTAAATAAATATGATAATATGCATGTACTGTAAACCAACCATGCTGAAGACAAGGAAGATGCAAAGAATAAGACTGTTTCTCTTCCCCAACAGAAATGTCCAGTCATTAGTTTAGATACTACTTCAGCGTGTCTGTGTATGTACTGTTGTGGGTAGTGATAAAATGCTGTGGACACAGATGCCAGAGGTACTATGACTTGAGGCTCAGGAACCGAGCGGTAGTAGGGGGAAGTGGGACAAGGAAGATGCTAACAAAAGTAACAGATTTCTAAGAAGGATATACTTGTGTAAGAAGTTGGAAAGAATTCAGGAATGTAAGAGTATGATATATAGTAGGTTGTTTTTCCCCCACAGGAGTAGGAGTTAATTTTACTAGAACACTATTGGGAGAGAAAGAGTAAGAAAAAGTGAACTGAAAATCTGCTATAGTATGAGATTATGAAGAGTTTTTGGTATAAACTACCAGATATTTTCTAGCAAATGAATATGATGATTCATTTTCTTTGTAGGATAATTCTGGGAGCATTAGGAGGCTGCTTTTCACCCATACTACCTCCCATAGAAAGTACTTTTTTTTCTGCAATTTTATTATTGGTCACAAGGAGCTACAGTATCATTCAGCTTGGTAGTATGCTTGTGTCAGGCTTGACTGCCCCATGATATGAATAAATACAGCTTTTATGTTCTTTTCAGGTAGCTCCAGATATTACTTGTCAGAAGGCATTATCTATAATTAAAACTCAACGTTGAATTTGTAGTAGGCTTATGGCATTTGGAAGTAGGTGTTTGGTCCAGCAGTGCATCCATGGGTACTGATTTGCCTAGTTCTTATTTGAGGATATTAATAGCATATGTTTCTGACTAAGGTAGCTTATTTGGCCAAACTTCACAAGCACTTGTAGGTGAACAGCTATAGCAGTCCTGAGGACTCCTGTGATCTGGAGTTGCCTTTCCTGGAGGTATCTGAGGTATGTGCCTTCATCGTTGCCCTTAAGAATTTCTTTCCACAGGATGAAGGTGGGCGCCTGGCTGTCTGCTCACAGACCCTGCTCTACTGTTTTTGAAGCCATACTCTGGGACTCACACCCCCAGAATTCCCTGAGCAAATACTTAAAAGTTCGCTGAAGGGAAAGTTTCCTGCCCTTCATAAGGACAGAGTGAAAGTTCTGTGTCTAGGAGGTAGCTAAAGAGTAGCTGTCTGAAAGAGCAACAGGGTTTGGCTGCGTGCCGTGGCATCCACCCTCATGCCGGAGCTGGTGGACAAGGTCCTAGGTTGGGGTAGGAAGAGACAGTCCTAGCTTGTAGAACCTCCATGTCCCCCTGTGCAAATGGCCTGGACAGCTTGCTGGGCCTGCAGCATTGCTTGGAAGTGCAGAAACTGAAGTGCTTAAGAAGCTTTAGTGTAGAATTCTTCAGAGAGATGTATACTACTTTTTCTTGCAGTTATTCATCCCAACTTCTTTACTGGGATAAGATCATACCAATAGCATTTTATCATCTTGTGATTTTTAAAAATAATAGAAAATTTGTTTTTAAAGAGGATTGTTGCATTGTGAGTACTAATTTTTTAGGATGGCCTTTTATATTCATTGAAATTTGACCAGAGGAATAAATTAATTTCATGTTCTTTTATTAAAATAAAATAACTAAAACTGAGGTGGTATAAAAAATAATGAATAAGTAAACCTCATTAGGCATGGGGAATATTTTCAGTCCCTTGAAAGAACAAATGTACTATTACCCTATGTATTTTCGCTTATACTGGTTTCAGCTTATCTTTGTTTGAAGGACCAGAGATTAGTTTTGCTATTTCATGCTATTAGAAGTATGTGAGTTGTGAATAGAAACACACACACACACACACACACACACACACACACACACACACACACGGCATAGCCTGTGTGTCACTTGTCAGAGCATACTTGAAAGGGGCATTCATTTTTCTTTATTAGGAAGAACAAAGGGCCAGTAATAAATAACCAATTTAGAATAGTAACATGAAAGGTCTTTCTAAGTGAATTCATTGGCTTCGTATTGTCCCAGTTCAACATTTAATTTGATCTATAGAAACAATAGAAAACATTTCTTATAAGCAGAAAAACAAACAAAATTAATTAGTTTCTCGTGCCAAGAGAGCTGTTTTATTTTTAGCTGCCATATTTTGTTTCGTTGAAGTGAATGGATGTTTGCTCTGTTTAGTGTATTATCCAGATTGACGTTAGCGCTCCAGAGTATGCAAGTTAATGATTTCGGCCTATGTTTTTTATACTACTTTAAAAGAAACAAGTGGGCAATTTAGATATCAGATGGTTTATTTCCATAATTAAAGTTTTGAAATTGTTCTGGGTAAATGTTTTGTTGGAGTTTGAATATTTGTCATTTCTTGTTATTCTAAATTACTAATGATTTTTTTTTTCATTCTGTCCAAGAAAATACCCAATTAACATTAGTGTGTATATGCTGTAAAATTACTAACCCACTGTAGACATTTTGGAGAGATTGGTATATTGATTACCCCACAAGAGGTTTATTTAACAGCCTTTTTCATTTTAAGGATGACTTTAAAGTATAAGTAACTTACTATATTTTCTATACTGTATGTTGTGTAGTATTTGAAGTACTTAATTTTTAAAAGTATTTATAATGCTCCAATAGAACTTGTATAGAAATTCTAACAAGGTGGTCTATATGAAATAACAATTTAACTCTTATTTTTCCACAGTGTATTTCCATGAAGTATTTTTTTTATTATTTTGATAGGTGATATAGAGATATATATGTACCTAATCCACAACAAAATGTATAGGAATAGATTATTTTTTATTCTTATTTTTATATTATCATTATTGGTGGTAATAGGGATTCTATTACCAGGATCATCTCAGTCCATTCCAGAACCTTCTCAGTGAGCTACATTTGCACCCTTTTGTTTATTTTTGAAACAGGGTCTTACTATGTTGCTAAATTGCCCAGTCTGGGTTTGAACTTGCTGTCCTCCTGTATCGCAGAGTGCTGCATTTATAGGTGGGCAACACCATATCTTAGTTTTCTGAATTTTTTATCTCTTTTTTTCCTCTGCTGTGTGCTATTATGTATGTACTGGTTCCATGTTGTAATTGTAGGATCTCCCATGAGAAATTAAATGAAGTCTTTTGTCTGGTAACAAATTATCAAATAAGGCAGATACGAACAATGTAGAGCCTACACAATCTGTGTATAAACCCTATGGCAGTTTTATGATTATGAATTATGTTTCCATTAATAAAAGCATGGTTTAGTCCTTCTATGATTACCCACACCTGTCCTTACAGATAGCTGTAGGTCTAGAAGGATGTCTGTTTCCTCCCCTGAAGGACCAGGGCTCAGAAGTATTTACTGATCTGGAGCTGATGTGCTGCCTATTTTTTGTGTAAGTAGTTATGATTCCTTTTTTTAAAAAAATATTTGTTCTTCTAAATTTTAGATTTGCTACCTTCTTGGTTGTACTGGATAGAAGTGTGATAATTACTCTTTCTCATTTCATTTTCAAACTATCCATGTTTTTGATAATCAGAAATGGAACCTTTCTGGCAGGCAATCCAGGTGATAAAATGGAATGGAAGACCTCATTCTTTTATTGCTAAATAAAATAAAATAAGCATATTCAGCCATAATAAGAAATGTCAAAACACATACGAAGAGATATAAAACACCATCCTAAAAATGTGAACTTTTTCTTGGTTACTTTTCTCTCACTGCTGAGACCAAATACCTGATGTCCAGAATTAAGGAAGGAAAGGCTTATTTAGCTCACAGTTTGTGGAAGTTTCTCCAGTGTAACCCTCACACTCATAATCCCAGCCTTGGACCATGGATCAGTCACACATCCCAGAAGCCTGCTGCTTGAGTACTTGAAGCTTTGCAGTGACATCTAGACATGAACCATAAGAAAAGTATGCCAGAAAAGGTAAAAAGCATGCCAATTGATTGAGTGGAAAGAGTCAAACATAAAGATAGCATTTATTTTAAAATTAATTTATTCATTTAATATCTCAGTACACAGCCTGAGTTTTTAAACTAGGTCTTGGGGAGCTCGTTTTCAGTTATGGAAAGGCAAGAATATACAGAGTAATCCTGGAAAAGAAGAAAATAAGTTAATTTTAACATGGAGATGGATAAATTATTTTTTAAAAGAGTGCTGTAAGGGGCGGGGAGATGGCTCAGTGGAATAAGCGCTTCCCTGGCAAGTTCAAGGGCCTGAGTTCAATCCCCGGTTCCGCAAAAAAAAAAAAAAAAAAGAGTGCTGTAGTAATTTGATATCCTGAATTATAAAAAATACATATTAACTCTTGGCACTAGTATCGTCTAGTATATTTACTAATATAAATTTTTAGTGAGAGATTTGAATATAAAAATGTAATTATTCAAATGCTAGGAAAAGCATGAGCAGATGCATTATAAAATTGCTAGAAGCAAAATTTACCTTCCTACTATTGCAAATTCATAGGCAAAAGGAAACTGACAATTTTGATTACATGGACAGTATTTTAAACGGCCAAAAAATTGCCACCATGAGCATATAAGAGGACAAATTGCATATTGGGTTAAATATTTATAAGTTTTATCACAGACAAGAAGCTATATTCTTAACATAAGTAAATAATAGTAGAGCTCAGTAATATGTGACAATGTGAGATGAGAGAGTGTGGGGGAAGTAGATACTTTCGTATACTCCTTGTGGGAAGGAAATGGTTTCTTTGAAGATGGTTCTGAATCCAGTTAGTTTTCATAAACATTTCCTTTGTGCCCCCTAAATCTCACTCTTAGGTATGTGTGTCTGAGGTACAGTGCAATAAGCCTAAGAAATCAGATGGTTGCGGTGCTGTTTTTAATAGTGAAATGTTAGAATTAACCATGATATCCATTGGCAGGACACTTGAAGAGAGAAACTACATCCAGAACACAGTGGTGTACTACAGTGAGAAGGAGTGCAAGTGTCTCTGTGTGCAGTAGCAGGGGAAGGTGTACATCTGTGTACTTAGCTCTGCGCTAAGAGGAGAAAAAGCACGTAGGGTGCTACCATCTATCTAATAAGTGCAGGGTATTTGAATGTACACCTGCTTATTTATATTGAAGAAAAATGGGAGGATAAAGCATAGCAGTTATTTTTAATCAAATTATTTTAAATTAATAAGTGGAAATAAGTTGTATATACTTATCATTTCGGTGTGATACTTTTGAAAAATTAATTTTGCCTATATTGGTGGATAAACCAAAGTACTTGGTTTTATTTAATCCAAGTAATATTTGATGTATTTTCAAAACAAACTTACAGTTAAGGAGAAGAAATACCAAATAAGCAAATGTGTGTAGTCATATATGCCTTAATTATATATAAAAAATACAAAAAAGAAAGCTAGTCTTAATATCTTGAAAAATATACTATACTTGAGTCACTATACACTTTTTGCCTTAATGATACAAAGAATTTTAAAAACCTTAAGTAGTTTGAAACTGTTGTGTGTCTTGTGGGAGAAATCATGTGTTAAATTTTATGGATATTAATGGGAATGGAGATTTTGCAGTGTGACTGTTAGAGATCGATTGTTAAGTAAACATTCTTTTTAGTACAAAATTTCAGTTGTTACAGTGTGTCTAAAAAGTTGTATTTTATCTTAAAATTTTTTTGGTGTTATTAAACACAAGAGTTTCAGATACAGAGACCAGTGAGCACACATAGCGTGCAGATTGCGATAAAGATAAATTGCCGTTAAAGGAAACTAGAACAACTGGGAAATTAGCTGATTTTAATGAGGGCAAAAACTGTCATGATAGTACTGGAAAAAAATTTACTGTTTCAGAATCCAAGACTAGCTGTCAAACACTAGGGTTATTTTCCTGACAGAGCTCTGATAGGGGCCAGTGGAAACCAGTGAATCAACGGAGCCAGCAAGAGCAGTACTACGGAGACTGCCGACTAAGCTACTCATGGAGGTGCAGCCCCAAGCAGCGGACGGGAAGCCGCATGCTGAACCTCAGTGTTTAACTGACATACGTAACTGGAAGCCAGATAGTCCTAACAGATCAGCCTCAGTTTTCAGAATATGATTAAACAAAACACACCCACACACACCAGATCAAAAACCAAGAAAGTGAATGAAACAGTGACTGAGAATATTAAAATGGGTCAGAGATTAGAAAAGTACCAGAAAATTTCAAAGGAAATTAATAAAAATTCCCAATTTATCCTTGGAAAAATGAAAAACTCTCAGCAAAGATATGAAAAACATTTCAATATATATGTTAGTTCTATTATACTAATAGTTTATCTTAGTTCATTGAAAAGAAAGTTTATGTTATTACCTAATCTTTTAAATAATGTGTTTGGTTTATGTCTTGTGCTGAGTAACTATTTTGAAAATAATGATATACCATTCAATTAAAAAGAAAGAAATTTTTAAAAACTATCAATTGGACATCATGGAAAGAAAACGTTTAGAAATTATGGAAATATAAGGAAAACAAATAATGCTCTTGAAATAGAAGTGGATAACAAGAGAAATCAAGGATGAAATTAGACAGAGGGGTAGAATTAAGTGATAATGTCAGTACAACATATGAGAAACTATGGAAAGAAAACCATCCTAAGAGGGTAGTTCATAGCTGTGAGTGTTCACAGAAAAATTAAATATGACCAAGCAGATAGCCTAATGATGTACCTCAAGGTTCTAGAGAAACAAGAGTAATGTGGCATAAAGAAAGAATTTTTAAAAATCAGTGAATAAGGTAACACAATTGTGACAAAAATATTAAGAAAATCAATAAATTGAGGGTCTGGTACTTTAAAGCAATAAATAACACAGAAAAATTCTTAGCCAGTATTACCAAAAGGAAGAAAAAAAAAAAGCCCATTATCAGTGCAATGAAAAATGAAAAATAGAAAATCACAATGAAGATTGACAAAATCCAGAAGATTATTAGTAACTACTTTTAAAATCCACATTCCAATTAATACAAGAATCAAGAAGTAACTGATACATTTCAGGAAGATATGAATTATCAAAACTAAATCAAGATGATAAAAAATTTCTGAGTAGTACAGTACCATACGATGAAGTTGAAGCAATAATAAAACCTGCAGACTGAAAAAAGTGCAGGACCTGGTGATTCAACACTGTGTTCTATAAGTACGTCAAGGAAGATCTAACACAACACTCTTCAAACTCTAATGCCATTAAAGCAGACAGGGACTCAATTAAAAGGAAAACTACAAGCCCACCTGTCTCTATTTTAAAATAGTGGTTAATGCAATCTATCTATCTAATCTACCTATCTTTTTTTTTTTTTTTTTTTTTGTATTTTTAGGGAAGGGTCTCAATTGTCATCTCAGCAGGCTTTGGGGGTGGGGCCAGCATGGCAGACCTGGGGATTAAACTCCCAGCCCCTGCACCTGCTTGCAGGCACTTTAATCTGCTGAGCTATTTGGCCAGCCCTGTTTCGCTTTGCTTTGCTTTGCTTCGCTTCGCTTCTCTTCTTTTCTCTCTCTTTCTCTTTCTTTTGGCAGAGCCAGGGATTGAACTCAGGCCCTTGCATTTGCCAGGTAAGAGCTTATTCTACTGAGCCATCTCCCTGATCCCCAACCCTATTTTTCTTAAACAATGGTTAGTGCACTAAATATTGTTATCTTTAAGTGAGACTCCAAGTACAACATATTGGCATTTAATTATCCACAAAATATTTGCATAAACTTTTCTTTTCAGTGGATAAGAGAAAATATACCATGTAAATCTGTCTTAAATGTATGTGTATAATTCATTTATTTTTGCTTTTCCTTCCCTTTTTTCCATTCCCCATCCCAATTTCTCTGTCCTTTTGAAGTTTATTTTAAAGTACCTATTGTATATTTTGGATTTTATTTATTCTTTTAGTTTCTTACACCAAGGAGACTCTACAATTTTACACATGTACACCTGGTTTATTTCATTTGTGAGTATTTTCTAAAGTTGGATCCGTAAAATGACTCAAGTTTTTCCTTCTTTATGGCTGAGTAGTACTCCTTTGTAAAAAAATACTCCATTTTTTATACATTCCTCTACTGATGGGCATTTGATTTTTTTTCCCAAGATCTAGTTGTTACAGATAATGCTACTGTAAACATGGGTACACCTATGTTGTTGTGGTACAGTGTTTTTAATTCTTCTGGAAAGGTAATCAGAAGTAGAATAATTGGGTCAAATGGGATCTCCAATCCTAGTTTTTTGAGGACTCTCCATGCTGATTTTCGCAGAGATTGTACCAATTTACATTCCCATTAACAGCAGGGGATTCCTTTCCCCCACAGCCCCTCCAGCATTTGATATTGGCTGATTTCTTGATGATAGCCATTCTTGCTGAGATAAGATGGGATTTCAGTGTTCAGTTTAATTTGCGTCTCTCTTATGACCAGTGAGGTTGTACATTTTCTCACATTCATTTGTTGTTTATATTTCTTCATTTCAGAATTGTATATTCATCTTAGATGCTCATTTTTGGATTGGGTCTTTCAGTTTGGGAAGTTTATTTATTTTTTCTTATTTTTCTGTATGTTCCGTTTAGTAATCCTTGATTAGAGGGATAACTGGCTATAATTTTTCCCCACTCTGGGTTGTCTTTTCACTCTGTTGTTGATTTTTTTTTTTTTCTACGCAGAAGCTTTATAATAAGATGAGATCTCAGTTGTTGATTGTTTGTGATAGTTCCTATACTATTAGGGTTTTGTTCATAAAGCCTTGACTTATACCAGTGACTTGAAGAGTTTTACCTATTCTGTTTTCCATCAGATTTAATGTTTCTGTTTTAATATTTAGATCTTTGATCCATTTTGAATTTAATTTAGTGCCTGGTGAAAGATATGGGTCCAGTTTTAATCTTGGGCATGTGCAGAGCCAGTTTTTCCAGGACCATTTATTGAAAAGCCTATCTTTCTTTCAGTGAATGTGTTTGGCAACTTGTCAAAGATAAGGTGGTTGAATGTGTTTGTAGTTCTGTCTCCATCTTCTAATCTGTTCTATTGATCCTCAGGTGTTTTTTTTTTTTTTTTTTTTCTTTTCAATACCATACTGATTTTATCACAGATTTGTAATATATTTTCAAGTCAGGAATTATGATGCCCCCTGGCCTTGCCTTTGTTGCCCACAATTGCCTTTGCTATTCTGGTTCTCTTCCAGTTTTGAATGAATTTTAAGACTGTTTTCTGTAATTGTGTGAGATTTGCTTTTGAAATATTTTGATTGCAATTGCATTAAATTTGTATGGTAGTTTTGGAAGTATGCCCATTTTTACTATATTGGTTTTTCCTACTCAAGAGCAAGGGATATCTTTCCATTTTCTGATATCCATTTCAGTCTCCTTTTTCAGATTACTGTAGCTTTCAATGTAGAGGTCTTTTGTTTCTTTATTAGATTGAGTCCTAGAGTTTTCATTATTTTTGGATGCTATTATGAAAGGTGTTGATTCTGTAAATTCTCCCTCAGTGCGTATGTTATTTGTGCATAGGAAGGCTTTTGATATATGTGAATGTTGACTTTCTATCCAGCTACACTTCTGAATTTCCTTATGAAGTCTAGCATGTTTTCTCATAGAGTTTTTGGTGTCTTCTGTGTACTACATCATGTCATCTGCAAATAATGATAATTTAACTTCTTTTCCTGTCCTTATTCCTTTTGTTTCTTTGGGTTGGCTAATTTATCTGACTACAGTTTCTAGGACTGTGTTGAATGGAGGCAGTGGATATCCTGGTATTGTTCCTGATTTTAGAGAGCAAGTTTTTCATTTTTGTGTATTTAATATGATGGTGACAGTTGGATTGTTATAGATGACTTTTATCAGATTGAGATAAAGGCCATCTATTACAATTTTCTATAGGGCTTTTATCATGAGTTGGTGCTAGATTTTTTCAAAAGTTTTTGTGCATCTATTGTGATTATCATATGTTTTTTTTCCCCCGTGGCTCTGTTCATATGGTGTACTACACTTACTGTTTTACCCATATTGCACCATACCTGCATCCCTAGGATCAGTCCCTTCTGTTCATGGTTTACACAACCTTCTTGATGATCTGCTGAATTGTGTTTGCCACTATCTTATAGAAGATTTTCACATCTGTGTTCATTTAGAGAGGATTAGCCTGTACTTGTTTTTCTTATTTGAAGGTTTTGATACCAAAACCTTCCCTGGTTCTTCTGCATTTTTCATTTTATTAGAGTACAGTAGTTATTCACTATTTCACAATTCAACTACATTTCACAGGTTTTTAAACAATATTAATCTAAATTATTCATCACGTATTTTTCGCTGTATCACAGGATTTTGCAGTACCACACAGTATACTTACATTAGGGGCCAGAGAAATAGCTCTGATGCATAAACACCTACCTGGAAAGCACAAAGACCAGAGGTTGATCCCTGGCCCCACATACCATGTGGTCTGTGTCCTGGATCCCTGCGCATGCCATCTCAGCCCTGGATGTGGGCGCCCACCACGTGGCCCTGGAACCAGGCATGGTGGTGCAAGCCTGTTATTCCTGTAATCCTAGCACTTGGGAGACTGAGCTAGGAGGATCTCTGCAAGTTTGAGACCAGCCTGAGGGCTACAAAAGTGAACACAAGGGCAGCCTGAACTGTATAGTGAGACCCTGACTCAAAAGAAAAAAAAAAAAAAAGTTAAAATTATGTAGGCTTTTCAAGAAAATGTTTAAGAACATTAGAAGTGTTTTTAAGAGTATGGGAAAGGTTTATAAGAGTTTAGGAAGGGTTTATAATATATATATATTATAAACTATATATGATAATATATTTTTATATAAATAAATGTTGCTGCTTCACTAATTTCCACTTTTCTCCGGGGTGTCTGGAATATAACTTCTGTGATAAGTGAGGGGCCACTGTACAAATTTCCAAGTAAGTATTGATAATTTTCTGGATTTCTGCTGGGTTCATTGTGATTTCACTCTTTATATTCCTCGTCATGTGGATTTGAGCTTTTCTTTTATTCATGAGATTAAGTAACACTTTAATTTTATTTAATCTTTCCAATAAGCAACTCTTTGCTTTGTTGATTCATTGTATTGTTTTTTCTAGTTTTCAGTGCCTTAATTTCTATTCTGTTCTTTATAATTTCTACCTTTGTATGAGCTTTTGGCTGTTTCTTCTAGTTTTTAATGCCTCAATTTCTGCTCTGATCTTTCCAATTTCTTCCTTTTTGTGAGCTTTGGGCTGCTCTTCCTTTTCTAGAAATTTGAGGTTTACCATTAAGTTTTTTTATTTGTGCTTGTTCTGTTTTCCTCTAGGTGTATTTACTGATATAAATGTCCCTGTTAGCACAGCTTTCATTCTACCCTGTAATTTCTTATCTGTTTTATTGTCAGTAGCATTTAATTATAGAAACTGCCTGACTTTTTCTTTAATTTCATCTGTGACCCATTGATTGATGAGGAAGTTACTATTTAATTTCCATGTTTTTGTGAAGTTCTTAGTGGTTTCTTTTGGCATTGACTTCCAATTTTATTGCACAAAAGCATAATAATATGCATGGGATAATTTACATTTATTTGCATTTACTTAGGTATGTTTTATGAGCCACTATGTGTTCTATTTTGGAGACTGTCCCATGTGCTGCTCAGAAGAATGTGTATTCTGATATTATGGGATGGAACAGTCTGCAGATATCTATGTCTGTTCACAAGTTTAGTTCAATTACAATAATTCCTTGTTGATTTTTTTGTCTCATTTATCTGTCTTTTTGTGACACTTGGATATTGAGATCCCCTAATACAGTTTTATTAGTGCTTAGTTGATTTTTTCATTTTTGTTAGTATTTGTTTTATATAGTTGAGAACACTAGTATTAATTGCATATATATTCATGTTTGTTATCTCTTCCTCTTGGTTTGTTTTACAATGATGCAGTGACCTTCTTTGTCTCTCCTAATCAGTCTTGGTTTGGATTTTACTTTATCTTCAAGAAGAATATCTAACTGCTTTGTTTTGTATTCCTGTTGCATGGAATATTGTTTGCTATTTCTTGACTCTTTAGTCTGTGAATTTCTTTTTGAATCAAATGAATTTCATCCATGCAACATATTGTAGGATCTTGCTTCTTGACCTGTGCTTCCAGTCTTTTTCTTTTGACTGGTTAATTGAGACCATTAATACTGATAGTTATTACTGATATGTATTGACTTACTCGTGTCATGTTACTTTTTTTGTTGTTGTTGGCTCCTCCTCTTCCCAGCTCCCCTTCTTTTTTTTATCCCCTTGCATTGTGGTTTTCTTCTGTTGGGGTTCATGGGGTTTTGGACCTTATTATTTCTTTGTAGATTATGTTTCAAAACTTTTTAAAGTGCTGGTTTTGTAGCTATTTCCTCAGATGTTTTTATGGAAGTGTTTTATTCTTTCATCAAATTTTTAAAGATAATTTTGCAGGGTACATTAATTTTGTCCTCGGAAGTTAAAATTTAAAATGGTTTACGGACAAAATAGAGAACTAGAAAAAGAGGGAAGAGATCAGAAGAAAGGCTGGAGAACAAAGGGGTATCACGTTAACTTTGAGAAACTGATGCTGAAGATTGGAGAAAAAGGTATAAGGAAGAGATAAAAGAGACAGAACCACAACCTCATAGAAGCTCACACTCACATAAAAACAAGATCAAACAATGGAGAGAAAACAGAAAACAAGAACAAAAAACTATAAGAACAACAACAAAGAAAGAGAGAGCAAACAAGAAATAAGTTTACTTCCTGTTTTCTTTCTCTTGTCAGTAGTAGAGAATGTGTGGAGATCTGGTTGTGATTTATCCCAGCAAGCTAGCAGTACTTGTGGGGAAGGTAATGGATATTCTCAGTCACCCTACACCTCCTGGCCAAGACCAGACTCCGCTTGCTGCTGTCAGTGTACTTTCTGTTTGCCTGACCACAGCTGGCAGCTGCCAATCTTTAATGATCATAAATGGAAAGATCCTCAAGAAGGTACTGGCAAATAGAAAGCAACAAATCATTAAAAATGTCATACCTTCTAACCAGTTAAGGTTTACTCCAGGAAGGCAGAAATGCTTCAACATGTACAAACCAATAAATGTAATGCATCATACAAATGGAAGCAAAAACAGACATCACATGATCATCTCAATAGATGTGGAAAATCCTTTACTGAAATCCAACATCCGTTTTTGGTGGAAACCCTGAAGAAAGTGGTTATGAAAGTATCTTACAATCTGATAAACCCAATTACTACAAACCTACTGCCAACATCATATTAAATGGGGACAAGCTGCAAACTTTTTTCTCTGAAATCAGAAACAAGACCAGGATATTCACTGTTATTCCTGTTCAACATACTACTTGAAATTTTAGCCAGAGTAATCAGGTAAGACAAAGAGGGATTGATGAGTTTTAGATGTTTTAACAATCTTTGCCTTCTTTAGGAACTAGTCTTCTACACCTTCTCTTATGTACACCTGCTGTCAAGCTTGTATTTGCCGAAGGTTTTAGATCTCATGAACAATTTATAATACATATATAGGAAACATTTGAATCAGCATTATTTAGAAGGTGGAGAAAGTTTGCATGCCACAAGGTCTGTTTTCTTCAACTAAAAATAATTATAAATGGGGTAAAAGGAATTGGTAAAAGAACATGTTAATTAAAACAGACTTAAGAGACCCATTAGTGAAAGCATTGCATAAAATTACATTGTATGATCCCAAGAAAAAATAAAAGAACCCAAAACAAAACTAGCCAAGTGTGGTGGCACATGCCTATAATCCCAACACTCGAGAGGCTGAGGCAGGAGGATCTTTGTGAGCTCCAGGCTAGACTGGGATACAAAGTGAGCTCAAGGCCAAAAAAACTAAAAAAAAAAAAAAAAAGATTAAAAATCCTAGGAAAAAATATGGGAAATATGAGTACTGTCTCATTAGGTCCTGCCTATTTAATGATATAGTATTGTAGTTATTTAATGTTTAGGTGTGATAAAGTTAGTGCAGTTATGTTTTGAAGATACTTATTTGTTTTAGAAATACATGCTGAAAAATTTATGAATGACTTGATATGGTCCAATATTTACTTTTGAAAAATAGCAGTGGGAATATAAGTGCTTTGGGGTGAAAAAGATTAGCTATCTGTTGGTGATTGTTTAAACATATTTAAGTGTATATAAGTTTAGCATACTCATCTGTCTCCCTTTGAATCAATTTGAAAGTTTGCATTCCAAATTTTTTGAAAATAAGAAAGATAGAAAAAGAAATAAGGAGAAAAAAGTGAAATGGACACGTAAGAATGAAGCCAAGAAGGAGAGGAAAAAGGAAATTATTGAAGGAAGGAGAGATAAGCAGGTAAAATTTTGGCCAAATCTAATTCAGCTTTTTTTTTTTTTGTTTGTTTGTTTGTTTTGTTTTTTCTTTTTCTTTTTTGTGGCCAGCTCAGCCTGCCCAGGGGACAGGGGCTGGCATAGCATGTGGTGCCAGGGATTGTGGTCCCTGCATTTACCTAAGCTTGCCTAAGCAGACGCTTTAGATTGCTGAGCTATCTCATCAGCTGTTTTAATGTTATAGAGAATTGCAGTTTTATAAACC
>NW_004524583.1:5870250-5874145 GCF_000260255.1 Octodon degus
TGGGAGAGGGTCCGGCCCACGCTGCGCCTGGGCTGGGACTGGTCCCGCTGGCGCAGGATAGCAGGAAACTCTCCGCACACTCACGGGACCTGGGCTAGGACTCAAGTGTGTCTATTAATTTGCTAAAATAAATATAAAAACATTTTTCTCAAATCGACAGTATGTCTTGCACCATACACAATTTTTGCTTGCCCGAAGGTGAACGTTACTTTTTGCATTTCTGTGAAAAAAAAAAAAATCACTAAATCATATATTACTAATCCAAAATAAAACTGTAGTTCATAATTGTAACCATTACTCAGATCGATGTTGAAATGACTGGGTCAAACTCAATTTTCTCAGAATGATTATAGAAAAAAAATTAGCTTAAAAATGTTGAAGCCAAGTATATGGTATGTGAAACACCATGTTTTTATTTTTAAAAGCCAATCAATAAAGTGAAGATGAACCTAATATATAATCTGGCGGGGGCACTGTGATGTGGTTATTTGGGTAAATGTGTATCACTTTTCTGCTTATCCATTTTCTACCATCCTCTGGTTCCTATTTAGCTTAGACTTCTTCTCTGGATAATTAGCCTTTGTGATGCCCATCTTCTTTGTTGCCCTCTGCCACTGGCACGACACCTTCAGAAACCAGTAGTGTCTCCTGCCAGTTAGGCGATGTTAGCCCAGCTGGCCAGATGCTTACTTCAACAGCCCTGCGTCATGAGTGAGTACGTGTGAAGGCATGGGCTTCATCAGAGTTGGGGCATTACATGAAATACAGTCTTCCCTCAGTGAAAAAAATAGAGAATTTGATCCTGTGTCCACTGAGGAATATAGCATTATTGAAAGTCTAAACTACATTGTCCATTTTGTAAGCAATAGGGTATTGATTAATAAAGCCGCGGCCACATACAAACTAGAAGAATGTGTATGAGGATTTGAGTAGTGCTGAATTCCACTTCTATCCTTTCCTCTTAGATTATTCCTTTCTGTATTCTCAGAAGCATGTTATCCATCCCCTTAGTAGAAAAAGTGCTAGCTCTTTGCTTGAAAATATATTCACTCCCTTCCCTAGAGAAGAAACCCTGCAGTTGTTAAGTAGCACACTGCTGGGGCCTGCTCCCATTCTTGTAGTCCTTCAATTATAATTACATATTAACACTTCAGCGAGAATATTAGAAAGGTCAATGTTGGTGAAGAATATTTGAAAAATAATTTGTAGGATTTTTCCCTACTTAACATGGCAATAGGGAATTTATGGATTTACAGATATCTGAACTGATAAAGTAAGAATACATGTTTGATTTTGTTGAATCTGCCAAATGAATTCATTATTGTTTTAGAATGCTCCCCTCTAAGTTGCTGGATGTTCTAATAATTTTCTAGCTAGCACAAATCTAAGATAAATGGCAACATATTGTAAATGAAGGTATACTGTCAATAATTATTGACATCATATAAAGAAATGCTTAAGTTGAAATACTTACAGAAATAGGAATGACTCTATCTACCTACCCCTGCAGTGATTGTGTCCCATTGAGAGTAAAAAATAAATTTGTTCACCAACAACTTCTGACATACAGACATTAAACAATAGTTTAAGGTTGTAAATACTTCTTGTAGCTAATGAATACCACTGTTGTATATGCATAGTGATGAGAGATGCTGCTTTTTATTTGTACAGGAATAGGAATTGAACTCAGGACCCTGTGCTTGGCAGGCAGGCACTTACTCTACTGAGCTATCTCCCCAGCCCAGAACAGGAATATTTTGGATGGGGCCAGAGAACTCTTGGAATAGTTCATCACCATCATGTGCCTAGTGCTGATGAGATTCTTGAGGGTTGTTGGCCCCAGAGGCTGACATCATCCCTCAGGCAGTGTACTGAGTGGGTACTGTGCCCAGCAGGTGAATATAATCTACCCTTTTTCTTTTGATTATCAGGTCTGTTTCATTGCAGGTTCACAAATGGATTTCCAGTATTATCTTTCTCCCTCTCATTCTCTTTTAATGACTCCACACCCAAAACTTGTAGAAATTTTCGTTGGTACTTATCATATTCCTTTAGGTATAATTTAGCCATTGGTTTCAGGATATTCATTTTTACAGGCACTCAGTAACCCAGACCAATAATGAATGCCATTTTAATTAAATTGAGTTAGTTTATTTATTTATATTTTAAAGAGGGGAAAAAATAACAAGAACAAAGATAAAAACAAAGCAACATAAAATGAAAATGGTAATTATTTCAAAATAGGAATAGAAAATTAACAATGGATATTATACTACAGATTTGTATCATCAGATTTGTTGCTCAGATTAGGAGATACAGGTGTGCAAGACCGATCAAACAACATTGACTCTTTCTTACAATAAGACATTAGAATTAATACACATTAAAAAAGGTGAAAGGTATTCAACAGTGATTGTTATTATGAAGACATTGCTGTCTTCAGTGTAGTTGCTCAGATGACAGATATTAGTGTATAATTGGCCAGAGTAAAAATTTTAAACAATAACTACTACCTTCAAATAATTGATAGAAATTAGTAGTATAATCATTGTAAGAGGCTGGGGAGATAGTTCAGTAGAATAAGTGCTTGCCTGAGAAGCGCAAGGGCCTGAGCTCAATCCCTGGTTCTGCAAAACAAACAAACAACCAAAAAAAAAAAAAAAGAAAAATCATTGTAGCTTTCTTGTGTACATAGAATTACATGAATTCTCCCCCTTTTTTCCTATCTTTTCTGCTTTACTGCATCTTGTTTATTCCTTATGTTGAGTTTCTTTCCATTTTACCGTATCTATTGTACCTTCCAGATTTTATTTAATTTTTAGGTTCTTACACTAGGGAGATAATATGATGTTTACACATGTGGGTCTTATTCTATCTAGAACATAAGAAGTACAAAAAAATCAGGCTCTCAAAGTTCGAGGACTCAATCCAAAAATGGGCCTCTGAGATGACTACACACACACTTCTCCGAGGAAGAAATACAAATGACAAATAATACATGAAGAAATGTTCCACACCACTGCTCATTCAAGAGATGCAAATTAAAACAACACTGAGATTCCATTTCACTCCAGGAAGAATGACTATCATAAAGAAATCAACTAATACAAATGCTGGAGAGACTGGGGGAAAAGGAACCCTTCTTCACTGCTGATGGCAGACTGGTACAGCCACTGTGGAAATCAGTGTGCAGACTCCTCAGAAAACTGGGATTATGTCTTGATTACTTTTCTCTTATTGCTGGGACAAAATACCCGACACCAAAAATGAAGGATAGAAAGGTTTATTTATCTCACAGTTTGTGGAGGTTTCAGTCTGTACTCAGCTGGTTCCAAGGCAGAGTGGCACATGGTAGAGGGCAACAGTTATGGGCGGCGGGAACAGCAAAACAGCAGGAGCAAAAAAGGAGCAGTGGCTGCAGCGCAGCAGAGGCAGAGAACAAGCCTCTCCCTTCCTTATACTGCATCCAGGCTACCTCACCCTGGGTGTGTGCAGCACTCACACCCATCATCCCAGCACTGGATCATGAATTAATCACAACCTCTAGAAGTCCACCTCATGACTGCATGAGGCTTTGGGGGAAAAAACTGTACATAATCCATAACAAATTAGAAGTCCCATTCAACCCAAGTATCACTTTCTGAGTATTTTTCCAAACAACTGAAAACATTATATTACAGTGATATATGTGTACCCATGTTTATAGCAGCACAAGTTGTCATAGCTAAATCTTGGAAACAATCTAAATGCCCATCACCTGAGGAATGGCTAAAACTCATGTGGTATTTTTATACATTGGAGTATTAGTTATGAAGAAAGATACACTTGGAGGTGTTACAGGTAAATGATGCAGCTAGAAGCTATAGTCATAAGCAATTTTAGTTTATATTAATAA
>NW_004524583.1:5874245-5880750 GCF_000260255.1 Octodon degus
TTTGTTTTATAAAGTTGGGTGTGCTGGTATTTGGTGCATATGTATTTATGATTGTTATATCTTCCTCTTAGAGTTTTCTCTTAACAAGTACATAGAGGCCTTCTGTTGATGGATTTTTCTTGTGATGTATATTTTAACATCTAAATCTTAAGTCCATCTATATGGAAAAATGCTAACATTTCCTATTGTGGTATTTTCTATTAGTAATGAGATTTTATAATCATCTTGTAATGACTGTATGGTAGCAGCTTTTAGTCTAATCCATTTTTATATATTTAGTACATGGTCTACAGGGTCTCACTACACATGTGAGACTTGTAGTGATCCACCTGTTTTTAACCTCCCAAGCACTGGGATTACAGGTGGGTGCCACCACACCCAGTATCAATTGACATCTCACCCTGCAGGGTGAAGCAGGCACAGCACCCCGGGGATTGAACCCCGGGTCCTGCGGCTGCCTAAGCAGGAGCTTTAATCCTGTGAGTGATCTGGCTGGCCCAGATTTTAGTATAATTCTCATTGGAGCACTTAACAACCACAATTAGACAAATACTCCAGTGACTTTCTTTTAAAAAAATAGAGTTTAGTGTATCTAAAAGATTTAGCTTTGAAATTCTAGGGGAATTTCATTTTATTCTTATCACGCTTCATTAAATGTATGAGTTCCCTTTCCTTTTTTTTTCCCATAATTTTATTGATAAACAAATAGCAATGAGACAGTTTCAAATCAAATTGGTAGGACAGTTTCAATAATTAACATATTGTATACATTCCTCCCAGTGGTTAATTGCTGTGCAAGATGCGGACATGATATCCTATCCACAAACACCATTAGAACAAATCACTCTATTCATTAAGAGAATGTAACTGTATATCTATCCTAACCTCTTTGAATACACAGATACAAAATGGACATTTATCTATATCCCCTTTTTTTGTTAAGTTCCATTATTTGAATATTATAGGTGTGTTAACTCAGCAAAATAATCTGAAAGAGTTCAGTAGTCCATAATAGTACTGGGTCTTCCTCTTCACTTGCAATGTCAGAAATTGCTGACCTGAGTCCCCTACAGCTCAACATAACAGCATGGCTTTACTTCTTATATTTCATTTTTATGCTTTTCTTCTGGGTGTTTAAAACCAAGGTAAAGTAGGACCTATGAAACAAGAGTTGTAACTTTTGTATCTGATAAGTTCAGTGAAATCCCCTCAGGATTTATCCTGAGATCTTATACCTCAGATTGTTTGTCAGTGTCAGCCATGTGGATGAGTCATGGCCATTGCTTGGCCAATGTGCTCTCTGTGAAAGCCTGAGAGAATGTTTTCTCTCCATGTGACTCTCCTTAGGCACACTCTACATCATCGATCACTTTCCTCTTTGGCCCCATAATCTCCTTGATCAGGAAATTTGGGACACTGCCAAGTTACATGACATTACAGTACAAGTTCTCCTATGTCCTGAGTCTTAATTGACCTTGGAAGGCTAGGGCCAAAATGTTGGCTTTCCTTGCAGCCCTCCTTTTCATCTAATTTTGGTCTGCAAACTTAGGTTGTTAACCATCCAGAAGACAAGCTTATTGTTATTACCATACAACTTAGGCTGTTAGGCTTAACCTCACTATCTGTCTGAATATCAAACATCTTAGGCATAATATGGCACAGGTATTTTTCATCAAGTATTGATATGTTGAACTTTAAGTCCCTACAGAATATGATAAAAACCATTAAAAAATTAGAATATATTTTAAAGATAGACATAAAGAATTATATACTTCTTATGTTTACACACAAGTCCAAAAATCTCACCATATACAACCTTGAAGCAGTACAGTCCCACAATATTCCTTTTCCTGTCTCTTGCCTTCATTCACCACCCCCTTCTTTTTGAACATCCATCTACCCAAGAGACATCATAGCAGCAACTGGCATTTCATGACAAGCAGCCCGTATTCAGTACACCAGAATGACAGGCACTCCAAGCATGAAACTACTATTACAGATTATATTATGTTTTTTTTTGAGGTAGGGTTTTGATACGCAGCTCAGTCTGGTCTTGAGTTCATTTTGTAGTACAGGCATAACAATCCTCCTTCCTCAGCCTCCTAAGTGCTGGGCTTATAGGTATAAGCCACCATACCGGCTCATATAATACTTTTATTTCTCTCTTCATGTATTGTACGAAAGCACATGCATTATCTCTGGTATCTTAATTGTTTTATACTTATAAATAATTATTTTCAAATAGCCTCGGCATTTTGTTTAGGTTAGTTACTTTTTTCTTCTGAGAAAATTTATTTTAATATTCTTTTAGCTAGAATGCTAGGCTCTTGGCTGGAAAATTTATGGAATCTTTGCTTTCCAATTGAATACTAGCTGCTTGCATCCCAGTGTAATCTCAATAAAATTTTTGAATGCTCTAAGGCTACATATTGAAATGATTTCCCAGAGATGCTGGTACTCTAAATTTAATTGTGTGGTAAGGAACAAATAAAGATGTTATTTTCAGTTTGTTTTTCCCATTACATAAACATCTGTCTTGGTAATTTAAATTGTTTAAATGTAGTAGTTTAAAGTTTTATCAATAACCATTTTGTGGGTTGAATCTAAATTAAAATGCTATTTCCCACTTAATTTCTTCCATTTTAAAAGAAAATAAGGAAGGGGTTGGTTATGCCTATCAACTGGTCAGATGGGGGATCCTTTGTTGGAACTGTTGTCTTGATAGAACTAGTGTTTGCAGTAATCAGCACAAGTGAAAAAAAAAAGGAGAAAAACTAATGGAACCCAACTTTCATACAGAGTTGTGCAGAAAACTTGTGCAATTGGAATAAAATTGATAAATTTGTCAATGTCATTTTCTGAATTTTGATAGGAAGTAGTTTTGATAATGGAGGTTGTGGTAATGGTGCCATTCTGTGAAAGTGAAAAGTGGAATAAGCAACTTTTCTCTGTCTGTACAACTGATTGAGTGTCTGTAATTATAGAAATTATTGCTATAAGAAAATAAAATATCCGGCTGAGGCGATAGCTCAGTTATCTAAATGCCTGTCTGGCAAACACAAGGACCTGGGTTCCATCCCTGGTATGTCATGTGGTACTGGCCCTTTGCCATGCTGGCCAGAACTGAGCGTTGTGGCGCACATCTGTAATCCCAGTGCTGGGGAGTCTGAGGTGTGTAGCAAGACCCTGTACCAAATAAATAAAGAAATAAAAGATAAAAAACATTAAAAAAATGAAGAAAATCAAGTATCAAGTTCAAAATAATGACCATGGTTTCCTTTCTCATTTCTTGCTTTTAGTATTTGTTTTTTAAAATATTTAAATTAGAATATGACTTCAATGAGTTTTTACAAACTGATACTCTTTGGCAAATGTTGATTATTGTGCCATGAAAATGTAGATTATACTTAAAATGTTAGATAAGTGAAAGCTCTTTAACTGGATAGACTGCTAAAGAAAATTCAGTCTCATGGAACATGCTGTAGAACGTCTATATAAAATTTTACGTGAGTTTAGAGCAATCTCAGGTTTTAGAACTGGGAATGGCCCTTTAACTATCTTTATTAAAAACGAAGGAGAAGACCAAGAAAGGCTTCATGATCCCTGTTCCCCTCCCAAAGTTTCTGCTTTTTCATCACTGAGGTAGTTGTAGGGCCCCACACTGTGTGCCCTTATTCTCTATTTGAAGAAGTTTTCCTCTTCCATTGGCTCTGTTCTCTCCAAAGTTAACTTAAGAGTAATGAAAACAAACTTTTGTAGATTACATCTTTACTTGACATTTTTTTAGTACATGTTTTCAGTAAACAATGATTATATTCATTATACAGAATTGATGCATATACACAGAACGTCTCAATTTTATTTCCTCTTCAACCCCCACTTTTTATTTATTTTTATTTATTATTTTTAATATATTTGGTAAAGGGTCTTACTGTGCAGCTCGGAATTGTAGTGATCCTCCTGTTTTCAGCCTCCCCACTGCTGGGATTACAGGCGTGCACCACCACTTGTGGATTTGGTTGACTGCTCAACTCACCTGGGAGCGGGGCTGGTATGGCATGTGGTGCCGGCGATCTCACCCTGGTCCCTGTGTTTGCCTAAGCAGGTACTTAGTCCCCTGAGCTATCGCGCTGGACCCTGCTTTTTAAAATTTTTAAAATTTTTGGGTTTTTTTTTGCCAGTATCAGATTTATTTATAAGTTCATATCAAATTAATTATATCTAGGCTAAGAGGCCAAAATCATAAAAAATGTGAGACAGTTACACTAAATCAAGGTATATTTTTATATACATTGTCTACATACTATCCAGTTTTAGATAGTGATTTTATATGATTTTAAAAACCTTTCTAATTTTTGAATGTTTTATTTAACATTTTAGTTTATGTATTTATATTTCTATTTTGGAAAAAACAAATTTTCTTTTGCTTGAGTTTTAAAGAAATAGCTCTTAATTCCACAGAAAGTATAGAATAAGTTGGCTCTTGCTTCAAGGTATCTAAAGTGTTGGAAATGCAGAAGCTGGAGATCAAATTAAGGGTAGGGCTTTGAAGTCACACTGCCTAGTTTTGAATCCTGGTTCTAATAGTTTGTGCCTTAATGACTTCATTTGTTTGGTGGGGTTTATAATACTGTTTTGTTTCCCTGGTAAGGCAAATTTACTAAACTGTAAATTTGGTAATACATGCTAAGTACTTCAACAGTACATAGAAAGTATTCGGTAAACTTTCCCTAGATTTTTATATAAACTAATGGTTTCAGTTTGATGTCCTTACATAATGCATATTACAGAATTGCAGAATAAGGAATGGTGGCAAAAATATCATCCTTGAATGAGTGTCATGTTAGGGGCAAATGGTTAGATAAGGAAAATATTTCCTTAATTTGGTGTATAACTCATCTGATTTCCCTCTTCTATCTTCAAGTCTTGGTTAATCATACCTTGTTTCATGCCTACTATAGTTCTAGGCTGCTTTTGCGACAAGAAATACAATAGTGAGTAAGATGCACAGATGACCTTACAGGTCTGTTGATTACACTCTGTTGCCAGGAGATAACCAACTACAAGCAAATAAGTAACTTCTGGAATATTATAGACAACAGCAGTGGCCATGGGGGCAGTGAAGGAGCATTAGGGGCCTCAGCAGTGCCAGCAAAGGCAGAGGGCTGTTGTCAATAAGATGGGAGTTGGTAATGTGCCAGTTGAATGTGAAGAGAATAGAGTGCCTATAGCACCAGCAGGACAGCATGAGTTTGGAGCACCTGCACAAGCCACCTGTGGCAGCCCTGTTTCATGTTTTAGGAGCAGCCAGGAAGGGAGGAAGGGGGAGGGATCAAGGGCAAGTGTGTGTGGTTCTTGGGCTTATGAGAAAGGAAGCCTCTCAGTTAATGGCAAAGCTTTGGTCCGAATAATTGAAACGAAGGAATTCTCATGTCTGAGATGAGAAGTGTGACAGGACAGGAAAGGTTAGCAGGAAGATGTGAGCTAAGTTTTGGGCCTTGTTGAGTATTTAAAGCATTCTTTTTAAGTCTGGCCTGGGCCCAACACCTTAGTTTCTCAGATAACGTCCTGGAAATTTTGGGAGAGGATAGCTTATGTATCTGTGAGACAGAAGAGATGACTTGGGTCCTCTGGCTCCTCTCCAGAGTGTAGTTCTTTGTGGAGTTGGCTGCTGCCTGCCATGCTGGTGGATTGTCATGGCTAGAGTCAGCTGTGTAAGCAGGCATGTACTTCCTTTCATCAGGGCCATGCTTCCTGTAGCACTGGCTGGCTGAGCCTTTCCTCCTGTCCTGCTGTTGCCATTCACTTCTGAGATTTGGATGTGCATCTGGGGATTGCTTGCACATTGTGTTCTGCAGGCCCCCCAACAGAAGGAAGGCCACCCCTCAGGTAGGTGCTCCCGGCAGACTCCAATGCCCCTTCTTTCTCCTTGGACTGCGCAGGCCCAAAGGCCAAGCCAATTAACTCTTACTCCTCTCCGTCTTCTCCTGCCAGCTGGATGTGGCCTCATCCTTTGAGAGCCTGAGGGGCAGCTTCTCAGAACAAGGCACAAGAACTTAGAGGCCTGCTGTGCCCGTTGATTTACACTTGCTGCTCTAATGACCTTCCATCAAGGAGCACATACAAGAAGGGATTAATTTCCATGAGAGACAGTTTGGCTTTGTTTTGTTTCTCTTCCCACCCTCTTTCGGTATATGACTCTTCCAAATGTCATATTGTATTCCTTTTTGGTTATTGCTTTATTATATTATAGCTGTTTAGATATTCCTTACATTAGAGCTGTAGCTATTCATTGTATTACAGCTACTTGATAGTCACCTAAACAAGTGTGTCTATGTTTTTTTTTTTTTTACACATGTGTGTCTGGTTTATTTCACTTATGAGTATATGTTCAAGTGGCATCTACTTCAGTATTAAGGCTTGCAGTTTATCTTTTTTTTTTAGTTTATCATTCTTTTTTTTTTCTACAGTTTTATTGATAAACATATAGCAATGAGACAGTTTC
>NW_004524583.1:5887628-5894032 GCF_000260255.1 Octodon degus
TATATTAATAAAATTTTATTTTTACAAAAGATAATATAAATATAATAGTTCTCTAATGTTGATGCTTTAATATATTGACTAGTTTCTATAATGTGGTTTGGACAATATTTGACTATCACTTCTGATCTTAGTAATCACACTTATAAATTTTTCATATCTGTAGGAAACAGGAGGAAAGAAAGTTGCACTCAAAGGACTCTCATAAGCTTTGAAATGTACTAGATAAAGTAGTGAATACTTTAATTAGTATGTATAATGTATCAGTTTTCATAGCTTTGGGTTCAATAGTGAGGGACCCTCTATATCTGCTGTATGCTGGCTGCTACAGTGTAAAATCATGTCTTTGAGCGTCTATATCTTAAACACTCTAAAAGTTTTTGTCACTTTCACCTCACTGAGACAAAATACTTGACACCTATAATTTAAAGAAGGAAAGGTTTATGTTGGCTCATAGTTTCCAAGGTTTCCAGCCTGTAATCCGCTGGCTTCAAGGAAGAAATGTCAGGGTGGAGGGTGTGGCAGAGGAAAACGACTCTGCTCACGGCATCAGGGAGGTGGAGAGCAGGGGGCGAGCACAGGAGGGGAGGGAAGACAGCCTCTGCAGCCCCTGGGTCCCACCTCCACCACTGCCTTTCTGCCACACCCTCCTGCCAGACCTCTTGTGGGCCAATCAGCCAGAACTAATCCACGGACTGATCTCTTGGTGGGCTTTGTACTGTTACATTCCAGTCAGCACTCCAGCAGTCTTGTAATTCAGTATAGGAGACAGGCAGGATTGACCAGAGCACTGTCATGGTGTTACTATATTCGGTATTGCTGGCACATGGTAGGCATCCATTATTTGAGAATATATGATATAATACTTCATGTTGTTTTGGTGCTCTACCTGATGTTTGAGTATTTAGGTCTTGTTTCTCAAGTATGCATTTTTTAATTGTCAAGCATAATTCAGAATATTCAGGATTAAAAGTTTGTTTAAAAGATGATCACAATAATAGCAGCAAAATAGCTGAAATAAGGATTTTTTTTTTTTCTTCTGTATTTAGGGCAGGGTCTACAGGGTGTTCAGGATGTCACTACTAGATCCTCCTGTTTTCAACCTCCCAAGTGCTGGAATTACAGACATGCACCAGTACACCCGGTCTTAATTATAGGCTCAGCGTGTCCCCGGGGGCAGGGCTGGCACAGCATTCCAGGGATCGAACCCAGGTGCTGTGCTCTGCCTAAGCAGGCGATTTAGTCCTCTGAGCTATCAAGCCAGTCCTGAAAAAAGGATTCTTAAAATATTTTAAAAATATTCTCAGATGTGTAGTAGGCATTTTATGATAAATTTAATAGTCACAATTCTGAAGGTGTTATCATTCACTAAGAGCCATTGAATATTTGATATTTTTATAGCTCAGACTTGAATAAAAGTGCCAGAAAATTCCTAGGAGATTATTAGCACATACATTTATTGTGAAGCAGTTTACATATGTAACTATATATGTATGTCGTTAATTACAAATGCACACGTTCAAAATCAGAGCCATTGTAATTGTTCCTGTAATGTTGAAGAGTGATTTCCAACTTTTTCCAACCCTTTGTTCATTTTCAATCTTCTTGTAATATTCTTGAAACTTCTGATTAATTAAAATACAGCACAGCACTTATAAAATCTGATTTAACATATCTTCCTATTTTGAGGCAAGTGGCTGGAACAGATGTTATAATGTAACTTCTCTAGTTCTGTTTAAAATTGTTAGCCTATTTTCTATTCAGCATTTTCCAAGTTAGCCTGAGTTATTAAAAACAAAATGCATATACTGACAATGAAGAAATTGACTATGCTTTCTTTTTTAAAAATAAAGTTAATTAAATAAGGATTTTTCAAGTGCCATTTTAATGAGTTTTGAGAGTAAAAATGGGCAACTTACAAAGTACTTCATTAAGAATCTCTAATCTCAGACATTTCAAAAGATGTGTTTGTAGCAATTGAATGACTGTTAGATACATCTGAGATTATATAATTATGCTGTGAAAATAGAAAATCCATTACCTACTCTTTATTATCTCTAAATTCTTTTTATTGTGTAAGGAGAATAACCTTTACACTTTTGGTTCATCAATAAGATATGTTTTACAGTAAAGTGGAAAGAGCAGAAGGAAACTGTGTCTGAGAGATCAAATTGATTTATGAACTTCCTTACTTTTAATGTTTATACATTTTTTTATATTTCCCAAGGTAAAAAAACATTTATGGTTTGACATGACTTTAATTTGTTTTTTTTTTTTAATTTTTATTTTTCAAAGAGAATACAAGTTAGTATTAAACCAGAAAAATTACAAATGATACAGAATTTCACTAAACAAAATAATTCAAATTACATGGTATTTGTTGAATTGCATAGTGTTGTCTTCAGATTAGTTGTTCATATTACCAGATATATGCATACTGTCTTGGTTACGCTTCTCTAGTTGCTGGGACAAATACCCAACACCCAAAATGAAGGAAGGAAAAGTTTATTCAGCTCACAGTTACTGGAGGTTTCAGTGTGTAGTCCGCTGGCTCCAAGACAGACTGGCACATGGCAGAGGGCAGCAGTTCATGGCGGCAGAAAGCAAGAGCAAAATGGAGAAGTGGCAGCAACAATGGCTGCAGAGAGCAAGGGTCTCCCTTAAGTTACATTCAGGCTGTCCGCCCCTGGCTGGGTGTAGCACTCACACCCATAATCCCAGTAGTACTCACACCCAAAATCCCAGCCTTGGATTGTGAATTAATCACAATCTCTAGAACTGGGCCTCAATGACTGCATGAGACTTTGGGGGGGCAAATACACACAAACCAAACACATATAAAATTGGAAGAAGAAAAAAAATTAAAAATATATAAAAATTAAGAGAAAAAGGTAAAAGAATTGAAAACTGTTCACGAAACACATTAAACACCGGCAGCTCCTTTCCTTAGACCAATAAGAAATCCACAGTACAGTGGTACAAATCATCATGTTTATATACAAATTGAAAAAGCTTTGGTAGCACCAAAGGGTAAGATTTAGGTGGAATCCAGAAGATGCAGGTGAGAGTTGCATGTGAAGACTGCTGTGCCCTCTGGGCGTGTAAGCCACGCCTCTCGCCTTCTCTAGAAGGCTGCTCCTTCCATCGCCCTCCCTGTGCTTCCCCATACTCATTTTGGAATATGGGAGAATAAGCATGTGCTTGCGTTGGGTGCTTCCAAACAGACACGCAAATGCAAACAGCCTTCTTTGAAGTCTGTATGTATCCCACTTTGGTACTGGTTTTTGTTTGGGTTTGTTTCTTTCTGTGCAGGTCTCCAAAGAACCATCTACTATTTTTTTTTCTTTTTTATTTCTTAAATTGTTTTTTAACCTGCTGAGTTGTGTTTTCTCTTTTTCTGCTTTTATGATATCCTAATTGTCAAATACAAAGCCACTTTGTATCTACTTGTTATTTAATCTCCATGGAGCATTCCATATTGCCTGCTGCTTTCTTCATGAACTCTGACTTTGGGTGAATTGCTACACGTCCAGACTGTCCCCGTGTAACTTGCCCAAGTGCTCTAGTCAAGAGCCTTCCTCAGAATTCCAGTTCGTGTAATTTGCTGTCTCTCAAATGCATGCTTGCTTGAATGTCCTACGAGTAGCTAGAATGCTTTGTTTTTGAGTCTTAAGCTGTTCTTTCCTTCACATCTAACTTGACTTCATTCTCTGTTTAACTCATCCAGTCTACAAGCCTCCAGATCTTTCCACTCCGCTTCCAACACCCTGCCTTTCCAACCATAAACCAAATTTGTACTGTCAGCATTAGATATTTATTTCTAATACATTTTATAAATTCTTTCTGACTGACTAATTCATCTTATTTGGCATCTTTCATTTAATCATGCAGTACATCAGGACCCTATACAATGAAATGATGTTTGCTTTTAAACTGTATTTATTGAGATCAGTGCCAATTCAGTTAAAGTAAGAAAGCCACAAATTAGTATTCATTTAATAAGTTATGAAATATAAATCAATAGGTGGATTTTTTGATAGCAAAGTCAGATTATTTATATAGTGTTCTGGGATTCCATACATAGGAAAAGCAGTATATTTACCTATCACACAGGTGCAAGATATGACGGAGATTGATTTCTTTCTTTCTTTCTTTCTTTCTTTCTTTCTTTCTTTCTTTCTTTCTTTCTTTCTTTCTTTCTGTTTTGTTTTTCAGTTGCACTTGTCATTAGGAGAATTTAGCCCCAAATGCAGAGCTGCTTGGCATCGAGTGCTCTTCCTGATTAAATTAAGTGACACTATGTATCTGGCAAACTGTTTTCTCTCAGCTGTAAGCATAAGTACAACAGTTCACAACAATAACCCTAGTTTAAGCTATTAAGCACTTTACCTCAAGAGCTTGGAGCAGTTCATTCACAGTACCACCTTTTTCCGATGGCAGATAGAAGAGGCTGAACAGAAAGATGGTTCATGTTTTCAAGATAACCCTGCGTTGTATCCAGTACTGCAGGGAATCATTCATAGATCTAAGTTGTTGCTTTGGAACGTTTTCCTGAATTGCTATGTAGTTTTCAAATGGATAGAGCTGATGTGTCACTAGAAGGAATCTGTAATCCTTGACTGTAGTACATACATTTTAATAGATGGATACATAAATTAAGAATGCTTTCAATTTCAAATGTTTTAAAATAATAATATTTTAGAAAATAATTCCCTTTATAAAGGTTTTTATATTAACCCTGTTTATAAAGAATGTATGTATATACATATATATGCACATAAAACTAAGTTTCTTTAAATTTAAAATCTTTTATGTATATGTAGCAAGAGTTTAATATATTTAGCCTACTTTTGAGTGATTTTTGAAAAGTTAGGTATTGTTTTATGTTGTTCACTGGAATTTGAGATTGATTTTAAAATACGTATTACTTGTAGTAATCTATGCCGCTGCTCTTGCCCTTTTAATCTCCAACCTCTCATGGTCCTACTCGGTTCACCTTCATACTTCATTCCATCAGTGTCTCCAGATTAGCTTGGTGGTACTTAATCTCCTGCAATTTAGACTGTGAAATATTTAGGGTAAAGATACATTTCTTCTCTCTCTTTCTATCTGTAGTATATGGCATTTGGGAAGCAGTGTAAGTTTTTGCTGAATATTTTGGATTATGTTTGCTCAGAAAATCTCTGCCTTGTGATTCTTCTCTAACTCTTGGTCATTTTTCTTGTAACCATCTGAACTCTGCCTTTAAAATGATTGATAAAATTTAAATGTGATAGAAAGAAATTATATAGATGAACTTGTAACAAGGTAGCCATTTTTGCCATATCTTAATTTATTTACTAATGTTATGTGATTTGGTTACCTAAAAGCTTTATAAAATGAGCAAGGATTCCTCCCACTATTTTTCTTTCAAATAGAGACAGAATAAAACATACTTTAGTTATTTCCAAATAAACTTTGAGAAATATTTCTAATACTGCTGTCATAAACTAGTAGGAAAGAGAATTTAGGACTTCCATGAATCCTAAATTCACTGTGATTTTGTATGTGATTCTTTAGTTTGCTCTAACATCTTAGAAACAACATGAAGCAAATATGAAAATATTTTTTTTTTTTTTTAGTATAGTAACAGTTACCTAGGTTTTAGAACAGTTATAAGGAGCTTCCTGCTAAATTATTCAATTTATTGATAAATTATTTATTGGGAAATTAATTTATTAAATCACAGTGAAGAATTTAGTTTTGCTTATGCATTCATTAAACCTTTTGCCAAGAGTGTTCATACTGTGTTACAAGGCAGTAGGAAGAGAGTACTTTGTTTTTTTAATTTTTAAATTTTTTTTGGCAGAACCAGGGATTGAACTCAGGCCCTTGCGGGTGCCAGGGAAGCGCTTATCCCACTGAGCCATCTCTCTGGCCCTAGGAACAGAGTATTAAGGTCAGTGTGGCTTCTGTACTTGCAGACCGGTGTATAAGCATTGGAAGAGAGTTTGGTGACCTGGTGAAGAAGTTGCTATAACCTAAAAACATTTCTGTCGATCGTTGATATGCTAAACTTGAAAAGTATAAAAATGTGGTATAAAAAGTAAAGCCATATTAATATGCTGAGCTGTAAAAGGCTCAAGTCAACAACTTCTGACATTGCCAGTCATGCAGAAAATCCACTACTGTTAGAGACTACTGGACTATATTGGATTACTTTGCTGCATTCATGCACCTACAATATATGAATGGCAGTGGGATACCCATCTCTGACAGAAGTAAACAAAAAAGGGGGATATAAATGAGGGACCATTTTATAGTGACAAAAATATATCTGTGCATACAGAAAAGTTAGCATAGATATACGGCTACTTTCTCTTAGTTCAATGAGAAGAAAGTTTTGAACTAATGGTGTTTATTTTATT
>NW_004524583.1:5894632-5922158 GCF_000260255.1 Octodon degus
ATGTTATGAAGAATAAAATGTTTTCTCAGAAAAAAATAGGTATTCACCAGTTTGGGAAGGAGTTATATTTTAACTCCTCAGTTTTTATCCTGAAATGGGTTTGTAGTCCTCTTTGCGTTTTTAAGGAATGGAGTTGAAATTTTTGATGTTTGAGCTTTACAAAATTTTTTTATTTTACAAAAAATCAAAATTTTGTAATCATGATCAGAAAATAAAAATAGTTATTACACTCTGAAGCATTATCATCAAAGTACAGTCATTCCTCAGTAGAGAGGACATAAACCAAAGGCCACATCTGAGTTGCGTTTTTTTCACAGTGTGTCTACAGATCACCCCCAGTGATTGCATGCAAGATCTACCGTAAATATACAGTTCTGTGTCATTTTAATTGAAAATAGGGCTCCAAGGTTGCCAGTGGGAATCGTGTATAAGTGATGGGCAGTTCTTAGGGCTTCATCTGCCATGTAATTTCCCCTTGGGTGTGTTACATATCTTGTAGAGAGCAGCTGTTTCTGTTAAAAATGAGGGAGGATGGCAATTGACAAGGCCCTTTATATAGGCCAAGGAAACTTGAAAAATATAAGATAGTTTATCCTGGGCTTTGCTGTTAGGGGCTCTGTAATTCTAAAGCATAGGTAAGTCTCTATTAAGCATATTTGTGGCCATTCAACCATTTTTCTTTCTAGCATCCTAAAGTTCTTTGTGGTTTTAATGTTAATCTAATACTCCATTTACAATGAAATGGTTGCAGCTTTTATATACTATGAGCTAAACAGTAGAGCTGTGTTTTTCTTTTGATTATATCCAAGTCTTTTATTGTTTCAGTGAACCCAGAACTCAGGCAAGTTATACACTTCACTAAGTTTAAATTATTATTTGATTAAAAATATTTCTTCCTTTAAATGTATAAAAGTGTTCCACTATGTAAGTAAAGTAGCTTCTTCAAATGGATGTTTTAGCTTTGTGTGTTAAATACTCATTTCTTTTGTTTTGCTTTGTTACGAATTTTCAGTTAAATCCAAAATACATTTGTTTTAAGATCACCTGTGTCCGAGAATTGCTTTCTAATTCTTTGTATGTTAATATAAGGGGAAGAAAGGGAGAGTGGAAAGAGAGGGGAGAGAGAGAGAGAGAGAGAGAGAGAGAGAGAGAGAGAGAGAGAGAGGATGGAAGCATGCACATAAAAAGTTCACAACTCAAAAAAATTTGGAGTAAACTTCACAGTTGAGATCGTTGCCTCCTTTATGTATTTAAAAGCTTTCAAGCAGACATATTTGTTTCCTGACTTGGCTCCAAAATCTCAAATGTGATACCACTATAATTTTGGGAGCAAGTCTATAAGAAAATAGCTATTCTTATTTCATTTACAATTATAAATGTAAATATGCCCTGTTTTGTAAAAAAGATAAAATAGTCAAGTTGACTGTCTTAGAGCTACAGAAATTATCGGAAAATTTGTAGTTTACTATATTAATAGATTTAATGAGAAAAAGCACTTGATCATATTAATAGTGGAAGAGAAAAGTAATTGATTAATTTGAACACATTTGTTTAGTAAATTTTCTTAGTGTCTTCTTTTAAAATTCTGTCTAGAAAAGAAAAAAATGATAAAATCCTTTGTAATAGTACTATCAGAAGATATGCAAAATGTATGTATATCATGTAACTTTAAAAAGTACTTTTAAATACTTTAAATAACATTTAAGTTAATGGTGAATTATTTCATGTTTATGAGTAGGGCTGCTTTATATTATGAAGATTTTGAGGTCTTTTCCAAATTAGTCTATTGAGGTTGTGACACTCATTGTTTTGTTTTTATTTTATTGGTACAATTTAAATATACAGAATAATAACATTCATTATAATGAATTTCTACCCATACTTGATGTCTTGCTTCCTTTTTTCCCATTCCCCTACCATCTCTCCAACCCCTCTTTCCCTCTAATTTACAAAAGTTTTGTTTCCATTTTTTCCTTCTATTTTTTTCTTATCCCTTCTTTCCTTTCCCCTCCCATTCTGCTCCCTGGTTCCCCTTCTTATTTGAACATTTTCTTCCATTTCCCAATATGTGCTATACATTTTGGTTCTTATCTATGCTTTTGGTTTCTCAAACCAGAAACCCATGCTGTATTTGAACATATGTAGCTGGCTTTTGAGTCTGCAAGATCCTATCTCTTTATCTACCAATTTATTGGGCATTAGAATTTGCTGTCTCTTTACCCTATCCCCTGGTTCTTTGGCTGTGGACTATAGAATTGTTTATGACCCTCAGGTTATCTCAGTGTTGGCTTGCAAGGAAAGATATCTAAATAGAACAATTGTAGAGTCTTGAGTGAAGTATTATAGTCAGTATTAACAGGAACATCAAGCACAGCCTAGAAAAGGACAAAACCATTGCTACTATGAACTTGCCATCTCCAACCTTACGAACAAGATTTGTAGTTATGTAACACATTCTAAATGACCGCAAAACTAGTATACAGCAAATAGCCTATCAAAAAAGTGATTTTAAAATTAATTTTATTAAGAAACAAATGGCAGTGAGACAGTTTCAAAACTGAATAATAGCACAGTTTCAATAATTAATACATTGCATATTGTTGTCTTCTTAGTGGTTATTCATAGTATAAGATGCAGACATGATATCCTGTCCAAACACCATTAGTACAAATCTTTCTTCTCATTGAGTTAAGAGAAGGTAGCTGTATATCTATCCTATTTTGTATATACAGATACAAAATGGTCCTTCATTTGTATCCCCTTTTTTGTTTAGTTTTGTCATAAATGGGTATTTTCGGGAGTAAATTTAAAAGAGATAAGTGAGAAAAAAATGGAGAAACAGAAGAAGTGAAGGAGATTGGCATTGACGCTGAAGGAGGAAGATTTTGTAAGCTTTAGAAAACTGATGAAGACAATAAAGAAAGAAGAAAGAGAACAGAGCAAAGCAAGAAAACCCCCCTAGAAATAGTGTTCAAATGCATATAAAATGAAAAACTAGCACTAAAGGAAAAGATAAAGATAAAGGCAAAGGAAGGAAGGTAGAACAACAATAACAAAACATCCAGGTCAGGGCATACCTCTGCTCTCACTGGTAGACAGAGGGAGCAGGCAGAGCCGAGGTCCATGTGATTGATCCCAGCAAGCCTGCTGTAGCTAAGGTGGGGTGTTGGGGAATCCTGGCGAGCCTGCACTGTCACCTACACTGAAGGTCAGGCTGATCCTGGTTTTTGGCTGTGAGGTAGGACTTAAGCTCTTTAGCTCACCTGACTCAGGTTGCCTCTTGGCCATCACCTTGAGCTTGGCTCCTTGATCCTGGGTGTCGCATGACTGCACCTCATCCTGACACTAAGAGGGAACCCTTAAGTGGAGCCAACCCACTGATGCTCTGAGTCCTGGTTTGAGTTCAGCCTTTTCTAAAATGGCCAGTCACCTTTTTCTGGGAACTTTTGAATTGGAATCACAGCCACTACAGCCAGCAGTGTCCACTGCTCCATTCCACTGGGGATTTCTCCACGGAGCCCTATGGAGTCACCTGTGTCACTGTGCCTCTGTAGGATTGAGCTGCCTCTCTGACACCATGAGCTGAGATTTAGGGAAAATACATTTTGCCGCCTGCCTCTTTGGCATTGAGGTCCCTCTCTACTTCCCCCAAGGCTCTAGCTCTTGCTTCCAAACTTTGCTGGGTCCCAGGGTCCCACTTTCCTCTTTCTTCTCTTCCCCACATTGCCATATTTCAGTGCCCAGACTCCAAATCTCACGCTGGTTTGCAGCTGCTTCCCATGCTGGTCTTCTTGGAAGTCCCTTGGGCAAGTTACCTTCAGATTGCCATTTCAGGCAGCCAGGAATAGGTGTGCAGGGAAGAGTGCTATTGACATGTCGTAGTTCTTCATATATTCTGTATATGATCCCCTTATCAGAAAAATGGTTTCAAATATTTGCTCCAATTCTATAGGTTGTTTCGAGTTATAGATTGTTTCCAAATTTAGTGTACTGAGGAATAATATAGATAACAATTAAATTCCTGCAAATCACTATGGAACAGTTGAGTCAGAAATGGACAAGACTTTTCAGCCTCTAAGAAGAACACATAGGTACAATAAGAACAGGAATATACATACAGGAATATACATACATACATATATATATGATGTAGTTAAAATGATAATTCAATGAAGTCCTACTTGTTCTCTTTAACATACATTTACATGTTACATAGTAATGTGCTGAGATGCTATTACCAGTTTCATAAATTGTGTAATTTCAGTTTGTTGATTTTCTGTTGAAAAATTTTTTATTTTATGTATTTTGCTAGTCACATAACATTTGCAGTCTCCTTAATCTTAGGTGTTACTCAAAACAGTTTATATCTAATGAATCGTATGTTACAGAAGTGTGAATACAATCACCATTCATAATAGCAAGATAGGAAAGACTCAAATGAGCCTTAACACTGTAACAAGCCATTACAGTGCAAACTCTACTTTTGAAGATATGAAAATGTTCAATAAGTGAGGAATAAATGGTTGAAATACAAAAGTCCATGTATAGAATGAGTGAAGGTTAAAAGGAGTTATGATTATAGCATTAACATAGAATGGTTATAATTCATAGCTTCGGAGGAATGAGGTTAACTACTTGATCATTACTATATGCCTATGATTTAAATAAGATGTAATGTTCTGCAGAGAGTAGAACGTAATGGAAAACCATAATTGTATGTTGCATTCAAGTAGTGAAGCAGAATATTTGGGTCACTTCATGTAGACAACTGTTGAGACCACTTTCTAGTGGCCAAGCCTTTTGTGATTATGCCTTCTTTGTAATGAAAGTACCCCAGTGCTAGTATGCGTATTGGCAGTGAAACAAGTTAGGGGGAACTACTGCCATTTGCCTTCTACTCTGCATGCATATATGAATATAAAGTGGATATGCACACATTTTTGGCATGGTTTTTCTTCATTTAACACTATTAAGGGATTTTCTAAAACTTCAACAAAAAATGTTGGTATAATGAGAAGACAAATTCTTAAAAATTTTATATAATCTGTTAAAATGTTTCACATTTGAAATTATTTTCTGATCATTTCATGATACTTTATGGCAATCATGTGATGTATTATAAACTTCATCATATTGGTTTTATGTACTGTGAGGAAAAGTGGAAAATTTTTATGATGTTATCTCTGAAATCTGTATAATAGTAGTAATGGATTACAGGAATAGTAATTATATTGATTATTATTTTTTGACTGTTGTGCACCCAGGACAGTTTCTTCTGGTAATCTTTTCAATTGTTTTTTGATTTATATAAGCTCATAGATCACACCATTGATATATGGTAAATTCACTATTAGATCCGGCTTATTCTAATTCATTTTACATTTACTGATTCTCTATGCCAAAAGAGTGGACTTTTAAAAATGGAAAATAATTGGATGAATATTCAAGCAATTCCTTAAAACTTCTTGGGTATTGGTAAAGGAGGGTGATTTGACTTCTTTTTCAGAAACCTGTTTATTTTCTGTACTGAATTATTTCAGAATTTGCTAGTATTCAGATATACTATTTCCTATGAAGGTTCAGTGACTCAGAATTCTTTAATTCTTGTCTTTTGATGATAAAATATAGCATATTTTGATTTTATTAATTTCTGAGACTTTATAGGACTTTATCTTTTCTAGCATTCTGATTCTAAAAAAAAAATGTAAAGAAATAACGAGAAATAAAGGCATTCATATCTCTTTCAGGGAAATGGTGGGCCATAATTGTAGATTGTAAGCAATTTTACATTCTGAGTAAATTCTTTTGCCTTAGTACATTTTTACAATGCTTATCAACTCATTAATGAAACAATAGTTTTACTGAGGTAAGAAATGATAATATATTTCCTTTAATGAACACTCTAACTTTAATTGTTAAAGCAAATACCATGGAGGAGTCTTTTATAATTTCAGAGTGGAACTGTTTTTAAAATGGATAGTTATGTAAATCTTGCAATGAAATCATAATTTTTAATTTTTGCTAAAACTCTAAATTTCCTTGTTTTTTCAATCATGGTTCTAAAATAGATTCCAGGTGGAAATCTTTTAAAGCTTAAGAAGTACTGCTATATTGGCCTTCCAATACACAAATATTTGTCTATTCTAAGATTTCTAACATCACACTCTATTTTTAAATATTTGTGTAGTCCAAGATTTCTAACATCAACCTTTTTTTTTTTTTAAAGTATAAAACTCCTAGGGCCAGCCAGAAAGCTCAGTGGATTAAAGCACGTGCAAGTAGGCACAGGGGCCAGGGGGTTGATCCCAAGGCCTGCTATGCTGGCCCTGCCCCCAGGGCACTGTGAGATGGTAATTGAGACTGGACATGTGGCATGCACCTGTAATCCTAGCTCTTGGGAGGCTGTAAACAGGCAGATCACTATGAGTCCGATCTAGTGGTGAGACCCTGAACCCCCTGTGGACCCTTCCCTAAACTAATATATATATATATATTAGTCAACATTGTCATCGATGATTTTCTCTTAATTCATTTAATTTCATGAGCTCAATTAGAATGATTATCAAGAAAAGGGATACCTTTAGACTTTTTCTTGGTTTTTATGTTAGTAAAATATTTTTCGTGGATGCAATAGGTCTTTTTTTTTTTTTTTTGTAATGTATTTAATACAGGGTCCCACTACGCAGTTCAAACTCTTAGTGATCCTCCTGTTTTCAGCCTCCTCAGCACTGGGATTATAGCACATGTGTCACCATGCCCAGAACTGGTGGCCAGCTCAGTGTGCCTGGGGGCGGGAAAACCCTGGTGCCTGTGCTTACCTAAGCAGGCACTTAGTCTGCCCACCTATCTCACCGGCCCTGTGATAGTATTTTGAATTATAAAATATGTGCTGCTTGTTAGAAAGCATAGTGTGTTCTATGAAATGAACCTAACCAATTGATTTGGAGGTAAGAGAAAATTTAGAAGAAATAGAATGATAAACAACACCCCAGATGTGCCTTTTGTGAGTGTGCCCTGGTCTGTCCACCTGACAGTGAAAAAACAGGACATTCAGGAAGTGTTGAAAGCACTGGAACTTTGTTATGTGTGATTCAAAATTGTATATATAAAGCAATTCATATATATATATATATATATATATATATATATATATATATATATTCAATTGAATATTTTGCCTAAAAAGAGTTATCTATGTTAGATTTATTTGTTTATTATCCTTCTAGCTTCTCTTTTTTTTTTTTTTTGTGGAACTGGGGATTGAACTCAGCCCCTTGCGCTTGCCAGGGAAGCGCTTATTCCACTGAGCCATCTCCCTGGCCCCCCTTCTAGCTTCTCTTTATAGAAATAAAATTTCCATTAATATTTTAATATGATGAGGATAATATTAGAATTTCTGTTTTTAAAATGTTTTTTGTTCACTTTGTTCAGTTTATATGTTAATATTTGTTAATGATGTAAACTTCAGAGAGTATGCTTCTTATGAAGATTATTTTAAAACTCTTCATATTTTGAGTAACTTTATATTTGATGAGTTCTGTAGACATTTTACATTCAGTAACTAGTGTATATGTCCTATTGATATTGCCAGAAAAATACACCTGAACTCTGTAATTTACATTTGGCACACCACTAGACTTCAAGGTCGTTATTCATATGGGTCATCTCCTAATTTTAAATCTCTACTTTTGCTTTTATCAAGCTAAAATTGTGAATGGGGCTTTTACACTTCACAAGCTTGTCAGTTTTGATATGTGAGAACAATTCTGAAGATCTATAACCTCCCCCACCTGTTCCTTCTGCTGCCCCCAAAACAATCAAGAAGGAGAAAACAGATTATTGTATATAGACAGCACAATAAGGAGGTCAGTGATTTGTGGACAGTAGACCATAAAGCAACATTCCCTGTAATCAATCAGTCCTTCTCCATAGCTCATTAAAATGAAGCACTGAGTTTAAGCCATGAACAAAAAGAGTGGTGAGTTTTAGTTTGAATTATTCATATATCCAACACTTTTAGTTTTTTAATAGTAAATTGCCTGTTTAGTTCTGTTTATTCTCATATTTTTCTTTTCATGGAAAAGGGGATTTTAACTTTAAATTACTTATAACCATTAGAAAAATCTCTCAGTACTGTTTTATTCATAGAGATAGTGATTGTGTTCTATGGCACCAAGGTAAAGAATGACTAAATTGAGCTTAGTTTTGATACTCTTCCCTAAATGTACCTGTCTTGTTGTATTTTTATTAATCACAAACCATTTGTAACTCATGGCCATAGAAGTGAACAAAGCATTTTTCCAGAGAGTTTGGATATGATAGTACACTTACTCACAATCCAAGCCATTTAACTATGGTGAAATGATGTATAATCCACATTCCCTGTGTTTACTTAAAAAGACTTAATCAGATCGATGTACTATACCATTTATAGGTGTTTGATTTTATAGACATTTCATTTTCCTATTGAAAGTGTTTAGCTTTCTGACTTTCAGTGTGTAATATTTGATAACTGATAATCTGATAAAGTACTCAGAGTGGTTGTGTGTGGCAAACCTGTATACTCTTTCTGGCTCTACATTTGATCTGATAATCTGCAGTATCCTGGAGTGTCACCAGATGGTTGTGCTCATTCTGCTAATGACCTGTTGGCTTAGGTAAGGAGCCTTACTTTCTTTATCCCTGCTACTGCCATGTATTCCCATGCCTGGCTTTCAGTGTGCTTGCTTTTCACTGCACTAGGTAATATTTTTATAAATAGGCATTTTTTGTTTTGTTTTAAATTATACACCTTTAATAGGTAGGTCTAATTTGTTTTTATTGGGCCTAATAATATATTTGGATTATTTTATATTGTCTCTGTGGTAATTTGTGCTATCCCTCATTTTTTTTTTCCTTTTTGGCCTGAGTTAAGTTGATAACAATTTCTGTATTTCCTACTTTCCTTCTTTTATGTTTTCAAAGGCACTCTTACTTCATATTTAAAAAAGAATGATAAACAATGAATTTGTGTGGGTCTGTGTTTACAGAGTCAGTAGTTAATATCATTTTGTTTTTCAGTTTTAAATTACCTTCACTTATATTCTGTGCCTTCCTGTTTCTTTTCTCTCAAATGGTAGTTTCTTTTGTAGTCTTTAATTTGAGGATTTATGATAAGTGATGTCTCCCGTGTCTGTATATATTTAGGAAGTTTTTATTTCAGTCTTGTTGCAGCTTTTAGCAACCAAGCTCTAGCTTTCATTCCTAAACTAAGATCTACTTTTGCCCATGTTACATCGGAGTGTAGGTCGCATGATGGTACCTGCTCATTGTGGGAATCAGGCTAGAACAGGCCCACATTAGAGCATCTGTTTTGCAGCAAAGACCTAGGCCCAGATCTAAAGTGTTACTTAAAGCTTCTGCTCCGAAGGGACCATGCCATTTTCCTTTTCTTTACTGTCTACAGTTGGTCATTGGCCTTGTATCGGCAGATGGAGCAGCATGATTGTTGTGTAAGAAGAGATGGTAAATGATGAGTCAATGTTAAAGTCATAGTTGAACACTACATTCTAACTTAATTTTTCTTTTTATTCTTTTAAATGTTATGTAGTTCTATCTTAGAACACGTTATTCTTGGAGAGAAATCTTTTTTTCATTCTAGTTCTACTTTTTCTTTTTTTTGAATTATATTTTAATATTTCTTGAAATTTAGGCATATTCATATGACACTTTCATAATGTTTTAAGGCACATCTGCAAAATAAATGAAAATGATGAAAGCATGCAGGTTATAGAACAGTTAAACCTGATTATATGATAAACATGTTATTTTTCTGTTGTAAACAAACTATCATCTTTATGAAGAAACGTTTTGTAAAAAGTTCACAACAAAAAGATCATGTGCTCAAAATAATAACAATGATAATTAAATACGCAAAGATCATACACCCTAAAGACATAGTTGATGAAATCTTTTCTATTATTTTTCTTTTTTGTACCATTTCTATATTATTCTTTAAATAAATTTTACCTTTTGGGGCAGCATTTCATGATCTCAGTTTGATGAGCTCCTGTGGGGTTTTCTGTAACTCCCTAACTTCTTTCAGGAAAGCTTCATGTGTTTTGCTTTCTTTTCACTTAGACACTGTAAAGTTGGAGAAATTTAATTCGGCTCATGATTTCAAGGGATTCAGCCCACAACTCGCTGGCCCCAAGGCAGAGGTGTGATGGTAGGGGTATGGAACCGCTGGATGCCTAGGCCACTGCAGTTGTGAGTGGAGGCAGGACTGCACTAGTAGAGAGCGCAGCTGGCCAGACTTGGAGCCTGAGGGCACACCTGCACGGCCACTGGACATATCCAGACTACAGGTTTCCTTATACCCCAGGAGCTGCCAAGCCAATCAAGTTGATCGTCCACTCTGTCACATGTGAAATCAGAGAAGATTCTGAGCCATTATTTCATCTTATTTGTGTGTGACATTTTTTTTTCTTCTCTTCTTTAATTCCTAAAATCCAATTATTGGAACATCTCAGTTTATCATTCATGTGACATAATTGCCCTTTCATGCTTTCTTTTAACAATCTCTTATCTCTCTGCTCTGTATTCTGAATGAATTTCTCTGCACTTCTCATTTTCTAATTTTCTAATTTGCTTTGTCCTGTCTAGAATTTATCACATGTATTTCATTTTTACTTGAATAAGTATGCAGTATTTCATTTCCTTATATTTCTTTCTATATGAAATTTTGTTTAATTTCTGCCTCATTTTGCTTTATAATTTGCTATCATTACTAAAGGATGTTAGTTCATTTTCTTTCTCATTTATATATACTGTAATATAGTTAAATTTTCAGGCTCTGGAAACATTGCCTGAGTTTAAATTCCAGCTTGCCACATAACACCTATGTTACTTTAAACTGTTATTTAAGCTGACTGAGTCTCAATTTCCTAATCCTTAAAGGCAAATAATATAACTATCTGCTTCATCATGGCTAGATTTCTGCTTAATAGGTATTTGAGACACTGGCGTTCACAGGGAGTACTGTTCTGATTGGAAGAGGAAAAGGCTGTAACCAAGTCTGTGATTTTGCCAATTGTGTTCTTTCTTCTTGAGGGTACGTAATAGACCAACTCCTGCACATTCTATCCAAGAACCAAGTCAATGAGTCTCTTTCAGAGTTCCATGTGAGATGAGGAAACTTCAGGCTCTTTCCTGCTGAATGGGGTGTTGCTAGGAATTTTGTTAGCTTTGTTTCTTCCTGTAGTGTCAGCAGAACCTGTATTTTCAGTCTGTGCTTATCCTTCTTTCTTGTCATACTATTGTTTTATTTAAAAGGATTACTTGAAATTTTTCCTAGAGGCACATATTAGCCATATGCTGCTCATAATAAGCAAAATCAAGTGAATTGGCATAATGGAGTTGTACAATTAACTATCCTGGTGGTTGACCTCTCCTGATTCTTTAATAATTGCTTTACACTGTTGATGGAAAGCTCTGAAAACTGCTCATTCTTCAAATACAGTTCTTTTCTACGCCTTTTCAAAGATTGTCTTTTTTCCTCATTATGTCAATTCAGAGTACTTAAATATTGCAGTCACTTTCCCTGTTCTGGTAAGCCTTAGCATTCTTCCCGGTTACTTGTACAGGCATAGGTGTATTATTTAAAACGTTTTATTTCATGTCTGTTAGTATATGAGTGTGGGCCTTTTTAGTGAATGTGCCAGAGAAAGGTGTATTATCTTAGTCATTTTTATGTTCAATTCTCCCTCTTAATTTTGTTCTTAAAAAAAACTTTCCATAAGGCCCTTTCTCTACTGTATTAATTTCTCTGTAGGAAAGATTAGGCAATAAATGGAAGTCATTAGATATTAATTCCAGTTTCTTGGAAGAAAATAATTGCCTGTATTCTATCACATTTTCATCATGTTTAAATTATGTCCTGTATCTTTTTTATGGAGTTTGAAACCTTTATTGTCTTTGACAAAGATTAATAGTACGTATAGCAGCACAAATTGGAAGATCCCCCTATCACAGGCCACAGTGCCTGGCAGAAAAGGGGTGAGAACTGAAGCCGAGAGAATCAATTAAATTTCGAATCTCTTCTCTATGTCTGCCTTGTGGCTTTTCTCCCAAGTTAATTAACTTCTCTGTACCCTGGCCATCAACAATTAATTGGATCTTCTTTTTCATTGGCTTAAGAAAGGTTGTATTGGTAGTTTTAGCTGTTGATGTGATTGAGAAATGCTGGTTTATTTGCTTTAAAATATGGTCATACTTCAGTACTGTGCACCACACTTAACTGATCTTTAGCTGTGCAAAGCAGAGCGGCCCATTACCTACTGGCATGATGTGCAGGTAGTCTGTGTGATGCTCAGAGTATGGGACATATTTCTTTAAATTATTGAGACGTAAAAATGCTTACAATGAAGATTCTAGTTCACAAATTTGAAGTTTCTGTTTTCACATGGAATTATGGATAATTAAAAGAATTTAAAAGTAGGGTAATGAATATAAGGATTTGTAAAGAACAAGAGGAAATTCTTTCAAAGCATCATATGATAAAAGTGGCCTAAAACCTACTTCAAATTGATTTTTTATATGGATGCTATTATAGATTATTACTTTAGGATTATAGATTATTCCCATGTTCTCAGCTGATAGACCTTTATTGCTGGCAAAGCTGTTTGCTCATTGGTTTCTGGTTAAAGCAAACCAACTTTTAGCTACCTTATCTAATATTGCTTTGTATCAATGAGATGTGCTGGTCACCTCACCATTGTTTATACTTACCAAGGGAAACTTGAAAATGCATAATCATAGATTGGTGTTGCTAGAGTCAGTTCTGTTAATCTTGGAAGGGAAATTCACCATAAGAAAGAGCATCAAGTCAACTAAGCCACGTAGTCCTTCTCCCAACTTGTGGGGCATTTTTATTTTCTTTCTTCCTTTCTGTTTTTTCTTTTTTTAAAAGTTGTCCTAACATTATAGTTAAGAACCTGTCCTCGAAGTCTGATCCAGCTTTCAATGCATCTCCTCTATTTTCTGACTGGGGCAATGCATTTCTTCCTCCAGAGCCTCAATTTCCACATATCTTAAGTGAAAATAAGTAATGTAGACCAGTTGTTAAATAGTTGTTTGGCAGAGGGCCTAATGTGTTAAATAATTAATGCAATATAATACTCATTGCCCTGACTTTTCCTCTGTTTGCTTTGTAAACTCTTTAGCTGGAGAATGGGCTTACTGATTACATTCCTCTTATAATTCTTTTACTGCTTGCTATTTAATTAGTTACCTTGTTTAACTCTTTGATGTTGTCATTGCCTTGGAATCCGTTATTCAGTTATTTTCATGTTCTGCGAAGGTTGAATTTTGACCTGATTTTTCCCAGGGCCTACTGTCAGGGTGTCTTGGGTCTATCCCCTCACTGCCCATTTAGGGCTCCTAAACTAGAGTTCACCCCCAGTTGCCAGTTTTTAGGACCTAAGATCATTTTCCATATTTGGTATCAGCCCATCTTCTAAGCTGACAGCAAAGAAAGGTGGGAAATAGGCCCTAGAACTCCACATTTTCCAAGGAAGGCAGTAAGAAAATTTATTTAGTATCTTATTATTTGGGTCAGATGTGTGTGATGGTTACATCAGGGCTGACCAGGATCTAAAAAGTGTAGCGAATTAGGCTTCAGGCAGTTTCGTGTAGTGGGTTAGTAGGTAGACTTGATTATGGAATTGCCTGTGAACGTTGACATTTGAGATAATAATGAACATGCCTGATGCCAGGCAAAAGCGTAATAATTTCTTAGTTCTCAGCCTGAGATAGCGATTCATCTCTTGCAAGGGGCTGAGGCAAATGATGCCAAATTCTCCAAGCTGGTATAAGAATTCTTCAGTTCTGCATAGAAAGCATCCAAGGAAGCTCCTGGTAGAGAAGACATGCTCTATAAGTGCTGGTGCTGTTGCGATTCTTCTTATTTTGGTCACTGATGTTTTTATTATGATTGTTGTTATGTTGTTATGGGATAGACACTGGGAAAAAGCTTTTTATTAGATTTATAAGTGTTTTATATCCTTTTTGGGGAATAGTATAAAGCAAATTGTCCTGAAACTTGTATATATTCACTCACTGAGATGAATATTTTGTTGTTGTGGTAGATTGTATTATTTTGAGAGCTTATGCTGCTGCTCTCTGAAGGAGGATCGTAAGACTGGTCCTGTTGAGATCAGTCTGGCCAAGTCACATGAGGCTCAATCCTGCTGAAAACAAGAGTGGTCATACTGGGTTTGACCAGCAAAATCCGGGTGGAAGTGACATGAGTTGCTACTAAAACTGAAACTTTGAAAGCCATTTGCAGCTTGCAGTTGCTGTGTTCTTCTCTTCTGTCACCAAGCTCACAATATCCTTGAGAGAGGCAGCCTTCTCTGTCTGTCGCCCAGTGTGGAGTTTATGTGGAGCATGATAAAGTAATCTTAGTCCTGTATTGGAGTTGTTTACTACAGCAACAAAGCCTAATTTTGTGATGGAGTTCTCCTGTTTTTCATTGTGTATACTCAAGGCAGTCATCATCAAGGCTGCCCAACAGAGAGGTAGGAAGCACTTCCAGTGAGGAGTCGCTAGGCCCTAATTCAGATTTAAAATTTCAGTACCTCAGTTGCACTGGTCACATTTCAGGCAGTTAGTTGTCACATGAAGCTAGTGTCTTGTTGTCAACAGCTCAAATTTAGACTATTTCTATTATAGAAATTTTTATGAGACAGTGATAGTATAAATAGTGTTGTAGACCTTGACGTCTGTGTGAGATTATTTTTACCTCAAGGTGTAAAATTTATCTCTCAGATGTTTAAGAAAGTATGTATCTCTTTATTTGTCATCTAATAATTATCTATGAATAAATACCAGATACACTGTAAATTATGAAATATAGTTACATAACCTTTTCCCCATTTTTCTTTCTTTTCAATGTTGCAAGTTCTCTTTAACTGCATGCTACCAAATTAAAAAGGCTGGATTCATGGCTGTATAGTGTTGAGTAGACAAGGTAGAGCTAAGGCTTGATAGTTTATCTAGTTTCTTTCAAGAGTAATGTCACCATGAGCGATAATCCCTCAAGGTAGTTGAATGAAAAAAAAATACGTATATAGTAGGCTATTTATTAAAAATGAGTGTAATGACCAGCTACCTCTAAGATGAGATTTTATTTGTTAGGTATAAATTTAAATTTAGACTACAATTTGAAGAAATTTCAAAAGGTGTCTAACATTTTCTAGTCTAAACAGAAATAATCAGTTTTACCACTAGGGAACACGTGAGTCAGCTACTTTCTGTGACACAGACTAATCTTACTAACTCTCCTAAATATTTTAGTGCCCACAAATGAGTTACATACTCATTTTCCATTGGTTAGTTTTTGAATGCTTCAGCAAATATGCTGTGGTCCTAGGGTTATTTGAAATGTCACTGGTATATTTCTCACATGTTCATCTGAGATCATGTTGCTCATATCTAAAAATTCTGTGGTCCTACCAAATGTGGAAGAAAACATTTGTCTAAACAGCCAGAAAGCTTCTCTCTCTGCTCATAGAAAATTTGATAGGAGCTGAATGATATTGTTTCAGCTCAATGTATTCTGTATAATTAAGCAATTGATGTGTCTTGGTCCATTAAGCAATTTTATCCATGCCCTTCAGCACTACTTTGTATTCATATTTTGTTGATTATTCCGATCGTTTTTTAAAGCTCATTAATTAAAGTTGAGAGGCAATGGTTAAAATTTTGAACTATAAAGCATAATGCTTTATGAGAAAAAGTTACTTGTTTTATTTAATATGTACAGTTATTTCAAGCCCAAAGGCCTAGTGAAAATCTGTTTCAAAGAAAAAATAATTTTGCAATATTCACAGTGTACTTATTATATTACATTTAAGTAACATTATCTGTAGTTCTTGCCCACAGTTTCAGCTTTAAAATATGTAAATAATTTCTTTGAAAACAATTTATACTATTTTTATTGTATTCAGATGTAGGCATCAGTTTAGGTTCTGTCAGAAACAGTGTCATGTCTTTAATAAAAAAGATGGATGACCTTGAATCATTAGTAGAATAACTTCTTCCTTTTTCTGTTGTCTGAAATCTCCTGTATTTTAAAAGTGTACTTAAAGTATGTGGATGATAGTGAAAACACCGGTAGATAGTCCCATAATGACAGTAATGACACAACAAACTAGTAGACTCTTCTGCTTTCAACAGATGTAGTAATGGTATAGCACTGCAGGAAATGGAGCAGAAGATAAGAAAGCCATTGTTTTCTCTGGTAGGGAAGCACTTTTTATTTAATACTAACCCCCCCCCCTTTTTGTACAAAATGAAGCCATTTTTAACTGTAGTTCTGTTTCATTTGGTGACTTAGCAATTATCAGGCAAATGAACTTTCATTCAGTAGTTAGATCTTCACTGACTATTCCTTAATGTTTGTTTGCTTGTTTGTTTATGTATTTAGTACAGGATCTGCAGGGTCTCACTATACAGATCGGACTCATAGCATTCCTCCTGTTCTCAGCCTTCAAGTGCTGGGATTACAGGTATGCACCACCACACCGAATCTCAGTCCCTGTCTCAGTTTACCCTGGGGGTAGGGCCGGGATGGCATGCCAGGGATCAAAACGAGTCCCTGAGTCTGCCTCAGCAGGTGTTTTAATCCACTGAGCTATGTGGCCAGCTCTGACTATTCCTTCATGTTTAGCACTGTCCTAGCTTACCTCTGTTACACGAGGTAAAGGATCTGTAGAAAGACATGAATAAATCAAGCAACGAGAATGTGGAAGTTTTTATAGAAAAAAAATAACAGCCAAATTTGTTCATAGAACTTTATGGCAAGGTGATAGTTCAGGTAAAATTTATTCTTTCTATTTAAAGAGAATTGTGTGAGGGACAGTAGCTCTAAGAAAGGTGACTCAGTTGGACTATTTCTGTGGGAATGTTATGTTCCTGACCTTCGGTTTCCTATCAAGCTTGAAATGGGTAATAGTGGTAGGTAGTAGTGGCAGCAGTAGTAGTAGCAGTGGTGGTGGTGGTGGTGGTGGTAGTAATGATAATTCCTCATTGTAGGGGTTAACTATACTTTACGTAGTACCTAATGATAAAAGTATTTAATCAGTGTATTACTGATGCACTCTGCTGAATATAACAAATAATTTAATTCTTTCGAATTTCTACCTAGCATGTGTGTCTATCTATCGAAGTATTATATGCACTATATTTTTTACTTTTAAATTAATTTTTGATAGAAATAAAAATATAGTAAGTTTACAGATTAAGGAGGTAATGTGTAGTTTTAACACATATATACCTTGTGTTATGTTTAAATTATGTCAGGCATATCTGGCTAGAAAGTTTTGCCATTTCTTTATCGTGAAATATTCAAAATCCTTTCTTCTTGCTTCCTAAAGTGTATAATATGTAATTGTTATCTCTAATCATTCTAGTGTACAATAACACAGCACAATTTATTGTCATCATCTAACTGTAACTTAGTGCCCATCAATCAACCATTCTCTAGTCCACTGGCTTTTGTATTCTCCGTAAGTTTTAGAAGCTACCATTTTACTCTCTATTAAATCAGTTTCTTTGTATTTCACAGAAGAGAACATACATTACTTGTTTGCTGTTTTGGATTTTTTTCGTTTAACACAAAGATCTCCTTTTTTTCTGTGTTGTTGGAGATGACCAGAGTTCCTGTTTGTGTGGCTAATGGTATTCCACTGTGTGTGTGTGTGTGCACTGTGTTTCCTTTATCCATTCATGAGTAGAGGGACACTTAGGTTGCTTCCATTTTTTAGGTATTGAGAACAGTGAAATAAACTTGGGAGTGCAGATGTCTTTTTGACCTGTGAAAAAAGATTTTGGGGGGTGGATTCATATACCCAGTAAGAGGAATGCTGATTTATGTAGTAATTTTTTTAAAATTTTTTTAGGAACTGCCATACTGCTTAACAGAATGACTGTATTAATTTATGTTTTCACCAACAGTATGTAAGTCTATATTTATATTAGTTGAAAGGTTTTCAGATTTATCACTGTAATCATAAGATCTGATAAAGAGCCTGGGAGATAGCTCAGTGGCTTAAGTGCCTGCTTGGCAAGTGCAAGGTCCTGAGTTCTAATCACTGGTACAAAAAAAAAAAAAAGTGAAGTAATAATATTGGATAAAATTAATTCCATCTTAATAATTGGCAAATGGATCTCATGTAGATAGTGACGACCAAGTTTAATAGTTATATAGTTATCAGTTAGGCCATTTGTCTTTCTGGTCTCATTGATATAGTAAGCAAAAACTATTCTACCCATAATATGTTGACATGATAATCCAAGGAATATATACAAACTGAAGACTTTGTGTTTCATAATGGAAAAATCCAGAGGAACTATTTGAGGTGCTGTTAATTCCATGACCCTATTTCAGCCTTTTCATATCTCATAGATTGTGTTTTATCCTTTAGAGATTTAGAATAGTGGGTAAAGAAGTACTGAGGGGAAAAGTAAACTTCTGTGAGACTCTTGAAGTTATAATCTTGATAATTCATGATTTTTTAGTGTGCTTAAAAGGCCTACCTACCCATTTATACGCATTTCCAACATACCTCAAATTTGCAGTCTCTGATGTGCATAACCATTAACACAAACCATTTGGGTCGAAGAACATTGTAATTAAAAAGCTCTGGGTTCCAGGACAGTTTAGGGTTGTACTTCAGTAAAAGGTCCTTAAAATCCCTTATAAGGGATACGTGTGGGCAGAATTCATCACAATAGTTGAAAAATCATAAGTACTGTTGAGTTGTCACAGAATTGTATATCTGACTTGGAAAATGTGTGCTGCCACTGGTTAGCATAGTTTCACTGGAATTTGTAGAAAACAAATGCCACTAATGAGATACCTGACACCATAGTTTCCAGTGTAACAGACCGGTATTGACCTATTCCCTTGGCTACAGCGTAAATGCCATGATTATATTTCAGTTGTAAGGCTATAATTAGATCAGCAAATGTTTTTATTTTACTCAGTGTAATAATTTAAAAATTTTGAAATGGGAAGATTCTCACCCTGCTACAGTAGAGAGTTGCAGAGGCCATAAAGGCTCCTTAAAGGAGGAACACTATGGGATGGCCAGGATGCTATGAGGTTCTTGCACACCACTACGTGTATAGCTTTATTCACGTAACACGGTGTTGATGCGCTTGTTGTGGTGTCCAGCCTCATTCCCTCAGGAAGTGGATTCTCAGAAGGAAAACAGAACCCTTTAAGTTGGTAATAATGATTTGTGGGCTGGGGACATAGTTCAGCAGTGCAACCCCTGCACAGCAAGCACAAGCCCAGAGTTTACTTTCTGTACCAAAAAAGAAAGAAAAACGAAGAAGTTATAGTGTGTGTTAAGGGGAGTTATTTTGATTCAGAGAGGGGCATTTTAAAATCTACTTTTTTTAAAATTCCTTTTTTGGTGTAGTACAAAATTTTTATTCTTGCTGCTTTTTTTCTCTAGCACATCTGTTACTCAACCTCCTGTGCATACCTTACAATTTTGCTGTTGTAAAGGTTGTTTTCAATTAAAAGGTTTACCATTTCAGTGACTTTGTCCTTGGAAAGAACACTTCTGACAGTGCTCTTTATTGTCTTTCTTAATGTGGCTCTGAACTTCCCTCTAGCACTCACAGGCCTTGTTCCTTCCCTTTCTGTGCATGTGGGCCAGTTGACACAAAGAAAGATACTGCTGTGTAGTCTGCTCCCTTTGCTCTGTCATCGCTCTTTATCTTAACTGAATCTAGCACTTTGAACACTGAACTCTCATCTGTTGTGGTAGCTGAGCTTTATGGCTCGTACAGTTTTACCCACGATAGCCCCTTATCGGAATATCCTTTCATGATCACATGGACCAGTTTTGGTCAGTATCTGTATCCATTTTAAGTTCTTGCTCAGCCATAACTCTTCTTCTCCCAAGGCACCACATTTATTGTACCTGTTACAAATTTGTAAGAAACAGTCTTTTATCATTCCTATTTTAAGTGATCATAGATACTCAGTAGCACAGGGATGTTTAAATAATTATATTCATTGCTACTTTGAGCCTTGAATTTACAGTACTGGTTACCTAGCTTTGCATCATTGCTGTTGGAATATACTAGTAGTTAATTTAAAAATAAATATATATGCTACCTAGGACCAAGTAACATACTGTGAGTCTCTTAAAAGGAGGAAGCTGGTATCTCCTCTAGAAATCAGATCATTTCCCGGGCTAAGAATTGGCTTTCATATATTTATTCTTTGGGGAGTGTGGATGAACAGCTGCCTTTTGAATGTAGCCAAGGGAAATTTGCTGACAAGCATAAATATGAATAGGGCAATAAAGCTTGCAAACAACAACAAAAGAATGTTGATGCAAAACCTAAGAAGACTCCAACCCAATTTCCTCTCGCTATCATTTTCCATGTCTGTTACCATAATTCTTCTATGCCATTCTTCTATGTCATGCCCATAAGCAATGTCAGATCAGAAATGACAAATCACCTTTTTAAAATTTTTACTAGGTGAATTAAAAACCTATTAACTTTTTATATTTTTTCATGTTCTTGGAAGATTAAATTATCAATCTAAAGTACTCTGCTTTGGTGATAGCTTTAGAAACGTAAGCATAACAGTAACATGCGACTGAATGTTCAGTGGGATTCTCTATTTAAAATTGGTTGACCCAGAAGTCCTTGTCTTCAAAAGCAATTTTTAAAAACATCTTATTTTCCTGCATAACATCAGTGTATATCAACTATTAGTCTTCTGATTACAAAAGATTTCTTGTTCATGCTTGAAACTGACCCCGAGCCATCTTATTGAAGAGTTGCAACCCTTTGTACCTCCTTCCTTCATAAGCTTTCGACATGTTTGTTTTCTAGTATTAATTGGAATTACAAGTGTAATCAAACCTTAGTGGAACACCTTCTTTATCTCATTTTCTAAGAAAGATCTTAGTCTCTGTGTGACAGTGGTCATAAATATAAGGCCAAGATTTCTGTCTTTTAAGATAAGTGAGATGCCAATTTCAAAAAAGGAAAAATTCAAATATGGATTTTCAGTTAGGCAGCTATGACTCTTATGCAAGTATGTCTGGTTCGGTTGTATTTACACTGCATTAGGGTTAGACTGGGACAACTCAGAGTGGGAAAGACTCATGTGAATGAGCTTAGGTGGACCCAGGGCCAGAAAAAAGAAATGGGATCCTGGCTGTTAGGTGATGACCAGAGAAGGGGAATTTAGTAGCGCATTATAAATACTAATTTTGTTTCTTGAGCATCCAATTGAGATGTTCAGTTTGGATTTGGTTTTCTTTTAATTTTAAGAATGCTCTACTCACCCAATAGATTTAGGCAGAATAAAGCTAAATTTAGTATTCACTAGAGGTAATTTAGGACTTTCTACTTTTAATATCTGAATAATTCCACAGCTAAGAAAAAACTTTTCAAGCTGGAAGGGAATAAAAGGTGTCTCATCTTTTCAGTCGTATGTGTTTTCGCTGAGGACTTGAGCATGCTGTCCTGGTGGTGTGCCCTAGCTTTCATTAAGGTTGACGAAGTGCAACCTGTAATCAGGCTGTAGAAAGAAGAGGTTTTGAGTCGGAATGTGTTTTCTTTCATAAATCTTAAGTTTATCACGAAACACTTGAGGATCCTTTACTTTCTGCTGATTTTTTTTTTTAACTCATTGAATCTCAATGGAGAAGTTTACTGCAGAAAATTATATTTGCAGGAAAAGGAATGTTGTGGGACTGTCCTGCTTCAAAGTTTTATATGGTTAGATTTTTGGACTTATGTGTAAACATAAGAACTATATAATTCTTTATACCTATTTTAAAAGTATATTCTAATTTTTAAATGTTTTTTCATCATATTCTGTAGGGACTTAGAGTTCAACATATCAATACTTGATGAAAAATACCTGTTCCATGTTATGCCTAAGATGTTTGATATTCAGACAGATAGTGAGTTTAAGCTTAACAGCCTAGGTTGTATGGTAATAACAATAAGCTTGTCTTCTGAAGAGTTAACAACCTAAGTTTGCAGACCAAAATTAGAGAAAAAGGAGGGCCGCAAGGAAAGCCAACCTTTTGGCCCTAGCCTTCCAAGGTCAATTAAGACTCAGGACATATGAGAACTTGTACTGTAACATCATGTAACTCAGTGTCCCAAATTTTCTGATCAAGGAGATTATGGGGCCAAAGAGGAAAGTGATCAGTGATGTAGAGTGTGCCTAAGGAGATTCACATGGAGAGAAAACACTCTCTCAGGCTTTCACAGAGAGCACATTGGCCAGGCAATGGCTGTGACTCATCCACATGGTTGACACTGACAAAGGTTCTACAATCTGAGATACAGGATCTCAGGAAAATTCCTGAGGGGATATCACTGACCTTATCAGACCCAAAAGCTACAACTCTTGTTGCATAGGTCCTGCTTTACCTTGGTCTTAACCATCCAGCAGAAAAGTATAAAAACGAAGTATAAGAAGTAAAGTCATGGTGTTATGTTGAGCTGTAGGGGACTCAGGTCAGCAATTTCTGACATTGCCAGTGAAGCCAAAGACCCAATACTATTATGGACTACTGACTCTTTTAGAATATTTTTCTGAGTTAACACACCTATAATATTCAAATAACGGAACTAAAGAAGAAAAGAGGATACAGATGAATGTCCATTTTGTATCTGTGTATTCAAAATGGTTAGGATAGATATATAGTTACACTGTCTTAATCAATAGAAGGATTTGTTCTAATAGTGTTTGTAAATAGGATATCATCTCCGCATCTTGTACAGCAATTAACCACTAAGGAATATATGCAATGTGTGAATATTGAAACTGTCCTACCAATTTGGTTTGAAACTGTTTCATTGCTATTTGTTTCTCAATAAAGTTATGGAAAAAAAGAGAAAATTATATTTGAACTTTGCCCAAGATACACAGTTTCTCCTCAGACTTTCAAGAGGCTGCGGGATTTTTCCAACTCTGTAGCCAGATGCAGGCTAGTTGGAGCAAAGACACAGCAATAAGCAACACTGAAGAAGAGGAGTAAAGTAAACTCGTTACCGAGGTTTCTCTGTTAGGTCTTAATAGCATAGCATCTGGCTATTTCAAACATAAAACATGAAGTTCCATTGGCTACTTGAACACAAAAGCCTGGAGCTGTCCTTTTCTCTCAGAAATCTCCGTTTATTTCTTTTACATTTTCATGTGTGTTTTTTAAGCAGATTCCTCCCAAGCAATGCGGAAGATAACACCATCATCCATCTTTCTATCAGCTGAACAGCCTGTGTGGGAAAGTCCTTTTTTCTTACAAACTGTCAGACATGTTACTTAAAGATTGCTCTTCGACTCAGTTAACATCCCTCAGCAGGCGGGAGGAACCCATTACACTAGTTAAGCGATAACCTGGATCCTCACCCCTGGAACCCTAAATGAGGAAAGCAGGCAGGCAAAGCCAGTGGACAGAGACATTAAGAGAATTAGAAAAGAATCCATGTGCTATGTGCAGAACAGCTAGGCTGGACGTAGGAAAAAGTTGCCAGATGATAGCCAACCTTTCATGTTCAGTCAGAATTTTGACATTGTTGTAAGAGTTGTAACTGAGGGATGTACATAGTCTTAGACATTATCAGATTGTACATTTTAGTAAAATGTGCTGACATTCTGAAGCAGGTAAGTAGAGAGCTAGACAGAGATAAAGATAGACATACATACACAAATGGAGAAGTAATATATAACTGTTCACTTCCATAGTTTAGTCATGTACCCCTAGCCAGTTGCTTGGCGTTATCAGGTCCAGAAATATGAAATAACAAAATACTAAATAGAAGTTGAAACTGTAAATAGATTAAGAAACTGTTTGTGAACAAAGATGAAGAAGCCAATGTGAACAACAGTAAGCAGATAGTTCCAGCCAACTCAAGTGGGTGAAAGGAGAATTTAGAATGTGTCACTGAAAGTTGTGATGTTTAGAGAAAAATCAATGATGCCAGTGTGTAAGGCAGATAATTATTTACATTGCCTTCTCAGAACAATTATTAGCTGCATCTGTGAAACAAAAATTGTGAAGACTGGTTGCTGTTTTACATGGAATGTTGAAGATCATGGAGATTTAAATACGTAATCTGTGAAATGGGTAGTAGCAAAAGGGAACAGAAAGCTTATAGTAGATTTTTTTTCAAATGGGAAGAGAATCAAGAGATGGAGAAAGAGATGTAAAAAAGAATTGAAATGTGTTATGTGTGTGTACTGCCTTCTCATAAGGAATGGAATCATTATGTACTGCAAACATGTCGAATAAAGAGTAAAGACTGAGGAAAAAAGGGTAAGAACTTGACAACTACCGACATGTCATTGGCTTGGCAAATATTTAAACCTTTATTGTGTGCAAGACAGAAGAGGAAATAATTGGGTTTCTACTTAGAGGAAATATGTAAGTAAGACAGAGTGGCGAGGAGAGACTTTGGTTGGTTTCTGTGTTACTCCTTCACTACTGTCTTGTGTGTCCTCTTACAGTAAATATTGAGAAGGCACATTCATGTCCTGTGTTTGGCTGCCTGGAAGGCTGCGTTCGCCAGACACACTCCCTTCTCATTCCTTCAGGAACAAAAGCAGCTGCTTTCTGTGTGCTTTTCATGATTTAGATATTTATATGCACATTTATAATAAAAACACATAAATATGAAATATGTAAATAAATATTTAAATATTTTCAGAGCTATTGCCATTTCCTACCCACCTCATTAGATTGATCCCTAAGACAACTTAGGATAGATCCTGCCTTCCTATGATTTTGTCTCACATGTACTTTTGTTCTGACTCTTGTTATAAAACTTATTTTCAAAGATGTCTTTTGCATAAACCGTTGCCAGTATTTCTGCCCAGTAATGCCTACTTGTAAATTTTCACTGCAGTTTTTCTGTGTCTTTGCTGACAGTAATCATGTTGACTTAGTGTAATTTTAGGTTTCATCCCTCCTCAGGCAGAGCTCCTCCGTTGATAAAGGGTCTTTTTCACCTTACCGAACTAAGGAAGTGACCATGTGAAGTCTGCTAGGCAAGTGAGCTTTGTGGATGACATTTAGCACTGCGCTCACTTGGAATTTCTTGTGAAATTTAAGGTTTCTTACTTTTTTTTTTACTGCTAATGTTCTTATGTTTAGTTGTTTACACCCAGTAGATTTGCTTCTTATTCCACTTACCCAAAAATTCTTTAAAGCTCTTAGAAATTCTAAGCTGTGAAGCAAATACAGTTTGTATTTGTAGTTCACTCTCAACTTGCTTATATTTTACTTTAATATTTTTTCCTACTAATTTAAATTAATTGTTTTCTCTGTTCAAATACTTTAAGGCCCCAGAGACAAACAGTACTTTTTTATTTTTAAATTTTCTTGGTTCATTAATATTTAACAACTTCACATTTAAATGAACAGTAAATGTAATGTTGAATTAAGAGTTATAAACAGATCAATTTCTACCACTCTGATATAATTCACATTTTTAACAGTTTACAAATATATAGACATTCTTTTATAGACTTTCATTACTAAAATTAATGGTAATTTTTGTTGGCATACTCTTATTTCTATCTTCTTATCCTGTGATCCCTTTTGTGGAAGGATTAAATGAAAACCTAAGAGAAGTGGGAAGGAAGAATAATAGTGTTAGTTCAGTGATTCATTATTTTTGGTAACTGGAAAACATACTTTAGGCTTTAATTTACCATCAGTTCCCTTCATGTATTAGTTCCCTTCTCTAATAAAGAGAGAAGTGTCCACTGGATTCAGTGTCCACTGGATTCTCTATTGTATTCATTAGCTTTGTGTTGAGACACAGTACCCAGCACCTGACACCCATCACTTCAGTCAGGGTGGGGTGTCACCAAGGTAGAAACGTAGAGTCTGTGGCCCAGGAAGGCTGCTTAGTTCCTGGTGGCCAAAAGGCAAGGCAAGATATAATGTTGGAGAGGAAGTAGTGAGGGACCCCAGGCAGACCCCAGCATCTCCATGACATACCCAGACATACCAAGAAGTTTGCTGTACTGATTCCCTTGGGAGGTCCCTTGCCAGTCACACTCTACCTTAACTGTCATATCTGTTAAATCACTTACCATATACTATAAAACCTAATAGTAAAAATATACTAGAAAATAAAACTAATAGCCTATTCCAGAATCTGGGATTAAATTACATAAGGCAGGTGAAACAAAACTGAGGTTTTCTGAATCAGGGTTCACTTCATTAATCAGAACCTCCCTAAGAAGATATAGTTTCACACATATACCTTGGTCATTCCTAATTCAAAAACCTAAGTTCTAAAACAATCATTATTCTAGCCTTCTCTTACTTCAGAAAGTTGCTGATTATGGATGTAGCTATATTTGTGTGCATTTTGAAACAGTAACTTCTAGAAAAAGAATTCGTTTTGACATAAAGTGTGAACCATTGTGCTGATGTAGATATTTTGACCTATATTCTCTAATGTAATTGCTGGAAGAGTCCCGGAATTGTTAACATTGGAAAATGTGGAAATGCAGTTTTCCACACGCTATGCTACTCCAGAGGATCTGAGAATCAAGCAGTACAATTAGCATCCTATCTCCCTCTGCAGAACTGCATTACGTTAATGCCTACAGAATTCCATGCAATAGACTGGAGCAGAGTCTGCACCTAGCCCTTTACCACGTGATTTCTCAACCTCAGCACCACTGTCGTTCACACTGCATACAGTAACTCTTTTTTGGGGGATATAATGCTATGCTTTGTAGACTCTTTATCCAGATTCCTGGTGTCTACTTACGAGATGTCAGTAGTATGTTTCCACCTGAAGCATGACATCCAGAAGTGTCATCAGCTATTTCCACATGTCCCCTGTTGTGAACCACTGCAGTGGCAGATCTCAAGAAAGGGGATGATTGAGTTTTGATAGTGACTGCTTTATTTAAAGGATCAATACAGGAGAAAGAAGAATCAGTATTGAGTCTATTTTTGAAATACGGTAATTTAGAGGAAAAAACAAGTATTACCTCAGACTGAGGAAAAATAGAACTTTGAAAACTATGTTCTTCCAGGGAAAAAGAAGAAAAAAGAACAGATCACTGTGTGTAATGTACAGTATTCAGCGGAAGGTTCAAATAAGGTGGAACAAAGAATGGAATTAGAAAGTCATGCATAGGAAACAATCTGAGAGAAGCAAAATAGAAAAAAAGTTATAGAAGGAGGAAGACAGATTGTAAGGAAATTTCAGTCGATTTAATTTTTTTATATACACAATGGTGTATTCTTTTTGCAAGCTATGACAAAAGCATTCTTAGACATTCTATCAGTGTTAGAATATAAATTATGTACATGCGTATGTACAGGTACACTTAATATACATGTGTTGCATGCATGAATACACGACAGTGTTAAGACTATTGTGACTACTTAATTGAAAAAATACATTACAGTAGAAGACATTGTCCCTGACATCCATTGCTGTGAGCACAGTTGTCCCTTTC
>NW_004524583.1:5922258-5924075 GCF_000260255.1 Octodon degus
TCTGATCTCAACTGCTTTTAGTAAGTTGTGGATATACTTAGGCTTTCTATCTTTTCCCAAAAGTAATTTGGGATTACTTTCTTCCTTTTTTTTCTGCATCTCATCATAAATGCTGTCATATTCATATACAGTGGAATCTTCTGCCAGGGCCTTCTGCATCTCCAGTTTGGTCTGTTTCATGGCCTGCTTCTTTGCAGCTTCCCTCTGAAGACTTTCACTCACGGAGGTCTCCTCCTCCTCATCAGAATCATTTCCAAACACTGATGGTTTCTGCAAAACAGGGTGCAACTGCTGTGTTTTCTTTGGCAAAATAAGCCCATACTGCCTGCCCGGAATCGCCATCTTGCTCCCGTCTCCGCCGAATGTGGCCGATTATATCTTAATAAACTGTATGTGTATGTTATAAAACAACCTGTTCCTGAAGATTTATAATGTTGGGGAAAATGCTAGTCTAGGAAGGATGATCTTAATTACTTGAGTATTAGCAAACCATTAACTTTCTCACATTCAGTACAAGGATGTAACAGCAGTCTGATAACCAAACATATAAATACAGCTCTCACTGTGCAGCAGCATCAAAAAAAACAGAATACATAATTACTGTGAAAGGATAGTTTGGGGAAAAAAGAGAATAGTTCCAAGCGGTAGACACTTGAGAGATCACGAGAAGTTCCCTTACTCATTCTGTCTGCTTTACCTAAGATGCTATGAGATACATAATGGATGCACATTAAACACATAACTTGGGCTGGCCAAAGAGCTCAGTGGATTTTAGCACCTGCAGGCAGGTGCAGGGGCTGGACTTTCGATCCCTGAGCCTGCTGTGCTAGCGCTGAGAGCTCAGTTGAGACTGGGCATGATGATGCACGCTTGTAATCTCAACTCTTGGGAGACTGTAAACAGGTGGACCACTACGAGTCCAATCTAGAGTGAGACCCTGAACACCCTGTAAACCCTTCCCTTAAATACAGAAGGAAAAAAAAACCCACATAACTTGCTTGATTACTTTACTGAAAATGTACTAATATCCGTTATTCATTGTATGGCATCGTTTTCTCTGAATAAATGTTCAGAAACTTCTTAGAGTTTTAAATTCTCATTGTAGTCCAAGGTACCTCATGATAATTTAGCAAATATAATATGTGAGTACTCTGGGATGACAGGAAGAAGCCCTAGTTTTATTTCTTTTCTCCTAGCAGAGTTGGAATTCTTGGGCTGAGTGACTGCACAGGGATAGTGATGATGTCAAGTCATCTTATAAGGTACATTGCATTGGATTCTATTCTAGGTCAAAATAAAAAGGAAATTCAGTTATCTAGTGCCTTGACTGAAATTATTGACTTCAAGGACAACATTGCAATGAATTTTTATTGATAGATTAGAGAGTGATCAAGAGTGATTTCCTTAAGGCTACTAAAGAGTAGTCAGTAGGTAGCTAGAAAGAACAAGCTGAGTGAAAGTGTTGATCAGCAGCAACAGGCTTCTGTATAAAGATAGAAAATGTTGCTTTAGAAAGTACTAAGTTGGGAGTTTGGAAACTTAGTGGCTTCGGAGTCATATATTAATGGCGTGGGACAAATGTTATGGTGACTGAAGTCTAATAAACCAGACCATCATATACTATTATTAGTTCTAAGCGAAGAGAGTCATTTTTAGAGCTTATAAAAGGTATATTATCAATTTTGTGTGCATTGGGGATATGCTAGAGTGATGAGAAGATGTAGCTAAGGAAACTGTTAGAAGGCTTTTATTGCAATTGAAGCATCAGGAGGTAGATCAGTGTGGTAGCTGTGAAAATGGGAAAAACACATGAGTGA
>NW_004524583.1:5924395-5925734 GCF_000260255.1 Octodon degus
CTTTCCATAGACCAGCAGAAATGTACAGTATAGTTGTCCAAAGAATCCTGCTTATATACATAGATAAATCTCTTTCCCTACTCCTTCTCCTATCCTTCTCCTCAACTCAGTAGCTCTTTCCTTTTGAATAAGTTCCTTCCCTTTTCCCAGTATCTACTGTACCCATCAGATTCCAATTTGTCATAGCTAAATCCTGGAAACAACCCAGATGCCCATCAACTGAAGAATGGATAAAGAAGATGTATTTTTACACAATGGAGTATTATTTGGCTATAAAACAGATTAAATTTGAATCTTTTGTCAGTAAATAGATGCAGCTAGAGAGCATAATCTTAAGTGAAATAAATCAGACCCATATGGGCAAACATCGTACTGTCTCCTTAGTATGAGAATCTGAAAGAGAAAAATGTATTATTATACAATTTCAAAAAACCAAACCAAAACAAAAAAACAAGCCTTCATCAGTTGTGAAGGAAAGAATACTGAAAAGTTACACCATCAGAATATTTCTTGGCTCTTCTTGTTTTCTGTTTATGTCCATATAGAGTATCTATTTTGCCATTATTACCATATCTTTATCAGCACTTTCTAAATTGTCATATATATGGACAACACTTTCATTGGAGAACATTTTGATTACTTTTAAATGTCCCATCCAGAAATGCCCTTCAGGAATCTGACATCCAAATCCATAATTTGGTTTTTTGTTTTTTGGGTTTTTTTTGCGGAACCAGGAGTTGAATTCAGGCCCTTGTGCTTACCAGGGAAGCACCTATTTTACTGATACATCTCCCTGGCCCCAAATCCAAAAAGTACTCCTGAGAAGAAAGTATTAAAGACTCATTCATTCATGAAAATATGTCAGTATAAAATCAAAGTTGGCATTACAGGTTTCCAGCAAGAAACTTTTTTTAAACAGCTTTTCTTTAGTAAAGCAGTCCAAGAAGTTAATCTGAAACAGCAATTAATTATAACTTCCTTAAATTTAAATCTTGCAGTGTTTCCCATTTTTTAGTGGACAAAATCTAAACTAAGTAAACCTGCATGCAGGACTCCTAGCAAACAAGATTTCAAATTTCATCTCTTTTCACATACAGCTTCATTAATGTGAGAAATTACTAACAGATGAACTGTTGAGGAAGACACATAGCTCAAAAACTTTCCCATGCTAGACATAAGTACCCGGGAAAGAGTCGTTGGCCAGGAAGACCCTCGGGTGGCCATCCTTATCTTTTTTTTTTTTTTTTTTTTTTCTTTCCAGAACTGGGGATTGAACTCAGGCCCTTGCACTTGCCAGAGAAGTGCTTATTCCACTGAGCCATCTCCCAGGCCCTGCCAT
>NW_004524583.1:5925834-5936141 GCF_000260255.1 Octodon degus
AGCTGTGTGATTTCCAATTTGTTCTGTGTTAGTGTCCTCTGCACTTGTTATGGGTGGGCTTGGGTTCTGAGGTTGCATTTTGTTCTTTCTCGTCATTTTGTATAGCACTGTCTTCTGCCCTTTGTTGTAGATGTTTGCTGTAGTTATAACCTTCACACGTACTGAAGTTCAAGTGGAGCTCTACAGATTTTGGAGTTATCCAGCTATGTCTGGCTTAGGTATGGCTGCTGTGCTCAGCTCCTTCCTGCTGCGGACCTGGGCTAGGATTGGGTCTGGGGTTTCCTGGAACTTGGTAGAAATTCCTACTCGGCGGGAGGGCTGGGGCAGGTAAGGTGGAGTGGTGGGTGGTGGCCCGAGGGGGTGGGAGAGGGTCCTGCCTGTGCTGCGCCTGGGCTGGGACTGGTCCCGCCGGCGCAGGGTAGCAGGAAGCTCTCCACACACTCACAGGACCTGGGCTAGGACTGGGTCTGGGGGTTCCTGGAAGTTGGCAGAAATTCCTACTGGGCGGGAGGGGTGGGGTGCGGCCCGAAGGGGCGGGAGAGGGTCCGGCCCATGCTGCGCCTGGGCTGGGACTGGTCCTGCCGGAGCAGGGTAGTAGGAAGCTCTCCACACACTCACCGGACCTGGGCTAGGACTGGGTCTGGGGGTTCCCGGAAGTCGGCCTGCCCCTTTCTTTTTGCTGCTTTCCAGAGCAATGCTGGAAGTTGTCTTTCACAAGTGTCCCCTGTTGTGGCTGCCTTCATCCTGCACAAGTTCAAAACATTTACCTTTCATGGTCATTTGGACTTTGGTGCAGAGGCAGAAGTGTCATAGGGTCAGATCTGGTGAATAAGGCAAATGAGGACACACTGCAATGTTTCCTTAAGCCTAAGGACGTGCTGCAACAAATGAGGACACATGGCAGTGTTTCCATAAGCCTGAGGACACACGGCAGTGTTTCTTCCTCTTCGATAGCACCCAGCAGCAGTATCTGCCTTTTTCAAGTCATTCCTCATTATGATCTCTCAGGAAAGTAGAGTTCCAGGGCTGTTGCACAAGGTGGCAAGAACAGTGAGTGTATTCAAAACAGGAGGTGATTAATGAGAATGTGCCTGTTATTGTAATAACTGTTAAAATTTTAAGCATTGACCAAAAACCTTGATCACAACTATTTAAGTGAAAGTATGTTGATCTAACTTTCTATGTCTAAGAAATTGCATTTAGAAACAACAATTTGAAGATTACTGTATACAGTGTTGTTGTTAATGTGGTATGGTATAATATGTAAAATTCACATAATTTTCCGAAATAATGAAAGTAGTGATAATAGTATACATTAATTGTCCTGGACATAGTAGGTACTTAGTAATATTTACTAAAAAATCATGAGTAAATTTATTTAATGAAATATTTACTTTCATTTACATTCATGGCATTATGAAATATGTAAACATTTCTTCTTCTCTTCTCCTCCGCCTCCCTTATCCCTCCCCTTCCCCTTCTCCTTCTTTCCATTATCCCTCCCCTTCCCCTTCCCCTTCCCCTTCTCCTTCTTTCCCTTATCCCTCCCCTTCCCCTTCTCTTATATCTCCCCTTTCTCTCCCCTTCCCCCTCATCTTGTACCCCTCTACATCCCTTCAGCTACAAGAGAGATTGAATCCAGGCAGTGCTGAGTCCTTTACTTTGCAATAGGTTCTTGCTAAATTGCTCAGGCAGTCCTATAATTGCAGTCCTCCTGTCTCAGCCTCTCAAGTAGCTGGATTCTGAGTGTGCTCCAGGATACCTAGCTCTTTTCCTTTCTTTTATGAAAAAGAAATTTAAGAGAAGTTTTAGGCTTATAGCAAAATTTAGTAGAAGACACAAAGAGTACCACATTGAGCAAATATCAACATCCTTCACTATTGAACTCATCAACTTACAAGGACATGTCATTGACACTGAAAGTCATAGTTCACCTTCAGTTTCACTCTTGGGTGCCGCACATTTTACAGGTTTTGACAAATATGCAGTGGCTTGTATCTACTGTTGACGTAAGCTGGCTGCCCACTGTGCTCTGCTGTTCATCTCTGCCTGTTCACTAACTTTGGCTGTCACGGATTCTTTTACTGTCTCATAATTCTGCCTTTTCTAGAATTCGTATAGTCACACAGTGTATAGCTTTTCCAGACCAGTTTCTTTCACTTGGCAACGTACATTTGAGTTTTCTTCACATGCTTTTGTGGCCTAGCAGTTCATTTATTTTTAATACTGAATAGTATCTCACTGTCTAGCTGTATCATAGTTCATCATTCAGAGAAGGAGACCTTAGTTGCTTCTAATTTGGGCAATTATGCATAAAACTGCTATAAAATCCACATGAAAACCTTGTATTCACAGTTTTGCTTCATTCAAGTCATACAGTAAGGAGGCCTATTTTAAGTATCTGAACGTCTTCAGAGTAACTGTGTTGTTTCACATTCACACCAGCAGTGGAGGAGAATCCCTTTTGTCCAGCATCCTCACTAGTGCATGCTCGTTTCAATGTTCTCTGCTCTTTTAGTTCCTTTCCATCTTAAATGCAAGATTCAAATGCTACCTGCTGTTTACTATTGCCTTAACTCATTAGGTTGTCATACCTCTCTCACTCCATTATATATCTTCACAGATTGCTAATTTCTCCTATTAGAGCATTACCTCTCTGCCAAGAGTAGTCCTTTTCTTAGACAAGGTGCAGTACTTTAATAGCTTCCCATCAATAAATATGAGCATAAATATATTAGATAGAAACAGTGGTGTGACATGTTCAGATGGAAATTTTTTTTGCTTTTTTCTTTTTTTTTTAAGTTTAGTCCAGGGTCTACAGGTTCTACAGGGTCTCACTACACAGATTGGACTTGTAGTGATTGTCCTGTTTTCAGCTTCCCAAGCGCTGGGATTAAAGGTGTGCGCCATCATGCCTAGTATCAATCTCCATCTCAGCATGCCTCAGGGGCGGAGCCGCATGGCATAGGAATTGAACCTCCAACCCCTGCATCTGCCTAAACAGGCACTTTAATTTGCTGAGCTATCTGGCTGGCCCTCAGATGGAAATAATTTTTTTTTTTTTTTAAATCTGTTTAGGGCGCTGGCCAAATAGCTCAGCTGATTAAAGCGCCTACAAGCAGACTCTGGGACTGGGTGTTTGATCCCAGGCCTGCCGTGCTGGCCTTGCCCTGGGGTGTGCTGAGACAGCAATTGAGACTGGGCATGGTGTCCTGCACCTGTAATCCCAGCGGATCACTATGAATCTGATCTAGTAGTGAGACCCTGAACACCCTGTAAACCCTTCCCTAAAATAAAAAAAAAGACAATTTAGAAATGGACCCAGAATATGGTTTAATTTTAATTTTTAATTTTTGTTTATTTTATTTATTTTTTGGCGCTGAATGCCTTCAAGGCATGACTGGCTGGCTTGTGTTGTGGGGATCGAACCACATCAACCTGAGCCTGACTGCTTTGTTGAAGCAGCTACTTAAAGAACTGAGCTAAGGGGCAGGCCCCCTAATTTTTATATTTTTTGTGCAGTGAGTAAAATAGTGTTAGAATAAAAAGAATCCTATTTAATGTTTTAACTTATTGATAAGGAAGCGGGTGCATAGTGTATTGGTCGAAGTTTTCGTGTCTTGTGTATCAATATTTGCAGGCTTTCCACAAAAGTGCTATTTTTTTTTTATTTGGTGATGGAGCTTGAGTTGTTCAATGAGAATGGATTATTTTCTTAGAAGATATGAACTGATAATTAAGTGAAAATGTCAGCTATATCTTTATATAACATATAGTACAGTATCGCTGTATACATTATTTAGTTGATTCATAGTAAACATGAATTAAAGATCATTTTCTCATGACTCAGATCTTTTCATGTTCCAATAGCTTAATTTTATAGAAATACAGAATAACTAAATACCTAAAGGAAAGGCTTTTTTTTACACTAATATATTTTGTGTTGTTGCATTGAATTGAGTTTTAACAGAAGAGTATAATATTAAAATGGTGATTACTGATCACTTCTTTGATGTTTGAACTTTGATTGCCCATTATTTTCTATCAGTGGGATTTCTAAGAATATCTTGTCAATGAAAACAGAAAGTAGTATAAGAATAATGCAAATATGGGATAGGGAGATAGCTTGGCAGTCTGAGCGCCTACCTGACAAGCTCAAGGACCCAGGTTAGGTGCCTGGTATGTGCTATGCCAGCCACTGAAACCAGGTTTGGTGGTGCATGCCTATAATCCCAGCACTGATGGGGCTGAGACAGGAGGATCACGTCCAAACTGCATAGCAAGACTCTGTACCAAATTAATTAATTGATTGATTAAAAAATAATAGATGACACAAGCTAGACTTTTTTATGGCATCACATCCCTGTTTTATTATCCCCCTTGAACTTGCTTTTGTCTTAAGTTTTCAGCAAAATCTGTCTTGTCACTGGACACATTTGGGGGAGTCCTAAGTTTTTGCCTCTAGTGTGCAGCATTTGGCATAATCTTGTTGGAGGGCTTCTTTAGCAGACTGAAAAGGTTTAAAATGAAAAACTGTACTCTTGCATAGTTCTGAGAGTAGAATCAGAAGCCACAGTGCTAGCAGAGTCCAGACTCCTGAAGGTTCTAGGGAAGGATTCTTTGCCTTTCAGCTTTTGGTGGTAGTTGGCAATCTTTCGCGTGCAACTAACTACATGTAATCTCTGCATGGGTCTCCACGTGAAGGTTAGGCTCATCCTAAGGTTTGGATGATTTCATCTTGAAATCGTTAATCGTATTTCCAGACAAGATCATGTTCTTAGGTTACCAATGTATGTGAGATGTGAAGTTCCCCTATTCAAATTACTGTGTGTAGTACAAACCAGGCATTATCTTTGCTGAGTGTTTACTTCTGCCACCTGCTCCTGCTGCTTCTGTGCTTTGCTGCCTGTCTTAGGTGCTAGTGCCATGCGTGGTACTCATTGCTCTGAGTAGCACATGCCACTGCCGGCTTCAGCCTCGTCGTTTCAGTTGGTGTGCATGCTGCATTTACTGAGACCTCTCAGTGACTTCCCGGCTGACTCTAGTGGTGTTTGCAGCCCATATTGTGGAAGGACACTTCTGCCCTCTCCCAGTGTGCCCTGTGGAGACACCAGAAGCTTGTGGAAGAATGTGGCATTTCTGTGAATTTATTTAAAGTACCTTTTAATGCAGTGCTAGTGCTTTGTTACTTAAGAAGCATCTCTTATGATTTAAAAACTTCATCTGTTTAAACAGTGCAATTTCTCTTTCGTGCTTATTTCAGATCTTCATCTTTTTCTTTCTTATTACTAATCTTTCTCTGTTTTCTGCAATGGCAATAAGTCTCATGTTTTAAGAATTACTTGTTTCAGTAATGATACAGTTTTATTACTAGACAAGGTCTTTCCAGAAGTTTCCTCTATCTTATGTTATTGCCAGTCTTCCTTTTACCTATTACTTAAATATCCCCGAGCATGCAGAAATCTCTGAAGTTACTTAAGTTTACTGTAAGGTCAGCTTTCTATTTCTTTGTATCTCCCTCAAGTAAGTCTATATTACTTATTTGAATCCAATTACACTGCTGAAGTGTTCTGAAGTGACTAAATTGTTTATAGTAGTGCCTCCTTTTTAGGACAAATATTTCATGTGGGAAGAAAAAATACTCTTATTTTGACTTATTACATTATATCTCAAAAAGTACTCTTCAGTAGCTATAAATATGTTGAAAATCCCTTTGAACTATGGTAATTTTTTAAATTCAACAAGCATTTATTCTTGTATACTTCATACAAAGTATTGTTTTAGAGTCCAGGTAAAAAGTACAAATGGTATGAAGTCCAGCTCTGTACCCTTGGGTACGTTATCGGAACCTGAGAGAAATAATTGCAATATAAAGTAATAGTTTGTGACTGAAGCATAAGGTCCTAGAAAACTGATCCTTGATAAAACTGAAAAGACGAGTGGAGGCCAAGTAGAAAAGATTTACGCTGGAGGCCAAGAATAGAAAACAATAGCTTGTAGGCATCAGGGAGTCCCAACACTGTTTATGTTTAGAGGAGTGACATAGAGATTCAGTTAGAAGGATAGGTAGAAATTAATTGTTGCAATAGAGAGTAATGATTTAATCTAAAAAAAAACCAGTTATATAGGCGGGCAAATGCTGCAAATAAATTTGCAGGTGGTTGATGGTTAAAGTCTATTATTGATAGGTTATAGATGCAGGGACAACTACAGAGTCACCCTTAGGTTATTGGATAGAAGCTGTCATTAGGAGAGAGCTAAAATTGGAAATTTGTTCTTATGGAAGATCACTTATGGCCGCTAGGAGTCGATCTTCAGAGACTGTAAATAATTTAATTGAACTGTGTAACTAGGCAGTGAACCAAGCTCAATGTTTCTCCAGCTCCAAAACGTGTACTCCTTGATTGTAGGGGGGAAATGAGAAGGGATACTTTCAGACATAGATGTTGGGTTTGAAATACCCTTAAGGTTTGTAGATCAAGTGAAGTCTTCCAATAAGAACTTCTAGCTAAGCTTGAAGTAAGTGTGGTTTGTTTGGGGAGAAGTAAATTGACAGTTGTTTTCAGGTGAGTACTTTTGCAAGCCACGCCCATGTCTATATATAGCTTTGTCCAGAGGTTACATGTGTAATAAGAATCAGAGAAAGCCTTTGCTGGACTGCTGGGGAGCATCATCATTTAAGGTGATGATAGCAAAACATAACTAGCATCCAGGGAAATGCGGGCTCAGAGACATGAAGTCAGAATTTTGCTGGGGGAAAAATAGGAACTAAATGCAGGATAATGATTTATATTGTCCTGTGCAACAGATAGATATATGTAAGTGAGTCATTTAAAATGTTCATTTGAAAGAGCAGTTAGTATAGAGCTAGTAATAGTTTTAAGAAGAGAGGACTCCTTTAGAGTACTTTGAGAAATTAGTAGCAATTGAATTAGTCAAAATGACACAAGTGTACTAGTCTCTATATGTGAATGTAGTGGTCTTTTCACTTATTACTAATAGGTTGTGAGCTTTGTCTTATTAACAATAATGATAGTGGATTAAGAAAGCTTTATCCTGCATCTCTGACTTGCTCCTGTTAGGTACGAACCCATGCCAGACCAGGCATTCTGACACGAGGAGATTTATTGAAGGCATCAAGAAGGCTCTCTGTCTGGTGGATCAAGACAGCAGCAAATAAAAGGGGGACAGGAAACTTTATAGGATCTTTTAGGGAGGATGATCATGGACTGGAACAGTTGTGGGAGAGCTTATTTTGGCAGGGCTGTAGGGGACTTTTAGTGTTAACAAAGGAGAGTTTCGAGATTGCTTGCCCAGGTCAAAGTCAGGTGGACCTGCATTTCGGTTTTGGGTTTGGCTGTGTGTGGGGCCAAGGGAGAAGAGTTTGGGGGCAGGGTGCCTGGGAAACCGAGAGGGAGAGTGTTCCGGGCAAGGTGCCTGGGAAACTTTGAATCCTGACCTATCAGCTCCTTATGGTATATTTTATATGATAGAAAATAAAGATGGGGGTTCTTCCTGTCCACATGAATTAGATTTATTACATTGTACTATCTTCATTTTTACTAAGGAGGCACAAAGATGCCCATAACATTTTAAAAAGAAGAAAATCTATTCCTGAAATAGCCTTTGATAGTAAAATGACAAAGACGTTTCCATAATCGAGGATGGTGGTTTGAAACAATACTTCGTTATTCGGGTTACTATAAATTTTATTCAGTGGGTGCTTTCTTTACTCTGGGTGTGTGGAAGAATCATTTTCTCTGAGAACAAATTTGATTATATGTTATTTGTTATTGTTCTTAGAGAAATCAAGTTAAATTTTATTGTTTTTTCCTTTGTGACAGCCTTTAATAGTTACTGGTCAATTGTACTTACCTGCTCCTTCATCAAGACAAAGTATTTCTCCATCTAAGACTGTCATTCTATTCATAGGATTGCTGAAGTTTGTATTGTCTCCTCAACTTCTGTTTTTTACCCCACCATATAAAACTAGTTTTATATAAAGAAGGTAATCAGCAATTTGTAAGACATATAAACTAGAAACACGATTTCCACTGATGTGTTCCTTTAGACAAATTATATCAGAACAGAAGGTTTTGGGTGGTCTACAGATTTCACTTTATGGGATCTGACAAATGTCTACAATAAAAATATTTAAAGGAGGCATAGAATGCTTTATTGTATTTTAATTATAGTACAGACAATGAGGTTACTTGAGGCGCACATTGCTGGGGAGAATTTCGGTTGTGTTAAACTTGTCTTTTATTCTCTTCCCATCATCTTCATTTGGATTGTATGTAAATACTCTTCAGGTTCTCCATGCAGCATGTTCGTGTTTTTGCTTCAGCAGTTCTCTCCGTGTAACTTAGCCCTATGTTTGTTAGCCTCTGCATTTGTTAGCCTCCCGAGCCATATGTGCATGTATCTTCCAGAATGAGGATTGTTTCGATTATTTTTACACAGTAACCTCATATCAAACATATTAAATATTTGAAGATAAGCTAAATTTCAGTTTAAGTTGTGAAAATAGATGAAAGAGTACAATTTCAATATGGATTTGGCTCTTTGGTTACATGAATTTTTTAATTTGATCCAGTTCACTGTTACTGTGTTACTGCTTAATCTTATGCCCAGAACATAACCATGCATTAATTTTAGAGTTAAGCTGTGTTCCCCAGCTTTTTATTCAAAACACAGCTTTCAGAGCTGCTCTGTAGTGAAATGAAAAAGAAAAGAAAGACGGTAATTTTACTAGAATTGGAACTTTGATTCATGGTTGACTTTTGAGATAGTATTTCAAGTGTTATAAGTTACCAGTTTTAATCACCATTAATCCAGTAAAAATTTATTGAATTCCTATTATGTACTGTTATGAATTCCTATTTTGTAATATTGATTCTTATGTCTTGAGATTCATCATCTCAGTGTGAAAAGAGACCTCCAGGTAAAAAATAATACTGGGTTATATTATAGTTGTTATGGAGTTATGCAGAAAAATAGGTGAGGAAACTAGACAGATGGAGAAGAGGTGTTTGTGCACTGTGTAGTCTCCTGAGGCCTCTTTGATAAGGTGACAGTGGAACAAACATCTGACAAAGAGAAGCACAGAAGCCCAGACATCTGGGAGAACATTCTAGGTCCTTTGTGCCCCTAAATTCTGTTTCGTGCACAGACTGAAGGACACAAGAAAAAAATTAAAGATGGATTTAATTCTGTGGCATAATTAGAAAATATCCTAATGGGTTTACAATTATCACATCACAAAATTCAGTAGAATTTATCTCTATACTGATGGAAGATATTTACATGCGTATTGAGAAAATGGCTTATGAAAGAAAGAACACTTGATGGAAATATGAGATTTAGTTATTGCTATTTTTGGCCTACTGAAGACTTCTTGAAACAAAAAGAAGGGCATCCCATGATCAGAAAACTGAAGAGGACAAGTGTATTACCTACTGTGGCTGCTGTAACAAAAATAACAAAAGCATGCTGGCTTAATGCAACAGAGAAGTACTCATAGTGTGGGAGGCCAGGAGTCTGAAAACAGTTCACTGAGCCCAAATCAAGTGTAAACAAGGTTTCACTTCCTCTTAAGACTCCAGAGAGGGTCTGTTCCTCAGCCCTTCCAGCTTCTGATGGTGACTGGTATTCCTAGACTTAGTGCTTCATGTGCCTGTCCAGTCCCTGAATGTGTTGTCACATTTCTGTGTGTCTCATCCCTCTCATTGTCTTTCCTATATATGGCCATTTGTGATGACATTTTGGGTCTACATTGTTAACTCTGAGTAATCTCCTTATTTCAAGATCCTTAATTTAATCACATCTGCATATATATTGTCAAAAAAGGTGGCATTTACTTGGTCCAGGGATTTGGACCTAATATATTTTAGTGGTTTCCATTTTGTTCAGGATAAAGAAAATAAGAATATCAAACAAACAGACTGAGCAGATGAAGACTACACTATTTATTTTCAGGAATAATTCCTTCCTATATGTAGAAAATATTTATTGCATTCAGGTCTTTAGGTAAAATTTACTAAGTGTTTTGAATGGACACAATGATAGACTAAAGAGAAAACTCATTCCTTGGCTTCAAAAATTTTATAAATGAGATGAAAGTCGAGGAAATGAAATGGGTTACGTTCTTATACAGCATCAGTTTGATGGCATTTTTATATCCTTACATCTTTTTCTTTGACACTTCACTTTTTCTCTTCTACTTTTCGGAACCTTTGTGATTAGAGTGCACCAAAGAGGACAATCTCTTTATCTTGAGATCAGCTGATTCCAGCCTTAATGTTACT
>NW_004524583.1:5942481-5988288 GCF_000260255.1 Octodon degus
AACCTATGGGAGAATGCAATTAAAGAGTTGGAGCATGTCACCCTACATGTGGGATGTGGCATAGGGGTGCAAGAGAAAGATTGTTAAGCTTGTAACCGAGTGTTAAGCTGTCTTAGAATGCAATTAGAAACAGCTGGGAATATGGCTCAGCACGAAGCTACCTAGTACCACACACACAGGCCCATGCAAACACATGCATGCATGCACACAAAACAAACAAAACCTTGGAAGTCTCATTGGAGGAGTTAAAGAATTTTCGTATGGCATGACCTTGGTGATAATATTAGAAACAAGAGAGCTTGTGTAGCATAGGAAGTGCATTCACTTTATTAAGCCAGGTTTTTCTTGTTTCTTTTTAGATTAAGAGACACTGTCTGTTGTGTTTTAAATTGTAAGAATAAATGCAGAGAAGACTAATGTCATAGAACTTTTCATTTTATTCTTAAGCATATTTATACACTGATATAAAAATGCTGGAAAATAACTCAGAATCATGTTATATACTTGGCACATCACTCAGCAAGTCTGCCCTTAAGCATGTAGCCAAGATCAAAACTCTTGCACACTTGAACTAGGACATATACAGACATATTCACCATTTATAATTACACACAAAAAATTTACGAACCTGTGCCCTCCCCATCCATAGAGGAACAGAAAACATTTCTCCAATGGGATGCTAGAAACTTCAAATAACTCCTCTGTTTGTCTCTACACTGACTTATTAACAAAGTAAAGTCTCAGGCCTGGGGAGATAGCTCAGTAGAATAAGTAAGCACTTGCCTGGCAAGTGCAAGGTCCTGAGTTCAATCCCCAGTACCAGGGGGGAGAAAGTAAAGTCTCACTAATGTTGAGTGTAAATAACAAGTCACAGAAAAACACATGCAGTATAACTTTATTTTTATAATATTAATAAGTATTATTTGAGATATATAGCATGTATATCTTTCAGATATACTGAACAATATTCAAAATGTCTATTTCCGTCAATTTTCTGGCTCTTCAATGAGCATTATCCACATTTACTGTTTCTTTTCATGTGCATAGTTTTATACATGATAGAAAAAGCCAATTTTTGTTTAGAAGATTATTTCCTGAGAAGTTAGAATGTAGGAGAGCTAAGTAACATAAAAGCCCTAAATGTAGGCTTTGTAGCCACATAAGTCTTGGTTCAAATTGTATTTCTCTTTTATATTTCACTTCTCTTTTAATAATTGAGTAGTTGTTTTAGGCACTTGACATGTATCACTGAACAAAGTAGTTAAAAAGGCCTGTCCCTCTCCAGGTAACATTCTCTTTGTAGGAAATAAATTTTTATGAATTGTTCTTTGTATGGCAGTCTCTTTGGAACATGGACTTGTGTTTTCTTTTTAACATAGCTCATCTAACATCCATATGTAGCACACATATGTGCGTGAAACTGAGTTAATAAAAGTATTTGTAGAACTTAACTAATTTGCATGAATAGTGATTATGTGTTACACATTTATGGAACAAAATAAAAGTATATATTGTTCCTGGCTTTGTCAGTTACCATTGCAAATCCATACATTACCCTCCTAGAACTTCACTCCTGGAATTCTGCAGCTACTGAAGGGTATATAGAAATTGATAGCAGAAGAATTCGCGTAGAAAATGAAGAGAAATCTGTAATCATTTTCTATGGTATGGGAGGCTCTCTTAGCCTTCATTTATCATCTATGCTCTTTCACTCAATATTTTAATCTTAACATGTACTGCATTTTTCACTTCCTCTTCCATCCTCGTTATTTCTGAACATTGTGAAATATTATTGACTCCTTTAATAAGTAGTTTTCGGTATTGGATGACAATACTATAGTTTTTGTTTATGGTCATATTGTGTGTGTGTATGTATATATGCATGCATGCACGTGCACATGTGCACAGGTATTGTAGAAATAAAAGTAGATACATGTAATTCTGACATGAGGTTTCTTCAGTATTTTCTCAAAAGGATTGATCACTATCCATTGTCTCAGACATTCGACTCTTTAGAAAGCAAGTTTTGTAAATAAGAAGGATGGCAATCTTTGCACAAATGTAATTTGTGTATTTTAATTTTGTTACTGCTTCAAAGAGTATGAGTAATTTTTATTTCTTTAAAGCTAACAATAACCTCTCTGATAATTGGCTTTGTAGTTTTCCTTTTCCTGTTTGCCTATACATGAAAAAAAAAAAAAAAAAGCAGCAATCCAGAAGCCCAAATAAAACAGAACTTTTCACAATTTTTGTAGGATTAGTACCTCTGTTCCCATTGTATTCCTATTGTAGTAGATCTGCCCTGATAGTGGCTATAGAGTATTCCTTTGTCTTTTTTGTTTCAGATTTGGAGAATTTTTATTTTACTGATTGAGTTTAAACAATAAAAACTTGCAGAGATGTTACCATGAGAACAATATACTTGAATTTAGCAGTGAAATTTGTTGGCTTTGGGAGCTAGAGTTTTTGTCTGTATAATTTAGAAGGATTGTGTATATTACTGTAACAAGTAAAATTCTATTGTAACTTGTGGTTTTTTGCCATATGGCTCAATTTCTTACAAAGGCAGATTTTGAGACATTTCTCCAGAGATTCTTTTTCATGTGCCAAATAATCTTTCATAATGTAAACCATTTCATTGATTACCCACACTTCTACTCTAATGAATTCTTCTCATATCCAGTACAAATTCTAAAGCCTATAAAAACTTTAACTACCAACTATTACATCCCATTGCCAGACTACTTAATTTAGTAAATTATACTTAGTAACAGTTCTATCATTTCTCCAAAATTTCAAATTAGATAACATAGAATGAATTATATTGAGTTTTTAAAATCTGTTTTTCACTCATAATCTAAAGCTATGTAAGATAAGTGTCCATTGTAGTTTATTAAAGAAGTGAATATTAAGCATAATAGTTGATGACTTTTATTAGCTTTTAAACCTGTACTGTATGTTTGGACAGGATATCCTGTCTGCTTCTTGTACTGTGGATAACCACTAAGAAGATAACAATGTACAGTGTATTGACTATCAAAACTGTCCTATTAATCAGCTGTGAAACTGTTTCATTCATATTTATTTCTCAATAAAAAATAAATATAAAAAATAAACCTGTACTGTAATTGATATGCTTACATTGATCACTGGCAGAGCAAAACTGAATAAAGAAGAAATGAAGTTTTGTTTCTTTTGTGGCTGATAGTAATTATATGAAAATGTCATCTAGGTAGGGTTTTAAGGGCAAAGGCAATTTTTTTTTTTAGCATTTCTCTTTTAAAGAATTTATTTAACACCTATTATACCACACAGCATGTTTCAAACACTGACATATAACCCCCTAATAAGATAAAACAAGACAGAAAAGCTTATTTTATTAGAGACAGAGATATACCATTACTTATAGTCTTCAAACATAATTGCACTTTTAACTTCCATTTGACAAAACATTCATAAATCAGTAGACTACTTAACAAATAATACCTTTGGGCGGGGGAGATAGCTCAGTAGAATAAGCACTTGCCTGGTAAGCACAAGGGCCTGAGTTCAATCCCCAGTTCCATCAAAAAAACTCCAAAAAACAAAAACAGCAACAACAAAAAAACCCCAAATAACACCGTTAAGCAGATGAACTGTCCTGAATTGTTTATTGGGTCATGAATTTTACAAACATCACTTTTATTATTAGCGGTAATGGTGGAGCTGGAGAGTATTGCGCCTTCTCCAAGCTGCACGGTGAGAGCCACCAATAGTGTGGTGGAACTTGTGGCCCTTTCCAGGGCTTGTGGACTGGTTTGGTGATCCACTAGGTGTCAGGATTTCTTCTCATGGCTTTGTGGAATGGATCAATAAGGATAACCTCAAAGAATTTGTATGTGGAATCTTTACCAACCCAGTAAGAATTTGGAACTCTCAGAGCCCCACAGTGGCTTCCAGCTCACTCAGCAACAGACTGAAGGCCTCGCGCAAACTTCAGCTGGTTAACACCAAGATGGACAGGCTCGCCCTAAGTCGCTCCCTTAGGAACTGGACATTTGCGGCCACCGCGGCGCACACGAATGCTGTATAGGACACACCCTTGCTTGGCCTTGTATCCCAGTCTGCGAGCTTTGTCCGGCCGGGTGGGGCGAGGAGCCCTGCGCAGCGCCTAGAGCTGCGGTAGTTCCAGCATCGGACCCGCCGCAGAAGGCGCATCACGTGGGACTGTTTTTTCCTCCATAGCTCCTTGATGTGCTTGTACGCGCCCATCGTGGCTTACCTGGTGGCTGCCGCCGACGAAAAGGAAGAAGCTCCCACAATCAGCAAAGACAACTTTAATATACTAGCCAACATGTTTTTCGGAATTTACAAATTCGTTATGGAGTTTCTTAGTTGGGGTGATGAATAGCAAACTGTATGACATAAGCACAGCAAGTTTTATCTTGGTTTTGTGTACCAAAAAAATAAAAAAACCTCAAAATGTTTTGTTTTGAGAATTCCTAATTCTTGTGTTGCCCATAGGCCTACAGTATTCTAGGAATGTGTAAGTTAGAACTTACAGAAACTCAGATTCTATAAGCCAACTAAAATAAAAAAGAATGTAAAAAATTACATATAAAAATTTTCATGCAACTCTGAGTCTGCCTAGACAATATTCCAGTTTTCTGTACATTTTTTTTTTTATTCTATTTTATTTTATTTTTTTCTGTATTTTAGGGTAGGGCCTACAGTGTGTTCAGGGTCTTACTACTAGATCAGACTCATAGTGTTTCTCCTGTTTAAAGCCTCCCAAGTGCTGGGATTACAGGCGTGCACCATCATGCGCAGTCTCCATTGTGGTCTCAGTGTGCCCCCAGGGCTGGGCTGGCAGGACAGGCCCAAGGATCAAACCCCTGGACTCTGTGCCTGCTTGCAAGTGCTTTAATCCGCTGAGCTATTTGGCTGGCCCTGTTGAGAAGGAATTGTTTTTTTTTTTTTTTTGTTGTTGTTGTTGTTGTCTGGCTCAGGCTGCCTTAAGTGGGAGTCTGGTAAGGAATGGGGAACTGGGGATGGAACTGCTGAACTAATCGCAAGCCCCTAAGTACATTTAAAAGACTTTACTTAAAGGAAAAAAAAAAATTTACATAGATCCTTTTTATGGATCCCCACCCTATTCTTAATTTTTTCTCAGTTTCATGCCATTAAAAACAGAATTTGTGTTGTTAAAGATTACTTTGTCTTTCCAGTTTGAGAATCCTTCCTCAGAGGAACCTTTCTGTTCCTCCACCCATGAAATATAAAAAATAAATTGTTGAAAAATAAATGCAGTTTACCACTTGTTTCCTGTGCTAGATATTTAACACACTGTGCTTTTAATCTTTATAACAACCATGAAAGATATATATTCTATGTGTGTTTATAGATCATGCAACCAGCTCAGGATTAGTTTGTCAAAGACCAGACAACTTGCATTCCTGAGCCAGGACTAAGACTCACGCCTCACCAATGAATCACAGTCTAACGCTTTTAATTGTTGCTGAATAATAAAATGTTTTAAAAATTCAAGCAAATAAAATAAGAATAGTATTTACTGATTTAAGAACTAAAAATATGTGTAGTCTAATTATGGCACAAGAATGTTTATTTGTGGTATCCAATAATGTGTCATCCTTAATGTATTAGTGCTTTTCTCTTAAATACTTTTCATTAGATAGACTAAATTCTCATCCACGCCATCTGCAAGTACATAGTAGCAACATGGCCCCAGTAGCTATTTGCTCAAGTGCTACCATTTTAATGCACAAGAACTCATTGGGCTGGAGAGATAGCTCAGTGATCTAAGTGCCTGCCTGGCAAGCACAAGGACCTGAGTTCAATCACTGGAAGAGCATCACTGGTACTGGTACATTCCCACAAGTGGATGTGGCAGTACAAGCCTATAATCCCAGCTCTGGGGAGGCTGAGACAGGAAGATCACTATCAGTCTCGACTGCATAATGAAACCCTGTATCAAATAAATGAATAAAAGAAAAAAATTAAAAATCTTAAAAAAAAAAAAAAGAGTTCACTTCTCAGTAGCTCTGAGTCCAGAAGCTGATGGATGGTACTTGGCTTTCATTTACTTGATTGTATATGTAGCCTTAAAGGATTCCCTGTTTTAAAAAGTAATTAGTGGTCTCATTGACCAGATTTCAGTTACTGGTACAAGGCTAAGATCGGATTGTGGGACAAGCCCTGCTAGAACTCTATATGTGGATAGTGGGAGACAGATGATTGCCAAAGCAAAATCTGGGGAATTTCCTAAGGCAAGAGGAAAAATAGATGCTGGTTATCTGGAATAGATGTCTACTACAGCTATATTTTATGTGACAGACTGAGCTTGTTAAAGAAAGCCATACTAGTTAATAATTTGAAACTGATTTAAATATAATAAAAGACATTCTTTAATTTTTATCGCGTGTAACAACTTTTACAATGTTTTTCATAATTGTTACTTCATTCTATATTCAAAGACTTGATGATCAAGCCAAATAAAATACACTTGTGTTAAGAGTACAAAGATACCAATACTAGATATGATGTTTCCAAATATGGAAAAGGAAATTCTATATTGCCAGTATTCACTATTTAGGGTGATATATGCATTCGTCTAGGTTACTGTTAGGGTTTGTGTCTAGATGTCCGCCCAAAGCCTCATGTGATCATAGGGCTTTTGCAGAGGTAACTAAATCTAGACAGTGTGGTTGATTAGTCTTGCGATGCTGGGATTAAAGGTGAGTGATTGTTGGATCAGTTCACTGATTGGATTAGCACTGCCCTAATCCCAGTAGACTGGATACAATATAAGGGACAGAACAGGCTTGTGTCACTGTCTAGAATCTTTTACTGCCATGGAACTGTTGTCCCTCTGCCTTGGGTCAGCCGATTATGGACTGAAATTTCTACAAACCGTGAGCTAAATGAACTTTTTCCCCTTTAACTTTGGGTGTTGGGTATTTTGTCTCAGCAACAAAAAAAGTAACTAAGACAGTTACTAAATAAAATCTCAAATACAAGTCAGTAGGTATGTACTTACTATTCAAAATGAAATTTTCTGTCTTTGTAATCTCAGCCTTTTCACTACTTTACTTATTCCTGAAAACTAAACTGATTTCAATACAACTATGCTGAAGAGATTTTTGAATTAGTTTAAACACATACAGAGCAGATAGGAAGTAAATATGTGAGGCTTAAACAATACTTAAGCTCTGGTATGGGACTTCATTTTTATATGCTTGTATGGCTTATAGCTCCAGTTCTGTTGTGTCTAACGCTGAAAATCTGAGTGAGTAGTCACTGTTTTTGATTTTGTTGAAGTCTACCCTTTTCCAAGTGAACTGTATTTGTTGAGTGTTTTCATTCTTCCCATTTTATTCTTCAACTGGATAGTTTCTAAATATTTCTCTTAATTGAAGTCTAAGAACATATGCAAATTTTGCAATTTCTTCAGTATGATTACAACAAATCATATTAATTTAATGTACTGTTCCCTCATAGATTTACTCATCAAGTATAATTGAACATTTATAGTAGGCCTTACAGTGTCTTGCTAGCATTAGTAATGAGGTTCTGTACATAGACATATATTTTAGGTGATTGATGCTTACTTACATCCTAAGCATGAAAACTACATCTGAGAGACTTTCAATGAGATCCTTAAATTTCTTCATTTGTGATGAAACTGTGAAGCAGATTAACATTTACTTAATGATTTAGAATCATTGTTCTCACTGTTGATAATTTTACTCTGACAGATAATTGTCTGTAGCATTAGGTGGAAATAGAGCAGTTTGTTCTTGAACTATTAATTCCACACTACCATGCTGCCTTTTTTTTCTGCCTCTTTTCTTCTTTATTCTGAGATGGAGATTTTTCTAGAAACCAATGTGTTATCAGTTCTTCAGAACCTTCACTATCCCAGCAGTGATTACTTTTTTATAGATTCTTTGTTTAAACAAATACCTGATCAGGATTGCATGAAATGTAAGTTATGAAGCTCTCAGAAAAGCCTTGGCAGCTTCATCTGTGAATAAAACATTTGCACCCCCCTACAGTCTTGGCTGTTTAAGGTGCACTCTGGGGCTTCTGGTTTGCATATTCATAGCATTCCTCTGTCCCTTAGAATCAAGTATGAGGATCTGTAAATGGGGATGTCTTGCTTTCCTGACTGTATTGTACTTTAATGTGAAACAAGAAGGTATGTGACATTAAGACAGGCCCATGGTATTCTGATAATTTCTATAATTACGTTGTTTTTTTATGATGGCTCTTTTAGTGTGACCATTGTAGATATAAAACAAATGAAACATTGCAATATTCAGCTAATGCATATATGGGATTTGCTTTAGAAAGAGAAAAGTTCATGGGATCCAGACTTTTAGAACGCAGTTGTTTTCGTATTTCTGTGATATTGTTTCTCTTTTAAGAATAATTCAGGCTCATTTGAATTTGGTGTAAATGAGAGATAATCTTATTATAACTTAAAAATAATTTCTAGAAGAAAGCATTTAGAATTTTTTAAAAATGATATCGTTTTCAGATATTGAAAATTAAAGGAAATGATACTGGACCTATTAGATTTCTAGGTTTTAGACCACTAACTTCTTGACAATATGATAAAACTGTACAAGCTCTGCAGAAAAATGTACTTGTGCACAAATATTTGTTCATAACGTCAGAAAGTCAAGAATTGAAGAAACACTCCTAGATCAGCTGTTGATTCTATGTATAGGCCTACAATATCCAGATTCAGAATTCCTGTCTTCTATATAGCCTTATGTGTAGATATGGTAAAATTCATTGCAAATATATCGTATTTTCAAGATGTGTGTTGCTTTTAGTCTCAGGAGACTTTTATTTGCATGGTCATGTTTCATATGAAGCTGTTTGAAAGGAAAAATTACATTTAAAATTGTGTATACTTTAAATGAATTAATGACTATTGCTGCTTTTAATGGTTGTCCACATTTCCTGTTAGGCATTGCAGTTTAATTCTGTACTTTTTACATGTGAGTTTAAAGAATTAAGATCTAGGTGGCTTATTCAGTAAGTCACTAAACTATTTCAGGGGTTGGCAAACTATGGCCCACTCACTAAGTCTGGCTCTGTATCTATTCGTTTTACAGTTTTCAGAGCAAAAACAATTTTTATGTTTTAAAAAATATGGTAGAGTAACATTTTGTGACATGAATTAAAATCATAAAATTGAAATTTTGGTGTTCATTAATAAAGTTTTCCTGTAATACAGCCATACTAACTTGTTTACATATTGTCTATAGTTGCTTTTCCATTCCAGTGAGAAGAGTTGAGTGTTTGAAGAAGTGAGTATACAACCTGAACACATTTATTATTAGGTCATTTATGAAAATTTGTTGATTCCTGCTTTACTTCACTTTGAATTCACCAAATGTGTGTTGAGTGACTCCTATGTGCTAAGTCATGTAACATTTTAGTTTCCTGCTTCCTGATATTAACAAGCATAGTTTGCTTTTGTTGTAGAAAATATGAATATAAATAGTAAAGTGTTATATCCCTGACCACATCTAATAAATCCTGACATAGACAGTGCTTTAAATTTTGATTGAATGAGGTTGGCAGTGGGCAGGAAAGCTTAGGGTACACCTAATGGACAATTATACCCTCGATGATGCCATCTTGTCCAAATGTAAAAACAAAAGATAAGAAACAAGCAAAAGCCACTCTAATACACATACCTATTTTTAGCTGCGTAATAATTCCATAAATGCTCACTAAAGTCATCTGCGTGCTCATGTTTTCCTTTAATCCATTGTACCTGTCTGATTCCATTTTAAATGTTAGGCAGGCAGTTTCATTTCTCTGACTTTTGCCCTTATGCTGTTGCCTTTTAAGAACGAACAGATGGAGGGGGTCACAGCGTGTACACACCTGCTGAGGAGTGAGCGCAGAGCCAGAAAGCTTAACTTTAGCCTTTATTCTCTTGGGGATATCATAGCAGTCACTAACAGGAATTGTTTTGGAATTTATAAACAACATACTGTAAGGAATGAGTCATTAAAAAAAGAAGTATGATTTGCCTGGGATTGAATAGAAAAACATGAAACCCCTTATAAACATCATAAGATTTGAATTATCAAGGAAAATTGTCGAAATTAGAGATCCTTTGAAGCCAAATTAAAAAACAAAATCATAGCAGATTGGGACTTAACATTTGAGAAATGAAAAAGCTAATGAATTTTAGGTCTAATCTAGAATGCAGCTCCCTTTTGTCTTTCTGATTTTTCTTAATTGTATGTTTTTAGCTGGTTAGTGTATTACTATAGCCCTTCAAGCAGTTTTACAAGATTTTCTTTGAATTACAGAATTGGCTTTTTTTTTTTTTTTTGCCAAAATTCTATTGATAAACAAATAGCAATGAGACAGTTTCAAATCAAATTGGTAGGACAGTTTCAATAATTAACACACTGCATACTTTCTTCTTAGTGGTTAATTGCTGCACCAGATGTGGACTTGATATCCTATTTACAAACATCATTAGAACAAATCATTCTATTCGTTAAGAGAATGTAACTATATATCTATCCTAACCACTTTGAATACACAGATACAAAATGGACATTCATCTGTATACCTTTTTTTGGTTAAGTTCCATTATTTGAATATTATAGGTGTGTTAACTCAGTAAAATATTCTAAAAGAGTCCAGTAGCCCATAATAGTATTGGGTCTTTGGCTTCACTGGCAATGTCAGAAATTGTTGACCTGAGTCCCCCACAGCTCAACATAACATCATGGCTTTATTTCTTATATTTCATTTTTATACTTTTCTTCTGGATGGTTAAGACCAAGGTAAAGCAGGACCTATGCCTTAAGAGTTGTAGCTTTTGAGTTTGATAAGGTCAGTGAAATCCCCTCAGGAATTATCCTGAGATCCTGTACCTCAGATTGTAGATCCTTTGTCATTGTCATCCATGTGGATGAGTCATGGCCGTTGCTTGGCCAATGTGCTCTCTGTGAAAGCCTGAGAGAATGTTTTCTCTCCATGTGACTCTCCTTAGGCACACTCTACATCATCGATCACTTTCCTCTGGCCCCATAATCTCCTTGATCAGAAAATTTGGGACACTACCGAGTTACATGACGTTACAGTACAAGTTCTCACCCTGACTAACTATATATACTGATACCTGTGAACTAAGCTACTGCACTGCAGATGGTAATTTGTAACAGTAGTTTCATGCTTGGAGTGCCTGTCATTCTGGTCTACTGAATATGGGCTGCTTGTCATGACATGCCAGTTGCTGCTATGATGTCTCTCAGGTAGATGGTTGTTCAAGAAGAAGGGGGTAGTAAAGGAAAGCAAGAGACAAGAAGAGGAATATTGTGGGACTGTCCTGCTTCAAGGTTGTCGATGGTGAGATTTTTGGACTTATGTGAAAACATGAGAAGTATATAATTCTTTATGCCTATTTTTAAAATATATTCTAATTTTTAAATTTTTTTTATCATATTCTGTAGGGACTTAAAGTTCAACATATCAATACTTGATGAAAAATACCTGTTCCATATTATGCCTAAGATGTTTGATATGCAGACAGATAGTGAGATTAAGCTTAACAGCCTAAGTTGTTCAATAATAACAACAAGCTTTTCTTCTGGATGGTTAACAACCTAAGTTTGCAGACCAAAATTAGAGAAAAAGGAGGGCCGCAAGGAAAGCCAACATTTTGGCCCTAGCCTTCTAAGGTCAGTTAAGACTCAGGACATATGAGAACTTGTACAGAATTGGCTTTTAAGCTCACTTAGTTTACTTCTTATTCATCTCTACTTCTGACTGCTGGTGAAAGCATCATTAGAATAAGAACATGACCTTTGGTATTCATAGTTTTCGTCTTTTGTTTTTATGTAATCAGAATCCTAAAAAAAACTAGATGGAAGATAAATACTAGATATCTAGAAGAAAGATAAATACTAGGTATCTTTTAACCAGGTTTTGTATATGATTAATTTAGACCATTCTTGGCTACTTTTGGAACAGAAATTCATGTTATGTGATGTATTATCTGGCTACAGTTTTGTCACTATGATAGTTTGCCTAATCTATTTAACTGCCAAACTTACACAGTTGTTATTATATATTTCAAAATATACACAAAAATCAAAATGATGGAAATTAATATATGCACTGCCCAGATTTAACAGATAGTAACATTTTATATAATGCTAAAATTCTAACCATATCCCTTTCCCTTCCCTCAGGCTGTGGAAGTTGAGATGTATCATTCTTGTACATGTGCTTTTGCTGTTTATGTGTCTGTCCATTTTCAAAAAAATTTGAAATTTTTCCTGCATTTCTCATCTCTAATTACTTACAAGTGTTAAATCCTATCTCAGTCAGATTTTAGGTACACTTGAAACCATATATACTTGAAAAAATTTACAGTGGCTAAATATCTCTCTTCCAAATGTTCATAGGACCCCAGGATCAGTTTCCTTCTTATAGAACAATCAGAATGTAAGTTCTTTTAAGGAATACTAACTTGTCTTGGAAATGTCAGTATTAAACATTCTTCAGTAGCTGTTAGTTTACCTGTGTAGAAAATTTTAGGTTGACAGTTACATTCTCTCATGTAAGAAATATTTCACAGTCTTTACTGTTGTCTTCCGTAAACTGCATTGTAGTTTATTTGCAGACAAATTGCCTTATCTTTTTATCACCCTGGGATCTTTTTGTTCACCGTAGTCTGTAATTCTGTCATTTTATGGGTTTAAAGTTCATTGATTCATTGATTCACTCATTCATTCAACCTCTTGGTTATCTTTGTAATTCTTAATTTCTAAGTTTTCAAAAATCTTCTAAAATTACTCCTCTATAGTGTTTGTTAAGTTCACTACAGAATTTCCACTAGCCATATGTTCAAATTTCTGAATATTCACTGCTCTTTAGTATCTTAGGTTTTTGTCCTGTACACTGCATTCTGTGTAATTTCTTCCAGATTATTGGTCATTCCCTTATCAGTTTCTAATGTGAAATCCATCTATTAAAACATTAGTAACAGTGACATGTTTTGTTTCTGTAAGTTCTTTTGTTATGTATTGTATCCAGAGTATGTCTTTGAATGTTTTAAATCATTGTGTAGCATCTTTATTGTTATATTAAGTCTTATGATGTCATTCCTCTTGCATATTGTTTTTCTAGACTTTTGCTCATAAACATTTCCTTGCCTGTCTTTTAATTACTGTTTGTGAGTTGTCTAAATGGAAATTGCACATAGTCTGGCTTGTGAAAGTTTCCCTACCGAGCACCCTTGTGTTTACTTTTTCCATATGCTACAAATTACCAGGCCAAGACAAATATTTCAGAGTTAATTCCTGCATGCTTGTGCCATGTTAGCAGTGCACAGTTTTACTTCACACCAGAATGTGGTCTAAGAGCCTAAATCAAAGTTATGCTTACCATCTCCCTTGGTAAAGATGACAATTTTAGGAACCTTTCAGTGAGGCTACGGTTTTTGATTCTTCAAAGTTAGAACAGTGCTGCTTAGAGCCTGTACACTGGTTGGGTCAGGAGTTAGAGAGGGCACTGAGAAATCTTGGTTTTATTTAATATTTAATTAATTAATTAATTTGGTACAGGTTCTCGCTACATAGCTCAGACTTGTAGTGATCCTCCTGTCTCAGCCTCCCCAGTACTGTGATCATAGACATGCACCACCCACCAGGTGTTAGTGTCTGGCTCCCCAGCATGACATGCGGTACTGGAGACTGAACCCAAGGTGCTTAGACCACTGAGGTTGGTTGGTTTTAGTAGGCCTTCTAAGTGGTTCTTGTGAATGTTAACATTTAGGAAGTATTGCTTTAGAGACAGCGTGGGCTTCAGAGTTCCAAATTCCTGTCTCAGTTGTTATGCACATGAGGCCATATTTCTTATCATTTGCTACGTATAAAAATTCCCAATTGTTTCTGTTTTGGCCTCTCTTCAGCTTTTATTGACTTCTTCCTCAGGGCCATCTCCACACCAGAGTTTAAGGTGACAACATCTTTTTTGTATCACTCATCTTGTTTTCTGCTTGTGCATCTAAGCCCTACCCCTTCTTTTGCAAATTGAACTACATCCTTGTTTTGTTTTATATTTCAAGATGTATACAATAAGAAGTCTTCTAGCAGAATTAAAGCCATCTCTTTGCCTTAGCTAAATTGTTCATGTTTCATATGATATTTTGAATAGTGAATGTATATTGTGTTTTGTTTTGTTTGAAGGTAAAATTCACAGTATATGTGTGTTTCTCAGTTTTTATTGTGGTAGATTTTTTATTGTAGTATAAACTTAATTATCTTATGATTACAGGTTCGGTAAAATCTTCATCAAAAAATGTATTGGAAAATACTGAGGCAAACATGTGGACAGTGTCTTGTGTGGAATAATACTAAGTGGAATCTAAATGCTTACAGTTCTTATATTTTACAGAAAGGGACAAAATAATTCCTCCCAAGAACGCTTATCATATGCTAGGCTTAAGCTAAGTGCTTCACATACATTATCTAATGAAATTCATAGAAACAGCTCTTCCTTATTTTATAGATGAGAAGAGTACAAAGCACAAGTATTTTTCCCAAATCACATAGCTTTTCAGGGAAGTGGGATTTGAACCTGTGCACTGGCTACAGAGTGGCACACAGTTCTTACTACTTTAATATAAATTTGCCAAACCTCCCCAGGTTAGACTCTCTAGAGTGTTTTATAGTGTAGAGTGATGTAAATGTGAAATTACCAATATTGGGGGAACTCAATTAGTTTGGGCACCTTATGTAGTCCTGTCTTTTGCCTCTAAAGAATCTGATTGACATCTTAATCATGACTAGAAATGCAAACATTTGATTTTTAAAGTGCTTGTAGAAATAAATTATTTGAACTTCAGTAATTTAGCATAACAGAATGCAGGTTCTAAAGTTAGAACTGCATACAGTGTCCAAGTCTGCTCATCTCCTATTGTGCAGGCAAAATTTCAGGTCTGTGTCCTCTTATAAAACGAGGAAAACAATAATGTTTGCATAACTGAGTGAAGATTAAAGGAGAAAAATACATATGCCCCTTTAGCACAGTGACTGGAGCATAGAAAGCACTCCCAAATTTTAGCTGTTATTATTGTCACAGTGAGGACTTGGAAAGCATCTGTCCCTTCTGTTATAACTTTCACTGAATTAACTATTTGGGAAGTTAAAATGTAGCATTCAAAGTGCTTACTTTTATTTTTGTTAAATAATTGTTTCACAGGAAATCAGAAAGAGTGAAATTGAAAGACCTCAGGAAACTTTTAGTCCTTTCTAAGCTGTGTATATGTGTAGTTAGCTCCTTTGGCTTGCAGCTGCAGCTTGTAAAAACTAGAGGTGCTAACTAGTGTAGCCTTTCTTCATTTAATCTTCTGTAGCCTTGTAAAGTGCTCATACAATCTTTCTTCTTAATCTCTGTTGGTTGATTTTCCAAGTGCCTACTGTTCTTGCAGAAGCGAGAGACACTCTTGTCTCTCAGTTGTGTATCTCAGTGGGCCTGTTAGCTGTTGCCACTTCTTAGCAGTTCAGCTTTGCCCTTGTGTTATGTCTCTGTAGCATTTCTGCTCACCTGGTTTATGGTGTACCTCATCCACTCACCATAGGTAACCAGTGTATTTCCATCAATCCTTCTGACATGTTCCAGTGAAAAAGCTGAGTACTTTAGCTGCTGATACATTCCCGTCTGGGAGGAGTCTAAATGACGTTATGTGGTCGTATCATCCAAAAGTAGTGTTATGTGTTTCACATTGACTGTTGTCTGAGTTTTAATAGCAAGGTCTTTATATTTTGGTTTTACTGGCAGTAAATGTCGTATTTGTTGAGTTATAATTTCATTCTGTGATGTCACCTGTTTATATGACTACATAGCCCTCCCACATAAGTGGTAGGTGAATTTGATTAATAAAATCTGATTTTTGCATCATAGCACTGGGATGATTTTTTTTTGCAGTGATTAATATACTTCAACGTGATGAATATCAGTTGTTCCTACTTGCCACAAGTACTTATGTGCAAGTCATGAAGGTATAAAGTCCAATCACATGATATTTCTAGGAATAATTGTACAGGTATATATTTGGTGGTAATTCAATGAGCAGTATTTTTACTAACCTTTTTTATGTGTATTTTATGCATCTTAGTTTTAATAAAGAAAAAGATGTGTGCATCTGACTTCAAGTTTATGCTGTAATAGGAAAACCAACATGTAAATTAGTGATTTCAAAGCAGGATTTTAAATGCTGTTACATGACCAGATTTCTGTAGACGCACAAAGAAAAGTCATCTTATATTAAGGATGTATGAAAAAATTCTTAGAGGAGATGACATTTTATTTGATTTCTAATGGTTAAGTAGAATTATACTGACCACAAAAAGGCATTCAGATGTGGAAGAAGCAGCATTATACAAACAGGTTTTGATGTGCAGTCCACCTGGACAGGACAGAGTTGTGTGTGGAGGACAGTGAGGCATGGAAGCTGAAATTTGACCAGTTGTATTCTGAAATAGATCTCCTGAGACCTTGGAGGTAAATCTGAAGAGCGTATGGACTGAACTCTGTAAACAGTACTATTTAAAGGTTAGCCATAGGACTGTGAATTCTCAGAGGATTCTGTGCAGGAATAATGACAAGAATAGGCAGGAACCTCTAAAGAGCAGTGTCACACTAACAAAAGAAAAGATGAACTTGTAATGCAGGAATGGATTCAGCAGCGTTGAGTGCTGCAGTGGTCACAGCTATAGAATGAGGAAAAAAAAAATCACTGGTTTCATCGATATGGAGGGTTTGTTTTATAAGAATAATATAATGGCCTAAACAAAGTAACTGTATTATTTTAAGTCACTTTGACGTTTAAAAATCATGCTGTCGTTTTTCATTTTTTAACCACTTTAATTTTTTCTTCCCATTTTACTTCTATTTTGGGATCCTGATCATATTAAATATGCTATGTTCTTTATCCAGTCTTTTGTTAATAGACGTGTGGGCTGCTTGTAAGATCTGCTATTGAGGTGTGCTTCTATGAACATAGCTATACATGTGTCACTGTAATATGTTGTCTTTAACTCCTTGCGCAGAGAAACTGTATGAATAGCTGATTCCAATGGAATTTCTATTTCTAGCGTTTTAAAGGATCTCCATACTGATTCTTACAGTGATTATATTAGTTTATGTCCCTACAACTTCTCTAGCATTTGTTATTTGACTCCTGGATGGTAGCCGTTCTTTTTGGGGTAGGATGGAATCTCAGTGTTGTCTCTAATGCCAGAAATGTTCATCTTTTAAAAAATTTTTTATCTACTTACTGGCCATTTGTTGTTCTTCTGAGAAGAACAAATTATTTCATTTACCTATTTTTTGATCAGGTCTTTTATTTTGGAGGGTCTTTTTGAATTTTTTATGTATTTGAGATACTAGTCCTCTTCTGAGAAGTAGCTGGAAATCATTTTTTCCATTTTGTGTGCTGTCTCTTCATTGTATTGGGTCTTTCCTTTGCTATTCAGAAGTCTTTTAATTTGATTGATACAATCCTGTTGTATTCTATTGATGTCATTTCTTACATGATTGTGGTTGTGTTCAGAATGTTCTTGCCTATGCCTGTGTCTTCAAGAGTTTTGGCAATTTTATCTTCTAGCAGGTAAAGATTTTTTGTTTTAATATTTAGATCTTTGGTCAGTTTTGATTTTAGCTTAGTGTGTTGTGAGAGATTTGGATCTAGGTTTATTCTTCAGCAAGTGGGTAGCAGTTTGCCCAGCAAGATTTGCTAAAGAGGCTGTCTTTAGTATGTTTTTGCCCTCTTTGTCAAAGATCAGATTATTGAATGTGCCTTGGTTGTTTCTGCGTTATCTTTCTGTTCTGTTGAGCCATAAGTCTGTTTTTATAACATTGTTATGCTGTGTTTATCAGTGTTGCTGTGTAGTATGACTTCAGATCTGGGATTGTGATGCCTCTTTCTTTGTTCTTATTGCTCAGGATTGCTTTTGTTACTTTTTTTTTTTTTTATGTATTTGGTTGTTTCACGGTCTCACTATAAGCTCAGACTCATGGTGATCCTCCTGCTTTCAGCCTTCCAGCGCTGGGATAACTAGGGTGGCATATGGTGCCAGGGCTCGAACTGTGGTGCCTGTGTTTGCCTGCGCTTACCTGTGTGTGCCTAAGCAGGCACTTAGTCTGCTGAGTTATCTCACCAGCCCTGCTTTTGTTACTTTGGATCTCTTCTGGTTTCATAGAATTTTCAGACTTCTTTCTCTGGCTGTACACACGATGCTATTGGCATTTTGATTGGGATTGCATTAAGTCAGTACATCTGTTTTAGAACTCTGGCTATTTAAATTTGTTTTTTAATGATAATAAAAAAGATACAGAATTTCAAAACAAGATGATAGGAAATTAACAGTATTACACATTGTAATCTTCAAAGTATTTACTGAGGTGACCATATATAGACATTGAAGATTGATCAAACAATATAAACACTAAGTGTTCCTTTCAGTGAACTAATAGAAATTAGTAGTACAATTGTCTTAGCTATGTTTTTCTTCGTTCTTCTTTTGCCTTCATTCTTTCTCCTTTCCCCCATCTTGGTTGTTTGTTCGTTCGTTTGTTCATCTTTCTTTTTTCTTTTTTTTTTGAAGAACCAGGGATTGAATTCAGACCCTTGCGCTTGCCAGGCAAGCACTTATTGTACTGAGCCTCCCTGGCCCCTGTTCTTTGTTTTCAGTAGCTTCTTTCCCTTTAACAATATCTATTGTACCTTTTGTGTCTTACTCTTTTCAGTTTCTTATACAGAGAAGCAATATGAAATTCACACTGTGAGTAGTTACATCCTTTTATGTATAAAAGCCTTGAGTTTATTTCTTTGTAGCTGAGTAGTACTCCATTTTATATAAATACTACATCTTTTTTTATCCATTCCTTGATGGACATTCCAAGATATAGCTATTACAGATTGTGGTGTTATAAACATGGGTGCATATGCGTCTCTGTGGTATGATGTTTTTAATTCTTCTGGCAAGATACCCAGAGGGAAACATCTGGGTCTAATGGGACATCTAAACTTAAATTTTTGAGAAATCTCCACACTAATTTCCACAGAGGTTGTGCCAGTCTTCATTCCCACCAACAGTGTAGAAAGATTCTTTTTCCCACAGCCCCGTCAGCATTTGTTATTGGTTGATTTGTTGTTGATCCCATTCTTTCTGGGTGAGATGGAATCTCAGTGCTGTTTTAACTTACATTCCTCAGATGACTAATGTTGTTGAATGTATTTTCTTATATTTATTTGTCATTGTATTTCTTCATCTGAGAAATGTGTGTTCATCTCAGATGCCCATGTTTGGATTGGGTCTTTCAATTTTGGGGCCTGATTTTTTTTTTTTTAATTCTTTATATGTTGTAGATAGAAGTCTTTTGAGTAAGGGAAAGTTGACTAATTTTTTCCCCCAGTTTATGAGTTTTCTTTTTACTCTGTTGGTGATTTCTTGAGATGTGCAAAACCTTTTTAATAAGATGAGATCCCAGTTGTTGATTCTTTAAATATTTCCCATGCAGTTTGATTTTTGTTCACGAATCTCTGCCTATCCTATTATCTTCCAAGATTTCTACCTACTTTCTCTTCCAGTAGGATTTAATGTTTCTGTTTTAATATTAATATCTTGGATCCATTTTGAACTTAATTTAGTGCATCGTGATAGATATGAGTCTAGTTTCAGTGTCCAACATATAGAAAGCTTGTTTTTCCAGCAATATTTATTAAAGAGGCTTGCTTCCAATGAACATGTTTGGTTCCTTTGTCAAACATAAGGTGGCTGAGTGTGTTTGTAATTTTGTCTGCATCTTCTAATCTGTTCTTTTAATAATCAGGTCTGTTTTTTTTTTTTTTTTTTTTTTTTTTCTGCCAGCACCACAGTGATTTTGTCATATTAGTTTTGTAGTATAATTTAAAGTCAGGGATTGTGATGCCTTCTGCTTTGCCTTTGTTGTCCAGGATTGTGTTTGCTATTATAGGTTTTGTCTGGTTGGCAATTAATTTTAGGAAAGTTTCCTATAGATTTGTGAGGTATGCTAAGTCTGACCGTTTCTATAATATTGGTTCTGCTTACCCACTCTTCAATCTTTCTTTTTTCCCCAGAGTATTTGAGTTATATTGTATAGGTATTCCACTTCTTTTGTTAGGTTAATTCAGAAGTTTTAATTTTTGATGGCATTGTAGAATTAAGTAGTGATTTTTCCAAATCCTGGGCTTTTCTTTGTAGATAGATTTTATATTATTACCTCTATTTCATGCCTGATTTGGGGTTTTTATATTTTGTTGGTTTGGTTTTGCTAATTTATATGTATCTAGCAATATATCTATTTCTTCTGAATTCTACAGTTTACTGAAGTACAGGTTTCCCAAGCAGTGACTTAATTTTATCAGTATCATTTATAATTTGTTGTTTTTCATTCTTAATTTAATTGATATTAGTCTTTTATTGTTTGGGTATGGTTGACTTAAGGGTTTGTCTGCCTCATTTATTCTTTTCAAAAACCAGCTCTTCAATTAGGTTAATTTTTGGCTTGTATTGCTTTTTTTCAGTTAAGCTTTATCAATTTGTACAGTTTTTACCATGTCCTCCTCCACACTAGATTTGGATTTGGATTTTTTTTTTTTTTGTTTTATTTTCTTGGATCTTGATGTTTAGCATTTGCACATTTATTTGGACTCACTGTTTACTTAAGTATGTATTCATGGCTATAAACTTTTCTTTTAGGACTGCTTTCATTGCATCCCACAGATACTGGTATTTTATACTAGTCGTATCATTTAATTTTAGGGTAATTTCTTCCTTTCCTCTCTGACTCACTGATCATTCAAGTATTTTTTTTTTTTTATTCTCAGTGTGTTTACCTAATTCCTGTGGTTTCTTTTGCCATTGATTGCTAATTTCTTTGCACTGTGATTTGACAGTATCCATGGGATAATTTTGATTCTTTTGTATTTACTTAAGCATGTTTTATGAGATAGTATTTTATCTATTTTGGAGAAAGTTCCACTACCTGTTAATAAATACGTGTAATTTATTATTGGGTGGAATACTCTATAGATACCTGTTAAGTACATTGGTTTGTAAGTGTGGTTCAATGTTAATATTTATTGATTTTTGTCTAGTTAATCTGTATAGTGGTGATAGTACAATATTGAGGTCCCTTTCTATAATTGTATTGGTGTTTTTTCTGATCTTTTATGTTCACTTGTATTTATTTTATGAAGTTTGGTATACTGGTGTTGCGTGCATATTATATTCATAATTATCTCTTCTGTTCAATTATCCCTTAAAGAGTTTGCAGTGGCCTCTTCTTATCAGTTTTGGCTTGAAGTCTACTTTATCTGAAAACAGGACACCTACTTCTGCTTATTTTGGGTGTCTGTTTGCAAGGAAAATTATATACTAGCATTTGACTTTTAGCCTATGAGTTTCAGATGGTGTGTCTTATGTACAGCATACCATTTGGTTTTATTGGTCCAATCTGCCAATCTGTGTCTTTTGATTGGGCAGGTGTTAAACCTTCACAGTGAAAGTTATTACTTAGAGGTACTGACTTGTTCATGTAATTATGTTATTTACCTATTACTGATTCATTTTTTCTCCTTCTACTTAACTGCTCACCCTGCCTGATGTATTCAGTATACTAGACTTTTTGACATCATTGGCTTCATTGACTTTCCAGTATGTCCTTGAAAAATTTTGGGAGCACTGATCTGTGCTTATACATTTCTTAAGATGTTCTTTTTCATAGAAAGACCTTATTTCTCCATCAGTTTTGAGTTGCAGTTTTTCAGGATATATTATTGTGGATTGGAAATTGTTTTCTTTTAGGGCTTGAAGCATTTCACTTTAAGCCTTCCTGTCCTTTAAAATCTGTGTTGCAAAGTCTTTAGTAATTCTAATAGATTTACCTGTATAAGTGTTTCATTGCTTTTCTCTAATAGCTTTTAATGATCTGTCATTAAGTAGGACTTCTGGGATTTTTTACTATGATATGTATTAACAAGCTTTTTTCTAATTGTGAGAGTTTTCATATGCCTAAATTATCTGTATAATCTGGTTGGATGGAACACTCTGTAGATGCCCACTAAGTCCATTTGTTCCAAGCTCTTGTTTAGTTCTCCTACTTCTTCGCTATTTGTTTGTCTAGTTGACCTATCTTTTCTCAGACAAGCGGGTGTTAAGGTCTCCTGTTAAGATTGTTTTATTGGATTATTAAGGTTTGTCTTCCACAGTTGGGTGCTCACCTTTTTGGTACATACATTATTTATGAGTTTTATCTCTTCCTCTTGAATTTTTCCCCTAACCAGTATTTAGTGGCCTTCTTTATTTAGTTTGATCATTCTTGGTTTGAAGTTGCAACTATCTGAGAACAGGATTGCTATCTGTGCTATTTTCTGAGGCTGGGGTGTGTAGTATTTTTTTCTATCCTTTGACTTTCAGCCTATGAATTTCTTTATGAGTTAAGTGTGTTTCTTGTACACAACAGATTGTTGGATTTTTCTTTCCTAGTCCACACTGCTAGTCGGTTCTTTTTATTGGTGCATTGAGTCCATTTACATTGATGGTTATAACTGAGATATATTGACGTACGATCAATATGTTATTTACTTGCTGTTGTTTACTCCTTTTTCTCCTGTATTTAATTGTTTTCTGTATTTAGTGGGTTCCTTCTGTTGTTATTCATGGAGTTCTGATCAATTTGGTCCCTCTCTAGAACATCTTTCAGTAGTGTGTGTATGGTTGGCTTTGTCATCATGAACTTCTTTAGTTGTTCTTTGTCATGAAAATATTTCACTTCTCCATCAAACTTAAAAGAGATTTTTTTTTTTTTTTTTGCAAACCAAATTTGTAGGACAGTTTCAATAATTAACACATTGCATACATTCTTCCTAGTAGTTAATTGCTTTACGAGATACGGACATGATATCCTATTTACAAACACTATTAGAACAAATCCCTCTATTCATTAAGACAGTGTAACTATATATATCTATTCTAACCATTTTGAATACACAGATAGAAAATGGAAATTCATCTGTATCTGCTTTTTTTGTTAAGTTCCATGATTTGAATATTATAGGTGTGTTAACTCAGCAAAATATTCTAAAAGAGTCCAGTAGTCCATAAGAGTTTGGGTCTTCCCCTTAACTGGCAATGACAGAAATTGTTGACCTGAGTACCCTACAGCTCAACAAAACACCACGGCTTTACTTCTTATACTTCGTTTTTATACTTTTCTGCTGGATGGTTAAGACCAAGGTAAAGCAAGACCTATGCTTCAAGAGTTGTAGCTTTTGGGTCTGATAAGGTCAGTGAAATACCCTCAGGAATTATCCTGAGATCCTGTACCTCAGATTGTATATCCTTTGTCATTGTCAGCTATGTAGATGAGTCATGGCCATTGCTTGGCCAATGTGCTCTCTGTGAAAGTCTGAGAGAATGTTTTCTCTGCATGTGACTCTCCTTAGGCACATTCTGCATCATCAATCACTTTCCTCTTTGGCCCCATAATCCTTGATCAGAAAATTTTGCACAATAATGAGTTATGTGATGCTACAGTACAAGTTCTCATATGTCCTGAGTCTTAATTGACCTTGGAAGACGAGGGCCAAACTGTTGGCTTTCCTTGCAGCCCTCCTTTTTCTCTAATTTTGGTCTGCAAACTGAGGCTGTTAACCCTCCAGAAGAGAAGTTTATGGTTATTTCCATACAACCTAGGCTGTTATAGTAGTCTTAAGCTTAACCTCACTATCTGTCTGAATATCAAACATCTTAGGCATAACATGGAACAGATATTTTTCATCAAGTATTGATATGTTGAAGTTTAAGTCCCTACAGAGTATAATGAAAAAACATTTAAAAATTAGAATATATTTTAAAAATAGGCATAAAGAATTATATAATTCTTATGTTTGCACGTAAGTCCAAAAATCTAACCATATACAACCTTGAAGTAGGACAGTCCCACAACATCCCTTTTCCTGTCTCTTGCCTTCATTCACCACCCCCATCTTTTTGAACAATCATCTACCCGAGAGACAGCACAACAGCAACTGGCATGTCATGATAAGCAGCCCGTATTCAGAAGACCAGAATGACAGGCACTCCAAGCATGAAACTACTATTACAGATTACCATCTTCAGTGCAGTTGCTTAGTTGACAGGTATCAGTATATATAGTTAGTCAGGGTGAGAATCTTTCCAATTAGCTGCTAGATTAAAAAATCTGGAGATTCTCAGGATCATTGCCTTACCCATTTTCTACGAATAGCTGCATTGTGTGTCACTGTCATGAATCCTAGCTCTTCTCCTTTCCCTTTCTTCATTAGTGAGTCCTTGAGTTATTGCTTTCCTTTTACTTGTATTATACTTTTCTATTTGTATTTATTCTTTTGAGTTCTTATGCTTGGGAAACCATACGATATTTGCACATGTGTGTCTAGTTTATTTTACTTATGAGTATATCTTCAAGTGGCGTCTACTTCAATATAAAGGCTTCGGGTTTATCATTCTTTATAGATGAGTAATATTCCATTGCATAAAAATACCACATCTTTTACATCCATTCCTCAGGTGATGGGCATCTTCATTGTTTCCAAGATTTGGCTGTCACAAATTGTGCTGCTATAAACATAGGCCCACATATAGGATTATGATATGATGTTTTCGGATTCTCCGGGAAAATTCCCAGTAGAGGAATAGCTAGTTTAAATGGGATTTCCATTGCAACTTTTCTAAGGAGTCTCCACACTGGTATCCATAATGTTTGCACCAGTCTACATTCCCACCAGCAGTGGAGAAGGGTTCCTTTTTCCCCACAGCCTCTCCAACATTTGTTGTTGGTTGATTTCCCTATGATAGCCATTCTTTCTAGGGTGATATGATATCTCAATGTTGTTTTGATTTGCATTGCATGAATGGCTAGTAATGTGGAGCATTTTTTAATATATTTATTCGCTTCTTTAATTTCATCCTCTGAGAAGCATATGTTCATCTCAGATGCCCATTTCTGGATTGGGTCTTTAAATTTTGAGGCCCTAGTGTTTTTTAGTTCTGTATAAATTCTAGAGAGCAGACCTTTGTCTGAGTACTTACTTGCCATGATTTTTTCCAAATTTGTGGGTTGTCCGTTCACTTTGTTGGTAGTTTCTTATGACGTGCACAAACTTCTCAGTAAGAGCAGGTCCCAGTTGCTAATTCTTTCAAGTGTTTCCTGTGTGATTTGATTTTTGTTCATGAACTCTTTGCCTACCCCTATGTCTTCAAGAGTTCCTCCTACTTTCTCTTCCAGGAGATTTAGTGTTTCTGTTTTAATGTTTAGATATTTAATCCATTTTGACTTCAGTTTAGTGCGTAATGATAGACCTGGGTCAAGTTTGAGTTTTTGGCATGTACAGAGCCACTTTTTCCAGCACCATTTGTTAAAGAGGCTGTCTTTCTTCCAGTGAGTATGTTTGGCCCCTTTATCAAAGATAAGGTGGCTGAGTGTGTTCATAGTTGCTTCAGCAACTTCTAATCTATTCCATTGATCCTCAGGTGTATTTTGTTGCCAGTATCATGCTGATTTTATCACAGTAGCGTTGTAGTATAATTTCAAGTCAGGAATTGTAATGCCTCCTGCCTTGTCTTTATTGCCCAGGATTGCCTTTGTTATTCTAGGTCTTTTCTGGTTCAGAATAAATTTTAGGAGCAATTTCTGTAGGTCTGTGAGGTATGTTTGTGTTAGTTTGATAGTGATTGCATTAAATCTGTACAACAATTTTGGGAGTATGGCCATCTTCACAATGTTGGTTCTTCCTATCCAGGAGCAGGGAATATCTTTCCATTTTCTAAAATCCTCTATGATCCTTTTTTCAGAGTACTGTAATTTTCTTTGAAAAGATCTTTGACTTCTTTAGTTAAATTAAATCCAAGGTATTTCATTTTCCTCGGTGCTATTGTAAAAGATATTGTTTCTATAGTTTCCCTCTCAGTGTGAATGTTATCCTTGTAGAAGAATGGTATTGACTTTTGGGTATTGACTTCATAACCTGCTATGCTACTGAATTTCTGTATTAATTCTTGTAGGTTTTTGGTGGATGATTTTTGGTCTTCCAAGTAAAGCATCATGTCATCTGCAAATAAAGATAATTTAACTTCTTCTTTGCCTATTCTTATTCCTTTTATTTCTTTCTCTTGTCTTATGGCTCTAGCTAATGATTCCAGAACTATATTGAATAGGAGTAGTGATAGAGGGCATCCTTGTCTTGTACCAGATCTAAGAATAAAATATTTCAGTTTTTTCCCTTGTAGAATTATGTTAGCCGTTGGGTTTTCATAAATGGCTTTTACCAGATTGAAGTAGAGGCCATCTATTCCAATTATCTGTAAGACTTTGAACATGAATGAGTGTTGGACTTTGTCAAAAGCCTTTTCTGCATCAATGGAGATGATCATGTGGTTTTTAGTTTTCACTCTATTGATATAGTGTATTAAATTGATAGATTTTCGAATATTGAACCATCCTCACATCCCTGGGATGAATCCTACCTGGTCGTGGTGTATGAGCTTCTTGATGATTTTCTGTATTCTATTTACTAGGATATTATTGAGGATTTTGGCATCTATGTTCATGAGGGAGATTGGCCTGTAGTTCTCTTTCTTAGTTGTGTCTTTCCTTGGTTTTGGTATCAGTATAATACTTTCCTCTAGGAATGACATTGGAAGAGGTATTTCCTTTTGAATTTCATTGAGTAGTTTGAGGAGTAAAGCGACTACATCTTCTGTACATTTCTTGTAGAATGCAGCTGTGAATCCACCTGGACCTGGACTTTTCTTTGTCTGTAGGTTTTTAATTACATCTCGTATTTCATTGGCTGTTATTGGGCTATTCAGAATGGTTATATCTTGTCGATTCAGCTGTGGTAATTTGTTCCTTTCTGGGAATCTGTCCATTTTGTCTGTGTGTTTTATTCTGTGAGAGTAAAGATTATCGATGTAAGTATTGATAATCTGCTAAATTTCCACTGGGTCTGTGGTAATTACACCCTTTTCATTCCTTATTGCTTGTGTTTGAATTTTTTCTTTCCTTTTTTGATGAGGTTTCCTAGGGGCTTATTGATTTTATTTAATTTTTCAAAGAACCAGCTTTTTGTTTCATTAATTCTTTGAATTGTTTTCTTCATCTCAATTGAATTAATTTCTTCTCTAATCTTTATAATTTCTTCCCGGCTTTGGGCTCTGGATTTGGTTTGCTCTTCCTTTTCTGTTTGTTGAAGGTGCAGCATTAGGGTATTTATTTGTTCTCGTTCTGTTTTCCTAATGTGTGAGTTCACAGCTATGAATTTCCCTCTCAGAAGTGCTTTCATTGTATCCCATAAATTCTGATAAGTTATGCTTAAATTTTCATTGAATTGTAGATATTGTTGAATTTCTTGTTTAATATAATCTATGATCCATTGGTTGCTAAGTTGGGTGTCATTTAATTTCCATGTATTTAGGGATTTTTTCTGGTTTCTTTTGTCATTTATTTCCAGTTTCAATGCACTGTGGTCAGATAATATGCATGGGATAATTTTTGTTTTTTTGCATAGACTTAAGCATGACCTATGGACCAGTATGTGGTCTATTTTAGAAAATGACCCATGTGCAGCTGAGAAAAATGTGTATTTAGCTGTTTTTGGGTAGAACATTCTGTGTATGTCCACCACGTCCCTTTGTTTCAAACTCTGGTTCAGTTGTTTTATTTCTTTGCTAAGTTTTTGTCTGGTTGACCTATCTTTTAGGGATAAGGGGGTGTTCAGGTCTCCTGTTAAGATTGTGGTATTGTATATTAGATTTTTCATGTCCATCAACATTTACTTTATATAGTTGGTTGCTCCTGTGTTTGGTGCATATATATTTATGAGTGTCACCTCTTCCTCTTGAATTTTTCCCCTAACCAGTGTATAGTGGCCCTCTTTATTTCACTTGATCATTGTTCGTTTGAAGTTGAGACTGTCTGAGAATAGGATTGCTACCCCTGCTTTTTTCTGAAGTACCGGGACATGTAAAATTGTGTTTCATCCTTTGACTTTCAGCCTGTGAATATCTTTATGGATTAAATGTGTTTCATGAATAGAACTTATTGTTGGATTTTGTTTCCTAATCCTCTGTGCGAGTCTATTTCTCTTAATTGATGAATTGAGTGCATTTACATTGATGGTTAGAATTGAGATATATTGACTTACGGTTGCCATGTTATTTATCTGTTATCGTTTACTCCTTTTTCTTCTGTTTAATTGCTTGCCCTATTTAGTTGGTTGCTTCTGATCTCATTCGTGGAGTTCTGATCATTTTGGTTCCTATTTAGAACATCTTTCAGGAGCCTGTGTAGGGTTGGCTTTATCATCATGAAATTCTTTAGTTGTTCCTTTTCATGAAAGTATTTCACTTCTCCATCAAACTTGAAAGAGAGTTTTGCAGGGTATAGTAGTCAGGGCTGGAATTTGTTTTCATAGAGGACTTGAAGTACTCCGCTCCATGCTCTTCTTGCCTCATGGTTTGTGAAGAGAAGTCGGCCGTAATTCTGATGGGTTTTCCTTTGAATGTGATCTGCTTCTTTTCTCTAGCGGCTTTCAGTAGATTATTCTTGTGCTGAATTTCTGGGATCTTGACTATTATATGTCTCGGTGTCTTTTTAATTGGGTTGAGATTACTTGGCGTTCTGTATGCTTTGTTTACCTGAATATCAGTTTGTTTCCTCATATTTGGGAAGTTTTCTGCTATTACTTCTGCCCATATTTTTTTTTCATGTCATTTGTATTGACTCTTTCTTTCTCATTGATGCCTATTAGTCTCACATTGTTCATCTTTGCCTCATGTTGCAGGTGATTCATTATTTATTCCTGCATCCTAGTTGCTTTTAAGAGATCCTTTCTTACCTTTTCACTAGCTGTACCAGCATTTTCAAGATGTGATACTCTGTCTTCACTTTCATTTAAACAGTTTTGCAAGCTTATGATTGAGAGTTTAATTTCCTCTATATCTCTTTGACTCTGCTTCATGCGATCTCTTTCTTTCCTGTATTGCCTATTCAAGGAGTCTTTTTTCCAATCTCCTCCATTTTTTATCAATGTCTTCTTTAGAAGAAGTTATTAATTCTTTTACTGCAGTGTATTTTTCAGATTGGCTTTCCTCCCTATGTTTCTGTAGTTGATTCTTTACTTCAGATGGTTTGAGTTCCGAGAATTCTTTTCTTGTATCAGAAAATTCCCCTCTGAGTTCTTCTATAACTTTCTGCTGTTGCTTCTTTACTATTGACGCTATTAATTCTTACATTTGAGCTGAGCTAGTAGAAGAAAATTTCATTCTGAGTTCCTCTATGACTTTCTGCTGTTGCTTATTTACTATTGATGCTATTAATTCATACATTTGAGCTGAGCTGGTGTCCTCTGCACTTGTTCTGGGTAGGCATTTGGTTTCCTACATATGTTTCTGCATTTGATTCTTTATTGCAGATGTTATTAATCGAAGGATTTTTTTTTTCATTTCCAATCTGAGTTCCTCTATACCTTTCTGCAGCTGTTTCTTTATTTCAGAAGCCATTGATTCGTTGCTTTCAGCTGTGTGATTCCCAGTTTGTTCTGTGTTAGTGTCATCTACACTTGTTATGTGTGGGCCTGGGTTCTGAGATTGCATTTTGTTCCTTCTCGTTGGCATTTTTTTGTAGCACTGTCTTCTGACCTTGTTGTAGAGCTTTGTTGCAATTATAACCTTACCACCTACTGAAGTTGAGGTGCAGATCTACAAAGTTTGTATTTATCCAGCTGTGCCTGGCTTGGGTCTGACTGCTGTGCTCAGCTCCTTCCTGCTGCTTCCCTTGGTGGTGAACCTGTTGTTCCCCTCTGGCAAGATGTTCTGCTCCTGGACTCGCTGAGTGTTTCTGTCCCCTACTCTCTCTTCAGAGATTGCAGCTTCAGGTTTCACCTCAAGTATATATGCCAGGCCTGAGCTGAGTCTGGAGGGGACAAGTTGGAGTAGGGGGAAGAAGCAGCTCTCACACACACTCACTGGGCATGGGGTAGGACTCGATCTGGGTGTCCCCAGAACACCGCAGAAATTCTCACTGGGCAGTCAGTGTGTGTTAGGGGGTGTTCTGCGGAGTGGTTGTGGGCGGTCCAAGGGATGTGTAAGATGGTCGAACCCACTCTGTGCCTCCCGGTCCCACTGGCGCAGGGTAGCTGGAAGCTCTCCCTCATCCTCACGGTGCCTGGGCTAGGACTGGATCTGGAGATCCCCAGAACGAGGTAGAAATTCTGATATATTTGGCAGGGTGAGGGTTGGGGTTCTGCAGAGTGTTTGGGGGCATCCCAAGTGGTTCGATGAGGGTGTCACCCACGCTGGGCCTGGGCTGGGACTCGTAGGCCCCGCTGCCACAGAGAAGTCGGAAACTCACCCACACTCACTGGCCCTAGGCTAGGACTGGATCTGGGGGTTCCCCAAATGCAGCAGAAATTCCTACTCCGTGGGTGGGATGGGATGGTTTCTGCGGAGTGGTGGTGGGGGTCCCAAGGGGGTTGAAAAGGATTTCTCCCATGCTGCGCCTGGTCTGGGATGGGTAGGTTCCATCAGCGCAGGGTCCCCGGGAGCTCTCCCACACACTCATCTGGCCTGGGCTAGGACTGGATCTGGGGGTCACTAGAACGCGGCAGGAATTCTAACGCAGCGGGTGAGGTGGGGGGGGTGTTGTGGAGTGCTGTGGGGGGCCCAAAGGGGTTGTAAGAGGGTCTTATCCATGCTGCACCTGGGCTGGGACCGGGAGGTCCTGCCAGCGCAGAGTAGTTGAAAGCTCTCCCACACACTCACAGGGCCTGGGTGAGGACTGGATCTGGGGGTTCCAGGAAAGCGACAGAAATTCCTACTTGGAGAGTGGGGTCGGAGGGGTGCTGAGGAGTTGAAAGAGAGTTTTGCAGGGTATAGTAGTCTAGGCTGGAATTTGTTTTCACAGATGACTTCAAATACTCTGTTGCATGCTCTTCTTGCCTTCATGGTTTGTGAAGAGCAATGTGCCGTTATTCTGTTGGGTTTTCCTTTAAATGTGATCTGTTTCTTTTCTCTGGCTGCTCTCAATGTATTTTTCTTGTCCTAGATTTCTGCTATCTTGAGAATTATATGTCTCAGTGCGTTTTTATTTGGGTTGAAGTTATTTGGAGTTCTGTATGCTTTAATTACCTGAAGATCAGATTATTTCCTCATATTTGGGAAATTTTCTGCTATTAATTTTGCCCATATTCTTTTTATGTTATTTATTTTGACTCGTTTCTCATTCATGCCTGTGAGTCGTACATTGTTCATTTTTGCATCATCTTGCAGGTGATGAGGTTTTTTTTTCTGCATCCTACTTGTTTTTTCTTTCTTTTTTTACCTTTTCACTAGCTGCGATGTTGTCTTCAAGATCTCAAACTTTATCTTCACTTTCACTCAAATGGTCTTAGAAGCTTGTGATTGAGATTTTGTTTTCCTCTATATCTCTTTGACTTTTCTTCATACAATCTCTTTCTTTTCTATATTGCTCATGCAAGGAATCAATCATTTTTCTAATCTCTCTTTTTTTTTTTATCAGTGTCTTCTTGTGAAGCACTTACTAATTTTTACTACAGAGGTTATTTGTGATGTGATTTCCTCTATATTTTTCTGCATTTGATTCTTTACTTCAGACACTAATAATTCAGAGATTTCTTTTTTTCATTTTAGAGATTATTTCTGATCTTAGTTCATGTATACCTTTCTCTAGGTGTTTCTTTTCTTCACATGCTATTGATTCGGACATTTCAGCTGTGTGATTCCGAATTTCTTCTATCCTAGTGTGTTTATCTGGGTGTGCACTTTATCTGGGTGGGCTTGGGGCCTGATATTGCATTTTACTGCTTCTCTTTGTCATTTTGTATAGCACTGTCCTCTGACCTTTGGTGTAGAGTTTTGTTGAAGTTACAACCTTAGCACCTACTAAAATTCGGGTGCAGATCTATTTAATTTGAGTTTATCCAGTTGTGCATGGCTTGGATCTAGCTGTTGTGCTCAGCTCCTTCTTGCTGTATCCCTTCGAAGTGAACCTGTTGTGCCCCTCTGGCAAAATGTTCTGCTCCTGGATTAAGTGCATGGTTCTGGCCCCTAGTCTGTTTGTAGGGAATTGAACTCCAGAATTTCACCTTTGCCCTTTATGCCAGGCCTTGACTGGGTCTGGAGAAGCTCTTCCTTACCCTCGCATAGCCTGAGCTTGAGCTGGGTCTGGGGGGTCCTGAAAGCACCGCAGAAGTTCTCACTCGTTGTGCTGGGGGGGCTTCAGAGGATTGGGGGTGTTTTGAGATTGCGGCCGAGTGTCTCATGCAGTGCGCCTGGGCTTTGTCCAGAAAGGTCCAGTGCACACAGGGGAGCTGGAAGCTGTCCCACACACTCGCTGTGCCTGGCCTTCGGCTGGGTCTGGGTGGCTCTAAGAGAACAGCAGATGTACTCACTCGGTGGGCTTGGGGGTAACTTCTAGGGGTGGAAGTGTCCTGAGAGCATGGCGGAGGGTCTCACTCTCGCCGAGTACCTGGTCTTGGTCCTGAGAGGTCCAGCGGGCGCACGGGAGAGGGAAGCTCTCCCACACACTCGCCGGGCCTGGGCTTGGGCTATGTCTGGCACGTCCTGACAGCTCGGCAGAACTTCTCACTCACTCGGTGGGCTTGGGGGCAGGCGTTCAGTATTATTTTATAATTTAATTTTGACAAGTATTTTATTAAGGTTTTTTTACTTTAAAAACAAACGTCATTAAGGTACTGTAACATTTTTCTTGACTTATTCATCTTTTTTATTCAAGATTATTTACTTTATTTCAATGCAGATTTGCTTCACTGGTGCATAATGTATAAACAATTTTCTTATTCTAGATAATTATTATTGACTACAAAATTGTATTTTTATTGTTACTTGATTGTAACTATTCCTACTTTGTTTTTCTTCCCTCAAGAAATCATGGGTATATAAGATTCTTACTACTTTTTTCTTAGTTTTACAGTGTGTAATGAAACTGAATAAATAGTTTAAGGACAGATATGAAAACTATCTCATAGTAGTTATAACATAATAAATTATCAATTAAAACTTTGTTTTATTGTTGACGCCTAGGTTTAAACTGAAAATGATTCATGAGTAAGATTTTTCAATAAATCTTACTCTTAACTCTTTTTCTTTGTCTCATGATTATTTGCTTCTAGTTTTTCATGTGTACTCCCTGGAATAATATGCCTATGTAAGAAAAGAAGGATACATATTGCTTTCTGTTCACTTTGACCTGGGTGGTAGTGCTGTTCAACGTTTTTCTTTTTATATACCATTGTTTGGAGCATTTTCATTTCCATATTAATGTATAATTGTTTTGTCCATTCTTTTTGACAAGTTTGTTGAAACTGCATAATATGAATATACCATAATATATTTATTAAATTTTCAGTGCTGATATGAATTTAAAGTTTTCTCAGTTTCTGCTATAATAGTATAATAGCCCACAAAATACAGCATTCTTTTTGCACCAATAAAATTATGACTGCTTAATAAATCCTAAGAAGTAGAATTGGTAAGTAAGTAGATAAATGGGTTGACAATTTTGCTAGGTCATCATTTTCTCCCCTTCATGTGTTGATATATAGTTTCACCAGGAATAATAGTATCTGTTTCTCCATACATGCATCAGTATTGTATTCATACTTTTTACTTAATTGTTAAACTAAATATTTTATCCTTTTATTGTCTGAATACTTAAAATTTAGGAGTGCATGAATTATAGTCTCTAATATTCATAAGATGGTAGCAATTTGTTATGTACATTATATGAGATGTTCCTATTTGTTTATCCTTTAAGTTATCAAAACATAAAATAATGTGAAATCAATGGTAGTAGTAAATGAACAGACATTTCAAGGACAGTTGTATTTTCAGATTCGTGTTCAAACACATACATGATAAGGCTTAATTTTAAATTATTGGGCAAAGGATTATAATTCTATAAGTAGTTATTTATTTAACAGTGGAATCTTAGGTATAAACCTTCCTTGTTGCAGGTTAATAAATTGTTTATTTATTAAAAATTTTCCATTAATATATATATATATATATATATATAACTTGCCATTTGAGAGAAAGAAAATTCTACACATGCACACACATAATATGTGCATTTATAAATCCACTGAACTGGAAACAAAATTAAGAAAGTGATAATAGAGATTGACTTTTGAGGATATCGGAGAGTTGGGAAGTCAGTATTTGAGTATTGAGGAATGAAACTTACGTTTCACTATATATCTTTAAACTGACTTTTTTTTGACCCACACATATGTATAGTTTTTTAAAAAGAAACCCTTACATGTGTCCTTTTTTTTTGTTTTTTTTCCAAAAAATGAGCCCAGGTATTTCCATCTTATTGCATTTTTTCCAAAGGACCTGATTACTCCAAACGATGGAGTGTTTTGCTATTTTTGCCTGATGTTTACATTGAGGTTAACTCTGTTGGTTAGAGTGTACTGGTAATGACACCAATGACATGGATTTTATTTCCATGTGGTTCAGTTAACTTTGGTTTTCCATTGCCACAGACAGCTCCTATAATTATGTCTGAAATGTGTTCCTGGCCCAAAGGAGACCTGGTGAAGTGAAGTGCAAAGCCATCGCCCTGTGGGAAAATGGACCCCAAAATGCTCGCCCATTTGATGGGTGAGGATAGGGCGGGACCTTCACAGTGATATTCCAAAACTCAGATCTTTGTAATAAAAACTCCTGTTTTTTTGTACTGCAATTTACTATGTGAGTTGTAATAGTTTCAGAATTAGTTGCATTTATTTTATAGGCAAATATTGAAGCATTAGCCAAGGTTACTTTTTTTTGAATAAAAAATGAGTCATGCCTAGCCCTTCCCAATTATATATTTACCTATTGAACTGCTTTACAGAGTTTAAAATATCACAGCCTTATATTTGAAATTATATGCAACAAATATTTGATTATGTTAGTTATTTAAAATAGTCTACTATAGAAATTTAAAACCTAAGTCTTTGTAGTGTCAGACTCCCCAGTAATTTCAAGTCATTCAAAAATCAATCACAGCTCATCCTTTACTGGTTAATATAAATGTGTATATATTTTATACAGTTGATATTCATTAAGTATTTACAGGTTTCCATTCACTGTGTTGGATAAGTATAAAAAGACCCCTACAGTTCCTAAAAAGCTCTCAGATGACAAGAAAGGAATTAAAAAAAAAAAGAAAGGAATCAAATAAAAGCAGGATCGATTTTTTTTGTTTGTTTTAATAGTGCAAAAGTGCTGTGTTAAAGCAAAAATACAGGATTCTTGCTGTGACACGAACCACAAGTATATTTAATTCCAAATGGGGAAACTATGCTGCATCTTGAAAGACAAGTTAAAACTTAATGCTACATTTTAGTCCATTCATGCTCCTATAATGAAACAGCATAGAATGGGTAGTTTTTCAGTTGCATCAATGGTTCACCTGTTGTAATGGAAGCTGGAAAGTGTAAGATCAGAGCTCTTCCGGATCTATTGCTGGTAAATACGATGGTTGTCCACTTCCAAAAGATGGCTTAAATGCTGCTTTCTCTGGGAGAAAGAGGAGACTAGTGTGTCCCCACAGACAGAATAGCTAGAAGGACAAAGGGAGCCTCCCTTGCTAGTTTCCCTGCCTTTTTACCATGTTACTAATTCAGTACATGAGTGTTTCATTTTCCAAGTGTTCACCTCCTAAAGGCAGCATCTCTTCGTACAATCAGACCAGCATTTAAAATTAACATGGGAACTTTAGAGAGACACATATTTTCATAGCATAGTGCTAGCGTATGTGAGGAAATTTGGGCCCTTCAGGCCAAAGAGACAAGTCTTGAGTTAGAGTTTCCAGTAAACAGGATACATTGAAGAACTGTAAAGTGTTTAGTATTTCTACAATTTAAAATATTGAGAAGGATGGTAAATGGCAAGGCTGGAAAGTAAACTGAGTTCAACTTGTAAATGGCTTTTTGATCCTTTTGGGTATATAAATTATCCTTCTAATACAATAGAGAATAGTTAAGTGCTTTGAGCAAGGTTGAGTTGGTGTTGGAGGAAAGTGAGTATGGGAATGAGATCTCGTTTGTGTTGCATAAAATTCAATTTTACATGTATAGGAAGAACACAATTGGAGCCATATGTTCATCGTGTATTTAGTGAGTGCAGACCCATCCCTGCCATGGTCTGCATGCCTGAAATAGTGACCCAATTAAACAAAGTCATTGACATTATGAGTCTTATATTTAAGTGGGGGGAAAATGTAGCATAAGATGGAAGGGACAAATGTGTATACTGTTGTAGATCTTTTTAGATCAGAAAAATTCTTTCTGGTGTCACAAGTTTTGAGCAGGAACTTAAATGATATGAAGTACTGCATGGAAGTGTGTTTTAGGCAAAACTAATCTTGGTAAGGAGTCTGAGTGGCAGGCATCTAGAAAAGCACAAAATCAGAATGATTGGAGTGGAGAGTCCAGGGAGAAAAGTTGTATTAGTTGACAGCAGAGCTTGTACCCTGAAAGGACTTGTGGCAATCTGGCTTGAAAATGAGATTTACAATAAGAGAAACACCAAATAGTGTTAAAACTGTACGAAAAAATTACTTGATGTTCCGGTACCTTTTCTTCCATACTAATTTAGAAGCCTGCTTCTGGAAGAGTGTTCTGTTCCCCTAAACTTTCCTGGACCTGTCATTGGAGGCCTGCATGCGCTCACTCTCAATTTCCAGAAGACTTTGAAACTGTGTCTAAGATGATTAAATTGCAAAAGAGTTTGTTAGATGATAAACATTTCAATTCAGACAGAATATTGCAAAATAATACATATAACTTTGTAGAATGCGTACTTTTGTATTCCTTATAACGTACCTGAAGTGGGCTTGGTGGTTGTGAATATTTTAAATTCTCCCCTTCAAAGATTGGTGGTAGTTTCATAAACTGTCAAAAAGTTAAAATTTAGCCTATTTTTTATTATGGATTCTTACTAATTTTATATTTTCTTTTGTTTCTCATTCTATAATTCCTCCTTTTGTTTCTTTAATTTTATATTATTGTGCTTATACTGATGCTGATCATATTTATGTAGTTTCATTTAGTCTTAATATATACCTATTACTTTATAATACATATTGATTTTGAAAATGAGCTACCTGTATATGTCTTTAGATAGAGCTTCTGACATTGCTAATAAAGCTATCAAGTCAGGGCATGATGATAGCAATAGGGATAAATGGGAAAACTATGTTGTTTTAGATCTTTTAGACCTGAGAGGTCTTGAGGAGGTTTTGAGAAGAAATTGCATATATTGCGTACATGTAATATAACCTAGTAATGAGGAGACAGATTCTTCTTTCTCTGTATTTACACATGAAAGCACTGGGAAAAAGGTTATTGTTTGAGAGTAGAACCCTTCCGTCCTCTTAAAAACTTGAACTGAACTTTAGGGTTTTAACCTTAGGGACTACACGTATAGTTCAAACAGTTTCCCAAAGATAAGTTTCTATTTTGGGAATCTAAACAACAAGCACTTTCTTTTCCTGTTCTGTAAGCCTAAACTTTGTGTAGCCTGTCAGTTGTGCTTATAGGTATTGTTCTCAGTTAATACAAATACAAGAAGCTGCCTTGGATGAGTAGAAGTTGAAAGTAATTTGCAGGAACATTTTGGCAACATGAAATTGATTCACTGGTGTCCAGTGGTGGAGTTCACAGATCCTGGCTTTAACTATGTCTACTGTCATCACCACCACCATTGAATTTGTGACCTACATTGTTTGCATTTCCAAGATCCCCTTCTCAGTCAAAATGCTTCAGATTCAGAAATAAAAAAGGCAAAATGTCTGTATTTGCTTAATAGTAAACCCTGGTAGGCAGGAAAAATTAATTAAAATAGATGAAAATGAAGTGAATAACCTTTAAAGATAGACAACACAATACGGCCAGTATTAATATGACAATTTGTTAATAGACTAGGCATTTGTAATCAGCATTAAAATTTACTTGACACGTTTTTATGTTCATGAAAGCTACTAATTAAAAGCTACAGTGACCCGTGAGATTATCCATGAAATCCACTTGTCATCTGAACCTAACACCAATGAAAACACTCAAAATTTTCTTTTGATCTTATAATCCTACGTTGGAGACAGTTTTGGTTTACTTTCTATTACCATTTGGATTTTTTTTCAATTTCTTCTATTTAAAAGAGACAGACATTTTCAATTCTCATTAATAGTAAGAAAGTAAAAACCAACAAAAAAGCAGTTCACCTGCCTTTTTGTCTGAGGTCTAGTTTGGAGGACAGCTGTCCTTTGAAGATATTCTTGGTCTTTTATTGCCTTGACAGTGACATGAAAAGAAACTGATCTGACAAATGAAAATATTCGTGTTATATAATCCATTTGCAGGGAAAAAAAAAAGCTATTCTGTGCTGTTTTCTGTGTCCAGATGAAACAGTGATTTGCTTATTGAAATGTAAAAGGATCTGGATGAAAAGATATAAAAGAATTATTGTAATTGTATTTGAGGAACAAAAAGGGAAGATTTGTAATTATCTAAAGTGTATTTACCTGAACTATCAAAGAAAAGAGATACATATTAGAGGTGAAAGAGAATAATTTGCTATGTGTCCTTATAATCTATAAACCATCTTAACAATGGGAATAATTACTTTAACTAAAGAAGCTGTTTCTGAGTTTTTAAAAAGGTTTTGGAGGATGTGCATCATTATAAATATTGCTTGTTTCAGTTGAGCCACTCAACTAAGATGTGTACGTACTAAGGCATCTACGTCTCATCTACCGACCTACCAAAATACAGTGCTGAAGGTTGCAGTGCTCTTGAGATCTTTATAATAATCTAGGTAATAATACAACTCCACTGTTTTATTGATCTGATCTTTGTGCTCAAGAAAGACTTTCAAAATTTTATTTTATTTTATTTTTGTGGTATCAGGGATCGAACTCATCTTGTACTTGCCAGGCAAGCACTTATTCCACTTAACTATCTACCCAGCCCCCTAAGTTTCCATTTTTTAAAAATTCTCTTGATTAGCTATAGCAGAGGAAGAGCCAGAATGTAGATGTCTTGATTTTTATTTTTTATTTTTATTTATTTATTTATTTTTTGATTTTTATTTTGGAATAGTTACATCATGTTATGTAGCCCTCTTTGAATGGGCTTCAGATAAACTTATCCACCAGCTTGATCTGCCCAGATCAGCCTATAGAGGAATAAGTTTTGTGAGGATGTTCTGATTGTCATGTTATCCCAATTTCAGATCTGACCATAATCTTCTGACTTTTTTCAGTGAGTAACTACTTTTGGAACAGCAAGTTGCAGCCACTTGTGGAGATAAAAGGACAAAATATAGAAAAAGAAATGTAGAGTTCAGTAATGTAGACTGCAGTTTTAACTTCCAAATAATTATTTTGAAATACTATTTTGTGTTATTTGATTTTTCATCTACTTTCCTTATTTTAGGGACCGATGTCAAGATTGTGATATCCACAGTAACAAGCTATTGACCTCCCAACTTTCCAGATGTTAGGGTAAATACATGAAAGACTAACATAGAACAAAGTAGGAGCAATGTCTCCTTGTCTTTCTCCTTTTTCTTAATTCTGTAAAGATTTTTAACAAATTTTACTTCTCCTTTTTTTTTTTTTTAATTGCATGCAGCGGGGGTTATACTTGGTGACAGAGTGCTTTCCTAGCATGCAAGACCCTGGGTTTAATCCTCAGACTTACCAAAAAAAGAAGAAAAAAAAAAATCAGAACGCAAATACTTCTTCAGTCTATCCACTGCCCTGAATGAAAGCTTCTGAAAGTGACATTTCTTAAAAGTTTGAATCTAGTGCTCTTCCAAGTGCACAGCAGTGAAAGCATCAAACGATCACCATACTGACAGTAGGAACAAGGAAACATGGGAACAGGGAAGAAAGCACATCTTGGCTGTCTGGGTGTGGGGTGTGTTAGGGTTTGGGTCTTAAATACCCACCAGAGGCCATGCATTAAAAGATGTGGCAATCAGTCTGTGGCGCTATTGGGAAGTAGTAGACCCTCTAGGTTCAGGGACCTAGTTGAAGGAAGATAGTTCTCTGTGCTCATTCCCTTGAGAATGTGGGAGCCCTGGCTTCTCGTTCTCAATCTTTGTTTGTTGCTCACCAGAACCACCTTTTCTTTCTCAAGTGCTGCTTTGCCCCCTAAGGCCAACAGACCATGGGTTGAAACTTCTGAGACCATGGGCCAAAAAAAGCTTTCCCTTTTTAGAGTTGATTTTCTCAGGTATTTTATCATGGCAATGGAAAGCTTACTAGCAGAATGGTTTGTGAAAGCTAATAAGATATTTTCTTAGAGGTGGAATTTGAAAAATATTTACATAGCAAAAGCCAGGAATAATGCAAGATATTGCAGTATATGACAGGAAACAGTACTTTGGAAATGAATTTGCAGTCAATCCTTTATAAACAGTATTGTCAGCAGTCTGGAATTTATATCAGAATGGGAAATCCTAGCCACATTTAACTGCTCTGCCCTGGCCCCATCCACCAACCATCAGAACCTCGGCAGTGGGCCTCCTGTCTTCTGTTTGGTGTTGATGGTGTACAGTGGAAAGAAAGAGCAAGGGGCAAATGGTGGTGGATCAGGGATCTGGGACGCATCTGTTCAGTGGGAACCAAAGATCACAAGGGAGCCAGAACCTCGGCATTATTGACTGAGTAGGAGATAATCTGATGACTGTGAGGGCTGCAGTGGTCTTATGTTGAGAAGGCTCCCATGTTAATGAGGATCACTCCAGAACGATGATGCGCACAATGATGATCTTAAAATAATAAGGATCTTGCCCTGCACAGCATCACGGGACCATTAAGGCCTTCATTAGGGCCCCCAGCTTCAGTGGGGTGGTCCCCAGCAATTAAGGATACCACGCCAGAATTGAAGAACTTCTTCCTGTGGAGCTCAGGGATATTCCTATGATGCTTGACCACTCACACTTTTGCAGTCCAGTACTGTAAGCAGCTTGCAGCCTTACAGGGTCCTAAGACCAAAGAGTAACCTGAGATTCCATTTTAGATACTTAACTGGGCAGTTTACATGAATGATTGGATTGCCATTAGACAGGAGATAGGGAAAACAGGATGCTGTTGTAATTAAGATGAGAATTTATGGAGACATTTTAGAAGCAGAAAAACTATGCATTTTGGAAATAGAATAAACTTATAGGACTTCAAGATATCATTGCTTTTGGAAAAGTTTCAGTAAACAAAATGTTGCTTTTACTTATAGTTATCCATTTAGCATTTCATGACATTCTGTTTTACTGATAACCACATATTCAAATCAGCAAGAAGAACTTAATTTAGATGGGAAGGAGAGACATTACTGTAAAATACCAGTTTCAACACAGTACAATGTCTGAGAAAATACTAGATAGTCCTTATTTAAGATGTGGTTGTACTAAATTATTTCTTTTCCTGCCACAAAGGCCTCACTAATCATAAACACAATTTATATGTAAAGCTGACAATAGTAATTATGAGATCTTCATATTGGTATAATGAAATAATGATAATAATTATAGTATTATTTGAGAAAGTTATATACATTATCTCATTTAATTATAACAATTCTGTTTGTCACCATTTTAGAACAGTGGAAGGAGTACGTGGCTGATTATGTATACAGGTGACTTAAACAACAAGGCCCTGCTCTGTATTCCTTTCATAAAAGCAGTGGTAGTCCTAATGTTTTCTGAAAGTGTAGCTCAGGTAAAATAAAATTCACCTTTCAAAAATGTGCATTTTCACAAATTCATAAGACCATGCCACCTTCGGTGTTCCTAACTATAAAATATTGATATTAGTCCAAAAAGAAAGTGATAACCATTAGCACTCACTTGCTTTCTCTTCTTTCCACCCAGTGGCAACTGCAAATTTATTTTTTGTCTCTATGAGTTTGCCTATGCTGGTCATTTCTTTTAATGAAATAGAACAACATAGTATAGAGGTACATTTTTTTTACTCATTGTTTAATGTGTAGTCAGGTTGTTGCCATGATTTGCCCATTTTGAGTAACACTGCTGGCTAGAAAGCCCACTGTCTCAAATGCTGAGCCACTTTCCAGAGCCAGGACACAGGGAAGGTCTCATTTGTAAATGGTACAATTGTTTCATTGCATCAAATCTAAGAACAATTTGGAAAATGAGCTTCTTGGGCCTCCGTAATAAACACTCTGTAGGCCATAATTTGCATTATGTAGCGTTTTTACTTTCATTCATCTCAAGTATTCACAAGTTTCCTTCTGTTACTGAGTTTTAACATGCTCCAGTAGAGTTAGAGAAGATCTTTTGTATAATTTTAGTCCTTTTAAATTTTAGATCCGTTTTGTACCCTGTAGTGTAGTCTGTTCTGCACAATGTTGTATGCCATTCCCATGATTGAAAACCTTTTAGAACTCAGTGATACAAACAGCCTTCTGTGTCCTGTGTGCTATAGGGTCACACCACTGTCCCATACTCTAGTGGTAAACATATATTCTTGCTGCTGTTAGATATTAGTAATCTGTAAAAAGCTATCAGATATAGTTAGCTTGCACTGTTCAAATTTATTTCCTCGCTGATGTCTCTGTTCTTTATGAAAATACTATAGAAGTGTTTTTTATTGTTGAGTTATCCTGTCAATTTTTATTTTATGTCCTTTGCACCTCTATTATTATTAGTTTTATGCATTATTTTAATTTATGTAGTCAATTAATTTACTTGCTTATTGTTTTATATCACTTTGAATCTTAAATGTTTCATCATATTCTGTTTGATACTATAAAACTACACTAGCTCTTTTCTTATATTTTTATTTTAGGGAAGGGGTCTATAGGTGTTCAGGGTCTCACTGCTAGATTGGATTCATAGTGACCCACCTGTTTGCAGCCTCCCAAGAGCTGGGATTACAGGTGTGCACCACCATGCCCAGTCTCAATTGCTGTTTCATCACACCCAGGGGCAGGGCCAGCAAACAAGGCAGGACCGGGCATCGAACCCTCGGCTCCTGAGCTTGCTAGCAGGTGCTTTAATCTGCTGAACTATTTGGCTGGCCCTTTCTAGCTCTAATTGCTATTTTTCCTTTTAATATTTTTCTTTGTGATTCTTGTTGATAACATAAATTTAAATGGTATGATTTTTTAAAAATCCATTGGGCAAGTAATATTCATCATGTTAATGAAACACCTCAGGCTATTTAATTTGTAAGTCAGAGGCTAGAAGTTATTAAGCTGAGTGAGGAAGGTATATCAAAACTGACACAGGAAGAAAGGGTAAGCTTCTTGACTCCCACCAGGTGGGTGGGTGAGTTGTGAATATAGAGGAAAAGCTCTTGAAGGAAATTAAAAGTGCTACTCCAGTGAACACAAAAATGAAGAAATAAAATCACCTTTTTATTCATACAAAGAAATTTTTTCCTGAATAGATCAAACTAGTGAAACTATTCCCTTAAGTGAAAGCCTTACCCAAAGAAAGGCTGCGACACTGTTCAATTATACGAAGACTGAGGGCAGGGAGAAGCTGGAGGAGAACAGTCTGAAGCCAGCCGAGGTTCTTGAGGTTGAAGCATCGAAGCCACTTCCGTAATGCAGACATACAAGGTGAAGCAGCAGGTGCTGATACAAAAGCTGCAGCACATTTTTTTTAGGATCTATCTAAAGTAATTGATGAAATTGGCTACTAAACTACAGGTTTTCAAGATAGATTAAAATTTTTTTTTTAAAAAAAGATTTTTTGAAGAAGATGCCACCTAGGAATTTCACAGCTCTGGGAAGAAGTCAGTGCCTAGCTTCAAAGTATCACAAAACTGTTTGATTCTTTTGTTAGGGGTTATTTGAACTAATGACTGAGTTGAAGCCAATACTCATTTACTATTTCAGAAAGACTTAATGTCCTTAAGATTTATATTCAATCTATTTTTGCTGTGGTCTTTATTGGAGGCACAAAGCCTGGATGATAGCACATCGGTTTACAACATGGTTTGCTAAGTATTATAAATTTTCTGTTGAGTCTTGCTGCCCAAAACAAAGGATTCCATTCAAAGTAGTACTGTTCACAGACAATTTATTTGATAACCCAATAGTTCTGCTGTTGTGTAACTTAAGGAATGTTTTCATGCCTGTTAACACAACATCCATTCTGCAGCCCATGGGTTGACTACTAATTTCAACTTTCAATGCTTATTACTTAAGAAATACATTCCGTAAAGCCAGAGCTGTCACAGTGTGATTCATTTGATGCATATGGGCAAAATAAATTGAAAGACTTCTATAAGATATTTACTATTCTAATTGCCATTAAGAACATTTATGATCCATGGGAGGAAATCAAAGTATCAACATTACTGGGAGTTTGCAAAGAGTTGATTCTCACCCTCCTGGATGGCTCTGAATTCAAGACCTCAGTGGAGATTTTAAGAATAGTAGAAACAAGAGAACTAGAGCTGGAGACTATGGATGTGACTGAGTTCCATAACTGCATGATAAAATTTTATTTATGAAGAGTTACTTATTATAAGTGAGCAAAGAAAGTGATATTTAAACAGAATTTTTTCCTGGTGTGAATACATAAGCCTTGCTGAAATGACAACAAAGACTTCACAGTACTATGTAAATTTAGTTGATAAAGCAGCAACATTTAACAAAGTAGACTCAATTTTTTTCCATAATTTTATTGAGAAATAAATAGTAATGAGACAGATTCAAATCAAATTGGTAGGACAGTTCCAATAATTAACACATTGCATACTTTCTTTCTAGTTGTTATTTGTACAAGATGTAGACATGATACCCTATTTACAAACAGTATTAGAACAAATCCCTCTATTCACTGAATTAAGAGAATGTACATCTCTCCTAACTATTTTGGATATACAGATACAAAATGGTCATTCATCTGTATCCCCTTTTTTTGTTTAGTTCCGTTATTTGAATATTATAGGTGTGTTAACTCAGCAAAATATTCCAAAATAGTCCAGTAGTCTATAATAGTATTGGGTCTTCCGCTTGACTGGCAATGTCAGTTGCCAGTTGCCGACCTGAGAGTCCCGTACAGCCTAACATAACAACATGGCTTTATTTCTTATGCTTTGTTTTTATACTTTTCTGCTGGATGGATAAGACCAAGATAAAGCAAGACCTATGCAACAAGAATTGTAGCTTTTGGATTTGATAAGGTCAGTCAAATAAGGATAAATCCTGAGTAGAATCAATTAGTTTTTCCAAAAATTTTATTGATAAACAGCAATGAGACAGTTTCAAATCATATCGGAAGTACAGTTTCAACAAATAGCACACTGCATATATTCTTCTTAGTGGTTAACTGCTGTACAAGATGTGGACTTGAGATCCTATTTACAAACACCATTAGAACAAATCATTCTATTCATTAAGAGAATGCAACTATATATCTATCCTAACCACTTTGAATATGCAGATACAAAATGGACATTCATCTGTATACCCTAATTTTTCTAAGTTCCCTTATTGAATATTATAGGTGTGTAAACTCAGCAAAATATTCTAAAAGTGTCCAATAGACCATAATAGCATTGGGTCTTCTGTTTAACTGACAATGTCAGAAATTATTGACCTGAGTCCCCCACAGCTCAACATAACAGCATGGCTTTACTTCCTATATTTCATCTTCATACTTTTCTACTGGATGG
>NW_004524583.1:5994483-6031298 GCF_000260255.1 Octodon degus
CTCCTGGACTAGCTGGTTGGATCTATCCTCTACACTCTCTGCAGGGATTGCAACTGCAGGGTTACACCTCAGGCATGTATGCCAGGCCTGAGCTGTGCCTGGAGGGGGCAAGGTGAAGTAGGTGGAAGAGGAAGCTCTCCCACACACTCACTGGACCTGGGAAAGACTGGGTCCGGGGGTTCCCGTAACACCGCAAAATTCCTACTCGGCAGGCCGCTTGGGGAGGTGCTGCGGAGTGGTGAGGGGCCGCCCATGGGGGTGGGAGAGGGTCCATCCCACGCTGCGCCTGGGCTTGGACTGGTCCCACCGGCGCAGGGTAGCAGGAAGCCCTCCACACACTCACAGGACCTGGGCTAGGGCTGGGTCTCAGAATCAATTTTGAAAGCAAGTTTTAGTGTGTGCAAAATGCTATTGAACAGCAACACATAGAATAAAAAAGCTTTCATGAAGGAAAAGTTAATCAGTGTGCATAGCTTCATTATTATCTTAAGGAATTGCAACAGGTACTCCAACCTTTAGTAATGTCCACCCCAATCATCAAGATGCCTTCAGCACACATAGAAGACCCTCAGCCTGCAAAAGATTACAGCTTGCTGAAAGCTCAGATGACCCTTAATTTTTTTTTGTAATTTAGTGTTTTTAAATTGTTCTGTGTCCTTAAAAGAAAATAATTACACTGAATAGTTAGTAGACTGCAGCATTGCTTTATCTGCTCTTGGGGAAACCAAAAACATTCGTGTGACTAGCTTTATTTTAATGCCCGCTGTACTGTGGTAGTCTGCTGCCACACCTGTGATACCTCTGGGGTATACCTGTAATTACTTACAAGTGAACACTTACCAGTTTGGCATTTGTTTCTGTATGTTTTACATATATCCTGTTCCTCCACTATTGCCTTCTTTTGTGTTAAATAGGTATTTAGATATTAAATAGATATTTAATTGAAGATACTCATTAGATGTTTTCTAGTGTACCATTATTAATTCGATTCTTAAAGTTTTTCTTATACTTACTCTTCCTATAACAAACTTGTCTTTAATGGAAATCTATTTAAAATTAATATCAATTTAAATTCAATAGTACACAGATTTTTTTGCTTCTGTGGTTCTGTTCCCTCCTATTTTCATTTTGCTATTATTGTCATATGGTTGTGCTTGGCTGAACAATGTTGTTATATTGTGAGAACTGTATATTTGGCAATTTGGACATTGTTTCAATATCATAGAAATACTTAGTGAAACTGAGATGACTGCATCACTCGGCAATATAATTTTACTCTATGTGATTATATATGTGATCCATTATCAATGTCCACATTGTTGTAATACATAAATTACATCTTCATACACCAGAGTCTATGAACCAAGCCTTTTAAAAAAAATTTTATGCCGATCTCTTGAATCAGGTAGAAGGAGAGGAAATGAATTACAAACGTACATTTACAATTTACAAAAATATTTACTTAAATATTTACCATTCTGATACATTTTTTTTGTTTGTATGGATTAAAATTTAAGTTTTTATTCTTGTAAACTTTCATTTCAGCTCAAAAGACTCTGGGGATATTATGTTTCTCTGATTTTTGAAGAATTAGTTTTTCCAGATATAATCCATGGCCTTTTCTTTTTTTCTCTTCTCTCTTCTCTACTCTACCCCTGCTGTCTTCCTGCCTGGCTCCTCCCTCCTCTGCGCCCACCCTCCTGCCTGGCTCCTCCCTCCTCTGCGCCCACCCTCCTGCCTGGCTCCTCCCTCCTCTGCGCCCACCCTCCTGCCTGGCTCCTCCCTCCATTTCTCCTCCCCTTTTTTCTCTCCCTCTCTTCCTTTTTTCCTCTGTCCTTCCCTCCCTCCCTCTCTCTTTCATCTTTCTTTTTGTCTCCCTGTTTTAATATGATCTCTCATCATCTTTGGACCTCCATGGTTTCTACTGAAAAATCAGCTATTAATCTCATGGAACATCTCTGTAATAAGCTACTTCTCCTTTAGTTGATTTCAAAACTTTTCCTTTGGTGTTGAAAATTTGATTATGATCTGCCTAGGTGTAGGTCTTTTAAATTTATGCTATTTGAAGTTTGTGAAGATTTTTTTGTTAGCACAATTAATTATTTAATCCATTTGGGTAATTTTTAAGCTATTGTTTTTTAAGTGTTTTTCTTCCCATCTTTTTTTAATTTTTATTTTAAAGAGGAAAAAACAAAAAAAATTAAAAAGGACAAAGACAAAAACAAAACAACATGAAACAAAAGTGGTACAGAATTTCAAACCAAGAATAGGAAATTAACAATGGTTGCTATATGACATATTATTGTCATCAAATTTATTGCTCAGATTACCAGATGTAGGCATGCAAGAGTAGTCAACAATTAAAACATTAACTCTTTCTTTCCAGAAACCTTGTAATGTTTTCCTTGTCGTTTTTTTTCTTTTAATTTATTCTAAAGAGAGTAGATAAATAATAGATGAGACATTATAAGTGTTATACCCTTTTAAAAGAAGCAACAGGACGTTGGCTATATGGCACGCTGCTGCATTACACCGAGGCTGTTGTGATTCAAGGTAGCTTGGTGCCCTTGAAGCCCATGCTTCTTTTCTTTCCGTTTTCCTTATTTCTGACCACAGACCATCCCTTGGTCTTTCTTCAGGTCCTCTGTTTTGTATTTTGCCCATTGACATCTGTTGTTAAGCCCAGTTATTGTACTTCTCAATCCAATATGCGTATCTCTTAGGTTTTTTTTTTTTTTTTTTTTTTTTTTGTATTTTAGGGAAGGGTCTACAGGGTGCTCAGGTTCTCATTACTAGATCAGACTCATAGTGATCCACCTGTTTACAGCCTCCCAAGAGCTGGGATTACAGGCTTGTGCAACCACGCCCAGTCTCAATTGCTCTCTCAGCACCTCTGGGGCGAGGCCAGCATGGCAGGACCAGGGATCAAAGCCCAGCCACTGTGTCTGCTTGCAGGCACTTTAATCTGTTGAGCTGTTTGGCCGGCCCATATTTACTTCTTTATTTATTGATACTTTTTATTTTGTAAAAGTTTATTATCAGATTTTCAATTTTTTTATTTTTATTTTTTTTTTAGACTTTCAGTTTCTTTAGTTTTTTTTTAATGTCATATTTAAAATAAGTCATTTAGCCAGGTGTTGTGCTGCATGCTTGTAATCCTAAATATTTTGGAGGCTGAGGACATAAAAGATAAATAAATGAATCAAATGTGGCGTAAAAAAGTAGATGTGGAGGGGGAAGGGGAAGAAATGGAATTAAGATGTGTTTTGTACGTGGACCAGATCTCCATAATGAATGTAATCATTATGTACTGCAAACCAGTACTAATAAAAATTAAAAACTGAAAAGAACCCTAAAAATAAATTGAATTTTCTAGTTAGTTTCAGAGCTCTTCAAGTTAGGTAAGTTATGGTACTGTATGTTTTTCTAAGTGGTTCATTTTGTCTATGTTGTCCCATTTATACAGTTTGAGCATCTTTGATCAAAAGCCCCAAGTTTTCTGTTATCTAAAATTTTTTGTGTATCAACATGACATTGAATATTTTCCAGTTGTAGAGCTTGTCAGATTTTCAGACTAGAATGGTCAACCAAAAGTTTTAATGCAAATATTCCAAAATAAATTTCAAAATGCTTCATAAATGTAGCATACTTCCCATATCAAATATTTAGAATAAGAAACTAAGTGATATTCAATCTGTATTTGTAGAGTTGTTTATAACCCAATACATGTCAGTCACCAATATTACTAAAAAGCTGTCTTTGATTTTCAGGGCTTTGACTATGAAGTGTCTTGATGTGAATTTGTTTTCCTTTATTTTCCATTTTTGGTGTTTTATTTGCATTAGTTTGGTTTGGTTTGGCTTGGTTTGGTCTGGTTTGGTTGGGTTGTGTAAGGTTGTGTTGGGTTGGGTTCTGTTGTGTTGTGTTGGGTTTGGTTTGGTTTGGTTTGGTTTGGTTTGATTTGTTTTGGAGACAGGGTCTCTATGTAGTTCAAACTGGCCTTAGATGCACTTTAATAGCCCAGGCTGGCTTTGAATTCATGGTTATCCTTCTGCCTCAGCCTCCAGTGTGCTGTGATTATAGGTGGTTGCCAACATGCTTGACTCCTTACTTTTATTCTATTTTGGGTTCCCACAGTTTCTTCAGCCTAACATTCATGTCTCTTGCCAACTTTGGATGTGTCCAGGTGTGTAAACTTGTGAAGATGAGCGCTCTAATTCTCTGAGGACTTTCTCCTTGTTTTAGTACTGTGTTGGTCTTCCTGTCAACCACACTGTAGCTGGCTATTCGTGTGACTTTATTGTCTGCTACTTGCCACGCTTCTTCCTTGACTTGTTTTTGTATGGGGAGAAGCTTTCTGAATTCTCATTATTTCCCCTGTTGTGTGAAGGGGAATTATAAAATGTTTAAGCTACCTGAATTTATAAGTCAATTCAAGAAAATAAACTCAAGGATAATATTAAACTAATTTATTTGTATCTCCATACTTACAAAGAGTATCATACAGTGCCTCATACAGTTATTCATCAATATCTTATGTCTTCATTTCTTAAAAAATACAAATGTAGGGCAAAATGCAGTGCCATAAATGGCATCAGCACATACCTTTAACAGAGATGATGAATTTTACACTATTGCCTGTATAATTATATTCCAGTTTAGGTAGTAATACGGGTGATTTTAAGAAACTTACTAAGTACTTTTTAAGAAGCCTAAAATAAGTGTGCATGAACTTTTCATTAAAAGAAATTGCAATGTTGGGGTGACAGATTATGACAGATATCACATTGAAATTTTACCATCAGGGCCTCACTTTTCCTGTTCCATGTTTGTCCCAGGCTTTTTCCCAAGGCTTTCAATGAATTCCGTGCATAGTGTGCGGCTTGCCATGCACCGTGCAGAGCTCCCTTTGATCAATTGGTCCTGTTCTTGCGGGTTGAGAGCATCCTTAAATTTCCTGTTACTATAAAGTATCATTTAGTGAAACTTTTAAGTTGCATTACGGTCCTAATACTGCTATAAGAAAATTATTACAACCTTAGTGACTTAACAGAAATGCATTGTGTTACACATCTGGAGTTCAGAAGTCCAACTAGGTCTCTGTTAGTAACCTTCCTGTTGCTTGGACAAAATTCCTGTAGTGCACAATTTAAAGGGGAGGCCTTTTTTCAGTCTCATGGCAGCAGCAGTTTCATCCCTTAATGGATGCCTTTCATAGCAGAAACTTCATGGTAGAAGTGGAAGAAAGCTGCTCACCTAGTGGCTGGCATTCAGGAAAACAGACAGTTAAAGAACCAGAGGAAGGATCCATCAAGGACCTGTGTCCAGTGACCTGCTTTCTTCAACCAGGTCCACAGCATAGCACCACCTTCATGCCACTGACACCTCATGGGCTCTCCTGACTACTTTCAATGCATGAATCTTTGAAGGATACTTCAGATTTTAACTGTCAGTGGATGTCACTTGCCTAACATCAGTATGACAGCTGAGCTCCACTCCTCCAGGAGGCTGCTGGGGAGAATCTTGGTTTTTTTTTTTTCCCTTTCTAGTTTCCAGAGGCTGCATTTGTTCCTTACACATGTCCTCCTTCCACTTTCAAAGCCATCAGTGTCTACTGTGAATCTTTCACAAAATGTTTTGATTACACTGGCTCTATATTCTATAAGAAACTCAAAGTGTAAATAAGATCCAAAGAGTATAGCAGATATTGTGAAAGGGAGAAAAAAAACTGCAAAGGAAAGAACAACTGGGATGCAGAAAAAGACGAAGGGGAGGAAGGGGAAGGAAAAAATGCACAAACACACACACATACACAGTAGCTAAGATAATTGTACTATAGTGTGTGTGTGTGTGTGTGTGTGTGTGTGTGTGTGTGTGGTTTATGGTGCTGGAGATTGAACCTGGTCCCTTAGCACTTGCATAAGCTTGCCTCAGCAGGTGCTTTAACTACTGAGCTATCTCGCTGGCCTGTACTACTAATTTCTATTGGTTCATTGAAAGGAACAATTAATGCTCATATTGTTTGATCAATTTTGCATTCCTATATCTGGTAATCTGAGCAGCTACTTTCAAGATAACAATAAGTAATATATTAACCATTGTTAATTTCCTATCATTTTGTTTCGAAATTCTGTATCTTTTAATTTTGTTTTTTTCTTTTTAAAATAAAAAATTAAAATATACATTGTGAAAAAATTAAATTCAGGATATTTTCAATATTTTACAGTCATGATTAACAACCTTAATTCCTACCTTGTTCCTCCCTTTTATTCCTTAGAGCTACACTGCGAAGTAAATCAAGGGTCAGTGTGTTTCCAGACTTTATAGTTAAAGAGATTGAGTTAAAAAGATTAAATAATTTGCCCACACAGTAATAGGTTTTGGTGATGTTTCTAACATTCTATAATGATTCTAAAATGCTTTTTATGACACTCCATTGGGTGAGAACACATCTTAGTTGTCACCTGGATGGGATATTTTCCCTGTCCATAGTCTACCAAGGTGCATAGCTGAAGCGCTGATAGGCAGCAGGGCCCAGCTGGAAGTGGCTTGGAGAGCCAGACCTCGCAGGGCATCTCTCTCGCTGGCGTCCTGTGCTCTCCTTTACAGCTACCAGGAAGCGAGCAGGCTCATTCCCATTTCCACCTTGATGTCTTTGCTGTGGAGCCAGCTGACCGCGGCTTTCAATTTCTGAGACCATTAAGCCACTGCAACCTCTCTTCCTTCAAAATGTAGCTGTGAGGTATTTGCTCCCTGCAACAGGAAAGCCAAAAGCCGACTAGTAACATTTTTATGTTAAGTGTTTATAGAAAAGATTTTGTAACATGCAAACACTTTGAATGAGAAGGACTATGATACTTTATCTTTAAGGTGGTATCAAATTGGGGAAGAGGATTGGGAAATGATTGAACATAAAATTCCTGACCTTGGATTTCTTTTAGTAGTTTGAGGTTTTCTTAATAGACCACATTTTAAAACTCAATATTTAAGCTTTAAAACGTTGTCACATCCACTTTCTGTCAAATGCTTTGTTTTCATGTATATATCATGCATACCCTAAAAACCATCTCTATAATCATTCACTTTCCTAAGGGATATGGCAAAGTGCTAGGTCAAATTATGAAGGAAACACTAATATTTATGAAGGTCTTGAGAAATTTGCCTGTTTCAGACTGTGATGTTGTTATGGTTTATGTCTAGATATTTTCTCAAAGCCTCATGCAGTCACTGGGGCAGGTTTCCAGATCTTGTGAATAATTTATGATCCAATGCTGGGGTTATGGGTGTGAGTGCTGCTGGGATTATGGTGTGAGTACTACACTGCCATGGGGCGGATGGCTGAATGCAGTATAGGGAAGGGAGGCTGCTGCTGTTCTTCCCTTTTTGCTTATGCTCTTGCTGTTTTCTGCCACCGTGAACTGCTGCCCTCTGCCGTATGCCACTCTGCCTTGGATCCAGCCACCTATGGACTGGAACCTCCATAAACTGTGAGCAAAATAAACCCTTCCTTTCTTGATTTTGAGTGTTGTGTATTTTGTCTCAGCAAGGAGAGAAAAATAACTGAGACAGATGTGCTAGATATATGCACATTGGTCCATGCTGTGTGCATGTCAAAGAAGATGCAGCTGGTGTTTGACATATGCTATGATAAATGCAGTGTACACCAGGCATGCCAGTGGTCCACTTGTGAAATCTTTTGTTTTGCTTTGTTTTGTTTTTCAGGTCATAAGAACTACAAAAGTTTGAAAATTTTCTATAAAACATTAAATTTAGTTTTGATCTAGAATAGACCTAGTAATCTCAAAGGCCTAAGAATCCTACAGCTGGTTCAGTAGTTAGTATATCAAGAAAACAGTGAAACTTTTTATGCCTTCTATAAAGAAGAGATGATCAAAAACAAGTCAAATGCATACCTAGTTATACCTTGTGAGTTTAGAATCAGAACACACTTCAGAACAAAGTGCTTCTAACCTATGGAATTCACATAAAAGCCAAAATTTCTGTTAGATTAACATAACTCAGGAAGGATGCATGTGGAAAGAAACATGATTTAATGATTGGATTTGAGCATATGAAGCTTATTCATAAAATAGTAATTACAAAAGACTATTAATTTTTCTAGCCCATTTCCAAACTTTTTCTCACATGTAGTCTTTCTAAGACAGCCTTTGGCCAAGTTAGATTGTGATTTCTTTTGTAATAAACACATTCTTACTTTCTCTGCTCTTTGTGCTAATAGAAATTTTCCCCCATCCTAAAGTAGTTGACAGTCTGAACTTTCATTTTATAACTTATTTCTCCCAACCAGGTCTCAGAACAGAGTGGAATGGGGTAGATTATTGTGCTGTTTTCTGAACCGTAGCAGTTTTGTGGTCAAGAGATTTTTTTTTCTCTCCACAGTTGTCCAAATGGAAAGTTTCACCAGAAATGAATTAACATCAAACAAAAACATGAGTACCTGTATTTGGATATTTCACCACATAATCTTGTGTCTTCCCCAAGACAGACAGTGGACTATAAACCTTTTATTTATTAGACCAGTCGAGTTCCTTCTGTAGACCAGTATGTTGTTTCAGTGTCTGAAACAAACCACAAGGGATAGCTATACTTTTTGAATGTTGTTGTTCTTTTTAACCTGTGTGTTTTCTGTGGTAAAGCCTGATGAGAAGACTCTTAACTCAACTGTAGTACCTCCAAGTACGTGCCAGTGGGTGGCAGTAGATATGGCAGGGCTCATAATAATGCAGCTGCCTGTCTGAGGGGAAGTCTACAGGCAGTGTGTGTGAAAGTACAAGTGATTATTATATACTTTCCTGATTTTAGGATGGATATTTAATGGTGACTTTTAATAATAATAGCATAAGCTAACACAACTACTTCTTACTGTGTGCCAGATAATATTTGAAAGGTTTACCATGTATACTTCTCCCTTGGTATCCACTGGGATTGGTTCCCATGGATACCAAAATCCAAGAATACTCAAGACTGTTATATAAAATGGTATAGTTTTTTCATCTAGCCTATGTACATACTTTCAATCATCTGTAGATTACTTATAATATCTTATGCAATGTAAATGTATGTAAATAGTTTTGATATAGTATTGCTTAGGAAATGATTAAAAAAGAAGTCTATAGGTATTCAATATAAATCGACTATCTTCTCTTGTCTTGTCTTATCTTTCAAGGCAGGGTCTTACTGTGTATTGCAGACTGGCCTCAACTCACTTTGTGTCCAGGCGGGCTTCAAACTCACATCTTTTCTCCTTTCTCAGCCTCCCAAGTGCTGGAATTACAGGCATGTGTTACCATTGCCAGTCCATAAATCTACTTTTTAATAGAATATTCTCAGTTAATAATTGGTTGAACCTGGAGATCTAGAACTCATGATAGGGAGAGTTGACTCTATTAATTTAAAGCCTGACATATTTAATTGTTCTTGAGATATGTTGGCCAATATAGAGAATCATATTATTTTTTATCTCATTTACCTTTTCTAGTATAATGAAAAGGAAAAGCAATTATTTGCTGACCAATGTTATAGTAAACAGAGAAACTATTCAACAGTCATTCATTGAAAGAAATTTTTCTTGCAGCTTTATGTGAGAGATTTTACATACTGTATGTTGAACATGTCGTCTTAAGACAGTAGCCTTTCAGGTCTGCAGCCTTCCATGAGACCCATGTGATTTGATGTTGTGTCAGAGTTAAGGAAATTGTAGTATCTGTAGGCCCCACAGATTTTTACTGTTACACGTGTGCTTTAATGGAGTTTTCTTTCAGTTTGTTAAACATTAAAAAATATAAAAGCTTAGAAGGTAGAATATTATATTATCTCAATCTTAAAAAGCAAAGGAGGGTTGTTATTATTATTTTGTGTGTGTGTGTGTGTGTTTGTGTGTGTGTGTGTGTGTGTGTGTGTGTGTGTGTTGAGGGAGAGTTCTGGACCCTGGTCCAGTAAAAAAGCCCTGGGATGAGAGTTATATACCTCTTCCATAATATGTGAAGGGCTTAGATTAGATCGGTGGGCATTGTTTTAAAAACTCATAATAATTTGAGCAATCTAGCTCCATCTTGATACTGCAGGCATCCGTGTCAGTTCAGGAAGTGTTACAGGCTGGTCCCCAAACAGTCTACTTCTGCTCCTGCCTAAATAGCTCCCTTGCATGTTTTTATTTATTTTTTTACATTTTAGGGATGGGTCTACAAGGTGTTCAGGGGCTCACTACTAGATCAGACTCATAGTGATCTACCTGTTTACAGCCTCCCAAGAGCTGGGATTACAGGCACATGCCACCACGCCTAGCCTCAATTGCTGTCTCAGTGCATCTCGGGGGCGGGGCCAGCATGGCAGGCCTGGGGATGGAACCCCGGGCCTCTGCATCTGCTTGCAGGTGCTTTAATCAGCTGAGCTATTTGGCTGGCCTTCCCTTGCAGGTTTTATGATTATTTATTTTCAAATATACCAGATAGCATGTATTTTACTTATAAATTGGAATTGCATTTCTTTTAAAAGGATTAATATTAGCTATTACATTATTTATGTTACCCTCTGTCCCTAAAATCTTAATGCTTCAGTCCATGTGGTCAGTGTCTTGAGCACTAGGAGTGTGCTCTTTTGTTTGGTTGATTTCATTATGCCATGACTATTATCCACATAGAGGAATGCACAAAAATTTATTTTTTTAAATATTGAGCTCTTTTTGAATTTATATTATCTATTCTTTTTAGTAAATCTCTGAACACATAGAATAACATTGAATGGGAGTACTGAATTACTAAGTGAGCTGTAGAGCCAGAATCTAAATGCTGTTCTCTAAACCACAGTCGTTAATTCAACATGTTCTGCTGCCAATGGTGTTCTGTCCTGTTGTAAATGTTGCTGTACCTGGAACCCCTGTTTCTGTGACTTTCTGGCCATTATCAGCTGATCTGCAGATGAGGTGTTTTGTAGTAGAGATTAAAGGAAAAAATAGACATTTCTGAAGTTATCCTCAATATTCATACACAAGGTCAAATTACTAGATGGGCATGCTGCTCTTGTACACCTGGACAAATATATAAAGAAACCACTTATCTATGTTGTTGGCTACAAGAACCAGAACAACATAAAAAAAAAAAAAAAAATTAAACCTTCTTGAATAGCCTGACCCCTGCTTGGAAAGACTGCAGAAGTGATGCAAAATTGTCTTAGCAAAAAATGTGGCCATGATAAATTACCCTCCATGTGTAAGAAGTAAAGTACAACAAAACGACCAGATTCTCCAGTTGTCCCATATAGTGTCCTGCTTTTTTAGTATGGAGTTTTTCCCCCCTCTAATGACTGTATGTCATAGTAAGTTAATATCAGTACCTTTAAAATTTGGAGCAAATCCAAGGAAAATACACAGGGCTAGTTCACTTTTCACCAAAAATCTTTCATTAACTAATGTTGATGGAAGCACATTTAGCCACAGCAATTTGCATGGCAGTTGAATTGCTGTTTGTATTAAACAGCAAACCAGAGAATAATAAAGGAAAACATGAACATACCAGTGGTAAGTAAGGGAGTCCTCCAGCTTTTTCCATGCTGATCATATGTTCTAAAGGTTTGTAAGAACAAACAAAATTGCTTATTGTTACAAGGAGCACTAATCATGCTCAGCTGTCATGACATTGTCTCATGTCAGCTATCGAGAGGTCTCAGCTCTATTCACTTGGCTTGCACCTGTTTGCAGTAAAGTAGGGCTTCTCAGCGATGCCTGGCAGCCATATTTCATTGTCACAGGTTAATAATCCTGTTCATCATTTCAAATGCGTGTGCCCGAAGAAGCTGCCTAACAAGTGAGCAGTCCTACAGGTAGTGAAGGGGATTCTGGAATCTAAGTGAAGGGCCAATGCTGCAGTTAGGGTGACATGAAAGCCCTGGCTGTGCACATCAGGGAACTCCTAAAGCGAGTCTGAGGAATACACATGTATTTCTGAAAGTGACAGTATGAAGAGGGGTGTAATTACTGAGTAGTGCAATTGAGAGTGTGGTATGTTAGAGTACAAGATAGGAGAGGTGGTGTTAGTATTAGTGGTAATCTCAGGCAACCTTTACACTTTCTTTGAGCCTCTCATCTTTGTTTATTATGGAATGAAATGTTTCAATATGGAACAGAAAATTCTTCCTCACACGGAGTTCTCCAGGTTTCTGAAGATAAGAAGATTGAATACAGCTGCACTCTCGGAGAAGCTTTTAAAAACCTAAGGCTAAGGAATTGGTTAGAAGTTGAGGAGTTTTGTTAGCTTCATTAGTTACAGTCCTCAACAACTCTTTCTGGCCTCTGTTTTCTTTTTTTTTTTTTTAAACCAGCTTTACTACTGAGCAAGTTCTGTTGCTGTATGGAAAAACACAGCCTTGAATGCAGCAGAGTAATAGATGGTTTACTCACCAGCCTGGTTCTTGATCAATTATGTAGCAGGACATGTTAGTTAGGCAACATCAGTGACAGTTTCACACAAATCACCTGAGAAATTTCAAAAGGAAATGTAGACCACAAACTTGACTCTACAGCAACAAGTCTAGTTTTTTGTATGGGTCATTGGTCCCTCTACATATCCCTCAGTTCCACTGCTCATTAAACAGTTTGATTCTTTAAAAGAGCCCAGCTCTAAGAACTTTCCATTTTCCAGAGGTAGTAAAATAAATGGCCACATCCTCCTGGAGACAGAGCAGTAATTTTACATATCATGAGTACTGAAGAGAGTTAGGCTAAAGAGAGTTTACAGAAATGGGTTGCAATAGACATCTATATTTTGGCCTACCTGGTATTCCTCTTTTTTCTGGTACTCTGATTTTACATGTGAAATATTTTCTTTCTGTTTATAATTCAATCCACTTGGGATTACCAATTACTTCATACTTCTCAGCTAAGCAAGAAGCAAGAGATCTAAGCAAGAATCTTTAGTCTGTCTCAGAATTTCCTTTTAAGTAGAGCAATCTAAAATTTAGAAGTTGTGGTCGATTAACTAATGGTCTTCTTGTAACACCCAGCTGAACTGAATCAGCGTGACTCTGGGTGTGGAAGGCCCCTGAGGCTTGTTGCCAGCAGTATAAAAGGAAAGCTAGAGAGGAAAATGGTACGATGTTGGTTCTCTTGGAGAAGCTTGTTATGCTGGTTTTCTTGATGTGAACTCTGCTGTTATTGTCCGGGGAGCTCAGGTCCTTGCTGTTGCTGAGGGTGGCTGTGATTCTTTTTGGGGAAGCTCTGGTTTTTACTCTGAGCATAGCTTCCTGGATCCAGTACAGATCCCTTAGCCTGCTTACATAGATCCTTCATCCCATTGGCATAGACTTTCTAGCTTCCACCACTGACCTTTGGGCCTTGCCAGTGTAGATCCTTAATGCAGACTGCATGAGACAGTATCCTTGGCTCTAGGCCTCCAGCTGGACTCATGGAGGACATTGCCTTGGGCTCCAGGTTTTCAGCTGGGCTCATGCAGGACATTGCCTTGGGATCCAGGCCCTCACCTGGATTATTTGGGTCTCTAGTGCATGGACAGATCTCTTACTTTTCTGCATTTGACTCTTTGGATGAATATTGTAAAATAATCCTATAAATTATGTGTTCTGTATTAAATCTATTCCCTTGTAACCCTGACTACAACAGAAGTAAGATAAAATAAAGTAGCATTTGTTAATATTACCTGCAGCCCTTCATACTGTTGTAGTTGTTCCTCTCTTCAGAGTCTGGATCCTCTTTCTCCATGTATTCATTGATTATTCTTAATTACATTCTAAATGCTTCTTATTGACTTAACAACTGATTCTATCAGTTGCCAAATTCTTAGTACCAGACTATCCCCATATTTCTGTGTTAAGTTCATTATCTCTGAGTTGGTGTTGGTACTGGTTTTATCTGGGAAGCTGATTTGATATTAGTCGGGCTTCTTTCATCTGTAGACAGCTTCAGGTCAGCTAGTCACCTCTGGTCTGCTTGTTTGCTGGCTAACAGCAGGACAGTCTTTATGGTAGCAGAGGTGGGCAGAGTCGTGGCTGTCCCTCTTTTCACCTTGTGGATTGTTCACATGGTAATAACAAGGTCCTAAGTAAGAAGTAAAAATGTTCAAAGCCTCTTGCAGTGTTGTTCACATTGGCACATTTACTTGCTGCTATATTCTGTCCACTGAATCAAGTCAGGAAGCCAAGATAGAAGACATAAAGCAGCAGATGTGTGTGACATCTTGATGGAAGTCGCAGCAACATCCCAATGCAAATGAACAAGCTTGTAGGAAAGGAGTGACTGAGGATAATTATGTAGTCTACTTTACCCAAAGTTTGTTTATATACCTTATAACTAAAGAATCTGATGCCAACAGATGGCCCTTAAAAATATACTCTAAAACATCAGCATATTCCTCTATCATTATTGACTTAACTGATTATGGGTGGTTTAGAGAGGCAAAGTAGTTCCTCTAAGGGACACAGAAGAAAAACTCCCTCTGATCTTTAGTGGTAGGACATTGTGTCTTTGTGCGTTGCTTGCCACTTCATTACGGCCTTAGGTGTGCAGTCTCCGAGCACTTTTGCAATCAGTTATATACTCTTTCAGGTCTCCTGAAGTTTCGTATATGGCCTGCTGTCTTATGATGTGCACCAGCATGGCTTTCCCACCCCTTATATTCCTACTTCCTGCTGTATCTAGTGTAACCGTGCTAAAAACATTTGTATTTATCTTTCTGGGGTACGTATTAGGTTTCTGTAAGTTATATTTTCCTTTTATGTTGCACAGCCTCTTGGGAAGCTACATGAATCGGAGTAAGGCAAATGCTAATACTTACGTGCACTGCTGTAGCCAGTTTTCATCCAAGTTCTGATTCAGACGAGCATGCTTTAGGTTGGTGAGACCTAATAATATCACAGCACAGGGTGGTATAGCTTCAGGCAGAAGATTCTGCTTGCCAAATCATTTTCCTTTATAGCCAGTTCATAAATTAATGTAGGGCCCTGAGACACCATGATTGTATGTGTGCCTTAAAATAGGTCCGTCCTCAGTCGACTGCCTTTCCTTCCAGCCACTAGTTTCTCTGAAATGATGCCAAAGCCTTGGTTAGATATTGCTTCAGTGCTCCCACCCTCTGTGTGAAATGATAATTAATACGGCTTTACGGTTGAGGTGTTGCTCCACTTCCATTAATAATACTCATTATTCCAGGGTGTTTAAATTTGGTTATAAAAATTGACTGTAGGGGTGGAACTTGGTGTGATGGTTTATTTTAAAGGCAAATGGTTTCTATCTAATTTTTCATTCAAAAGAAAATCTTTTATAAGGAAATTTGTGTCACTTTTGAGTATTGGACCAAATTTCCAAGTTCTTTGTATAATTTTGGATTTGTAATTGATTTGTTATCATCCTGTAGTGTCTCTCTTAAACCTGAAACCTCTCAAAGCTTCTTAAGTAGCTTACATTTTATATTGTCTGCATTTTGCAACAGTTGGAATCTTTGGGCATTTGAAACAAAAAGAAAAAAAAAATGTTGTTTCTTACATGTCTATATCAAATTCTCTTCTTTCCAGGTAATAGTTTGGCTACTCACCATATTGCATTGGCTGATAAAAGGCACCCCATATTTACATTTTCATAGGTGTTTTGTTTTATTATTGTAGATCTTCTAGAAGAGACCCAAAGAAAAGAAGAAGAAATGGAATCTCTACAGGTAAAATAAATTGTCCAATCAAACAAGTATCTGTAGAATTGAAACATTTTCCCCCACTGTTATCCTTCATTATTGTCATATTGAGACTACTACAGAAAATGGGGTAAAAATACTGTCAGAACTTTAAAGCTAAAGGTGGAATTTGTTTCCTTCAGATGTCTTTGAGATTACCTGTAATGTAAGGTAGGGAGCCCGGTCAGCCTCTAGATTACGCTTGAGAGCAACCCTTATTACTTGATGCAGTATAATGGTAGCTTCAGCATTAGGAAACAAAGATAGCAAAGTCATCCTCCCTAAGCAGGGCTGATGCATGAGCATGAAGCCATACAGTCTGCATTTCCAAGTGAAAGTCAAATGTGTTCTGCCTCATGGCTGTCGTCTACTTGTGCTAAACTAGGAAGGTTAACCTTGTGTGGAGTTTAACATTTACTTGGGATAGCCTCTTACTTTACCCTGGAAGTATGCACTTTTCTTGGAAAAATAGTATTTTGAAAGATTTGGCTAGAAGTTTAATTGACATTTTCATGGTATGAGCAATTGATGTGAAGTTGATGTCTGGCAGAAGTTCTCTCTTCTTTTTTTTTTTTAACACTGGGCTAACTTCCGAATGGGTAACTCAAGTGTCTGTCTTTATTAGGGGAAACATAATCAGTTATACTCACCTGACAGAACCAATTCACTTAATGTCATGCTGGAGATTAAGAACAGTAAATCCTTTAGACATTTAAAGTTCTTTGTGGGCCTGGAACTGTAAAGCTGAGCCAGGACCTAACACAGTGAACTGGCTTGAGTACTTGGAGGACAAAAATGTTAAACTTCTAGTAAATGAATAATGGGTCAAGTAAAGCCAGAAGAATAAGGAAATATTTCATGATTGAAGATTTTATATTTGATGGTATATCCATGAAGAAAAAGTTATATGATTCATATGAAAATGCAGAGGTAGCACAGTTCTATGCCTAACGATGCTGAAAGTTAACTACAGTTTCGTGTAAATTCTTTTCAGCATCTTGTGCTATATTTATGTATAAAAAGTACTGATCCATTGTGAAGCTAGGAAAAATCTCAAGTGTGTACTTCCCCTCCAAATATCTGTGAAGTTAATATTATCAGTGCTTATTTTAAAAACAAAATTGTATGTCTACTCAATGTGTATACTGAGAAGAGAACAAGGTATTTTTGCCACGTGTTTTTAAAAACATTAAAAAATAGTAAAAAAAAATAGAAATGATACAGAATTTCATTACATAAAGTAATAGGAATTCAACAGTGATTGTTATATTGAATAATATTGTCTTCCAGTGAATTGTTTAGATTACCAGATATGATCATGCAAAACTTGTTTTGAAAAGTTATGAAAAATTAAAAAGGAGATGAAAAAATCATTGAAGCATTCTTTGCTCCTTTCAGTAGACCAGAAAACATCAGCAATGCAGTTATCCAAGCTATCCTGTGTGTATACATAGCTATGCCTTTTTCACTTCCTTCTTTCTTCCTTTTCCTCATCCCAGTTCCTTCTCTTTAAACAGATTGTTTCCCTTTCACAGTATCCACTATACCTTTCAGACTTCATTCACTCCTGTCAGATTCCTACACTAGTGAGACAATATGATGTTTGCACATGTGGGTCTGATTTATTTCACTGATGAGTATGGTCTCTAGTTGTATCCATTTACCTATAAAACCTCAAATTTTTCTTTCTTTATAGCTGAGTAATTCTCCATTGTATAAAAATACCACATCTTTTTTATCCATCCTGCAGTTGATGGGCATTTGGGTTGTTTTCAGGACTTAACTATGGCAAATTGTGCTGTGATGAACAAGCATGCACATACATTGCTGGGTACGGTGTTTTCAGTTCTCCTGGAAAAGCACCCAGAAGAGGAATAGCTGGGTTGATGGGACTTCCAATCCTAATTTTTTGAAGAACCTCCACACTGATTTTCATAGTGGTTGTACCAATCTACACTCCTACCAACGGTGGAAAGGGGGTTCCTTTTTCCCCACAGTCTCTCCAGTATTTGTTACTGCTTACCATCTTTCGGACATTCTGGTTATGTGTTGTGATTACCATTGGCCCCAGAGGACTATTGACTATGTATCTACCTTTTTGAAATGGCAGTATAGCTATTTTGGACTTTATTTCTCTCATAATACAAATGTAGTAGTCAGGAATTCCACTAAATTTAATAGCCTATTTTGCTTCTCAGATGTTTATTAAATATTGGCAGCATTTTCTACTGCGTATCTACTCAGTTCCATAGAACACAGTACCTAACTAGCCATAGTTGCTTATACGTGTGGCGTGTGCAGTGTGATGTCCTACAGCAGAAGAGTGAAATGTTGGCACCTTGTGGTGGTTGTCCACGTCTGACACTAACACTGTAGTAAAAATACACGCAGCTGATACTTTTTAAAGAAATAGGAGTTCAGAGGCACTTCAAAAATAAAAGGCTTTATTATTAAAGAGTGGGGGAGAAATTCATGAAAAAGTTTGACTCTTACTTAGTATATAGATTCTATGTTCAAATATAGACAGATTCTATATTCACATATAAACAGAATAGGTCATAGTTTGGAGAAAGCTATTAAATTAAGTAGTTTGAATTCTTTTTATTTTTATTTTTGTTATTTTTTTGTTGAGGGGGGGGGACTGGGGATTGAACTCAGGCTGTTGCACTTGCCAGGGAAGCACTTACTCCACTGAGCTATCTCCCTGGCCCCTGAATTCTTCTTCTTCTTCTTTTTTTTTTTTTTTTCTTTTGTATGGGAAATCAGTGCCTCACACTTGCTAGGCAGGTGCTGTGCTACTGAGCCATACCACTGAATTCTTAAAATAATGCTAAGTATTTGTGTGGGAGAGAAAGAACAAAATCTTTTCCCAAAAATGATTACAATAGAGATTGGAGGTTAACAACCTTGAGTATTAAGTCTCAGCTCGGCCTCTGATTCACTGGGTAACCTTGGGTTACTCAATTAACTTTGCAGTGCCTGTTTTTCACCTGTAATATAAAATCATAAAACTGTCTTCCAGAAGTGTTTAGTGTATATTAGATTATCCCAGAAGGGAGAGCTAAGTATTTAATTCCAATTTGCAGTGTTAGCAAATCCTCATGTATCCAAATTGGAGTCTATTTTATTTACTCATTATCATCTTATAATTATGTATAACAGACATTCTGCATTTAATGTTATTCTCCTTAAGGAGAGTAGGGGGTATATTATTTACCCCCTAAACCTCTCCCAGTTTCCTGTAATAAAAAGCCATAGAAGCTTTATTTATTCCTAAACTCTTCCCAGTTTTCTGTAATGAAAGTCCTCTGTTTATTCACTGAACAAATATTGATTGAGCAATAACATTGTACATGGTGGTGTACAAGGTGCTAAGGACCCACACTGTGGATCCTATGTTGCTTTTCTCCCTCCATACCAGATTTAGTGATAAAGACTGTTTGCAATAAAGTGCTGAAAATTATATTAGAGAGACTGTATAAATTACTGAGATAACACATAAGAACATTATCCTTGTTTGTTGATAGAATAGTTTTCATGGAATGGAAATAAGATCAAGTTGCACATGGCTAGGTTGAGCTGGGATAGGGTGGCAATCCAAGACTATGCTAAGAAAGCCAGCATTTAACTGGTAACTAGCTCTTATCTACGGAAGTTTGGCCTGAGGCTAAGGAAAGTTTTAGGCACTGGGAAGGATATAGGAGAGTTCATAATTAAAAAATCTTAATATTTAAAGAAGTAAAAGTTCATCATGGTAGAATATAACTTCTATGGAGAGGGAAGTCAGAATTTTATAAAGTCTGCAGAGGTCTGAACAATGTCATAAAGGAGTCTGGACTTTGGTATATGTGAAACCAGAGAGGCATTTGATGCAAGGGAACAATATGCTCAAATCTGTATTTCAAATACATAACTGGCTATAAAGTTGAAAATACTGTAGTACCTCAGTTCATGAAGTTAATTTGTTCTATGATTCTGGGAAAGATGGCCATGTTTGTGTGTGTTTGGGGAAAATGGCAGCCCTCATGTTTGTCTCCTGATGCAGTTTGCAAACAAAAACAAAACTTTGCCAAATGCCTTTGTTTGAGAACCAAATTGTTTGCAAATAAAAGTATGTGTGGAGCAATTATCTTAGAAGCCAGATAGAGCAATTAAGAAGGTATTGGTGAGGATCTTATCAAGAGATGGTGGTGTCCTGGATTGTGTGTCAGAAGGAGGCCTGGAAAGGAGTGTTACAAAAAGCAGTGGAACTTTGAGATTGGAAGTAAAAGTGAAGAATGACACTGGGGGTTCTTGATTGGACAGCGTCATGAGTGGTTGTGGTGAGCAACCGAGCAAGGAAGTGGAGGAGTTCGATTTCCAGTACTTTTAAAAACCCAGATGCAGTGTTGTGAAGTGGGTTGGCAAGCTGCATGGAAGCCTGGTGCCTTCAGGGCTTTGAGGATGATATGCACATTTTGACATCAGCACGTATGGTGTCCATGACATGTAGATGATGGTAACAGTCACAGGAGCAAAAGAACACTTAGGAGAAGTATGTGGAACTACACAAAATGAAAGCATAGGCCAGAACCCTAGGAGCCACCAACATTTACCTAATCCACTGGGGTCCATGCCCTGCAAGCAGGCTAAGACAGAAAACAAGCACGCAAACAAGCACATAACTACAAGAGCACATGATGTCGTGAAGCTTGAAAAAAGAATATTGCAAGGGGAAAACATAGGAATGGAAGGAATACTTACTATATTCTACAAGTTTTAGTTATGGATTTTGATAGCAACATAAAACCTTACCATTCAGTGACTTGTAATTTCCCGTACCTGTGAAGCAACTCTCATGTCCTCTGTTTTCCCAGATATCACTGCTTAGCTCCATGCTTTGGCCTATAGTAGGTATTCAGTACATTTCAGTGGGCTGAACAAATAAATGCCACCTCACTAGTCTTCGTTTAACACCTATTCCTCCATCTTCTCAATGCTCATTTATTAAAAAGTAATACTTATTGATGGCTTGTACTTCACTTCTTAAAAAAAAATTTGCAAGAAATATCCAAGTACACATCATTCAACTTCTCTCTCTTCCCTCTCTCCTTGTCTTTCTCTTTTTTTCTTCTTGTTTCCCCCCTCCTTCTTTTATCCCCTCCCTCTTTGACTCTAGTCTTGACAGAGTGATCAATAAGTGAGTAATTTAGTGTGTGTGGTTGAGACCAGTGGAAGGGGCGAAATGTCAAGGAAGAGGGAGTAGGCAGCAAGAAAGAGAATGTTTCCATCTTCTAAGGAATCACCCACTGAAGACAAGTAGACCTGACAATGACTATTATAATGCAGCAGTACAGCTTGTAATTACGAGAATTCTTCATTGGAGCTTAGCATTGTCTAGTGTGTGTGTGCGTGCGTGCGTGCATGTGTGCGGGGGGCATTCATTTGCAGGAACATCGTGCGCTGCTCTTCTTAAAAAGAAAGTACTGTCTTTGACTATGAATATGTGCTGTAGTTTCAGAGCTCTGTTTTCAGAAGGATGTGTGGTACATGGGAACAAATTCCTTTTTCAATCCTCTCAAGATCAGCAAAAACATTTAAAATAGACACAAAAGGTAATCAATTTTTCCTCAATTTATTGGAGTGCATTTAATAACTTCACACCCTACTGGCGATGGCTGACAGTGGACAGATGCTGCTGCAGCATTTATTTTTATTTTTCAACATCCTATAGCATTCTACATGATTAATTTTTCACAGACTTCATGTGTTGCCTTCATGTTGCTTTGAGAACCTCCAAATGCAAAGCACACCGAAAGGGGTCCTGATGGATGAAGAAAAGCCTCAGCGTGTCACCTTTATGAGTCACTGAACCCCAGTCCTGGGGAGGCTGGAAACAGGAGGGTCACTATGAGAGAGCTGTGTAGTGAGACCCTGCACCAAATAAATAAATAAATAGTATTTTTAAAATGACTGAACATAACATCTGGGTAACTTGTTTGCTGCTTCTCTTTTCTTAATGTGCTGACATTGTTTTCATTTTATTTGAAATATGTCAGAACCAACAGTTATAAACATGGTTTTTCCTCTTACTGGGTCATTTGTAGCTGACTTTGAGGCAGTATCCATATCTATAATTTGGAAACAATAATGATACTGACTTAATAGGTCTACTGAGAAGTTTATGATAAAAAGAAATGTGTAAATCTTGGTGCCTGGCAGGTCTTCAATAAATTTTCATTTTATACGTCATTCATTTGTGCCTTCGTGTGCCAGACTTGATGCAGCATGCTTGGGATGCAGCAGTAAAGAAGCGAGGCGTGCACCCTTTCCCCTTGGGGCCCCTTCTTCAGCCCTTGCTTCTCTTGGTTTTCTTTTCTTCCTCTGGCCCCCTTCCTGTCACCCTCTTCCTGTCTCATCTTCCTTTTCCATGGGCCACCATGAACTTAAATTCATAGTCAGGACAGATTATACTGAAGGAAGTACTGTCTGTGGATAATTACTAAGTATAATGAAGAAGTGAAAAGCAGACACACTGTAGCAAGCACTGAGGTTGATTATTGGGCTATGTGTAAATATCAATCTGATTATTTGAAGGAGAGAAAGGGAATATGTTCATCAGAAAACTTACTTGAATGTTATTGCAAGTACTTCTCTGCAATCTTTGATATCACTAGGCATTTCATTAGGAATGCATAGAATCTTTTTAGTTTTAAAATGGGTTTATATTATTTTATAAAGTAAAATATTGTTTTTGAGATATTCCAGAAGCTGTGTCCTGCAGTATGATAAATGACATTAATGACATACTATTTTTCATGTGACCCATTATTACATTTAAGTTCCCTATTAGTTGGGTTTTTAAAAGGTAGTCTGGAACCTTCTGTTTGAAGAGTTTGATCATTACTCTTTTGAACTACTTTATGGTTAGAGAGACAAGCATTCAATTTTGTATTTGTCACCTGAGCAGTGATGAGACAAAGCATTTAAAATGAATAGAAGAAGAAAATATTTTCCCCCACTGGTACTCTAAGTTACTTGGGGAATATCCTATGGCAGCACAGTTTTTTAATGGAAATAAGAGAAACTGAAGTTTTCTAGGGTTTTTTGGGGGGAACAGCCCTAATAGATATTGATCTAGGGTTATTATCATAGAGAAAGCCAGTTGCTACATGCATTGGTATGTACATTGTTGTAGATAAATTGAGTGAGGTAAACCGCTGTATAGTGGGATTGGCACGAAGCAAATGAATTTCCCTGGCAGAGGCCAGCAGGATAGCACATTCACATCACAGTGAACCTAGGAGGTGGGCTCATCCTAGCAGACAGCCCTGGGAGGAATGACTAATGACAAACCAGTGGCATTTAATGTCTTTGGTTTGCTGCCAGTCCTCTAAAGGACATTTTTGTGAGAACATGTTTGAAGTACATAATGTTTATATTCTTCATGAGGAGTTGGTACAGGTATATAACATTTTAATTTTGTTTTCATTCCTTTTCCTTCATCTCCCTGCCCTTTTGCCCCCCTTCTCCCTTTGTCCATCTCTTGGGCCATTTCTCTTTTGAAAGAAGCTCTGTCTCCCTATTTATTATCTTTTATTTTGTTCTTTATTGATTTTTTAAAGGAAACCCTACAATATTTAAGGCAGTGTCTTATAGCAATACAGTTGTAAGACAGCTGAAAATCCCCTCAGACTTATTGCAGAAGGGAAAGCATAGAGAAATGGGATGTGGTGCTCTTCACTTAGATCTCTAGAGGAATCTAAACAATACCCTAAAAATTATTGTGTTCTTGGGAGATGTTAAGCTCATTTTTAGAAGTCTCAATTTGAATAGATTTGTAATTTGGCATTAACTGTTTACAGTTGTATTAAACCACAAGGTAATTCAGTATCTTGCTCATCCCTAAGATGACCTGCAGTAGTTACAATGGTGCTTCTATAGTCATGCAGATCTATTTATTCATCCCAAAGTGCAGTTAGTTGGAGCAGAGGCAAATCACTGTATATTTTCTCTGTGTTCTCAGATATGATTCAAAATAATTGTGCTAAGCTATGACATAAACACAACTAAAATCAGTGATTTGAGGGAATAAAGGGTTGGGTAACCCTCACTACTTCCAGAGGAAAGTGACTTAATGGCTCATTAAAATGTCTATATTCCCAAAAGATGGAGAAAGCTTAGCAAACCTTACATTTGGGGTGAGAACTTTGTATAGATAAAACATTAGCAGGAGTAGGGCTAGGTCTCATCCAATTAGATTTGTACAGTTCAGTTTACTACCTCTAGAGGCCTCAGGAGAGAAGAAACCCTGCTCAGTAAAACGGATTCCACTTGAAACTAGTGATCATTAGCTTTTGCCGCCATTTTACCTGAAGTTTGCAACTTAATTTTAATCCAAATTTATGACAGAATAAAACTTGAAAATAAAATACCCAAAGAGAAATACTCTTGTGTCTGAATATATGGAAGTTGATAGACTAGGCTATTTTCTTTTGAGAATAAAAAAAATATAAAAACAAGCCTGGATCTGTTTATCTAACAAGATGAAAAGCAGAAGTCTTTAGGACTCAGCAGTCTCCTTCTAAGAAATGCCTCTTAAAACACACACAGACCATTTGGAAACACAACTGCAAAGCCAAAGCATAGCTTTTAGGAGCCCAGACTTTTCTCTGGGGCAGAAATTATACTAAAGACTTGATACAGAAGATGAACTGTGTTTGCTAGACTGTTATAAATTGTTCAAGGTGGAAGAAGATTCTTTTGTGTCTTCAACCAACATCTACTTGGAGTTAACTTTATGAAAGGCCACACGTACAGAAAGTACTCCTTTATGCCCAACCAGTGTCCTTCTTTTGGCTCCATGAATACCAGGACTGATGGAAATATCAGCTTATGTTTTCTTGAAAAGAAATCCCAGACCTTGATTTTCAGTGATGCAGTTTATCAGAGAATCTCCATCAGTCTCCACAGTTCACAGTTCCCTTGCAACTTGGAGCAGTTTCAGTTGAGTTGTCCAATTAATGCTGCCTTCAAGACTATTTTTCTTTCTTTTTATCTTGCTTTATTGGATACAGTGTCTCACTATACAGCTCAGACTCATAGTGATCCTCCTGTCTCAGCCTCCCAGCACTGGAATTACAGGCAGGCACACCATGCCTGGTTTCAGGGCTGGCACGATGTGCCCAGGATTCCTGGGATTGAATTTAGATCTTTGTGCTTGCCAGGCAGGCACTTAGACTGCAGAGCTATCTCCCCAGTCCATGACCCTTGGTCATAATGCATTCTTGCTTATATTCTCATCAAATACTCAGATAAATCTCAAACTTTGGCCAAAAGACCATGTTGATCTATACTGTATTCCACCTACTAATAGCAATGACAGCTGTGAAAAGCAAATATTCTAAGTAATGACTACAGTGTGCAACAAATCTGGAAACAAATGTTTAACAATAATACCTTTTAGGTTAAAATAAGTTTTGGGAGCCTGGGAGATAGCTCAGCGGCATAGTGCATGCTTGGTAAGCTCGAAGTCCTGAGTTCAATGTCTACCAACCAGGGGGGAAAAAAGAAAAGAAAACAAATATTTTAATGACTCTTAAGACAAATCTCCAAGTTTCTAAGTATTTGCAGGACATTGTGGAAATAAACTGATGTTTTTCTAGAAATATCTCCCTTCCCAATCTCTACTTGATTTTCTGTAGTACAGGAAGTACTGTAGAGGATTTCTTCAACTTACCATCTTGAAAACTCACACATTTTATTTCAGTTATTAACAAATACTTAATTAGCATTTTTGTAGCTTTTATCAAGATGGGGCTTAATTTGTCCCAAAGGGTGATGATCTGAATATCAGAAGAGAAAGAAAACAAAATCCCCTGAGTGGTGTGAATAACATTAATAGCTGCAGAGAAATTTGTTGTGTCCTGTACTGTTCTAGTTTTTCTAAATTTATGCCATTCATTCCTCCCAGAAATCCTGTTAGCAGGATACTGCTCTTCTCATTTTATAATAAGCCATGAAGCCTTGCTCAGTCCATTAAGTGGCAGGGCTGGATTTGGCGTCCACACTACTACAATTACTTGCTCAATATTATTGTAGAACAGAATTTCCAAACTGCTTCCCTCTATGGGTTAGGTTCCTGGATTTTCTTTCTTTTAAGTTCTTCATTTCATCATGATTAATATTAATCATTCAATGTAGAAAAATACTGACACTCTGCCTCCTCAAAATAAGACTATAGTAAACTACATAATTTTTAGAATACATCAGGTGTTATTGGAGACTTAAGATTGACTAAGTTTGTTACTGCCTTTCTATCGTTTCAAAATTACTATATGTACAAGCCCTTAGACTCCAATATACAACTAGAACAATGTCAAATATATTTAGCTATTAGCAGTGAGGACGATTTTAATTCCTGGTGCAAGCTTATGAACAATCCAGTAACCCCAAACACTTCTAGGAAAGAGAAGGGATCATTTTTCTTTTTCCATTCTGCACCTTTTCTTTTGCTTATTCATCATGTTTTAAATAAACAGACTGAAGAAAGTTGTTATTAAAGCCCTCCTCAGGCTTCTTCGATTTCAGTTTTAAACCAGTTCAAAATATTCTGGCAAAAATTAAAGGCAACATTAGAAGGTTTCCATAAATGTTAAATCAAGCAAAAAAAGTGATAAAACCAAAATGAACTAAAAAATGACTAATAAGCATTTCCTTCTATATTTTTGTCTTTTTGTAATCATAATTGATGAGTATTTTGTCTTTAAAAAAGTTGACTCACAAATGCCCTCCTTTGGTAGTTTCTACATTACACAGATTAAATTAAATTTATTAAAATTTTATTATTTTTCAAAGTATAAAGGTTTACTAGCACAGTAGTAAATAAAATCTAATGTATTAATATTTTCCATTTGCTTATAATGTGAAGTAAACTGTGTTACTTACCAGAGAGCCTACGCCTTTACTATATGGTAGGTATAATTGAAGTCCGTAGTTCTCACGCACATTCTCAGAAAAGAACTAATACATTGGTGATTTGTAAAACAGGAATAGAAGAAAATAAGTCATATGCTATCTAGTAAATATGAAACCTTGCAGTTTACATCTAAAAGAATTGTGGGACCAGAACAATGGAGGTGTCATCTAGCTACACAGTGTCCCAGCTACTTACATTTAGATTTCTGCTATCTTTATTCTTTCTTTTTTCTATTTTCTTCCTAGAATTTACATGTGCCATAGCTGGCATAGAGTTTGACCCCAAAGAAGGTGAAATTGCAACTTACTTTTGAAAGGCATATGACAAAATATAATTCCTTCTATTATATAGTGAAATAAATATAAAAATTCATACAAATAAGTTTTTATTTGAACGTTAAATTTTATGGTGATATAGTGTGTAATTCATTACACTGTTACCTGATTTCCATTTAAAGTGAGATTCTGGAATGATATATTAGAATATATTTAGAATAATTTAAAGAAAGAAGTCCCAGGGTAACTTTTCCAGTGTAACCCTTACCCTGCATCATGAAAAACACAAAATAGATTTTGTGGTAAGAACAAAACATGTGTTGTCTATTTCTCTATAAAATTGCACTGTTGGCAAATGGTATTTTCAAAGCTTCAATTTTTGGGGGGCTGTTAAACCATTAATTTGTTTTTAAGAGTTAATAGAGACCCCTTTGAGTCATATGAACCTGTTATATAATTATGATGAGCCTTAAATATTATGTTTTTTTCTGACTTTGAATGAAATTAATCTCCCGCTATGAATTTTTGTATTACTTATCAACACAGTAACCAATACCATTTTTGGCAATTAAATTTTCATTAAATAGTGTTGATGTAAGTTATGACACTGGTAAGTTAAAAAGATGTTTTCAGTAACAACCACAATGCAAATACTAGCATCCCTTTTGTTTTAGATATGAAAGAATTCTTTTCTGTGCTGGGATCTTTTCATTGCTTTTCCCTTTCCAAAATGCCTTCTCCAGTTTTCTCAATGGCTGACTCATTTCCATCCTTTAGGGTTCATCTCAACTGTTACGTGTTGATGAAGACTTAACCTGACCAGCTTTCCTAGAGTGAACTTCCACCCTCACCCTCAGACACAGTTCATGGGTTTCCTATCTGTGTCTTTCTCTTGCCCTTTGCAGTATGAGCTCTAAAAACACAGAGAGAACTTATCTGTCCATTTGATCTACAAAGGAAGATCATGTCTAACACAATGCCTAACTCAGTAAATGAGAATGAATGAGTGAATGCGCTGCAAAAATAAGAATAAGGAAGGGAAGAAAAAGGGAGGAAGGAGGAAATAAGGAAAGACCCTGGAAGGCGTGGAATAAGGTTTGATGAAAGTAATGTGACCAGGAAGAAAGAGGGAGGGAGCAATGGGGGGATGGGAAGAAGGAGTCCCTCCCTCCCTTTTGACCTGGGCTGTATGTCACTTTATCTATTCCAGAAACCTATGGAGTTTTCTTTTTTCAGGTAATCTCTGAGAGACAAGAACTGTGAGACAGTTTTTCTAAGGCAGCAATGCAGGAAGCATTGAAGCCCCTGTACTATCTGTAAAGGGCCTACCTCTGGTATTTTCAGTCAGCCTTCTGCTGTCCTGCAACAGCTGGACTCTGTGTTACAGAATGAAAGCAGCAGTAGACCATACATAGCAAATAATCAGACTGTGTTCCAATAAAGCTTTATTCCTAGACACTGAAATTTGGATTTCATACAATTTCACATTATGAAATATTATTCTAAGATTGATTTTGTTCAACCAAGTTAAACTATAAAGATCATTTTAAATTCATGGTCCTGTACAAATAGGTTGTTGGCTGGACTTGGCCCATCTATTTTTTAAAAAGTTTCTCTTTCATAAGATGAACTGGCATAGAGGGAGTCCAAGAATAAATTGTGAGTTCTACAGAGAATAAATTTATATTGGTACAATTTAGAATAATTTGGCAGAGGAAAAGAAAGCATAATTTTGACTTTCTTAAACTTTTACAGTCATGTGGCAGTAGTCCTCAATTATCTAGGGGTAAGGTTAGGAGTTCTGAGTAGCTTTTAATGCTGACTACAAGCGCCAGGTACAGCTGGTATCAAGATATTACCTGCTTTCTTCCTTCATTTCTTTAGACCTTGGAATTTAGGATCAGTTAGTTGTAGGATGATTTTGTAAAAGTGCAGGACAGTTGAGAACACTGAATTAAATATCTACTCTGTATAATCCTGAGAAGCAAAATGTTTTAAATTTCAAGTAATAATTTCTCTAAAATTCGTGAATTTAATTTTTGTAAAGAATTAGTTGGGGAGCCATTTTAAAAATAGTATATGGTGATTTTCTCTCAGTAAGAAACTTAAAAATTAGTTTGCAATAACTATATTCTTATTAGCTTTGTTTTTATAGCTATTACTATTTCCAGCACTTCCAATTACTTTGAGATAATAGAGCTTTCCGACTCTTTCATAACTTGCCTCTCTCTCAAACAGCCGAATCTACTGTTTAAACTTCCATCCTGGGAAGACGGTAGGCAGACTGCAGTGAAAAATCAGAATGAAGCTCAATTTGAAGAAAAAGCAGTTAAGTATTTCATAGAAAGGAATATTTAGGATATTTGGAACTTAATACTCAAAATTCTTTCTGCTTTATTTTGGGGCATACAAGATAAGCTACCTTATAATTACCTGTTCGAGAAACACATCTAAAAACATTTTGGATTTTTTTCCTTTAGTTTTCTTAGTTTCTCACTGATTGTCAGAAGGCAGACAACCAGCTTAGTTTTAAATCCTTTAAATCACCTTTTCCTTTCCTATCAGTGCGTGTATTATAAGAGATAGAGATTAATAATATAGCTTTAATTTAAATTAAGTTGAATTAGACATCAAGAAAAACATAACTGAAGCCCGCCAAATACATTATTTTAAAACTGTATTTACCTGCCAATTGTCCTTATCAGCAGCCCTGTGGTGTAGAACACCGAGATAACTGTATATGGAAGCACATGGAGAGAACATGGCAATGAAGGATGAGGCAGTGCCTTAACATTATGCCCCTTGTAATCTCTGATAAGTATTATGTGAGACTGCAAATAAATTATCGAAATTGTCTGGAGGAAAGTATTATTTCTGGAGATGGACTATTTGCTTGCACCAGTTAATGACCTGGCTGTGTGACAGCTTGATAGTCAGCGAGATGTGCTATAATTCAGTATTGAGAAGAAAGGATACTGGGCCAAATTGTTTCATAGTTTTCTCTCTGTGTGTGTGTGTGTTTGTTTGTTTGTTTGTTTGGGGGGTTGTGTATGCATTCTTCACCAAGAAGGTGACATATTCCCTGGAGGGAAACAAAGGTGACAGCCTCAGCATAGACTAGCAGTGTTTGGGGGATATCAGATACACACCCCTTTGTACACCTGAAAATGGAAGCATGCCCTGTTCTCCAGAAATTCTGACACAACTCAGTCATGAATTATGCCACAGTCCCCACTACAGTACTGGTATGTTTGTGTAGGAGTTCACAACATATTTCCCCAATATATGACTCACAGCTGGACACTTGTTCTACTTTTTGAAATGTAAATCTTTGAAAAAAGTATATGATGTGTTGGTTTCTGTATTCCTGGCCTTCTGTACTGCTACTTGCCTCCTGTTCCTATATTTTTTTCACAACAGTCAGTCTTATAAATTATATTGATATCATTTACATTGCCTCTGATCACCATTGTAGTCTTCATTTTATCTACAACTATTTTTTCAGTTGTTTTCCAATCTAGGTGTCACTCACTGAAGGAACGCTTTTGTTACCTGCTACTAGCAATTTCACTGTGGAATCAGGCAGTCCCAAGAGAAAGATAACTTTATATCTTCTGCAGTTTATTTTGTTTGTAGTTGCATTCTGTAGTCATACACCTACATGTACACTGTGCTTTAAAGGAAGAACCATGGCATGATTCATTTTAAACAACAAAGATATTCCATTGCTTTGCAATCTGAAGTACAAAGTAAATATCAGATTTTTCAGTTTTAGTTTCATAGTGTTTCAGGAAAACTCTTTATTTCTCCTTTCAAGTTGTACTTTCCAGACTGAGATCTGTTGAGGCAAAACCAATGGAGCTGCACTCATCCAGTTTGCATTTCCTATCCCATAACCTACACAGCCTACTTCTGCATTTTCCTGCAGGTGGATACAAATAGTAACTTACTTCAGTATAGTCACAGACACAGCCTTTCTCAAACACTGTCACACTCAAGCATGATGGTCAGTGACAGTCTTTTAACAAGCAAAACCACAAATGCAAATGCCAGTCTGAGAATTCAGGAGAAGAATCCACAGAGGAACACCTGGCTGTCCCTTACTTGTCTGTCACAGCAGTGGTAGTACCTGTAGTGGAGAAGATACTGGAAGTGGATAAGGAATAGTGAGACTGTCTTTAGAAACTGTAATTGTTTCTGCTTCTAGTTGTCCCAGTGGACACACAGTGAAAAGCTGGTACCAAATATTATTAGATACCTTCTGTAGGCTTATCACATGATATATCCCATTAAACTGACTTTTCTTGATAACTCAGAATGTTGTGTTTTGTGGACAACTGTTTTAAGACAAAATCTTAATTCTTTTCTTTTCCTTCAATATTTAGTTTTGTTATTTTGGACCCTGAAGGGGTCCAAAAGTGCAGGGAAGAAAAAGGCACCTAAGCAGCTAATGAAGTGAGTTTTAAAGCATTGAAGGTAGATACCTGTTGGTGGATAAGCTAAACACTGAATGAATGACTGACTCTGCTAATGCAGGGTACACTAATACCAATCATCCTAAAACTTTACAAAGTCAAAATAACTATTAATAGATACCACTGAAATCTCATATAGAAATCATTGATGGATTTGGTATATTCAAAGCTAGTTTATGCCACTGTAATGCTTTTATAATGTTGCTGCATCAAGATTACAAGTTTCTTTTTGCTTTAATGTATTTTTAACTACTACATAAAATGCTTTTTTTATTGATAGTCAATAAAAGGTATCTTTCTTTTTACTACCTTTGGGAACAATTCTATTTCAGATTACTCATATATCCTTTAATTATTAAAAAATGACTGGGAAATTATTAAGTGTAATGGAATGCTATGGGGAAAGGCCCTGAAGATAAAATGTACATGCTATTTGTGTTGGATTCTACACCCTTCATGTGGGAAGTAGCAGATGAAGTATGAGTGTGAAGTGCAGAGTTGACATTGACTGAAGAAGACCTTGTAGTGTTCTCTTTGGTTGAACCTGAGTACATTTTTCTTCCAGGGTAGAAGCATTGTGCTCTCACAACAGCATAGGAAGAAGTCTTCACTGTCAGTATTTCTGTTTGAAAGTATATGTTCATCATGATCCTTCAAACTGAGAGATATTTTTAGCTTATTTTGTAATCTTAAAGCTTCTTAAACTTGGGAAAGGTAGAAATTCTTGTTACAGTTTTTATGCCTGTGTTGTCCTTGTCATATGCTAATGATATATTAAAGGCATTCTTGAAAAATACTGTTATTGTGATAAAGTCTGTAGGCCTGTTCAGCTCTATTTACCAGCAGAAGAATTCTGATTATTTAGACCTATAAGACTCTAATTCTCCTCATAGCTGTGATGGCTGAGCCAGTATGTCTAATTGATTGATTCTGCTGAATCAAATAAAATGTTAATGATCAGGTATTCAGATAGCAGTGATCCATTTCATGCTCATTTCCTAACTTAGCCTACACATATTTGCCCATCTCCAGTGATGCTAATGAATTTGCCTTGGTTGGTTTCTGAGTTCTAATGTATACTCCATTGTGACCAAGGAGCGACTGAGTATTTATAGTTCAAGGGAGGTTACTAACTTAATCATAAAAAGATAAAAATATATTTTAATAGTAGATTTGCTTTATACTTCTCCCAAAATACAATTTTTCCTACTTTATCTGTCAAGCCCACAATAAATTAAGACATCACATCTAACTGCAAAGAATATGTAATACTTGCTGATAAGAATTAACTACCATATTAACACTCCTCTTTTTACTCAACTGTGTAGACTACATGTGCAATCACTTAAGAGTAGACATTTACATTATTATTTGTTGCCGTTATAAATGTTATTTAACTTCCCCTGACTTAGAACTAAAAAATAGTGAAAGAAGGAATTTCTAGTCACAGTAAAACAGTGACAACAATGTAAGCTTTATCCTCTAAAACTTTTTTTTATCAAAACATTTGAAAGAAATTTCAACACTTCAAGTTCACTCCCATGTAGAGTTCCTTTACTTCAGCCTGGACTGTTATAATTTTTTCCTTCCTTCTTACTGGTGTTATCTAGAAACATTTCATAAAGGACAAATAAATTTGTTTTAAAATAATGTTTTATCTATATAATATTTTTATGTCCTATTTAGGTATTTGTATTTAGGGGAAAAGACTTTGGAATGCCTATGAGAAGAATTCAGAGTCCGCACTTTCTTACAAGTGTGTGCATAATTGTGTGTGTGTGGTATATAATATACATTTTCTGGGTCAGACTGTTAATTAAAATTCCTGACTGGAATGATAAGAGCCACCAATTTATAAACCAATCTGAAATACCATGATTTTTGTGACGCCTTCATTTCTCATGGAGGCTGTCTTTTCTCTAAGACTCCACCTCCTTTCAGTGTCCTGACCATGGTGTTCTTTCCTGAATCTGGGGTAGGAAATGTGGGCTGGGAGGAAGAGTGTGTGGCTTTTCAAGGAAAGGCATATTGAACCTGCAGGTGGAGTTGGAAGATAAAACTGAACTGAAAATTAAGAAAAGGAGAAAAAACACACTACTGTTCAGCTCTAGGTAGGCTAGAGGAGGCCAAAAAAGATGTGAGCAATTTTGCTATTATTGTTCATTCTGGAACATAGATGGGCAGCTTTTTGATGGTCTGTATCAGAGCCACAATATTTGTTTACATTTTTCTATTTTATTAACTGTAACATGAGAGAAAATATGCAGATATTTTGAGACTAAGAATGTATAATAACCTAATTCTTTTATATACAGAAATATAAGTAATTGATCTATAAAAAAGATTTCAACTACAATCACTTTTTCAAAATGCATTTCTTAAATTGTAAAATTACTTAAAAACTATTAATAGTTCCTTTTCATTTCTAACCTATAAATAAAACTTTAAAACTTATACAATTTAGATAAACCTTATTTAATTGGTTTTAGTGGCTGGTTTCTTATCAGCCATTTTTTGGATGACAAATTGAATTATTGAAATTTAGGTCAATGAATTCAATTCTCTTATTTCTCCAATTCTTTTTTAGGAAAAAAAAATCCATTTTTCATTACATATTATCTCAATATCACTTAGGGAAAAATTAGGTTATAGACAAGAACAATTAGATTTTATTTGAATATTATTTGTTAGCTTTTGTTTTTTTATCAAATAGTGTCATTTAGACCATTTGAATCCATAATCTTATATACTGTGTACATATTTCTTTTAATAGCATTTAATAAATATTTAAGTAAAACAAATACTCTTAACATGAATTTTACTATCAATTTGTATTTGCCAAATACTGTGTGAGAATTAAAACAATTCAACTCGGTTTTCCTGTTTTGACATCATGTGAAGTCATCAATTTAACCAGCTGCATGTGGGTTCTTAAAATATGCTAATCCTAAATAAGATCAGCCCACAAACCGGTGGTCCAAGGAAATCTTAAAGCCCAAAGAGGTGCTGTAAATATTTTGGGCCTTTCAAGATGGTTCATATAAAGTACCCAAAGGCTGTTTATGTCTCTATAAGGTAGTTAATGAGGTTCTCTTCAATCTGCAAGAGATGATAAAGCATTGTTGAATGGTTTTATTCCAGATGTGTCATGAATAAGAAGCCTGGTAACAACAGAGCAAAGCTCCCTTGAGGCATCATATGAATTTATTGTAAAGCTTTCAAATGTGACAGCACACAAGTTACCAATGAAATAGCAGTTATTTTAGTAAAACTATGAGGGCAAGAATGAGGACCTCCCAAGTGTGCCAAAATCATGCAATGCAACTAAACAGATTCTCTTGCTAAAAGCAATCTGCTTTGGGGTGATTTTGCATAATATATTTATTTAACATGTGCCTGCATAGCTAAATGTGTACAAGATTGAAATGCGAAATTCAGCTTCTCATTCTTAAGGCTTGGAGGTCTGATTGCAGAAGACCTCAGGGTGAGCCTCCCGCCTTACATCCTTGGGAGGCTCTGGTGCATGCTGCTGCTAAGCATCTGTACGTGCAGCTGAGTTCCTGCAGGGCCACCAAAGACCTGAACCGACGCCTTTCCATTGCCCCCTTGCTTCATCTGGTAAATGATTAATTTGATCAAACAAAAATCCAGATCCCACAGATTTTCTGCAGTTGTTTAAAATAATGGAAAGCTTAAATGGCCTTGACCTTCTTAGAAGAAATCACTTTCTATTTTTTAAATCTTTTAGACTTTCTTTTAAATTCAGAATTAAAATTTTTTTCTTAGTACATATTTGTAGTACAGAATAATTGCATTTGTGTAGGGAGTTCATACATGTACACAACACACTTTAAATCTCCTTTTTCTTTGTCTTTCCCTTTGATCCCTTCTTGCTTCCTTCGTTTGTTGGTTTTGGTTTTGGGAGACAAGGTCTGGCACATAGTGCAGCCTGGCCTTGAACTCTTGCCTTAGCTTCTCAAGTGGTAGGATTACAGGTGGATTTTTTTATTTTTTATTTATTTATTTTTTTTTTTAAATTTGGAAGCTAATTCCTTTTGACAGCTGTTAGTTGTGGATGAAATTGAGACTGTAACTTTTAAGTTGAAAATACAACTCATTTTCTTATTCAGTTAGGTTTTAAAGAATGTTGTCAGTGGCCCCTATTAAGACCATTTTTCTATAACTCTAGTGAGATGCTCTATATAATGGAGGCCTACTTGGGTGCAGGATTGGTGTGTGTCAATGCATTCTTTTTTTTTTTTTTTTTAATTTTTTTATTTTGCAGAACCGAGGATTGAACTCAGACCCTTGTGCTTGCCAGGGAAGCGCTTATTCCACTGAGCCATCTCCCGCCCCACCTTTTTTTTCTTGCCTTATTTTCAGTAACAATGTATATATTAATTTGATTTTTAAAAATTACTCATATGAATTTTACCTTCAAGATCACGTTGTTTACTGTTTACCTGGTGAGAAAATGTATGCTTTCATTTTGAAATCACTAATATTCTTACGTTCAAGTTTATGTAATATTTATATATCTCTGAAGGTAAGTATAACAGTACAAAAATGGTAAAATCCATTCCTTTTAATACCTGGACCTTCATTTATATTTAATGTTAAATTTAACCCTTACACCAGATAAGTCATAAAAAGTACAGTGATCTTTCATGGCTGTCTTCTATTCCAAAGGTCATTTTGAGTAGTTCTCATTTTTTACAAGTTTATAATACATAAATTTTTATAACACAGGGTAAATAGAAAACCTGCAAAATGATAAACATATAATTATTTTTATAGTTTTAGTTTTATAATTATATATTATGCTTTATTTGCAGGGCCGTGTAAATGCATTAGAAATGGTAAGTTGGGACATTTTCTTTCTTCTTGTATTAGAATTACTACTGTCTCCTGATGTGGATTTCAGAGCACACCAAAAAGAAAAAAAAAAAAAAAAAAAAAACAGTTCCAAGAAGCATTTCTAGAACTACTTCTAAGATTAAAGGGAGAAATGAGCTAAACTGTTTTTGAAAGGTATGTAGATACAGACATTTTAAATGAGGAAAAGTGAATGTATTTAAGCATTCACTGCTTTCTCAAGACTGATATGCCAGTATGTAATAATTTGTGGAAAATGTAATCAAATATGATCTATACTTTTATATTTCTGTATTTCACAGTTACTACAAAGATTGGATGATAGAGAAAACTGACATTAGGAAGTAGTTTATACTTGGAAATCTATATTTTTCAATGTTCACACTATTTTCCTTGTTTTTATCAATATCTAAGAAATAATTAAAGCCTGGTCATTATTTTTCTGAATGAGCTTGTTTGTAGGAATCTACTGTAAGTAAATAGTTTTGGGGGCATAGATATAATGACGACATGATTTCAATATTTGTTTGAAATTTATTTA
>NW_004524583.1:6031470-6064114 GCF_000260255.1 Octodon degus
TGGCATGTGGTGCTGGGGGATTGAACCGCGGTCCCTGATGCTTTGCGAAGCTTGTTCTAAGTAGGTGCTTTAGACCACTGAGCCATCTCTCCAGCCCTGAAATTTATTTTTAATTAAAGAAGAGAAGGAAATTTATTGTCTTTCAGTGAAGTAGTAAAGTATGAGATTTCTACCCAATGTGCCAGAGTAGTTATAGAAAAAGCTGATAAGGTTAAATAAAACAAAAATTACAAAATACAAAATCATATGCACTTTAATGCCAACGTGGCAGCATATAAGAAGAGAGTTTGCAAAGCTAATAGGGCTGGTCAGATAGCTCAGCAGATTAAAGTGCCTGCTTAGGCAGATGTAGGAACTGGTGTTCAATCCCCAGCATGCAGTGCCAGCCCTGCCTCCAGCATCAGTGACTGAGACTGGGAATGGTGGCGCGTGCCTATGATCCCAGCACTTGGGAGGCTGAAAACAGGAGGATAACTACCAGTCTGATCTGTGTAGTGAGACCCTGTAGACCCAGTACTACATACATTAAAAAAAAAAAATCTCAAAAGCTAATGCCTTAGTTACTTCCTTCCTGCTGAGACACGATACTGTCCTAACAACTTGAAAGGAGCAAAGGTGATTTTGGCTCACAGTTTGTAAGGTCTCTGGGCATAACTGCCTAGGTCTAAGGCGGGGCAGCGTGGTAGAGGGCCATGGCAGAGAGGAATTACCTTTGACCTGGCAGGCAGGAAGTAGAGAGGGATCAGGGAGGAGGGACAGAAGACCCTTCCACACTGGCCCTGACCTCCCCCTAACCTGCCTCACTTTCCAAGTTACAGATAGCTATAAACTCATTGGTGCATTAACCCAGTGCTGTGTATCACACACCCGTGTTCCAGTTGTTTCCCAGAAGTCCTACCTATGGGAGCATGAGGCTTCAGGGGGACGTCTTGATTTAAAATGATGTAAACCAGGATAGCTTATTAGACAGGAATATGGTTTGTGATTTCATTACTGTTTTTCATAAAAAGATAAGTACAGTACTTTTTTGGTACTGGAATTGAACCTAGGACTTTCACACTGAGATACATTCCAACCATTTTTATTATTATTTTGAATTAGGATCTTAGTTACCTAAGGAAGGCTTGAACTTGGTAATTGTCGTGTCTCAGCCTCTTAGCTCTTTTGCTTTCATAAATCATTTTGCTATAATAACTTCAAATTGGAAGGACATTAAAATAAATTGTGGTATTACCTTATGATGAAATACTGTGCAGTTGTAAAATAATCATACTTTCCAAAAGGTAAGGATTGCCTTGTTATTATGTGGAAAAATGTATGAAGACATAAAAATGTGATGCAAATACTGAGTATGCATATTCTTGCATTTTAAAATGTCTTTAAGAAAATTCGTGAATACATTTAGTTAGATAAATGCAGACATACATAAATACATACATATAGACATACATTTGTTTTCTGGGGTTGTGTTATTGTTGGTTTTGAGACAGAGCATTGCTGTGCAGTTCAGGCTGCCGTGAACACACCAGTAGGCTAAACTGATTTTGAATTCATGGAGAGCCTCATGCCTCAGCCTTCCAAGTGCTAGTATTACAAAGGTCTGTTGTCACCACACTCATCTTACAAGAAATACTAAAATTATGTTGAGAGTAGTGGTGAATATTTGTATATTTATGATGAGCAAGAAAAATAAAAATCTTTTAAACTATAAGGCCAGTAAATACAGTGTTTAGTTTATAAGTGTGAGGATTGGAAATATGCTAATGGATCATATTTTAGTAAGCAAGTGAATTTGATTGACACTGTCCAGACTCTGCTAGACAAATAACTTATTCCTTAGACTTAACTGAGCCATTTGGAAAGCACAGTAACCTTCTAAGCTTCAGTATGAAGACACTGTAAATGAATAAAATGTTTACTGTTTCTGTACATGTATTTTACTTACCCTTAGGAATGTCTTGCCAACAAGATTTGGCTGGAGAGTTAAATACTGTTTTTAAAATAAAAAAATTTTATTAAAAAAAGTTTTTAAAATGAAAACTGTTTTGCTTCGTAAAAAATACGAAGCAAAACCAAAATTTTTGAGTTTGAGAAACTGGATTCAGTGTACAAAATGCCATTTACAAATGGTAAATCACATCTTTCTTGAGTCCTACTTCTGCATAAATCTTTAAAATTAAAATAACTTTTCTTGTTGTGAGATTTGAAAGTCCATAGGAAAATATATAGGACCAAACAACCTGAAAGTATTGGTAATATTGTGAAATTGCTGCTTATTAATCATATGCACTATACCAATATAATAAGTGAAAGTAAAAATTATATCAACAAAAATCTATATAATCTTATTTGTATTTGTGAGTCTTTTTATAATGCTTTTACTAACAAAGCTGTATACAACATCATCTTAAGTGTCTTGTTTAAAGGGTTCACCTAGGGTTAAATATAAAAATTAAAAATCATCATGAGAAAAATAAAATGATTAAATGGTCTTAAATTTTTTACATTAGCAGTTTTCTCAGGACAGTTTTAATTTAAAATAATTATCATAAGTAAAATCATAAAAAGTAAAATGCTTAGTAATGATGTTAATATTCAAATATTATGAAGTCCTTTGGCTTCACATAGCATTATAAGGAATTTAATTTAGTTGGTAGACTGTTCAGCTGGTTAAAGTATTTTATAGTTCATAAAATCAAATATGCTGAAAGTGCTCTCAAGATTATTTATTATTCTCTTACAGCTCAGCAGTTAAGCCATATGAAAGTGATGGTTGTCCACATTTGGTGGACCTGGGAATAAGCACATAAGGTGTTGCAAGGAACTTACCTATCATGGTGACACAAGTATGGGAGGGTTTGGGATTTTATCCCTGAGGTGGGGGTATTTTAAACTTTTTTTTTGTGTGTGGCGGAACCAGGGATTGAACTCAGGCCCTTGCACTGGCCAGGGAAGTGCTTATTCCACTGAGCCATCTCTCCAGCCCCTGGTGGGGGTATTTTAAATAGATGGTTTTAGAGGTTCCATCGTTCTACTACCTGAAAATAGCACATTCTTTCCATCATGCTGAAACACTTCTTTGTCCCTGCACTAAGGTCACAGTCTTTTATTCCTTTTTCCTCACCTTTGACTTTTTCCTCTCCTTCCCTTGGGAGCAGGAAAACTCCTTGGATTAGAAATTTTATTTTATTTGCATGTGAATCCCAAGGCTTTCAAAATTCAGGATCCATCATGGACTTTGAATAAAGATTTGTAAGAGCTGTGGGTGTGGTTTACTGTGAAGGCCCTGGTTCAGCCCCAAGTACTGGTTCCAATTAAAATAAATAAATAAACAAACAAACATTCATACAATTTAGTACTAAATGTATCTTACCCTCATAGAAGACTATACTTAGCATGATAGTTATGAGCTGTCAGTCTCATACTTTCCAGAAGTACATCAATTTATCCTTTATTTCCTAGACTTTCTGGTCTATACTATGTAGTATTTGATATTTCATAAGCCCACTAATAATCTCCACTAAAGTTTAACATGTATTTTCTTGGCAAAGAATCACTTTCAGGGAAAATACAGCAGCTTGGTCCCCTTAAATAAAGCCAGCTGATTAGCTGGAGCAAAGCCTGAGAGCGCCCCTTCATGGGCAGTCAGTGGGACTCAGCAGGGGACATTTGCTGGGCCCTGTGCAGTAGGAGGTTCTGTGCTGACCCCAGGAGGAGAAGAGGGAAACAGCCTGTGCTCAGGGTCCTCAGGGGCTTGTACTCACAGTGAGAAGTCACTGATGAAATAATGATTAGGGTAAAAGTATAGTAGACGACACACTCATGACATAGTACGTATTGGTATTGCAAGAGCTATTATAAAGAAAAGACATCATGGTAATCTAGGTTTATCATGAAAGTTATGGATTCTGAAGTTTGAGGACATTATGAGGAGGAGTTTAGTTTATTTGTGAAATGTGAACAATCAATAGTGTCACATAGAATGAGCCACAGAAGACATTCCATACTGGAAGTGTGGAATCCGAAATTAACAAATGATTTTTTAAAATAATATATTTTACAAACATAAAATTATGATTCTCATATGATTATAAAATGAAATCCTGACAGATATCTTCATTTAGCTCACTAATTAATGAGGAGTAAAGCTGACTTAAAAGAACATTCAAAGACCTCTACATATGCTATACAAGTTCTGAAAGGGCTAAGACTAATGTCAAATTGAGGCAAATTTGGCTTCTTGTATGGTGAAAAAGGAAATCAATTGAAACTCACCAGAGAAAATTTATTGCCTGTCAACAACAGTCCTCTGCACTACCCTCAGACCTGTAAACTCTTGAGTTGTAAATAAGTCAGAGACAGTGTCAGGTAAAATAATCTCATAGAGTCAGAAAAATTGCGCTAGATAAAACTAGTTTTCCATTGAAGATACTTAGTATGTTTTTGTTTTAATTCAAAATTATTTGCATTTCTCCCTGTAGAGTCATAGGAGACAATATATATAAAAGTTTGATAGAATAATAGGAGGCATCTAACGCTTTGAAAATCAACCAAGGGGTTTGGATTAGTTTCCCTTCAGTGAGAAACTGTGCCCCTGAAATGTGCAATTTAAAGGGGGATAAGGCCCTTTCAGCTCACAGTTTTTTGGATTCAATGCTTGGTGGGCGGGCCCCAAGGCAGAAATGGCAAGTAAAAGCTCTGGTGTAGGCGTGTTACTTACCCGCAGCCAGGAGACAGATAATGTATGGTGAGGAGCCATGTGCAGGAATACACCCTTTGAATTTGAATTCACCCCCACTGGTCTGCCCTCTTCATCCAGGCCCCATGTATGATCTTGAGGTTGGGGAGCTTTTACGTCTAAAGTGTAGCAGATTTGATCTTTGGTACCAAAGAAACAAATGAGTTCTTGCTGGTCAGTGCTGGCTACTGAGAAACTTTCCCAGGGAATTCAGACTGCCCTTTTGGAGAAAGTAGTATGGCCATTGCATTGTCTGTCATGTTCATTTCAGGGTTGGGGCTCTGGAGGGGACCAGAGTCATAGAAGGCTTTTATGCAGGGGCTGTGCTGTAAAGAGATACAAATGCAGTGGGCACATGCAGGACAGAGTAGAGTTGGAGGGACTGCATGTGACAAAGGGCGGGGCACCATGGAAGTGATCCAACTTTAGAAATGTGATGGAAAATTAGAGGAAATAATAAACTTTATAAATGAGTGGAGGGAGAAATGAAATATGGGTACTACAGTAAGATAGAAGTGGAAGGGAATGTGAGACATTCGTTTTTTATATCACCTCTCAAATCTAACTATATTTTCATTTCCATTAATACTGTGATAATGTATATGCCCAAATTTTTGTAAAGTTAAGCATGGCTTCAATAATAGAATCCAAAATAAAGATGGATTAAGATCAAAATCAGTTTTCCTCATGTAATAACCCAAATGTGAAGAAGCCCCAGCAGGTATGTTGCCAATGACACATAAGGAAACCAGGCTTTCTTTTTTGTCCTGCCATCCTCAGTATGTTGCTTCCTCCTCCACAGCATCAGTGCTGACTATTGTATGTATATCTTAAGTAGAGAAAAGAGAGTCAAGGCATATAGTATTTCGCTAAAGAAAATTGGAAGTTGCACATAGATTTCTGTTGATATTGGGGGGACTGAATTTTGTGACATGGTCTAATTGATCTCTAAGGTTCAAAAAAAGATGGACCATACACATTTAGAAATTTCAAAGCAGTACTCTATATAATCCACAAAATTATAGTAGAAATGATAAAATATGTAGAACTGGAAGATAAACGTGTTCTATGTTAAAATGCATGAAATACAACAGAAGTGTTTGGGGACAACTTAAAGACTTAAATGCTTACATTAGGAAAGAAAGTATAGGGCTGGAGAGATGGCTCAGTGGTCTAAAGCACCTATTTAGAACAAGCTTAGCAAAAGCATCAGGGACCGCGGTTCAATCCCCCAGCACCACATGCCAGCCAGCCCTGCCCCCTGGTGGGCTGAGCTGGTCTCTCTCTCTCTCTCTCTCTCAAATAAATAAATAAAATTTAAAAAAAAAAAAAGGAAAGAAAGGATAAAAATTAAAATAATAAACCTAACCAAAATAGAAGAAAAGAAAAAAGTGGAGAAAACATTAGAAATGAATAAATTAAAAACCAAACATGCACTGGGGGCCAAGAAAAGCTAGGGCCAGTTATTTTACCAACTGATTTGATTTTATTAACCAACCGCCACAAAAAAGGCCACTGTTTATTATGAATGGAAAAGAGGAGAGAACTACAGATCATGGAGAATCTAACCACAAAAGTAAGTGTAACCCAAATTCTAGAAAAATATAATTTGCTAAAACTAAGAAGAAATAGGACGAATAGTCCCATGACTGAATATATTTAATCAATAATTTTAATGAATTAAAATATTCTGTGAAAAGGGCCACCAAGCCCAACTAAGTTTACAAATTAGTTTGAGCAAATGTTCCAGGAACAGATACTTTGAGTTTTTCATAAACGTTTCCAGAGACAAAAAGGATCCTGCCCAAATCATATTATGAATTAACATAGCTTTGTGGAAGAAAAACGAAGTGTCAGTGAGGGAAATTCCTGACTTCTTACTCATTAACATGAGTGAAAAAGATAGCAATTTATGTTTTGTACAGTACATACAAACATGTAAAACATAACTTATTCATGAAGAAAGTAACTTTATTCTAGGAATTGAAGTCAGTTTTGTTAGAGCATTAATGTATTTCAACACAATGACAGTTTAAGAGGTACAATTGGATGAGGTGATCTCAGTAAATGGTTAAGAAGTATTTATAGGCAGCACCATCGCCAGCACCGTCATCACCCAGGTGTGGCACGTTGTGGTAAATCAAGTGTTGAAGGAAGCTTCCTCAGTCTAATAAAGGCTGTGTGGGAAAAAACCAATCTGTGACAGAGTTCAGCTTAGCATGAAATTTTGTAAGTCTTCCTTTAAGACCAGGGATGAACAAAATGTGTTCCATTCTGCAAAGTTATGTTAGATACACTGTAGGCAAATGTAGCTAGTACAAAAAAAAAAAAAGAAAAAAAAGAAAGAAAAAAATTCCCCTGTCATTATTTGCAAATGTATTGTTGAAACACAAATAAGTTTTTACCTCTAGATACATTAATTTAGTTCAGATAAGGGGAAATTTTTCATTAAGAAACAGTTTTTTCTAAATTTTGTTGAGTCAATATTTTGTTTCTGCTTATACATTTTTGTTATAGAGATAATGTGTGAAGGACTACAAAAGACTTATAAGCACACATATATTTTATATTAGGATAAGAATCTATAAGGGAAAATAGGCAATAAAAGTAAAAAGGATTATAATAAAGTTTCTGTTCCATAAAAGATCATATTTATTTTGTAAGTGGGTAATAGTATTAACAAATTACTGAAAAATGTAAAGTTAATCAAGTAAGTTGATATGAGCAATGTGAGTTTTATGTGAAAATATCAGTATTTATAATACTGCAGAAATGTCATCATTTATAAATACCTCATCTTATGATGGCAATGTTTACACAATCTAAAAGTGTGTGTGTGTGTGTGTGTGTAGGAGACATGCATAGTTTAATTATTTTAGAAAGCATTTAGTCAAAATATTAAATACTTTTAGCTGAAAGCTGATGTAAAACTGTAGTGCTATGTGTTAGTATTAAATCAGCCTCTTCAATTGACAAAGCTCTAATCTCCTGTATTTTGGGAATATACTAAGACAGTCAACATAAATAATAGGATGAATCCTAACCTAAAGTTACATGAAAAAATATAGACAGATTTGTTTATAATAAATATTATGAATCACCAGAAAATTCTTGGAAACATAGTGTCCTCCAAGTCAAACCCATAGACCCACAAGTATATACAATGTTTGATCCTTACACTCTTATTGTCTACTAATACATGGGTATGCTCATATGTCTGTGTGGAAGTTACACAGCAATGCTACATACACTTACTTTCTGTCTCTGAGTAGCTGATTGCTATTACATTCTTAAATTTTTGTCCTTCCTACCCCAAATCTGGAAGTAACTGTTCATCCCACTATATATGCAAACCACTCTACAGGCCAGAGTTGTTGAAGAAGAAGTTTTCATTATTTATTAGCACACTGAATTGAGCTCTAGAACACACACTTTGGAACCAATGGACCCAAATGAGTTAATGTTCTTGCTACAGTGCTCCCGTTCGGCCCAGGAAACACTAAGTTGAGTATGTAAATCTGGCCAAATAACTGTTAATTATTTGCAGTGCCTCTCCTAAGTATTTGGAAGAATCTTGATGCGAAGTAAAACTTGCCTTTATCTCCTTACAAAGCCTGAACTGGCTATTTCAAAACCAAAAATCAAGCGAGGTTCATTTTTGGTTTTGCCAAGAGTATGAGCTTCTCATTGAAGTTGCCTGAAAGGTTCAATCCAATTGGCTTTACACCAAATAAAACGCAGTGTGCTCTGTACAGTTTTGACCCAGAATCAGGTGAATCTCAGCAGTTTTGGCCGAGACACATTGTAAAATTTTGGATTTGTTCGGACTTGACACTTCCTGGGAACCCATTCAAACTGAAACCGGAAAAGGGTTTTGCACAAACCCTGTCCTAGCCCGTTCTGCCAAGTTTCCCACTGCTCTAATGTTGGTCTACCTTCTGCATATTCGCATCGAGGGCAAACGGAAATATCCTCATGAATCTCTCATGAGGGATCTTGGGTGAAACAATTTAGACATTCTCCTTTTTTCCACCTTGTCCCAAAATACAGAGCTTTTGTTCTGTGCTAACCCGTAATAAAATATGTATCTTTTCTAATAATGGGGTCGTGTTGAAAGGGTTAAGCCTCTAAGACATACTGGTATGGTCAAGCGAATTAAGTGTTGCTGAACAAGTGGGCAGTTTATGCAGAGTTGCAACCTTGTGACAGGAGGTGATGACCAAGTTAAAAACATAAGCCCTCTTTTAGCCAGCAAAAAAATGTTTCTTACAGCCCTGTCAATTTTTTCATGAAAGTGGTAACATAAGGAGGTATCGTTGAGAAATTACATAATGCATGCAGCTTCACCAGCAGATAGTGTTATTGAATTGCTCAGTGTATGGAGGTCAGACTGACAGCTCCATATTTGATGTTGATAAGTAGTTATACTGCCTTACTGCCTGGTAATGTATTTTATTGTCTTGTCTTAAACACTATCAATAACTTAGTGCATTCTTTGGAAAAAGAACTCTTGCTTTATGCTGTGAAGATAATACAAGTGTATATTATAAAACAATTGAAATATGTTTCTGAAAAATATGATACAGATATAGAGACATCTCTATTGTCTTTAAAAGAGCTTATCAGTGTGAATTGTCAGAGAAATAATATATTAGGTTTTTTTTTTAAATTTTATGTATTTGTTACAGGGTCTCACTATGCAGCTCAGACTCCTAATGATCCTCTTCTTTTCAGCCTCCCCAGTGCTGGGATTACAGGGGTGTGCCACCATGCCCAGTCTCAGTGGCTGGCTCAGTGCACTCAGGGGCAGAGCCAGAGTGGCATGCAGAACTGGGGGTTGATCCCTGGTCCCTGCATTTGCCAAAGCAGGTGCTTATTCTGCTGAGCTATCTCGCTGGCCCCTGTTAGGGTATTTTAAAAGATCCTATCTTGAATATAAAAAAATTATCAGTATTATACTTTAATATATGATAAGTAGGAGTAGTATGTGTGAGGTATTAAAAAACAATTTGAGAAGTTTTAAGTTTGTGCTTCCAGTTTTAATTATACAAAGCTTTAGCTAATAAATATTTTCCCTAGTTTTAAATGATACAGTAGTATTGATACAGGATATATGCAATAGTATCTGATTAACCATTAGAAAATACAGGTTGCGGTCACATCTCCATCCTAGACAGGCAAATGCTTTTGGGCAAGTTTGTTCACCTTCTTTTCATTTGTTTTAATTTTAATTTTTAAATGATTGGATCGTACTAGGTAAACATTGTAAAAGTTACTCTCTCTAGTAAGCTCTAATCTAAGGAAGGAGGAGTTCAAATCTGATATTCATAAAATTTCCTCCAAATCAGTAGTTAATATCCAACAAATTTCTCTGGTTTAATTATATAATATTCTGCAACAGGTTTTTATTGAATTCATTCCATGTCTCAACACAGTCCTAGAGGATCTAACAGACTAAGTTCCGGGGGCCATAGATCTCAAACTGTAGATAATACCAATGAAATGAGTCTTGGAGACCACTATTGAAAGCCCCCATTTCAGACATGAGATATCTGGAGAAGAAAGAAGCTTAGGAATTTCTAAGTGAGACAGAACCAGGGTTCAAATTTAACTGTCCTCACTGCTGACACAGTGTTCTTTCCATTCCACACCTTCTTCCTGAGACTGGGGAGGGCACACAGGATATGCGTAAGAGACACATCCTAAGTCTCAGAGGGCGATACAGAGCAAAGAGGGAGAAATTAGTGAGCAGATTCCGGGTTTATCTTGAGCAGGGCAAGAAACAGATGCAGAAATAAAGAAGTGAACTGGCATTGCCAGACCACGTTCAGAATGTGCCCACTACTTATTGGGCTTTCAGGCAACAATTTTGATCTAACTTTCTTCCTTTGGAATATACCTTCTGAATGTTGGAAAAAGAATTGACATGCCCCTAGGTTGCATTGCTAGTTCTGTCTTGATCTTGCTTGGCTATGTGAAATATCTCAGTTGATCTTTTTCATTTTATGTGCCTGCATAATAGCCCTCATGCCACTTACACAAGTGTTTATAAAGTTTGTTTAGGGCTTTTAATAAACTTTGATCTCAGATGAAAGGCTGGAGAGAGTATAAATTGTCACTATTAGCACTATTAATATAAATACCTTAGATGGTCTCATGTTAATTATTTAACATTAGGGAATGATTTCAACCTATTATTGCTCTCGACTGCATTATATTTGAACATCAAACAGTAAAAAGCCATCAAAGTCGCCCTTCCCTCATTATTTTGTTCAAGTTCTCTTCTTAATTATTTTTGCATAGCAGATCTTCCATAAATGATTTTCTGAAACCTTTCCAAATTTTCTCTAATAACATCTGACTTCTGCCTGTACCTACTGCAAAATCTAATGGAACATTTCTTGACATGTTTCTTTCATGGCTGTCAGACATCAACTATACAGTCTAAAGCATTAAATCTAGATTTACTGAATTAAAACTTTTGGGTCTTGCAAAGGACAAGTGACCTCTTGCTATTGTAAAATATGAATGTTTTGCTTGTTTGTTTGTTCAGTTTTTGGATTTTGTTTTGTACAGGGTATTGAACTCAGGACCTTGCACTTGCCAGGCAGGCACTTATGCTGTTAAGCTATCTCCCCAGCTGCTATAATTAGGATTTGATGAATTTTGGTTCTTTCCAGGGGCACCACTCTGAATCTCATTTCTGTTATCTATGAGTTGATACTTCTGTTCGTCTTGCAGTCTGAGAGGATCCAATGAGAAGAGTAAGAAACTCCTGCTCTACTTCAAAATTTCCTAGACTATCTGTGTTCACCAGCCACGAGTAGTACATGGACCAGAAAATTTGGCTTTTTAATTAGGAAATTTCCTTTGTAGTCCTATTTTATCACATTACTTAGTTGTCATAGTATAAATTTTGTTTCACTGTTTATTTCAAAGTACCCCTCTGAGAAACTTAGATTGAGATTTTTATTAAAATCCCAATAATTATAGTAGAGATCACCCCCATCCTTAGACTTGGTTAGCCAAGAGTTGGACCCAGTACTTGTTAAAGCTCCTCAGATGACTTCATTGGGTTCCCGTGGTTCAGAGTGATGAATTTGGGCCATCTACCTTTCCTGTGTCCTCCAGGAATGCCTCTGTACAGTCTGTTCTCTAGAGCCTGTCATTCCTCTGCCTTCATGTTGATTTCTTTTCAAACGTTATTGCCCTTAATTTTTCAAGAATTTAGTTTAATTTTGGTGTTATTAAAACTTGAACTTCTCAGAACTAACTTCAAGGGCCAATTTACTGAGTCATAAATTCACTGAATGAACAGTTCTCATATTTTCAACTAATTTTAACAAATTGGCTAATTTACAAAAACATTATCTGTGCAAACTGTATGAGCAGATATATAATGAACAAAATGGGTAGGTTGGCTGTTTAGTTCATTTGTCTTCAGCATGTTGACTAAGATTCCATTTAAAAAAGAAAAAAAAAAAAAAAAAGATTGTTCCTTTTTAGTGACTGACATTGCCCGGTAAGGTAGCAATGGGACAAATATTGCGTGAAGCTCTATAAAACTTCATTCAGGTCACATAGAAATGACTCACAGAGGCTCACAGAGAAACTTGTGACTGAAAGAATGAAAAGAATTCTGCAAGTCAGAATAAAAGATTGAGAGCTTTTTAGGGTAGTTTATTCTTCAGTATTATTAGAAGTAGTGGACCCAGTCTTTTTTGTTTGTTTGTTTGTTTTGTTTTTGTTTTTTAATTTGTATTCATGTTTCTTTTTTTCTTTTTTTTTTTTTTTTTTTAATTTTAGTCTCATTGTCAAGGATCTTCCAACTATCAGGGACAAATTTTCCTTATTCATAAAAATAGAATAGAACTCATTCTGTCTTACAGTTATGTAGTGGATCTTAGTGACCTTGTTTTCTCAAAATGCTGTTATTGTATTATCCTAGAGATTGTTTATTTTTGTCAGTTGTTCCTAATTATGTAAGAAGCTACTAAAAATATGAAAGTGGCCAATGATGGAATCATATTAAAATATATTAAAAATGACATGAAGCATCACCATTGATATTTCAGTTTTCTTACTGTGTTATGCAAAGTATACTAAGAACTGCTAAGATGAAGAGTATGAGATGTCGCCCTACTTGTAAGCTAGCAAGTTGACCTGTTACACTTCCAGGAGTGCTGGCAGAGGACAGCAGACAAAGCACAACAGCCTTCATGAGCTTCCCATCTGTATCAGTTCCCTTCCCCTCCAACTTCTGCAGGGGTGAAGCTGGGCCCTGTGGTGCATTGCACACACAGTGAGTTGCATCACAACTGAGGAAGCCTGAGATTGTAAAACTCCCATTCTTATAAAGGGAGTTTTAATAAATCTTATGAAGCATTTTTCCCCCATGTGAGACACCATCTCTGTCTTCCAAGGCTGTTCTTACATCCTTGAAAAATTAGTTTGGCACAAAAGCTGACATAGAATGAGTAGAAATGTTCTTGAGAACTATGTTCCAAGAAACTACTATGTCACCTTTCAAGAAGATGTAAAGATCATTGAAGATGCTTAAAATAACTGTTGCTTCTACTGAATGGAGTTTTAACATTCAGTTTTTCATTTTCTTTCACCATGTCAGAAGGAACGAAACTGGCAGAGGGACACTCCCCACGTGATTCAGAAGGTGATAGACAGCAGTAGCTCTAGGCTCTACTGATGGTGACCGGGATGAAAGTCATTGCCGAAGCAGAGACCCAAACCATGAGCCTTCAAATGATGACACTTGACATGAAGTTATACAGATTTAAAACTAGAGCAGTGTGCTACATCCCATTAGCTGTTCAACAAGACTGTTTCAGAAAAACCTAGTCCCACTGTGAGAGCTAGCCTCATTGAGCTGTGAACCCAAATGATACAGAAAGGTCCAGGGTTGCATTCTGTCCAAGTAATTGGGTATAAGTGTAATGCAGAGTGGAAGCAAGATCAGTGGGTCCCATAATTTGGGTCAGAGGAAGGGGGCTTATGAAATCAGAAGAAAGAGCTTTTTTATCCAAGTTGGAATGTATCTGGTTTATCTCAAGCTAATAGCAAAACTGTTAGAAAACTTCCTGGTTCTCCTGACACAGGATCTGGCCTTAAAGCGGCATCTACCACTGTAGTGGGTTTTTTGTTGTTGTTGTTGTTGTTGTCTTGTTTTTTGTTTTTTCCATGTATAGTATATTGAGAAACTGGCAAGAGTGACCCTGGTTTCTTAGGTGCAATCCTAGCAGTTACAGCTCAAGATGACTGTAATAGGGTCAAGTTGAGTCCTTAACAAAGATGGTGTTGTAGTCAGTTTTTACAAAGGCGTGTATTTTCTACACAACACATAATTTATTGGATTATTTTCCAATATTTACCCAAAAAAATGCAGAAGATTGTGGACAAATGATCTGTCCACGCACTAGAGACCCAAAGAATGCAGCTAAGGGCCTAGATTACATGGCAGTGTTTATAAGAGCCCAGCTGAAGACCTAGATCCCACAACAATGACTCATGCAACTCTGTGTCAAATGTCTGCCCTGGGATGGCCCAAAGGCCAGTGGTGAAAGCTAGAAAGTCCGCACCAGTGCGGTGAAGGATCTGTTACAGCTAAGGGATCTGCCCTGGAGCCAGGAAGTGGTGCCCAAGGTGAGGACCGGAGTCCCCCAAGGAGAACTGCAGCCCTCCTCAGCGACAGCAAGGACCAGAGCTCCTCCAAAGATGACAACAGCTGAGCTCGTATTAGCAAAGCCCATGTGACAAGCTTCTTTAATAGAATCTATAGCACACCTTTTACCGTCCAGTGGTGCTTTTCTGCTGCAGGTGACAGTCCTCAGGTGGGCCTTTCACACCCAGAACCATGCTGACCCAGTTCAGCTGGGTGTTCCAAGTTGAACATTAACTCACCTCAGATAGATTTCATCATGGAATATTTTGCAACAAAAACCTCGACCAGATAATTTGCTGAAAGAATGTGATAATACTCCTTATCTTTTATTAGGCTTCTATATCAAGCTTTACTTCATATGGTTCATAAATGGGCAACTGTTAAAAGCATACTGTATAAAAAAGAGATTAAAAGGAAACAATGACATACAAGGGAAATTTTTCATTGTATTGGTTCTAAGTGATGTTTGTAAATCTAAAAAGTGGGACAAAACATAGAGATAGCTTTGTCAAATAGAGAATAAATGAGAAGTAATGGTAAGTTATAACTCATTAGAAATATGTTTGAAATCTATTTGGAAATCTGTGGGTATTTTTCCAGGTTTATAAGTGGCAATTTTTCTGCTACCTCCTGCAGTCAGACCTTCAAACCCAGAAAGAATTGTAATATGTTGAAATTCTTATTAAAATTTCTATTGTTATTTTTCCCTAAACTATTCATTAAATGCTTACAATATAAAAAAACACCAAATGTATCTGGGTAGTAAATGTGGCCACCGATGTTATAGTAACAAGTGCACCGATTCAGGTTCTGGGACCCAATTGCCATTCCATGTACTGTGTTTTAGTTCGTTTCTTCTTACAAATCATTGCTCTATGCATTTCCATAGTCTGACCATTATTCAGTTAACTTAAGTTGTAGTAAATATGATATACCTAATTTTTATTCATCAGTCAATATTTTGTTTACATCATTAAATACTTAAGATAATGAAGTTAGAGAGTGAGAACATACACTGTATTTTCAAAGCAGTGTTGTGATATGTACCTTTGTGCTGTCTTAGAAATAATATAAAACAAATTTCTCACCTTTGCCCTTCAGCGAAAGGCTGGGGACTTTTAGCAGGGAAGTAATCCTTCTTGTGAATATCCTGTCCTAGAATATCCCAAGGGAGTAGCGGGAGTGTGAGTGAGTCCTCAAAGTGAAGTAGGAAGCTTGCCTTAGTGGAGGCATTCTTAATCTTAGAACCTCATTATTTCATTTATAGCAAAATCCATAGTTCCTGGTACTCCTACCTTCAATTGGAAGGGATGGAGCCATTTCCAAAGCAGACATGATTTATCTGATCAGAGAGAGAGGGAGAAGGAGAAGAAGAGACCTGGAAGAAACTGTGGCACCAACTTCAATAAGTATTGGTTGAGTAACTGTTACATCTGAATACTATGGATTGAAAAATAGTAAAACTAGTCCCTATTATGGACTATATGTTTATGACTCCCAAAATACGTCTTTTGTAATACTAACTTCCAATGAAATGGCATTAAGAGATAGGAGATCGAAAGAGTTTTCATTTTAAATGAAGTCATGAGGATGGAATCCTGTGGGGATTCGAGTCCATACAAGAAAAGATAATAGAGAGCTGATCTCTCGCAGCTTTCTGAGGATATAGCAAGGAAGTAGTTGTCACCAAGATGGGACTCGGGCCTTAGACATGGAATGTGCTTGAGCCAAGGCTCCAGAAGTATGAGAAATAAGTATTTGTTGTTTTAGCCACCCAGTGTACAATATTTATGTTATAGCAGCCACTCTTTATGCTTAAGAATTCTCAAGTCAAGCAAAAAAAAAAAAAAAGTTCTCGTCAATAGAAAAAGACAATTAACAAAAACTGCAGTATTATATATTTATTGGCACTTATACATGTATGTACAAGTATCTCTATTGCCATGAAAATTGATTTTCGTGAAAGAACCCAAAGGGTGTCCTTGAACCAAATCTAGACAGCTTTTAACAGAATGAAGTCTGTTGTGATGGTGTGACAGACTTGATTTGTGTGTACCAGATGCCTGGAAAGTGATTCTTGAGTAGAAGTCATGAGAAGAGGATGTAAACAATCCATGCAATAAGTACCTTCCTCTGAAATTGTCTGTGATTTCCAGAGTACTGCATGTTTTCTAGAGTTTTCATAGCATACATTAAATATTTTAAGTCATGTGTTATGGCTAATTCTAATTTTTAATATGTCCAGTGTTGGCTGCAGAACTTGTTCATTTTAGTTGGATATTTCAAATTAAATGGGGAAGGGGACTTAGTCAAAATTTCAAATTGTTTTGGCAAGACCAGCTCCTTTGCATACCAACCACCAGGACACAAAGCTTCTCTGTTGTCCAGTTGGATGGATGCATGGCTTTCATTTGGGGGAAGAAGGGGAAGGAAAAATAAAACTTTCTAGAAGTTGAAAGTCCAAGAAAACAATTAGTTGTGACAAATGTTAAATGCATTTCACTTTTAGATAACATTTTCATTGGTATTGTACCCACTGATTTTAATGATCCGTATTTTTTAGCCAGTGATTGAAAATTCGGCATCTGGTTGAATCCTGGCCTGTCTGTTCAGCCGTTCAGGACATATCTTACCAGAGTATCTCAAACAGACTAATAGTTCATATTTCGTACTAGTTTTTGAAATGAGGTATCTGCCAAAATAGATCACTATGTAGCACATTATTGATAATTTGAACTAAGTATGATCTGGTAGTGAGCATGCCTTAAGAGAGAGTTCAGTTAGATTTTTTGATGGCTTTAAAATATACCCAATAGTCTCAGTTTCTGTCTGCTTTGGCAGCAGTCATCAAGGGACTGCTTTGTGTAAGATCCAAAAGAGTATATTCTAAGTGTTCAGAAAAGGCTTAATTATCAAAATAAACTTTAAAAATATAGGCGGAATTGATCTCCGTGATTTTTGAATTAAGTCTCAAAAACCACAATGATAAAAATAAAAGACCTTGCCTGATTTCTATTAAGATTTGATCTGCCTATCACCACAAACTCATCCGTATATACGGGGGATTAGCTGTTCACATGCTCTTTCAACATCCAGTTGCTGCATGAGGAGTAATGGAAAATGATTAATTTGTTTTGTCATTCTCTTTGAGAACACAGAACACCTCTTCAAAAAAAACAACCATTTATTCTGAAAACAGAGATTAATTATGTTCACCTCACCTTGGTGCTTTTAAGGAAATTAGCTGGGCCTTCCCTCAGCCAGGACGTGAGCATTCCTTATCTGTGTTCTGCATCAAGACCTTATGTTCCATGTTGAACATGGATGAGGCAGCATGATTGCTTGCTTTAGTGTCCTGAGTCCCTGGGTTGTGGGCTTTGCCGGCTTAAAGAAAATACCCAGTGTTTCTGGGCATCTGCCTCGTGCTGCGTGTCCCCTCTACGGTGCAGTGTGGCTGAGCCCTGTCTGTGATCCCCAGGAAGCAGGCTGCTCCACACATCACAGACTTCCCATACCTCCTCAGCAAGTGCAGCTACTTAACTCTAGACAGTTTCACCAAACTTCACTGTCCCTTCATTTTTCTTCCATATTTGTTTTGTTAATTTTTTAATTGTGATTCTGTTAACAATGTCTCAAAAAATTTGCAAATTGCACATTTGCAAAACAATTGTATTATTTCACCAGTATTTCTGAGTTCTCAATATATCTTTTTGTGATGACATTTTCCGTAAAACTGAAAATTATCCTATGTAATAAGAAGCTCAGCACTGAAAATAGAGTTTTGCTTTAAGGAATCTGTAGTGTACTGGAAACAAGGAAACACACAGGAAATGATTGCATCCATGATGGGTGGTATATATATGCATAGGAATCAGTGAGATGGGCAACTCACTCAGACTTCAGGGCTAGGTTCCCAGAATAAGAACTAGTGCTATCATTGTAATAATAGCTGGTGTTCATTGTAAGCATGTTTCTGCCAGGTTCTTCTCTGAGTACTTTGCATATGTTAATGTGTTTAATCTTTACAACACCTCTACACAACACTTATTATCTTTTGTACTTAATAAAGAAGCAGCCCAGTGTGGAGAAATTAGGAACTCTCTCAAAGACCAGTAAGTGACTAACTCAGTATTTAAGCTCAGGCAGACCAACCCAAGAGCCCATGCTTTTAGGCAAGTACTCTACCCCTGAGCTTCCCCAGCCCAAGCTCATGCTTTTAAATGCCATGTTAGAGAAGGCAGTGTCCATTTGCAAGAGAATCAGGATCTAATTTAAGCTCTATGTAGAAAACATGCTAGACAGATGGGCTTTCATGTACAGGCAGGATGGCACAGACATTTTCAGGAGAGAAACAAAGTGTGGAATAATAGTTGTCCCAATAGCACCAGAAACTCATTGGTGGTATTTACATCAGGGGAAACCATGAAGAAAAATACTGGGATGGGGAACAAGGTAGGCCATTCATAAAGTAGAAAAAGTATAAAGCAAGCCCTTTGCCTGATTTTTGTAGGCATCTTTTCTAAAAATATGAAATGAGAAATATTTGGATTTGGTAATTTGATGTGGCAAAGACCCAAGAAGTCAAAAATGTCTATTTTTCTTACTCGGTCTTATGTCATAGTCATTCACCTTCAGCCATAAAGGGTGAAGGTTTTTCCATTCCACAGGTGTTCTTGGATAAATACCCTCTAAAATCCTATATTCACTTTTCTGCTTATTTGGTTTTCTCTTTATGATGCCTTTTTCACATTCTTTCTGACCTTTTTACATTTAAAAAATCAGAGCTCGACTATCGGCAGAAGCTGAAGCTACAGTGGACTAAGGGTAGAGCTACAAAGGATGTTACAGTGGTCAGATCCTAATTTTCCATTTTCTTGATTTCAAAACCGAGGCCCAAATGTTTTCCAAGCTTTCCCAGCTTCATGATGGATCCCTTGATTTCTAATTATAATTATTTTCAACTTTGTCCTGATACCTGTGCTTAAACAGAACACTGCCACAAATAAAACTGTTATAGACAGTATTACATGGAACTTTAAGGGCATTTTTAGAAGGCTACAAATAACCTGGACAGATGTTCTTTTTTAAAATTTTAATATTTTATTTTAATAATTATTTTATTTAAATATACTTAAATCTTATTTTTTTATTTTTAAATAACTTTATTGAGAAACAAATATCAATGAAACAGTTTCAAAACTGATGAGTAGGACAGTTTCAATAATTAATACATTGCTTATTGCTATCTTCATAGTGGTTATTCATAGTATAAGATGCAGACATAATATCCTGTCCAAATACTATTAGTGCAAATCTTTCTTCTCATTGAATTAAGAGAAAGTAGCTGTATATCTATCTTAACTATTTTGTATATACAGACACAAAATAGTCCTTCATTTGTATTCCTCTTTTTTTTTTTAGTTTTGTCAGAGATTTCTGATCAAGGAGATTATGGGGCCACAGAGGAGAGTGATCGATGATGTAGAGTGTGCCTAAGGAGAGTCACATGGAGAGAGAGCATTCTCTCAGGCTTTCACAAAGAGCACATTGGCCAAGCAGTGGCCGTGGCTCATCCATATGGCTGACACACACTGACAAAGGACCTACAAAGTGAGGTACAGGGTTTTAAGATAAATCCCAAGGGGATTTGACTGAACTTGTCAGATACAAAAGGTATATTTCTTGTTATATAGGTCTTGCTTTATCTAAGTCTTAACCATCCAGCAGAAAAGTATAATAATGAGGTATAAAAAGTAAAGCCATATTAATATGCTGAGCTGTAAAAGGCTCAAGTCAACAACTTCTGACATTGCCAGTTCTACGGATAACCCACTACTGCTATGGACTACTGGACTATATTGGATTATTTTGCTGAATTAATGCACCTACAATATTTAAATGACAATGGAATACCCATCTCTGACAAAACTAAACAAGAAAAGGGATACAAATGGATGGATGTTTTTGAGTGAGAGGGTGCTTGGGGTGAATCAGGAGCAGTTAGTATGATACCTAGGGCCTTCTTGGAATTCGGGACTTTTGGGGTTTGTTGTTGTTTTCCTCACAGATTCCTCAGAGAGCTCCACACCAGGGGCATTTACACGCACCAGCCTGGGAGTTGGCTGCCCATGTGACCTTCCCTCCTTACTTTCAAGCTCCCCAGACTCAATGCAGGGGTAGGGCACTTGCCCGGCAACTACAGGGCCTCTACAAATTCTTCTCATAATTAGAGGTGAGATGCTCGCAGTCTCTTCTCAAAACAACACCCAAAATATTGTTCTGAGGAGTAAATGCAAGCGAATTACGTTGCTTAAAATTGTTAGACCTCCCAGCTGACTCATTAAATACAAAAGTTGACCACAGCTTCAGTCTCTAAGATGGTCTCTGGCATCATCAGCTGTACCTTGCAGGCTGGTCACTGTGCAGGCTATTCCAGTTCTTAGAGCTTCATTCCCACAATGTGCCAGGCAGTCCTCTCCTTGGGCTTTTGTCTTTTCATCATTTTGTGCATAAGTGTTCCCCAGGGGGTTCTCATGAGTCATTCCGGCTCTTTATCCCACTCCAAAGCTGTGCCGCCAAAGAGCCTGAGACCACACCTAAGAGCCCTGCTGCTCTCCACTACTTTACCTTGTTTCATTCCTTTTCAGTGCATTTTTGAAGAACTCATTTTATGAATTTGTTTCACCCCAATAAAATGTAAGCTTCCTGAAGACAAAGGGTTTTCCCTGATTACCTTAGAAACAATGTCCAGTATAGAGTTGACATTCAATAAATAATTGGAGATTTCTTTCACCAATTAATGTTCATCATTAGTTCACGTATGAAGATTTAATGAATCTCTGTACTACCGCAAACATGGGGTAGAGTGATAAGGAAACAGTCTCCACCTTCATGGTGCTTATTGCCTAGTATTGAGGCAGACATGAATCAAGCAGTTACCCCCAAAAATAAATAAATCCTCTGGCAGTTGTTACCACACTAGGGCTCATGAATGATGGAGAGCTCTTTTGATAGAGAATGCAGGGGCGCCTTCCCTGCAGAAATAATGGCTGAGCTATAGTATGGAACATAAGTTAACTACTTCCTCGAAGACTTACACATTTCACATTTCATTATGCAAGTATTTCAAAAAATAATGAACTAGAATTAAGGAAATGTAGAATGAAGTGGGTGGAAAAAGTGCCGTACTTCAAAACACATCCAAAATATAAATTAGGTTGAAAGACATAGAGCTGGAAATACGGATTTACAGTGATAAAACAAATATAGCACTGTTATTAGTAGCATCTAGGCGGTGAGTATATGGGTAGTCTATTAATTTCTTTCAAATTTCCTATATAACTAAAAAATACTCAGTGTTGAGAAGAAAAATGTTAAGCAAATAAGTAGCCTGGAAGGAACACTATGTACAAAAGTAATTTATAGTCATTAGCCCTTCTTATGATATTGGTTGAATAAAAATGCATTTCTAAATACTGTGTATAGTTTTAATTAAGATCACCTTTTTTTTTTTTTTTTCTTTCTTTCTTTTGGTGGAACTGGGAATTGAACTCAGGCCCTTGCGCTTGCCAGGGAAGCGCTCATTTCACTGAGCCATCTCTCTGGCCCCTAAGATCACCTTTTATCTGCTTGGACTCTGTTGACTAATTTTTATTAGCTGTAATTTATTTTATTTTTGAATTTTAGTACAGGGTCTGCAGGGTCTCACTGTGTAGATTGGACTCGTAGTGATCCGCCTGTGTTCAGCCTCTCAAGTGCTGGGATTGCAACTGCATGCCACCAGGCCCAGTCTCAGTCGCCATCTCAGCATGTCCCAGGGGCAGGGCCAGCCTGGCACTCTGAGGATCGAACTGTAGCCACTGCATCTGTCTAAGCAGGCACCTTAATCCACTGAGCTATCTGGCCAGCCCAGTTAGCTATAATTTTAGATCATATTGTCACTGGGCTCTTATTTTTTTGAAAGTTACTGAAGTTAATACTTCCTTAGATATTCAGCATTTTTTATACTGCCATTTGGAAAGTACTTGACAATTTTAGTACAGTTTCACATTCACTCTTTTACTTGATAGTCACAGACGCCCTGTGGATAATAGAGACATGCCATTATGTACACATCAGTATTTATCTTCATTTTATAGAGAATGGCAGCTTAAGAGGGCAGGGCAAAGGCATGTTACCCAAGCAGAAAACACAAGTAGGTAGCACGAACTATAGCTACCCACTAATCCAGGGTGCTGGTTTCCAGTCATCTCACCAGTGTTTTTCATGAACCACCTGGGAACACGTGTCTGGAACCTATGTTTGCCCTGTCGTCAGAGAAATGATTAGCCTCTGTTTCTTCCACAAAGGCCTTGCTGGTTGTTTTTTCAAATATTCTTAGATTTCTTTCCTTATGAGTATATTTCAGCTTTAATTTTAAGAACTAAATTAATTTTCATTAAACAGATCATACATCTTAAATTCCTCATAAGGTTATAAGCACTTAATGCTTATTCTTTATATCAGAGAGTGGAAAGAACAACATTTAAGCAGACAATGTTAAGAAACTCTAGTGAGGAAAAATGTGTATTTCCCTTTCTTTTTCAACTCATTCTTGGGGTTTTCCTACTGGGGGGAAAACATTCCCTTACAGCATTCATTTGGAAAGAACACAGTGTCTTGTTAAGATAATAAAACAAGTTGATTTCAATTTAGAATTTGATTATGTCTGGTAATATGAAAGTAATAATTTGGAAATGCAGGTATTTGAAATAGCTCTTCTCTTGGAAAAAAATGTAATGTAAATGTGTGTTAGAAAGTTCCAGGGCCAGTGAGATAGCTCAGCGGACGAAACGCTTGCTTAGGAAATGCAGAGACCAGGGTTCAATCCGCATGCTGTGCCAGGCCTGCCCCCTGGGTGCACTGAGCCAGCGATGGAGTCAGGGCGTGGTGGCACATGCCTGTAATCCCTGCACTAGGGAGACAGAAAGCAGGAGGATCACTATGAGTTGGAGCTGTAGTGAGACCCTACACACACACACACACACACACACACACACACACACACACCCTAAAAGATAGTGCCTAGAATGCCTTCCGTACTCAAGTTTTCTAGTGAAGATAAGCTACCTTGTCTCAAGTTTCACAACTTTAAAAAGGAAACCTACCACTTTGGGGACAGAATGTTGTTATATGAGGAAAGAAGAATTTGTTGACAGAAATTCTAAATTTTAGGCCAAATGTGAACACTGATCTCAGGTTGTTACGAGAACTGGCATTTTTATTTAACAGGCCTATGTAGCCCTCACCTCAAGACACATTACACGCATCTAAGTGGATGTATGAGTCCACTCTCTTAAAGAACACAGTCTGTAAATAGTGGGCTCTTCTGATCTTCCAAGAAACCCACCCTGCTTTCTTCACTGGGGCTCTCGACACTGTGCGTCAACAGTGTGTGACTTCGCAGCCTTCTTTCTGCTACTGTTTGGTTCAGTTCCAGAGAATGTCTTAGACAGTTTGGAGGGGAACAGGGGTCCTTGAGAGCCAGCACAGCTGTACTGGATCGAATCTCCACCAGTGACAAGCGTACAGTCTGCCCTTCTTATGATCGCAGCCTTCCTTGCCTTGAAATGTGTTTACTCAGGCCCTTTCACCACCCTTCAGCCATTTGTCAGGAAAGCTGTGCACTGGATCACTTTCCAAATGAATTTCATTTTTGAACCCAAATAAACTACTTCAGAGCCTCATTTATTTAATGTGTTGTGCCAAAAATGTACACATTTATTTTTGAAATAAAAATATAGATGACATCTCCTTTATTGCCTGAACCTCAAAATACTTGTAACTTCATTGCATTATAAGAAAATTTTATGTGCTAAATGTTAGTAAACAGATGAGTTTTACAAAGAAAATTATGTTAATAAGAAAGTAAGCATATACATTTTTACAAAGAAAATAATATGAAATAAAATATGCCTATGGTTAAATTTGTTCCTTAAGAATTCTCTATAGGAGATAGGAACCTAGGACTTGCCATACGTTCTGTTCTCTAATTCCTAATTGCTGCTACTTATATTGTCATACTGTATTATACAGTTATGTTAGTCTGAAACAAACGAAACGTCAAAGAAAACAATCTTCAGACCAGTACAAAGTGCTCCACATAGGGGGTTGACATATGTTGAGATTTTGGAATAGTAAAGCTAGCACTTTATTCTTTGCTCTTTCTTCTATTACTTGAACTTGTCCTTGCTCTGAAGAAAATAAATCAAACCACAAACTCTAATTTGTGGATTTTTAATAAGGAGGTGAAGGTATGTGGGTTTATTACAACATAGTACCTCTGCCTTTGTCTTCATTCATGCAGCATTTATTTGAATTACATCTTATAGGCCTGAGAGTGTGTTGTGGTAGTGTTACTTTTTACAAGAGGAGGTAGGAGAGGAGGAGGAGGACAATGAGGAAAAGAGTGTCATAAAACTCTCCTTGCTCTTAGCGTGGCATACTGTTACCAACCAAAATGATATCCAAACTTGTACCTGAGGGTGCTTGGACACGTGGTCCTGAGCCCGTACTGCTCAGCACTGGCAAGATCACATTCTTCACAATTTCATCTTAAAACTACTCTAACAGAATAAATCCATGAAGGACATAGCTTCAAACTCGGAGGCTTGAAGAATTGACAGCTAGAGAGGAGTTAGGAATTGTCACAGAGCACTCGCTGGTATAGCTTCTGGTTGCTGTCTACTTCCCTTTAACTTGGATTACCACAACCATACTTTTATATTAAGAATATTGCCATTGTCACACTGCGTGCCTGCATTTGCATACCAGTTTTGCCATTTCATGAATGTGAAGGTTTTAAACTGATTCTCAATTATCTAATCTTTTTTTTTTTTTTTTTTTTTTTTTCCCCAGAACCAGGGATTAAATTTAGACCCTTGCACTTGCCAGGAAAATGCTTATTTCACTGAGGCATTTCCCCGGCCTATCTAATCTTTATAATGCTGATAACAGTAATATCTACCTCAGATAGTGTATGATTAGGAAGTGGATTAAAATGTAGTTAACTCTAAAAAAGTTTTGTCTCTGTTAAAATACAATTCAATTTTGAATTGCATTTTCATCTTGCTCCTGAGCAGAGTGGAGATGAAAGGATCGTCTGCTTTGCCAGTGTTTTCAGGACATGAAAATCTAGCTGTTCAAGCCTCGGAGAGGAACCAGATCCACTCGGTGTATTTGTTTTTTATGAAGTGAAGTCTCTCAGCGAGTTTTTCTTTGTGTTCAAATTTGGTGTCAAATTGAGTATATCTTAATGTTTTTAGGAATGGAACATTTTAAAATCATTTTATGCACAACTAATTTACTTATTTTTAAAAAATAGAATTAAGAAAATTAAAGACAAACTAAGCACTCTGTCATTTGCTAATGCCTTTACCAAAATGTACTGGAATAATTGCTTTCTTAATTCCAACAGTACGGACTTGTCCTTTCCTTTCAAGCATTAAGTAATATAAAGGAAAAGAAAAAAATAGACCAACTTAGAGTTCACTAGAAGTTCCCTTGACTTGACAGGAGATATTTGCCTTAGGATCTGAGATGATATTCATGGAGCCTTTGAAAAGCACTTATTCTTATTTTCGAATGTTTGTCTCCCTATGGATCTTGTCTTTATAGTACTTCTAGTTTTGAAGAAAATATAATTTGAATTGACAAGTAGTGTGATAAGCCTCTAATTATAACTCTGGCAGTCTCGCATTAAAACAATGGAAACATGAGTGTTCTAAAGTTTCTATGCATACATGTTCATGCACAGCATAGAAAAGGAAAGTATTTCCCCACATCACTTAATTGTGAAGTTGTGTGATGAGATTCCCGGGTCCTGAGCAGATCACCCTCACTACCTCCTGTCTCATGGTTGCAGATACCTAGAAGCATCACCCTCTGCATGTTGACTTCTTTTGTACGTTTTATTTTTATGATTCTTCATGCTTGCACTTTAATGAAAAATAATTAAGATGTGTTATGCACACTTGATACCTGTGCATAACACATCTTAATTATTTTTCATCTCCTTACGCACTCACTCTTCCTTTCCCCCTTGCCCCGTGTCTTGGTCCCCTTCACCTTTTGCAAGAGAGCTGGCTCCCTGTTTCCTATTATCTATCTGCTTTTGGTCTTTAATTTACTTATGTTTTGAAGTTTCTCATATAAGAGAAACCATGTAGTATTTTAGCTTGTGTGACCAATTTATTTCATTAACGATTGTGTTGTCAAGGTTTATCTATTTTCCTATAAAAGACTGAAATTTATAAATCTCTTTAAAATAACTGCAATTTACTTTTTCATTGTGTAATTTTTACATCTTTTGCTGCATATGCATCTCCCCGTGGTGGTTAAAATTTCGTGAAAAACAGGAAATGTATAATCCACATCTTACTGGTCTTTTGGTGATATCTGGTGTACACACTTGTTAATTAATTGAATATAAAATATGTAAAATTAAAGAGAAAAATCAGTGTACCAGAGAGTATTTCTCATTTTGAAGTAACACATAAATGGAACATAAACCACAACTGAAATAAAAGGTTGAGAAAATATAAAAGTCAGTTAATGAAAATATGGGGTTAGGCTAGAGGGATATAGGGAAATAAAACATAAAAATAATTTCACTTAAGAAAAAAGAGGGGATGGAGAGATAGCTCAGTGGTCTAAGCACCTGCCTGGCAAATGCAAGGAGTGGTGCTGTGGAGGCTGCGACAGGAGGATTACTAAGAGTCTGAGCTGTGTAGTGAGCCCCTGTAGCAAATAAATAATTTTTTTTTAAAAAAGAAGAAATTTAGTTTTTGAGATTTCATTCACAAAAATATACTAATTTGATTATTTATGTAGAATATGATAAAATACTAAAACTAAATTAGTTTTAATATTTTTATTGCACATGCAATAAAAAAATACTTTTATCCAGTCCCTTGTTTGTTGAAAATTTTAATCAATAATATTTACATAATATGCTGGCTTTATAGTGGGAAAAGAGATTATTCGCTTATTGTGATACTAAAATGAGTTTAACATTCTTAACCCATGTTCAGAGAATTGTTTCTGAATGATAAAAATTATGGGGTGAAAGGGGAAATAAAATGTTAATATTTCCAGTCTTAATAGAGTCTCAAGAGGATTTTATTCAATGCATGCAGTTTTGCTTTAGAATCATTGGAACATTATTTTTTATTTTATTGTTCAAGGGACGAGATGGTTCTTAGGAAATGCATCATTGTTTCGTTTAAATAAATATGTGATAGATGGTGGCTGAAACAAGCTGCTGCCCTAAACCTACTTGTTGTGGCCTATATTAAGACACACAGCAGTTTGATGACTCTTTCCTACACATGAAAAAGTTAAACTAAGTTACTTAAAATACCTGCAGGTTAAAGTCCATTCAGCAGGACTAACAGTATTATAAATGTTAAATGGAAGGAACTGATCTGTAAATGGACAGTGGAAAAGAAGTACATCTGCTTTAAAAGTGCATACAACTTTCTGCTCAAAATTGTGGAATAAGAGTGTTCATACCCTGCTGTCTAAAATCACATCACAAAAGTAAGTGAAGAAAGAACTAAAAACACTGATTACTGTGTGACAAAACTAGAAGCTAGCTAGCTCTCCAGGACTCCAAGTGGTAAGATATCTCAGAACATCTTAGACATGGCATAGAACAGGTAGTTTTCATCAAGTATTGATATGTTAAACTTTAAATCCTTACAGAGTGTGCAGGAAAAAAAGAAAATAAACAAAAAATATTTTAAAAATATTGAAATAAACAATTGCATATTTTTTGCACAGAAATTTAGAAATCTAGCTATGTAATTTATCCTATGACTTTTTTATTGTCTCTTGTTTTCATTTCCCTTTTTTATAAACAAATATTTACTTGTGAGACAGTATAGCAGTGATTGATATGACATGACAAGCAGTACATATTTAGAAGACCAGAATGACAGGCATTCCAAGCACAACCCTAGTATTTACACATTGCCCTTCAGTGCACTTGCTTAGTTCGCAGGTATCAGCATATATAGTTAGTCAAGGTGAGAATGCTAAACAGTGTGGTTAAGCTCAACTGCCTATGTTATAGGTAATAATATCATTAAGCTTCTCTTCTGGAGGTTAACAACTTCAGTTTGCAGACCAAAAATTAGAGAAAAAGAAGGGCTACACAGACAGCCAACATTTTGGCCCTAACCTTTCAAGGTCTTTGAGGACTCAGCACATAGGAGAACCTGTATTGTAACATCCTGTAACTTGGTGGTATCCCAAATTTTCTGATCAAGGAGATTATGGGGCCACAGAGGAAAGTGATCAGTGATGTAGAGTGTGCCTAAGGAGAGTCATCTGGAGAAAAAATATTCTCTCAGGCTTTCACAGAGAGCAAAGTGGTCAAGCAATGGCCGTGATTCATCCATATGGCTGACACTGACAAAGAATCTACAAACTGCGGTACCGGGTTTCAGGCTAAATCCCAAGGGGATTTGACTTACCTTGTGAGATACAAAAGTTACATTTCTTGTTATGTAGGCCTTGCTTTATCTTGGTCTTAACCATCTATCAGAAAGTATAAAAACGAGATATAAAAAGTAAAGCCATATTAATAGGCTGAGCTACAAAAGGCTCAAGTCAACAATTGCTGACATTGCCAGTCCTCTGGAGAACCCACTACTGTTGTGGACTACTGGACGATATTGGATTATTTTGCTGAATTTGCACACCTACAATAATTAAATGGCAGTGGAATTCCCATTTCTGACAAAACTAAACAAAAAAAGGGGATATAAATGAAGGACCATTTTGTATCTGTATATATAAAATAGGATAGATATACAGCTACTTTCTCTTAATTCACTGAGAAGAAGGATTTTTACCAATAGTGTTTGGACAGGATATCTTGTCTGCCTCTTGTACTATGAATAACTACTAGGAAGACAAAAGTATACAGTGTATTAATTATTGTAACTGTCCTACTAAGTTGTTTTGATACTGTCTCATTGCTAATTTTTTCTCAATAAAATCAATTAAAAAAAGTAATATTTTTAAAAAGTGATAGAACAACAAAGAGAAAACTTTAGTGCTTGGCCAAGCAGATGACATTGGAGAGGAAGCATCTTGTGTTCTGGAGAATTCCTGAAAGGCTTTTGAATTGAAATAATTACTGCAGAACAAGGACTTGGTAATGGATACCTCAAACACATCCACAATGGAAACCTAGAGTCTTAGCTTTCTGTCTCCATCCTTGCCTGCATCCAAACTCTGTGGGAGACATGAAACATTGTATGAGTGAGGCCCAGGATTGGGACTTCCAGTTAAAGGACTTCTTGAAGAGCAACAGGGAATCTCAAAGCATTGAGGAGAAGAAAGCTGAACCCATCCTGAGACAAAAACATTACTGGATACTCAGTTTATTTTTTTCTGTATTTAGTACACAGTCTACAGGGTCTCACTATGTAGATCGGACTTGCAGTTGTCCTCCTGTTTTCAGTCTCCCAAGTGCTGGGATTACAGGCATGGGCCACCACTCCCAGTCTCAATCACCATCTCAGCCCAGCCCAGCCCAGCGGTGGGGCTGGCACTGCCCAGATTGAACCCTGGTCCCTGCACACTACCTAAACAGGTGCTTTAATCTGCTGAGCTATCTGGCCAGTCCTCTGAATACTCAGTTTAGAGTCCCTACCTGATAAAAAGACAGATTAGCCGATTAGTCTATTATCTGGTTAGTCTACTATTAGATTAACTTTCAGTGTAGGTATTATTCGTGATAATTAATGCTGCATTATGTATTAATATGTGCCAAACTTTTAAATCTTATGGCTCAACAATAGAGGTGGTTTTCTCACTCAAATGAAGCTCAACAGGGTGAGCTGCTTTTTTCCTGTCTTGTAGCTATGCCTTGTGGAGCTTGTGGTCTCTGAAGTTCTCAGGACAGGATTCAAGATGAAAGAGAAAACAGGCTTTTAACAGTTTCAGTCTAAGTCCGTTGTTCAGCAGCATGCCAATGGGAGATGTCAGGGAACACAAGAAATGTCACGGAGCCACTAACTTCCCTACTACTCTACAACTATGTCTTGTTTTTGAAAGACATGTCAGTTTATTCCTGTGCAATAGCCACAGTTTTTTGTCCTATTGAACAATTAAAGCTCACTTTAAATTAAAAACAGTACCACCTATTGCTAACACCTATTACTTGATCTAGCACTGGCAGGACGAAGAATACAGGGATGCATATAATACATACGCTGGTCTCAGGACTACTCTTCTACTTAATCTCTTAATTCACATTGGCTTTGAACTAATTTCCAGATTATTACCTTGTAATGTTTACATTGGTGGGTGTAATGGTGCCAGCTAATCAAAGATTAAGTAAAATTACTGATTTTTTTAATCAACATGATCTGTTAAATTTCAGATATATCTCCTATCTTTTGAAAACTGCTCCCCATTTCTTTCTTAAATATTTAGAATGTTTTTCTTCACAACAGTAACACTTAAGAATCTCTAGTATGGCCTATATATAAGTAACTGCAAAGTTATCTATTTCTCAGTGTTACCTTCTGGTTTATTTCTGATGCTCACTGAAGCAGATTTGTAAATTAATATGAATATGAAGTGGTCTGTAGAAAGTTTCATGACATTATCACTTGAAAGCAGTTATCCAAGAAGAGTTTTTATATCTGAGCCAGTCTTGCAAATGAGTTTCATACTTTTTGAAAGGAAAAAAAAAATTTATTTAAATTGATGTATTTGTTCTTAGAAATACAATACAGTAGTTCCGTTCTTATTTGATTCCCTAAATCTATAGCTTGATTTTCTTGTACTAGTGGAGAAATCTCATTTTCAGATTTAGATTCTGAGATTATTAATGAATTCTTTATAATGTTGCTTTCTTCACATTTTGTCTTTCAGAGTACTCGAGTGGCCTTGGACCATCTGGAGTCTGTACCTGAGAAACTGAGCCTACTGGAAGATTTCAAAGACTTTCGAGTGAGCAAACGTTGGCTTGTCAGTTCAGTATTTTTCCTGAATGAGAAGACTTGACATCTTCCTGATGTGCAGAGAAAATTATAGGAAGGGAAGAAGGAACAAAAACCATTGGGAACTTTTAACATTACATTCTCTCAGAGCTTGTTGACATTGTGAAATCAGGACTAAAAACAAAACTCAAGCAGTGGCACAATATAGGAAAACAGAAACTCTTACCCTAGGACTAGAAGTTCATTGATCTCACTAAAGCTGTCACAGAAAACCTGATGATTGAAGGCAGTTACCCATTTCATTCACGATAGATAACTTTTTTGGTTAGCAAAATTTTAACTTGTAAATTTTTTTTTTCAAACCACTGTTTTGGAGGTAGAGTAGTTTACCGGTTATCTCTGTATTATGACACATCAGTTCAAACCTATGTAGAGATTTTTTTCAGCCTCCCAAGCACTGGGATTACAGGTGTGTGCCACCATGCCTAGTCTCAATCGCTGTCTCAGTGTGTCCTCGTGTGCAGGCCTGGCACGGCACACTGAAGATCGAGCCCTGGTAGCTGTGCTGTGCCTAAAGAGGTGCTTCAGTCCACTGGCCTATCAAATAAATAAATTTTAAAAAGTTTATAAAAGATCTTATAAGTCTGGGTGTGGTGGAATACTCCTGTAATCCCAGCAGTAGGAAGACAGAAATCAGGAGGATCACTATGAGACTGAGCTGCGTGTTTCTGGTATATTCTGATGCTTTCTTGTGATTTGATCATATTTTGCAGTTTAAATCCCAAAAGATTATGAAACCATCATCAAACACCATGTAGCTGCCATCACCCTTATAGAACCCAGTGTACGTAGCAGGGATTGTGGTATGTCCAGATCTTATCTCTGTTTCTGTAGTAACAGAAGTCATCCAGATAAAGGAAGGATAGGCAAGAAGCAACACTGAAGCTTGTGGCACTAGTTGCAGAGAAACAAATGTCTTTCTGTACTAGCATCAAAGATAGTTTAGCCCCTAGTTGATAGCATACTTTTCCCAAGTCATCTTCGCTCAGTTCATAAGTATAATTCAAAATTTTGTGCTTTACTATTGCTAGAAGGTTTACCATTATTTTTTTAAATTTTTTTTTTTATTATTATTATTTTTTTTAATGTGTGTGTGTGTGTGTGTGTGTGGCCAGCTCAGCCCACCAGGGGGCGGGGCTGGCTGGCATGTGGTGCTGGGGGATTGAACCG
>NW_004524583.1:6064214-6101927 GCF_000260255.1 Octodon degus
CTTGTTTTAAGTAGGTGCTTTAGACCACTGAGCCATCTCACCAGCCCCCATTATTTTAATCCTAAGTAGTCATCAAGTACTTAATTATCTACAAGTCTGTTTACACAAATGTTGAAAACATAAATTATCTACAGTTCATGCAGATAGAAGAAAGAAACTGAGATGGAAATGCCTTTGCAGTGAAATTGTAAGGATTTTTTTATTCAAAATTCAGAACTGTACTTTCTAGCATTTAAAAATGAAAGCTTCAACTTGAAAAGGGAAAGAGGTGAATTAGCAAATGTATACATACTATGCAGCAAACAGTAGCTAAATACATTACAGGCTTTGTAATCTTCAGAGATACCCTATGTGGATTGTGTTCTCTGTTTTGCAAAAGAGTAAAATGAAGCTTAAGGTATATAAATTAGATGGAAATGGATCAAATTCTTTCTAATTTCCCTGCCACCTTTTATTTTTTTTAAATTTATTTATTTATTTGTGTGTGTGTGTGTGTGTGTGTGGCCAGCTCAGCCCACCAGGGGGCGGGGCTGTCTGGCATGTGGTGCTGGGGGATTGAACTGCGGTCCCTGTGCTTTGCTAAGCTTGTTCTAAGTAGGTGCTTTAGACCACTGAGCCATCTCACCAACCCCTCCCTACCACCTTTTAAAACCCATTCGCTTAAAGCACTTTCATGAAAACAAATAGACATAGCATTAGGTGAAAATCTAAAAAACCTTTAGATTAATAGAGATAGATTTATTTTTCAAAACTCTAAAACCTTATAAAAATTAGCAGGCTGTGAACAAGTGGGCAGAGCCCTAAGTTCTTGTCACTCTTCTCATTCTTCTTTCATTGCCACCTGCGAGTGCTCATCTCCCATACGTAACACATTTGGTAAGATGGCAAAGGCATAACACTGGGTTGCAACGCCCAACCTATCACAGATTGCCTAGCTCTCGACAGATCGTTCATAACTTCCATCAGTTTCATTTTTTTCATGTAAAAGTAAGAACTTTGGAGTTCTTACTCTCATCCTGGTTGACCATTCAGTGGGTTTAAACTATTTGAAGAACTATATGCCACAGGTGGTTTTTCTTACCAAAATCAGTTGCCCTCTTATTTTTCTTCCTAATTTCTCCGTAGATCATGAAAGTAATACCTAAATAAGTGGCTATCCTGATTCTGTGCTGTTTCTTCTTCCTCCAAAAATTGAAAGGGAAAAACAAGTGGCCTTGAAAATTTTTAGTTTCTTACTTTATTTCCTGAATTTTTTTGTGCTTGTGAAGGCAAATGAGATATCCTTCCATTTAAAAATGAGTGAGTATGACATTAAGTTTAAAAACAGAATGTTATGACTAAGTGGCATAGAAGAGCTTTAGTTTTAAAAGTAGTAAGGAGAATCTTTGATGCCAAGTGCTGTTTCAAAACACAATATTCAATATCCAAAATTATGTCGTTAATGACCATGTTCAGATGACTAATTGTCAGTCAAACCTTTTTCCTTTCAGCTAATGAATGCCCACCATTTCAGAATGGCCCTGGGAATAGCTGTAAAGAAAACATAGCTAGCCAGGAGGGGCCCCATTTTATGTTCCCGGATACAGTGATCAATTTCTTTTTTTCTTTGTGGCTTGTTTTCTACTATATATATATATTTCTAAATGACCACAATCATTTGTTATCTGCATGTCTGTATTTTCTACACCAACTGCAAGCGCTGATTTTTCTTTCATCTACCAGGTTAGACTCTTTTTATTTGTTTTTCCCAGGATTCCCGCTATTCATCTGAAAGAATTGATGGGAGATGCTGTAAATACAGAGTTCACAGAGATTCTCTGAAGCAGTGCCAAGATGACACCAGGTACAGAATCCAAAGCTTGAAGGTAATATTCTTTCTACATTTTTAGTTTTGCAGCATTATCCATATTTAAGCCTAGACCCTCTAAGCCCTTGCAGTGTTTATGTAAGGACCTTGTGAAAGAAACATTTTCCTTAAAGATTATGCTTATCAGTTTTGGTGTGGGAACTAAGCTGTAAGTCTGTGCCACTGTTACACTCTGTGTTGTCTTTGGGAATCAATGCTGCTCCAGATGTCTTGAGCCAGAAAACTTCTGGTCACTTCAGTGGTGAAAATCTTGAAGTGAGTTTCCTCTATGTTTACATCCAGCTACTGTTGGCACTGAAGTCCCCTAAAGGTCAAATAACACACAGTATTTGGTAAACCATAGTCTTAGCATTTTCAATCATTTTCTCCTGGTTGTGTGAAAACCATGCTGTACATTAGTTTATGATGTGTATACAGGGAACCAATATAATGGGAAAATTTGACCATATTGACGAAGCGTATCTCATTCCCTTGGCCTGCCCAGTATTCATCTGCGGGTGATGATAAACCCATTTAGCTTTTAACAGTTCTAGCCTAAAACAGTTTCTCAACCTCAGTAGCTTCACATTTCATGCCAGTAATTTGTTTTAGAGGCTTTGTTATCCATTATGGCATGTTTAGCAGCATCCCTAGTTTACCCACTATATTTTAGTAGTGACATTCCAAGTGATGACATCCAAAAATGTCTCCTGATTTTGGTGGATATCTCCTGAAGGACAACACTGGCTCTTGTCCAAAACATTGACCTACAGAGACTCCATCTGTATTCAGATGTTCACTCAAAGACAGTTCTCCCCCAAAAACAAAATATTCTTTCTTTATAAACTTTAATATTTATTAGTATTCATTACACTGTATGTATCCAAAAATTATAGCCAAATAAATTATTTCCATGACTCATCCCTCCCAGGAATATAATAGAATACTCAGTGGATATAAAGACATAAGGCTTCCTTAGCATGCTTGTAATCAACATAACATATCCTCCATCCCAAACAGAAATTAAATTATGTGACATTATTGACAGCTTTCTCAAGAAAATGCCTTTTTATGACTTTGTTTCTTTCTACTTTTGTTTTTACACATAAGCATTATTGACTGTAGATATAATATTATTATTGACTGTAGAAGGAAGCTTGTTGTCTCATGTGGCAGTGCTTAAGTTCTCTATGTTGTCCTCCAGCATTCCTATCAGGTCCCTTATGCATAAGCAAAGATTTATAATTCAGCAGAAAAATGAAGTTTAGGCAACAAGAGCTAATTATTGAGCATGTATTAGAACAAGCTGCATGAAATCGCCCTTTTGTGGGTGTTAAGTGCCTGATGTATGCTGTCACATTTCATCCTCACAGCAGGCCTGCCATGTTGGAATCAGTATGTTTCTTCATTTACTAGTGAAGAAAGTAAGGTTATGGACTTTGTAAACTTTGTACTTAACTGGTGTAGTATCACAGTTTACATTAAGCCCTCCTAGCCCTAAACTTTCAAGAAATCACAAATGTAAGATTATATTTCAATGTGTAGTAGTTAGTTTTCTCCAGAAGTACGGAAACACAACACATACCTCTTAGTTTAACAGAGGTCTAGATGCAAGTGAAACATTGACATGTTATTTCCCAGTGCAGCTATATTAGTATTAGGTGAGTCGGTGCTGTCTAGTGGGCCCAAATGGCTGTAAATCACTGCCGTTTCCACAACAGAAAGTGGCAAGGCTATGAATGTTTAACATTTTCAGCAAGTAAACTCATTGAAGTTCTTTTCAAAAATCACATTTGCAGCTGAACACAAAATCAGAGCTGGCTTGTAAGAGAGGCCAACACTTGGCAAAGTGAGAAGCAAGTCTCAAAGCTTAGCAAATAGATAGTACAAGGGTAGGAAGGGACATAAAACATGCTTTATAAGGGCATTGTTCCACAGTGATATTACCAAAGCATTTTACACCTTTTTCATATTCATTGATGACTGCTTAACTTGCTACAGTAACTAACCCAACCCAAAACTCATGGGACTATCGTATATTTTGTAGTCATTGGAGTGGATATGTGGAACCACGTTTTCTATTAGTTGTAGATACCAATTTTTTTGGCGATTTTTTAATGAAATTAAATTATTAAAAGAGACTCAGAGGCAAAGTGGCTTCTAAAGAAGCTTATGGTTAGATGGGTTATAAAAGGTTAATCATTTCTTGACCCTGTGGATAATTATTAACTGTCTCAGTTTAATCATTGAGATGCTAAGACATACTACAAAAAGAGAAATTAGAGCTGCACAGAGAGAAGCTACATATTTAGTATAGCATCAGTTCCTTAAGACATCGTTTCATCAGTTTATAAAGTGCTCCTACATTTTCTACCACAGAGTTCTAAAAATGATATATTACCAGGACTTCAATTCAGTGGTTCTGCTTAAAGCTGTATGTGTGGCCAGGAAATCAGTTACTGTAGAATTCATTTTCAATAACTAAGCATATTTCAGTATCCTAATCCAAAACTCTACACTAGCTGTTGAGTAGGGAGGTGGAGGACAGGTATATAAGGATGCAGAGAGCATGGCCTTCAAGGAGGGATAGTTGTCATATCATCTTTATTCTAAAGGATAATTCTTGTACAGTTGTTGTACAACAGAGGTCAGCAAACTGCCCATAGCCTGAGCCTTACCTGCCAACTGCATTTTTGTAAATGAAACTTTATTAGACTATAGTCATACTCCTTCACATGCTGTCTGTGGCTTCCTTTGGATACAACTTCACTATAGGATTGAGTAGTACACAGGAAATTGTATGGCTCATAGAGTCGAAAGTTTTACTATCAGGCCCTTTTTTAGAAATATGTGTTAGCCTTTGGTCTAGGAAGAGAGAGAATAATGAGAATAATATTCGTTGTTTTACATGCTATATGAAGTACTTTCTTTTCTTTACTTAACAGTTAAATACTGATAAAGAAATTCTAGTAGAAAAAGCACCATGGGGACTGGGGAGATGGATCAGTGGAATAAGCACTTCCATGGCAAGCGCAAGGGCCTAAGTTCAATCCCTGGTTCTGCCAAAAAAAAAAAAAAAAAAAAAGCACCATGCTAGGGATTCAAGAGAAAAGTATAATAAGGGAAATCTTTTTAGACCTTGGGAGTTTACAGCTTTTATACAAACACTGGTAGTGCAGAGAACCGTGTAGGTGGAATAAAAGTGGCTCCTCTAAACTTCATTGGTATTAGAGGAGAGGAAGATGCTTAGGGCGTTCTTTGGATGGAGACTTGTGACGACAAGGGAAAGGGAAAAGTTTTCACCACATCTTAGTTTGGCAAAGGACTTTTATTAGCATTTCCCTTGTAAAACTGACGGTATTGCTGTCGACAGACAAGTAACTGTTGAAGTAGCAGAGCCCTGTTGGCAACCAGCTTGTGCTGTTGTTGCTGCTGTAGGAAAGCGGTGATGCATCTGGGCACACGTCAGCAGTGGGGAGGAAGCTTAACAGGAGGGGAACAAGTCGAGTTCTCATTCAGTCCAAGTGTAGAGCTGACCTGCTGTTTATTCCCAGGCAATCACCAGGACAACAGTGATCAGATTTCTATAAACCTGTTGAGATTCTGAGTAGTGAGAACATGCGCAATTATAAGAACATAATGTAATATACAGATGCAGTAATATATTACACTAAGCTGACCAGGCTAATTGAACAAAGCCTGATCTAAGGGTTTATAGTTAGAATTCAGTTCCAAGCTGCATCTAACACATTTTCACTGACTCTCTGCAGACTAAAGAAACATTTCATGGCCTCTTTTCCATCCGGCCTAATTGAGTTTCTGAAGGACATACAGCCTTCCTTGCTGTCCCAGCTGTTTCAAATAGAACAGAATGTCCAAAAGTCAGCCAGTTACACAGCATTGCTAATCTGAATTCACAGAGGAGTACAATTTTGTCCAAATAACATCCCTATTTTGTTACCTTTACACATACTAAATATATGGTTTTAATTAACATTGGGAGTTTTTGGTAAAAATCACAGAAGACCTCTTTCTTTTCCCATTCTTACTCCCCCGTGAGGAAAATTCCAATTTTTAACTTCCAGCACAAAAGTTGATATGGAACAGCTTTTTAAAGACACAGATGCTGCACACCGTAAGATGAGGTAGGCTAGCAAGTGATGACAGTGGCCTTCAGCAGCCAAAGCCCTGTGTCATATATGTTTGATGTAAACATGAATGTGATATCAATACATATTTTGCTTCTGGAAGACATTTCTCCCTCACTGCATCTCTGTGATTTGCTTCTGCCTTGCTCGCAGCAACTAATAGCCATCAGCACTTTCTTTCTAGAGTCAGCTATTTCTGACTGAAGTCTTCTATAACTGTAATTTCTAAGGCACACTGTGTAAAACTCCTGGTACAACTCAAGACTGTAGGTGATGCATAAATGTGTTTATTTTAATGACTGTTAAAGTATGTCACTAGTATATTATTTGTGTGATTTTACAGATACTTCTTAGGAAATACAGCAACCATGGGGAAATTTGGAGATGCTTTAACGCTACAATCCCCCAATTATCTCATTTATAGCTACTCTTCCCCATGGTTTGATAGGCAATTTTATGTAAACTGCTGGGCAAATACATTTCTGTGCTTCCCTTTATATAAACTAATTCCTTAGACTTCTCTTATATAAAGAGTGCAAGGTAAAATTTTCAAAGAAGAAAATAGTACTGTATGTATATGAGTGAATGCACCCTGAAATCCTATCTTTTGGGATGCTATACCATTTGAGAGACCATAGTGTCAGTCTTGTGTTGGACTCCAGAAATACATGTTAAATACAATACATATTAAATTGATATCAAAAACATTTTAAAAATATTTTTCTAGTGTCAGCCTTTCTAGAATTCTAACAAAAATTTAATAACATAATACTTCTAAAACTTTGTAGACAATCAAATCACGGTGAAATATAAATATATTCTTATTGTTTTAAAGTGGTCAAAACTATCATGCTGCCAAAATGTTTCACTGGTTGATTTTATTTTATATTTTAAAAGTTAGACAAGGCTGAAAGTTTTTGTGCATGGCTGTGGTCCTAATATTTAGGAGGCTGAGGCAGGAAAACAAAGAATAGGTAGACAAAAGCTCACCAATTACATTGAGAGATTTCTTTTTTCATTTTTATGAAATGTGAAAATAATAATACATCAAAAGTGATTAGGGGGGCTGTGCATTAGCTCAGCTGTTTAAGTGCCTGCTTAAGAAAAGCAGTCAGGCGCAGGATACTGTGGTTAGATCCCCAGGTCCTCAGGCCTTACCAGACCTGCCCTTAAGGCCTCATGAGCCAGCCCCACGCCCCCCCCCAAAAAAAAAATCCATTGCAACTTTAAGGGGCCGGGAAGATGGCTCAGTAGGGCCTGAGTTCAATCCCCAGTTCCACCAAAATAAGTAAATAAATAAAATAAATACAAGAAAGCTATTAAATACTCCCTTGGGCCGGGAAGATAGCTCAGTAGAATAAGGTGCTTGCCTAGCAAGCTCAGGGTCCTGAGTTCAATCCCTGGTAAAGAAAAAAAAGAAAGAAAAGTGATTATTCAGGAATTTCTGTAAGTACTTAATTGAAAATATTAACTGCTAAGCACACTAGAGCCCCAGTGTATCAAACCCAGTTCCTTACACAAGTCACTGAGTAATTTTCTCAAAAAGGACATTCAAACAGGAAGGACTGTGAGAAACCCACCTGTAGAGGCCATTTTAAAGCATAAAAATCAAAGTTCTTATTACTGCAAATATAAGAAATACTGCTTTAATTTATTAGTTTTTAACAGACATGTTAAAATGTGTTCACCCAAAAAATCATCGTTAAAATATTTATTTTAAAAGAATAAGTTATGATTATAATGAGACCAGCATCATTAAAACATCTTGGGTTTCTCTGAGACAGTGTCGCTAAGTAGCCCAGGCTGGTCTTGAACTTGCTGTGATCCTCCCCCCTCAGCATCCTTCCCAAGTGCCTGGATTGTGGAAATAAGGCACCACACCTGATTTCACTACTGATTTTCTAGGATTACAAAATTTTATACAATAAAGTAGGGATAAATTTGTTGTACTATGAGATACACACAAATAGCTTCAAATGGCTGATGTAGCAAAGTATTTTCAAGAATCCATTATTTTTTTCCTATTCCTTTTATTCTTTCTTGCCAGCTCAGCCCGCCCTGAGGGCAGGGCTGGTGCAGCATGTTGTGCCAGCCATTACACCATGGTACCCTGTGCCTGCCTAAGCTTGCCTAAGCAGGCACTTTAAACTGCTGAGCTATCTCACTGGCCCCCGGAATCTATTATTTTGATGGACAAATATTTTGGGTTTATAGTATTGCTGAATCAGTTTGGATTTCCTATGGTAACAATAGATACACCAATTTTTCATGTTTTGTCCAGATTGATTAGAATGATAAAAATACTGAATCAAAGTGATGCATTGTTAATTGTGAGAGGATTTGGAGGTGATCTGGTCTGGCACTTTACCTTTTTTATATGGGTAAAAAAACCCTAAGAGTTTAGCAGTTTCCAGTGCCTCAACTTCCACCATATAATTTCTTTAGTCGGGAAATGATCGTTCGTATTTGATCTTTGCTGAGTTCCTTAAAGCAGGTGGGGCTGCGATGGGTAAAGGGAAGGATGAATAGATGCAAGTAATCGGAGCCTCATCTCACAGAGGTGGAAACCTGAAGTAGCAGGCATATAGACTGAGATAGGAAAGGCAAGCTTTAAATAAGCCATCTTGTGAGACTGAACTTTCAAATAGGAATGAAATGTGCTGAGGAAAATGTTACCCTTTCTTAACCACTATGGGACATTGAGAATTTAGAGTGAAACAGAAAAGGAGATGGTACATTGATGAGAGACAGATCCAGGAAAACATTTCTACTGCAGATTCAGAAATGCATATGTGCTTTTTTCCTTTTGCTCTAGGGAAAAGGTTGGATGAATTAAAATTCAAAAATTAAATGTATCATTTATCTTATAAACTGAACATGCAGTATTCCTAAGAGAAAAATGCTTTGTGGGATCATTAAATATTAATCACTAGATATCAGTTTAGCAAAGAAATTTAGTCAAGTTGGAACAGCTTTTAAGAAGCCAATTACAGTGTAGATTATGAAAGAGAGGTGGAAGAAACCCAGGGAAAATATTAGGAAATACAGGTCCCTTCATCCAATAAAATTTTTACAAAGAATTCTGGCTACCTTGCTTGTTGATACTTCAGACTGTATAAAAATAGATGCTTGTGCTAAAGATATTTGAATTGGTTAGGGAAATAAGGCCAAAGCTGAGCTTATCAAAATTGCAATGAACCAAAAAAACTCCAGTGAATCTTTTCAGCACATAAACATTTTCTTTAATACATATTTGATCAACAATACGTAGGAATTAAACATTTTATGATCAACTTACAAAATTTACATATATAGAAATTCTATAGATCAAATATCAGTACAGAATTGGAGATATGAAAGTACTTTTTAAATGAACCAGTATACTGATTCTTCAAAGGGATTAGGAGATGTTTTTCTTTTACTGTTAATTTTGCGGTTTTTTTTTCAAAATGATGGGAAAATTCTAAGTTCTTATATCAAGATATAAAATGTTTGAAGTCAGATATTATTGTTACATTTCTTCATTTTTCATATATGAAAAAACTGAGTGGTTGAATGATGAATAAATCAACCATTACAAGGGAAGGAATGAGATTCTTACACGTACACCCACTCACCTGTTATTACAGCATTAAAATGTATGAAACAAAACAAGTATGACTGTAAAGACAATAGGCAAATTCATTATTATATTTGGAAATTTCAGAATTCCTTTTTGAGTAAGGTAGAACATCAGTGGAAACAGAGCAAAACTTAAACCTTTCACTCTCTAGACCTATCTAACATACATAAAGAAGCCCAACGACAGGTAATTATGCATTATTTATTGAGTACACATTGACTATTCTCCAAGATAGACTATACTCTGCTAAAACACATTTCAGTGTATTTAAGATTAATGAAATTATGTAAGATACATTGTTGATCCACAGTGGAATGAAAGTAGAAATCAATAATGAAGATATCTGGGAAATTCCTGAATATTTACAAATTAAACAACATAGCCTTTTGTAATCCAAGGATGAGTCAAGGAAGATATCCAAACTGTATGAAAATAAAGATCCCTATCAAATTTTGTGAGCTCCACTAAAAAGTGCTTGTAGAAAAATTGCACTATTAAATGGGTGTTCTGCAAAAGAAGGAAGGCCAATAATCCAACCTTCCCTCGCAAGAAATAGAAAACAAAGGGCATATTAAGTCCAAAGTGTATGAGAGTAAGGCAAAGGTAAAGAACAGAAATCAATGAAATAAAAAACACATAAATAGCAAAAACTGAGTCCCTTAGGAGAAAAAAAATCCATGAAATTTAAGCACTTGTAGCCAGACTAACAAGAAAAAAACCCCCACATAACACAAATTACCTATCTCAGGGTTGAAAGAAGGACATTGCTAGAACTGCTAATGACATTAAAGGATAATTAGAGGGTATTATGAACAACTGTACTTATAAGCTTCATGTTTTAGATGAATATAAACAACCTTACAATATGTCATCCACTAATTAGACTTCTAAGAACACACAATAAATAAGTAAATACATAAGTTGTACCAAGATGTGTGTAAGTTGCTTACTTTATGTTGAAAAGCTGAAATCAACCTTGAATTTATAAAAATGGGTTAATATAGTAAGCTGATGTAGAATAACCGTGACGATGCTGATTGCAAAGCAGGTTCTCCCGTAGGCAGGACTGAGGGTGTAGCGCATGCGTGGTGGGGCCAGGTCCCGGGTTCTTTTGCCCATTGCACAGAGGAAGAGGGAAGGAGAGGGAAAGAGGCTGTCAACAAATGATGATCTCAATGTAAAAAGAAAAGTATAAATAAGAAATGGAAATGTACCTGAAGTTAGTTTGATGAGATACACTTAATTTGTTAGACCATTTAACTAATTGATGTGTTCCTGTATTTTCCAGCTTTGCTAGTACTACAGTGTGCCAGTACCGTATTTTAATGATCATATACCAGAAAGCTGGTTATATCACTAAAAATATCAATTGCTCTTTTTTCTATATTAAAAACGCATGATATGACCTGTGTTTTGATTGCAGTTGATTTTATTTTAAAATCTAAAGTCATTTTTTGTGAAGAGCAAATAGTATTTCAGTATCTTTTCGTCCTTCATCTGGCAGGCACATTTTGAGCGTATCTTTATACTTCCTGTTTTAGCTTGGTGGACAAATCTACATCTCTACTCTTGCTGTTCACTATTGCTCTCAGTTTAAGGGTCATGGAGCAAAACATGTTTCTTTTCTCCTTTAATCATCACATTTTTATTTTTCATGCTACAAAGCTAAATCATGATTCAGTGAAGTATCTAGCACTGGTTGAGATTTGTCTTTTCTCTCATTTTTCAGACAAAATATCAAGGTTAAAGGAGGAAAGATTTAACTTACCTCACAATTTGTAAAGGTTTCAGTCCTTAATCTGCTGGGTAGAAGCAAAGTGGCAAATGGCAGCGGGACAGCAGTTTATAGTGGCAGAAGCCAACAAAAACAAGGGAGAGAGGAGAGAGGACATGTCTACTTTGTCCCTTACATTCTTTGTAAACTACCTGCTCTGCACTGGGGTAGCACTCACTCCCTTAATCCCAACACCCATAATCCCAGCATTGGACCATGAATCAATCAGGAGCTCTAGATTCCGCCACCGCCAAAAAGCCTGCTCCCATGTCTGCATGAGGCTTTGGGGGTGCACCTAGACACAACCCTAACAAGACTAACCTCCTTTCCATTTATGCATTGTCATGTTCTACCCAAGCATTTAATATTTCACATCTGAGTCACAGTTAATAGCTAAACTTTGTCCTGTCCATTCATTCTTAAACAGTTTCTGGGATAAATTCAAAACACAATGAGTATCCTTTCCTTCGTAGAAATCCTATAGTAAATAGCTCCCAGGTTATATTGAAATTACCATCATAGGGTATAACTAGAAAATTGGTTAAAAACTTTGGTGTCGTCATCTGAAGTAGACTTAAACTCTCTTTTGGTGTATGAGGGTTAAGATCTCAAGCTATGTAAGGATTATATGTATATGCTTTTGCTCAGAGTAAGTTGGCCTTTTTATTTCTAACCACTGTTTACAGTTATGTATAATGCATTAAAAAATAGAGTTGGAACTTGGTACAGAGAATGACAGCAAACTCGTCAGATTGTCATATTACATACTGTCTTACTGTATGTGGGGCTACATTCTGAGAAATCTTTTGTCCCACCCAACTCATTGTTATTCATGTACAATCTTTGACAACATTCTTGATCCCTCCTTCTCTTCAAACCTCATAGTTGTTCTTGTCAACTTTAATCCTACCTAAATACTCTCACTGAACAGTGTAAATCAGAGCTTATCATTTTCAAAGCCATTGCTTGCCTTCTGATTGTCTTTAAAAAAAATAAAGTCTGAAATCCTCAACATGACCTTGGCTCACCTCACCTAATCACAGCTTCCAGGCTCAGGATACCTAAGCCCTGTGGCTCTCCTCTAGTTTTTTTTTTTTTTTTTAAACCAGGGATCGAACTCAGGACCTTTTACTTGCCAGGCAGGTGCTTATGTCATTGAGCTATCTCCCCAGGCTTCTCCTCCAGTTTTTGAATGCAGCACATATTCCTGTCTCAGTTTTCATAATGCTGCGACATCGTCCCCTGCTTCCCCACCTCATCTTCCATTTCCCCACCCACCACCCATAAGTTGTCCCCAGGTTAATTCATTGGTTTACACTCAGTATTCAAATATTACCATAAATATGTTTTTTCTGGGGAATCTTCTTGGACCTCTCATCTAAACTTGGTTCTTCTCTTTATTTACTATTCTTATAGCAGTTATGATAGCTTTTAATAATACCATGTTTGGTGTAGTGTTTTTGTGTAACACTTTTCTCCTATATCATCCTGAAAAATTTAACTATCCTGAGGACTTGTTTATTCTTTGCTCAGCACATAAAAGGTACCCAGTAAATTATTTTAGATGAATGAACAGAAAAAAGTATAGTGAATAAGTATAGAAAAGAGTGGGAAAAGAGTGCAATTTTATTATTTCTTAACTTAGCTATTTTAACCTATTAATTAGTAATATTATTTAAAATTATAATCCTCATATGAGACTTGGGGAGAAAGAAGCCTTCATGTAATATGTAAAGAGGGAGATATTTTATATACTCTTTTGTTTGTGTATCAAATATTTGTTGACTGGGTCAGAAGATAAATAGAATTATTATAGAAAGCTACCTAGCTAAATATATTTAAAAACATCAGTTTCTTTTTATTGACTCACTATTTCCAGGTAAGAGTTTGTCATAAGGAATAGATCTAAATATGGAAAGGGTTATATATTTAAAAGATATTTCTCGCATTGTTTTTTATAGTAGTAAAATACTGGAAATAACTTAAATTCCCCTCCCCCCCAAAAAAAAATGGCTAGGTAAAGAATAGTGCATCTACTGGATAGTATTATGGATAACACTTATGCTGAACATTAGGAATTCATAATTATTTCTAAGCTATTTTAATACAAATGTAAGGAACATAGTTTTGAGAACACATTTATAAATTCTATTCAGAGAGGAAGAAGACTGGAAAGAAATGTCATGCTGCCATTACAGTGAGTGATTTCTTTCTTTTTTATTTTTATTTTTATTCATTTTAATGAGAAAAAAGATAAAAAAGCAATGAGTTTCAAAATAGGTTAGTAGGACAGTTATAATAATTAATACATTGCATATTATTGTCTTCATAGCAGTTTTTCAGAGGATAAGATGTAGACATATTTTATATAAACAATATTAGTACAAACCTTTCTTCTCAATGAACTAAGAGAAAGTAGCTGTGTATCAATCTACTTTGTATATACATATATATTTTTCCACAACAAAAACAGTATTTTATTTATACTTTTGCAAAGTTAGTAACATGTGATGAAAGATTTCCAAGTGACTAATAGCTGCCTTTAACCAGACAGGATGTTTATCTCAGGACTGAGGTAGCTAGTTTGCTTTAGGCACTGAGATCTACTCCCACCTATGCACATTTGATCAATTTCCTAGCTTCGTGTCTTCGTTATTTGTTTTGTGTGATATGTGTGTTCCATTGCAGTTAGAGAAGCTTTATTTGGAGATGTCTTTAAAGGACTTTTTCTTACTTGATGCCAGTCCAAAGATTGCAGGTACTTGAATTCAACAAAATAACCCAATATAGCCCAATAGCCCATAATAGCAGTGAGTTATCAGCACATCAGGCAATTGTCAGAAGTTGTTAACTTGAGCCTTTTACAGCTCAGCATATTAATACAGCTTTATTTTTCATACCTTGTAGTTACACTTTTCTACTGGATGGTTAAGACCAAGTTAAAACAAGACCTGGATAACTAAAAATGTAACTTTTGCTATCTGACAAAGTCAGTCAAATCCCCTCAGGATTTAGCCTGAAACCATGTACAGCACCTTGTGGATCTTTTGTCAGTGTCAGCCATCTGGATGAGTCATGGCCATTGCTTGACCAATTTGCTGTCTGTGAAAGCCTGAGAGAATTTTTTCTCTCTAGGTGACTCTCCTTAGGCACACTGTACATTGTTGATCACTTTCCTCTGTGCCCCTCTTATCTCCTTGATCAGAAAATTTGGGACACCACTGAGTTACAGGATGTCACAGCAGAGGTTCTCTTATGTCCTGAGCCCTCACTGACCTTGGAGGGCTGGGCCAAAATATTGGCTATACTTTTAGCCCATCTCTCTAATTTTTGATCTGCAAACTTTAGTTGTTAAATATCCAGAAGCTTAATGATATTATTACCCTGTAACAGAGGCAGTTATACTTAACATCACTATCTGTCTGAATATCAAACACCTTAGTCATAAATTGGAATTGCTATTTTCCAACTACCATGGATATTCTAAAATTTAAATCCCTGTAGAATGTTAAAAACATTTACACAGTTTTACACAGAAATTTAGAAATTGAACCATATACAACATTGTAGCAGGACAATCCTATGACATTTTTCCTTGTCTCTAGTTTTCTTTTATCACCCTCTTTTTTCTTTTTTGCAAATAAATATTTGCTTTAGAAGGAGTATAGCAATAGTTGATATGACATTAGAAACAGTATGTATTTAGAAGACCAAAATAACAGGTATTTTAAGCTTGGTTTTAGTATTATAGATTGCTGTCCTCTTTGTTCTTTCCTTTTTAAAAATTATATATATTTTCTCTAACATGCACGTATTTTAAAAGGATTGTAACTCAAAGTTGTGCAAATATAACGTAGCTTGCCTATTAGGTTCAGGTTCAACATTAATACATTTCAGTTAGTCTTGGTTTTTATATTTTGAAACTATTGAACTAAAATGCATACTGTCCCTTTTAGGATGACAGAGCCTTCACTGAAGGTTCTCACACTCGTGGGTTAGATCACTCATCCTCCTGGCAGGACCACAGTCGCTTCCTGTCTAGTCCACGATTTTCACACTTGACCTGTAAGTAATAAAGTCTCATACCAGTTCTTAAATTGGGTGTAAGGAAATGTAATTCATAGAAAAAAATTAAGGCTAATACACAATAGTAATATTTGTATTATAAGTTTAAGAATATTTTCATTGTGAATCATAAAGCTAATCCCCACCTAAGTAGTTTTGTAATATTACCTGATTGTTGAAAAAAAATATATTAAATGCCCTTTTTTGTTTTTTGTATTTCTAAGGAAAACTTATATCACTGAAGGTAAAAATGTTGATTAAGCCAAGGTTTTACCTGGAAATTCCTAATAACTGTGGATGAGTGGGAAAAGGAAGTTATTTAATTTTTTAAAAATTCAAGTTATCAATAAAAGAAAAATGTGTTCATATACCTGGATGAAACCTTGTACAAAGAACGAGGATACTAGGGCATGCAGGACTGCATTCTGTGAACCCTTGGGAACGCTGATAAAGTGTCAGGAACATTGACAAGGGCCAGGTGCGTGGGCCGGGATGCCACTGGCTGCCCCGTGTCCCCTCCACACCTCTTCCAGCCCGTGCCTTATCCTCAAGTGCAGCATGTATGGATGTCTTTAAAGGAAGCAGGAATATGGTCCTCCTATTTCCTATTATCTGTTCTTTATTTTGCTCTTTATTTTTCCTGTAGGTTTCTCATACGAGAAACTGGGTGACATGTAAGCTTTGCGTCTGGTACTTTGCTTAGTACTTAACTTTAGGGCCTCGAGATGCATCCTTTTTCCTCCAAATGACTTAAGTTTACCTTTCTTTATGGCAAAGTAGTATTCCACGGGATGTAAGTACCACGTGATTTTAGCATTTAATCTGTTGATGGGCATATAGGCCGCTGCCCAAATTTAGCTGTTGTGACTGGTTGAAAGAGAATCAAGGGAAGGGCTGGGGGGTACAGGGTGGAAAAATTTACTGATACGTGTTACCTACATGTACCGGCTTCACACAGGAATATGACCATTGGGTTCAACACATGTAGTACTAAACTAAAATGAAGAAGACAGCTGATGGGACCGTTCTAAAGGTGGTGTCTAATCAGCTATACACTACAATTTTCCACTGCAGTCTTTCTCAACAAAATAATTTTAAAATTGTTTTAGTGACTGTAAAACTGATTGTTTTAGTGATTGTTTCCTCACCTGAAGAATAAACTCAAGAAAGATAGGAGCAACGCCATTTTGTTCATCATTGTTCACCCCTGTTCATTATTCGCTACATAGTACTTAGCACACATAAAAACCTAATTAAAATTCAGTCATATTACATGAATAACCATATGAATTGTCTTGTTTAGTTTGCTTTTTCCTAAATTATTTGGATTCAAATATTGTTTAATAAATATTTATTTCCATAAAGTTTAGTTCTTCAGTTTACTAAGGGGCTAGACAGTTGTTTGTTAAATTTGATAATCCTGTCATGTAAAGTAGTTAAATTGCTAAAAAGTAATGTAGCTAATTAAGTTACAAAGAAGTTCAAAGTTGGTAACTCACTTTGCTGATTTATATTCATAGATGTGTTGAATAAGTACTTATCAATGTCTGATAAATGGTTTGATTTTCATTATATCAGGATCATTTTATGCCAAAAGCTAAGTACTTTATGCTTCCTGTCCTAGTCATTTTTCCAGGTGATTTTTGTATCTACATAAAACCCTTTGCTATTCTAATATGACAGTGACTGTACAATGTGAATTATGTCTCAAGTTGGATGTAGCACCTTGCAATCTGAAATATTTATATCTTATTCTGGCATTATAGAAAATTACCCAGTTCTGTTTAGTAAACAGAAGAGGGTAGGAGCTCAGCACCCTCAACACATTGGAAAATGCCCTCCATTAAGACATTCAAGAGCTTGAAGATGAACAGCTCAGTGCTATGAACATGAACATCCTTGTTCTACTGCTACTTAATTTTGCTTTTATGACTTTCCTGAGCTTCCTAAAAGGCATCTAAAAGGAAGTGGTTAGAAGATACTGAGTGGAAAGTATCAAGATTCATTATAGTAGGCAATGAAAAAAAACTGTATTCAGTTTTCTACTCTAATATTTGTGACCAGCTTTAGTCATTTCTCTAATTGAGATATCTTTGTCACAGGGAGCCATACATTTCTACATATATATACTGGCTCAAAAGGAAATAAAGTTATACAAGAATAAGAAAATATCATAGATAATATGATTTGAATGAGAAAATACTAGTTACCATTTATATTGTAAAATAACTGAAAATTTAGCTTAAAATTAGCTTAATCAATTTAAAAAATTATCTAATTTATGAATTTAGCATTACATTTTTCTATTTTTGTTAGCAAGTTTGTTTTAGCATTTTCTTCCCATCCCCATATTTTTAATAATACTTTTCATACTTTAAGTACAACTACCCCATCATTAATTATCAACAAATTGAATCAAACTTATGTCTAGAAATAATTTCTTCCTTTTGATTTCCCAAAGAATCTTGAGTTTTATATTTTTCATAATCTGGGATTTTAAATGTTAGGAACATTAGGATCATTCAAAATCCTTCTCCATTTTCCTAGCAAAAATAAATTCAGCTTATAAAATCATTCTTTAATCTTCCTTTAAGCCTCCAAATTTCAAATGAAATGTCAGGACAGAAAAAGACAAAACTGGAACCTCCAGAAAATAGATTATACAGAAAAATGTAGAGGTCACCTTGACGAGATGAAAGAAAATATTAGACCATTAAAAATAAGAGCAAAATACTACGAAAAGTGACACAAGAGTAAGAGGTCTAAGAATTTTAGAATATGACTGATATAGTGACAAAAAAACTAGAAATGTGGAAAACAAAATTCAGAAAACCACCAAGCAAGTAAAGGAAAAGAATGGGACAATAGGAAAGAGATTTAGAAAATCAGTTCAGAGAGATAATACATGATTAATGAGAGATGGGAGGGGAGAAAGCAATGCACGGCCGGACCAGGTGGCCTCAGCCCATTCCCTGCCCGACCCCAGGATTTTTCTTTCCCCTCTTGTGTGCTCATCCCCAAGTGTCTCAGATCCTGTGCTGCATCTTTCTTGTTCCTCCCACTCCTGTTGTATGAGTACATTAAAGACAAGAAAATAAAAGTCCGTGGCTTCTGAAGATAGACTGCTCCATTTTCTCCCTTTCTTCCATTTACATTGAGTCTGACTGGTCTGAGATTCTAAGTTGCAAATGAATTTCCTTCTGGGTCAATGTTGCTACTGAGAAATCACATCTATTTGACATCTAGTTTTTTGAAGTGATCTCTGTCCTCCTCCTAATCCTACTGTTCCCTCTCCAGACCTAGGACCTTTCAGGAACTTTCCTCTTTAGCCCAAGTGAGTTTGCCATGATATACACCAGTGTTGCCTTGCTTTAGTCTATTCTAGTAACTCGTGGATACTCATGTTCTTAAGAGCTTCCACAGTGAAACAAGAAAGAGATTCCACTGAGCAAATCTTTTGGAAGCAAAGAGAACCAGCAGATTATCTGATAGCTAGTTGAGCATTTTGGGAGAAAATAGCTACAAGAGACTCAATAGTAGATCTAATAGAGCTATTAGAAATAAGATAGCCACCTAGCCAAAGCAAATAAAATGAATTTTCACACTGTGGCAATTCATAAACTGTATACCAATTAAGTCTGTATAAGCCATGTTTACTTACATAGTCATAAAAATATAAACACTCAATATTGACATAACTAAAAGTTGAGATGCAGCTAGCTGTGTTGGAGGATAGGAAAGGAAAAGGGTGTGGATTGAAAAATGTCTAAAAATGATAAGTCAAAAAATAGCAGTATAGCTTCTTGTTTCCTTTTTACCTAAATGAAGCAAATACAGAAAATAAACCTGAAAGAGTGGTTGTTGATTGTGGTTGACTCTGGGAAGTGGGACTGTAGGATTAGCAGAGCTGAGCTGAGCTGAGATAGTCCTCTTTTTCTGTGTCACTCTTTGGTGATGTGCATATGCACATGCTAGCTAAAGAGGGATTTTCTGAAGATATGTTCTACTAGGTAAAACAAGTTTTGTGACATCCAGTGTTCTTGCAATCATTCAGCATTTCTTGTTGCCTTGCAAATGGAATATGAAAGCTGGGTTTTGGAGTTTTCAGCTGCTTGGATTTGTGTAGGTCTCAGGAAGTAGAGAGCCATAGTTGTAGGTCAGGCATCATTCTGGGCCCACAGAGCAGGCCCCTATTTCCTCAGGTTGGATGAGGTCCTGTTGTCCACACTAGAGACTCAGAGGCATTCATTCTGCTGACTTAGGTACCCTGTCAACCTGTGACTAAACTAAAGCACAGAATCACTGACCATGGAAAAAACAAAGGAAATGGGAAAATACTGCAAAATTTGTGGTCTCCAAAATGATCCAGCATTAATGAAAGTTTGTTTTAAAAAGTAATTTATGTCAGCTTTGTGTAGTTCAGGTCAATTCATGAAAAGGTAGACTCCTTCTGCCAGGATGAAATGTATAAATTGTGAGTTTATATTACCATTGGAAATAGGAACACAGAAATCCATTATTTAAAGGCATGATCACTACCAAATTTATCCTGGCTAAAAATTATGGCCGTGAGTCAGGAGGCTCTTTTAGAAGACTTGAATTCCATTACCTTCAGCCTGCAGACAGTGGGGGCTTAGTGAAAGAGACTCATAAGGTCAGCTTTTGAAACTGTCAGTTTTACTTTTTATAAGTACTGACTGACCACTAGTCTCCATGTATAGCTCCTTTTAGACTAAAGGAACACAACCCCAGGACAGGGCATCACTCTTAGGGCTGGAACCAGTCTAGACATGAAGGAGTTCTGTAGCAATCTGAGGACTTCTAGAAATCTCCAATTCTTTGAGAATAAAATGCTTCACCTCTGTGGAATTAGTGTCTCTGAATGTGTAAATTGAAAAGTTTCTTTAAATCTAAAACTACACAGATATATAAAGCCAAAAAGAAAGACCTATATTTTCTAATGAGGCAAAAATGTTACCTGAGCATCATTACAGAAATTAGAAGTGAATCATACATTTTATTTTAACTTAATATTCAAAAACAAATCAGTGAAAGTTGCTTTAAAGAATTAACTTCTTTACCTCAATTTACATTCCTATGAAAAGAAAAGTTAGCAATTTTCACTGTGAGATACTTTAGTGGGCATTTAGAGCTCTTGAATGAAAAATTTCATCCAAGAATTTTATGTACAGCAAAAAGAACATACTGTGCTCACTCCTAGATTAGTTTCAGGTCCACCTGCCTGTGAATGGACACTTAATTAAGTTATCCTCATGCTGGTATGATAAAATGCCAACAACTTATGGCATTCAACATATAGAAGATACTGATTGTTTCTTCTCCATTAACAAATTATTTATTCAGTGAAAGTGTTTTCTCTCTTATTCTAGCTCTTGTGCTTTCACTCTGGCTCTCTCTCGCTCTTGCTCTCTCCCCTCCACCACCTCCTCCTCCTCCTCCTCCTCCTCCTCTTTCTCTCCACCCCTGCATACCTCCCTCCCTCTCCCCTCTCTTCTTTCTTCCCTCCCTCTCATTCTTTAGGCTCATTTTACATAACTATGTTTCAGGTTTTTCTGAATGACTAATTAAACATGAGGTATTTCTAAACAATTGAGTTCTGATTGTGGTTATAAGGTGCTCTATAGATACTCTGGGTGCAGCAAGATAGTTTGCATTTGATTCTTAAGCCCCTTAAATATATTCATTTATTAAGCCACTGTTTACTCAGAGAGTGTTCCCAAAGCTTTGTGTTGCTTCTGGAGGAAAAAGTAGAGAATGAGACAGAAAAGGTTGTCACCTCATCTCATGGAACAAAGATAGTGAGTGAGCATGTAAATAATTCAGAGACTGCTGCAACACAGGTAAAATGATGAAAGTACCTGGATCAGGACCACTTATACATGGGTGATTGGGGGTAGCTCAGAGGAGGCTGCCATTGAGTTGAAAGCAGCCAGATTGTAGATTCAGTGGAGTTCTCTGCAGGGTGTGAGGGTCAGGAGAGTGACATGTTCTGGTTGATTTTCTACAAGATTGTCAGGCTGGGTTGCAGGAAGGTGACAGTAAGGAGGAGATACACACAGAAGAGTGGAAATGCTGCCCTGGGCCACGGCCTTGGTGATGAGAATAGAGACAGTGTGATGCAAAAGACCTTGGGAGAAGGTGGGAGGTGGAAGCCTCAGAACTCACTCTCTGGCAGACGAAGTTGATGGGACAAAGGAAAGGACTAAAATTTGAAGACTTTCATGAGGTGTGGCTTGGTGGCTCATTCCTGCAATCCCAGCACACTGGTATTCTGAGGCAAGAAGAGTAAAAACTTGCCCCCAGTGTGGGTAGATCAGTGTTTTAGCAAGAAGCTGTTAAAAAATAAAAAAGAATGAATGAATGAAAGAAAGAAAAAGAAAACAAAAAGAACCAGAAGCCAGGTACAATAGTGCACACCTTTAATTCCACCACTTGGAAATCTGAGGCAGGAGGATCTCGTGTTCATTGAGTTACATAGTGGGTTCAAGGGTAGTCTGAACTACTTAGTGAAACTGTTTCTTGGAAAAAGGATATATTTAGAACTTAAGCAACAAAGCATCATGGGGGATGTTGCTCAAGGAAGCCTTGATTCAATCACCAGTGTTACAAAGGAAAGAAAAAAATTTGAGAACCGTGTGGATAGGTATATCATTTTCTCAAATGGAGACTAGTCAGGGATTCTCAGGCGTTGAACAATAGAAATCAGGAGAGATTGCAGGCCATCCCCAGGGGATAGGCCTGCAGCTCAGGAGGGTAGGAAGAGGTGACAGGAAGACCCACCTTCCAGATCTGCTCTTAGTAGATAAGAGGCTATAAAAAAACAAGAGTCCTGTAAAAAGAAGGCCTTTTAATGATGTTTTCTTCTAGAATTCTCTGTTTATATTATTGTATTCTGATAAAACACATATTCCACTCTCAAGATAATTTCATATCAAACAAAAAGTTTTTATAATCGTGTGAATATGTTTTTGAAAATATAATAAGTGATCATGTTACAGGACTGTTAGTCCACAAAGTTTAGTGACAGAAAGCTTGATCAAAGAAGTATGAGTCATCAACTACCTTCTGCAAAATTAATCTTTAGCCCAGGTTTTGTATTCACATTGCTTTTTTTTCTCTTTTCTCCAACCTTGCCAGCATTCACCAAAAGGACCATTACTCCAGATCCAGCTTTAATCAAGGAAGATGCCACAAGTTTGCCAATGAATGGTGCAAGTCCACAGTCCAAAAAGGAGGAATATGAGGACAAAAAACCAAAATGTAATTAGTTGCTTAACTTGAACACCTTATCTACTCTGCTGCCATCTGGCCCAGGTTATGTAACAGACATACCTCTGGCTTTGGCTCTTTGGTATTGCTGGACATTAACTAAAATGACAATACAGTTAGTCCTTGTGAATGACACTATTTTAAGCAATCCAAATACTATCAACTTATGAACAATGTGCAGCTAATTTATTGGCAGCTTATACTAGCAAGAAAGTAGTATTTTTCACTTTGCATTTTCTTTTTGCAAGTGTGGTCAGTAACAATTTCCTGACCAAAATTTGGTTTTATAATTGATGCCTTTCAAAAATTACTGACTAAAAAGGTGGAAAATGAATTTTCCACTAGGCATAAGTTGCTAGCACCTTAGATTCAGGGAGCATTTATATACAATTGATTTTTTTTTAAAAAAGATGCTTTCTCCCTAATAAATTATCATGTGTTGTAACATGTCCTGGAGATATGCATAGGTATGAGGCAGTCCACTTATAAATGCTTGGAATTGTTGTATCCATCATCTCAGCGATATGTTACTACATATAGTAGCTTAAGATTATTTCAAATCATCCATTTTTAATAGCAATAAAGAATTTATAAATTATAAATCTGAATTGTAGAACACTGTGAAGAATTCATAGCACAGTTTATTTATTTGGTTTTCTGTGGTCAAATATCCCACTGTGATCACTCCAGTCACCCTGGACTATCTGTCATTTAGAATGACCAAAAATCACGGCCTCAAATCCTCACGTCAATGAGGTTCGCTCTGTAGGAGTTCTCCTGTGCTTTGGTACAATCTACCTTCTTTTTGTATCCCAGCTTTTCACAACATCAGTGTTTGTAAGAATTTTTCCCTTTACATGCCAATCTACTGGTGGAGAAAGATTTTTAGTGAATACTGATAACAGCAGATATCTAGGAACAGAAGTCTACTGGGTTATGGTCAAAAGATTCTGAATGGAGACAAGGAAAATAAAGCGATAATGTATATGACATTCTTTGTTAAAATGTAACTTTATTAGATTTCTTACCTTTTCTTGTACTTGCACTCAGAGTGTGTGTTCTTAACTTGCATACTTGAAAGTGCAGCAGAAATGAACTCTCCCTTTCTACAGTGAATGTGAACACGGTTCATACATCAGAACATGGAAATGTTTCATATTAAAAAATTAAATTACATGGACTATATAACCTTTGAGTGTACAGCATGCATTTTATGATTGAGGCCATCACAAACCCTCTTACTGCAATCCCACCCTGTGCGTTAGTCATTGTGGTAGGAGAAAAAAAAGATACAATATGTGTGCTTGATATGACAAGTTCCATGATGTATTTAGGCTAGCCGAGAAAATCTGTGTTATGCTGTATTAAACATGTTTTGCTTCATTTTATTAAATCTCAGAACTTTGTACTGTATTAGTGAATAGTTTTGAGATTTTTGTGAAGTAGCCTGGTGTCCCATTTAACTTCTATCAGTTCAGGGTAATATTCAGGGCATTAAAAAATTCTTCTAATATTTCTCCTGATTAGCACCATAAAATTTTACTCCTTGAGTCTAAATAACAGGGAAGAAAATAAAACATGAAGTTAACAGTTCTTTAAAAGCCTAATATAAAGGTTAAACAGCTTTTCCCTTTAAATGTTAGTAGGCACTGCATACCTCTCATCCTGTTAGAAGGGACTTGACCAGAACCGTCATTAGTCATTAAAATAAATTGCATCAGGGATTTTAAAATGTGAAAGTTGAAGGGAACTCAGATTATTTACTCAGAAAAATCCTTGAAAACATTTTAACTTACGATTTTATAACAAAATAGACAGGGATCTTATAAAAGATCTTTTAAAATACTAAAAAAACAAGGCCATTATATCATCTTATTGAATGCCTTATGCTACTGTTGGATTAATGAAGGTGTCTGACTTTAAATATGGGTCACACAAGAACTTCAAAAGCAAAGTCAACTTTTGGTGGGCAACCATTTTGTCCAAATTCTTTGGCCCTGTGTTTATATGGAATTAAATCCAAGGACCTGTCTCCTCTGAGGAATTTTTTCCTATCTCTTTCAGTTACCATACACTTGAGTTGGAAATCAAAAGGAATGCTAAGGAAACACTAATACCTTGGTTTCTACATTTCAAAGCCACAACTGTTTTTGTTTTACTCACCCCTTTGGCAGGATATCCTCAATTACAAGTGATATGGACTCCATTTGAGTTGTGGCTGGGCAGCCATGTTGCTTGTAGCACTGGGACACTGGAAAGCAGAGACCTTATTCTACGGTGGGCCTGGTCCAAGATTTAATTTGAAGATTGACCTTTTTGGTTTAGTAATTTTGATTCTTCTGGCTGGCTGTCTTCTTAAACACACTAAACTTCCATTGAAGTTGTTGAAGGCCACAGAAGGGAGAAACACAGCTGGGAGAAATCTGACTTGATGTTTTTCCCATTGGCTTAGGTTATATTATTTCCTTGAGTAGTGTCTGACTTGAAGATTGAAAACCAATTAGTTATATAACATTTTATGTACCCAGTTTCCCAGAACTACAATCTCTCCATATTGCTATAGTTTACATACTTTCATCAATAAAGAAATGAAATCTATTTCTTAATAAAATCATGTGCATATAGCATTTAAAGATTACATGTAAAAAATAACCTCTCTATTTACCTAGGAAAACAAGCCTGTTTTTCATTTCTTTCTGATGCATATTTATCATTTTTTGTATCTCAGTTCAGTGGTACGCAGAATATATTTAGAGTTACAGTGATTGTTACATTTTCTGTAATCTGTATTGGGTTTTATAATGCAATAGCAAAAAGTATTTTAAATGAGACAAAACTCTTACAGATAATGAGATGGCATATTTACTTACCAAGCCTTGTAGGAGATAAATACCTCAAATTGTTTTGCTCAGGATTTGTGCTCATTATAAACTTCACATCATATGTAGCGAATAATGGGAATTATCATGAAGTGATTCCCTTTCAAAAATCCTTACTCCCATTCCCCAACCTGTCCCAATATTTTCTCTCAGTTTTAAAGAAAATAAAACAAAATTTGTAATTTTCACAGGCTTCGATTGAGGAAACTGTTCTCATGAAAGCATCTGGTTTTCTTAGATCAAAACTAAACCATGAACTTTAACTGGAAAGCAAACTGGAGAGTTTCTATAAAAGGATTTCATGCACCCAACTCTAATGTAAAAATAGTTACTTCTTTCAACTTTTAGGTTTTCAAATGTTTAGCAACAGTAACATATCAACTTCTCCCTACTTGAGAAAATAAATCTAAACCGTGAAGGATTCCAATTAGTTTCATTTCCATACAAAATACAACACATCTAATTTAAGGCTGGGAAATATGCCTACACCCCAAGCAGAACCTTAGATTCCAGGCCTCCATTTATATTTCAGAGAAGTTACCTTTGCTTTTCATTAGTAAGGAAGTAAACCGATCTACTTTTCTCTAGTGAAACCAGCCTCGCCTCACACACTAATCTGATCTGCTCCATTTTATGGCTTTCTCTCTGCCTACATCCATATCCTGCTGAAATCCAAGCTTGAAGCAAGTTATTCTTTCTACTCTACCAAATCAGCCCTCACGCCTGCTTTCTGAAGTCTGGTAACTGTATAACTCACCCTGGAAAGGCCATCTGGGCTTTGTGGCCCCTGGATTTCTCTCCGGGACCAACTGATTAGAAAATGCTTTATAGGCCAACCTCTGTGGGTACTTACATGGTTGACACCCAAAGAATATTTTTATGTCTTGGTATCTTTTTCCTCTGATACAGCCTGCTTCTGACTTGGTGCAAAAGTGACAATTGTGAATGTGAGGTGGCCCTTCTTTTTCTTTACAGTAGTACATTAGACTTCTCATCATAGCAATGCGTTAGTTCCCTATCAGGAAGATAGTGAAAACAATATATAATCTGATGACCACCACTTTTTGTCATGTACAACTTTATATATTTGAAATGGCTCATAAAAAAATAAATGCTACTGTAGTAAAAAGAGAGCATACAACATTTATCACCTGTACTTCTAATGGAAACTTACCATGCTTTTTGAAGTTGAGCCTGAACAATGCCGTTTCCCAGAATGGATGTTCTGTTTTCCTCAAACTGACAGATGCTAGACTGTCACACTGTCTGTTCTCTGTCATCCTTCCATAGATCTCCGTGACTTGACACACTTTCATTTTTATTCTTTCAGTAAAACATTTTGAGAGGCATTATTTAAATGAAAACACAGATATTATCCTTAGATATTGGAGCTGTGCATCATCTCAGTTGTATATTTCATTGGAATTGCAGTAAAGCACCAGCATAGTAACTTAAAATGCTTTTTTAAAAAAATAAAAAGGTACTAAAATATCAGTAGTTCACATTCTACAATTTAAAGATGGATAATATTCTGAAAGAGGGCTAATACATGTTCTTTAGCTACTAATTGACTCCTTTAATTCTTACATAGCAGCTTATTAAAATCATACTTGCTTCAAAAATAAATGTCAGGTTTGCCATTAAATTAGTTTCCTTTTGTTTTTGTGTTTCTTGAGTTTTCAGTTCAGACTCAGGTGTACTTGTGAATCATTGGAAGCCATAGGGGGGCCGGGGTGTCAGAATGGCTGTTAAAAGCCCAAGCCTTTTGGATAACAATATAAAAATGTACAAGTCTGAGATAGTGTGTCTCTGTTTGCTCTTGGAATATTTATTTCTGTTGGAAAGATTTCCTTCCAATGTCTCTCTTGATTTCCCTCTCTAGTAGCCAGTTGTCTGCTCAGGGACCTCTGAAAGCAGCTCTGTGTCCATTATTTGGGCCAGCCTGGGAGCTAGAGTCACTGTCACTTGTCCTGTGCTTGCTTTTCAAGATATCAGGATAATGACAACCGTAAAGAGTTAGTGAGGTTAATGCATGAAACCATTAAGTTATTTTTCTCAAGATGTGAGCTGTCCTTAACCTTGTATGAAGGACTTCTCTTGGCAAAACAAGATCCTTATTCTTTAGCCTTTGTATGATGCTGATACCCAGCTATTTTTAATGTAGTATTTGCATGTGCTTCAGATGTCAGAGAACCCGTTTATATTTCTTTGCTCTAGGGCCACAAGAACAATTCCTAACATATGTAAACAGTTGCACATAGAATGTAAAATCTAACTTTTTAGTATTTCCCCTTTCTAAGCTTGTTTATCCCCACCCCTGAAGCCAGTTATCCTCAGATCATTCTACATAATTCTTATCCCCTGTTGTGCCTTGTGTAGAAGCAACACTAGTTTAGACTGTCCATTGTTGCTGAGCACTTAAAGGGATACTGGGATGAAGGACGGCAGGAGTTCTGTAAAATGATACAAACACAGAAAGCTGGGTTGCCTTCAGCAAATACACATTTTAAGCTTTTTACAGGAAAGAAAAGACTACGGTAGTGCTCAGTCCTTTATGTGAGGCAGGGTCTTGGAAAGTAGCACCGTGAGAAATGCTGTAGAACCTCATGTATGTTGCAAAGTCATCCTTCCAATCCAAGGTGTACTGAACCTGATGTTCTCTCTGGACTGCTTGCCCGCAGCTTGGATGTGAATGCCAAGTAGCTGTGTCTCAAGTAACTTTTGTCAGGGTGCCCCGTGTTTGTCATTTTCAATTTGCACTTTATTTATGCTATCATTAACCACACTTTGAGTAAAGATACAGGCCTGATTTATGACTTAACATTTAACAGTCTTCCCATCATAATGAACTTCAAGCTCTCAGTTAACAGAAGTAAAAAAGCCATGGTTTAAAACAACAACAACGACAACAAAAAAAAAATTCAAAATTTATCTAACAAGGTGGCTTTGAGAGAGTGGGTGTTAGAAGGGGTTTGAAGAACCCAAGGGATTTTGCTTTTCGTTCCTCCTTGGACTAAGGAAAATAGATGCATCAGTTCTAACAAGGCACTTCCTGCCCAGAGTCACTGGCAGAGTAGTCTCCTCCCAACAGCTGCAGGCTTGAGAGACCTTGCACTGCTGGCCAAGGTTCATTCTGTGCTTTGCCTAAGACCACAGCCAATAAAGCCAGTGTGTACCGTGGAAAGACTTTCCCATTTTTTCCATTGGAGAAGTCTTTTGTGAGGTTAGTTTGACTGCTCCAAATTAACAGTGGTAGCCATTGCTCAATTTTTAATTTTAACTTCATGGAAACCCACTGATCAGATTCTACTGAAGACAAAATAATTTTCTGAAAAAAAAAAATGCATCTTTTGTTTAATTTCCTTCAAAGCACTGGTTCTCAGTGTGGCCTCAAAACCAGCAGCCTCACCTGGGACTTCTGTGGCCATCCCCAGACCTTTAATTCATTAACTCTGGGGCTGAAGACAGAATCTGCCCTCCAGGTGATTCTCGGGGGTGCTCAAGTTCATGAAGCATGTTCTAACATGCTCTAACATCCATTTGATCAAAGCCTTAGCTGAGTCGCTCTATTCCAAACCAAAAACACAATGGCTTCTTTTCCATGTATGAGTACTGTTTAAAAATTAGGTTCACAATCTTGTGGATTTTCCTAAGGGGTTCAAGCTGCAGTTTCCATCCCAAAGCTCCCTCCAGGAAAAAACTTAAAGCAGCTTTCTCTGTACTAGAGTTGTTCTTAGAGGTTGTTTGCTTCCTCTCATAGAACAGACTTGTGCTAAGGCAGGACTCATCCCTGCATTGGGATCATCGCTGAGGCCTCAGTTTAGTCAGGAGTGGAGTGCAGCTCTGCCCTGGTTTGAAGGACAAAGCTAGGATATGATTACAGTCCTAAAGGAAAGAGTGACTGCAGGGCCAAGTGCTCATCCTGTTTTCTATCACTCCAGGAACTTGAGATCAAACTGATTTGCATTATCGGTTGTACATCGTCATTTTATGCTGCTTCAGTTTTTCCTCTCTATACTAATAAGGCTTAATCATCTTCTGTGTTTCAGTTAATTTTTCCAGACTTTGCCATTGATATATTAAGAAAAATTCTGATCTGATGACTCCTGATCATTTGGACATTTATATCACATACAGCTTTTCTTTGGTCTTTACAACTCTGATTTGGCTTCTTATGTTTTTCGCTCACTTTTCCCTGAAATACTGATGATGAATAGTCATATTAATTTTTTCTTGGACTTTTACACTTATATCCTCTTTCAGATGTTATTTATAACATGAAATACCTCAGTGCTTATTGCTTAGGAATGAACTAAATGAAAATTTATACAGAACTTCTCAATCCTAAGATAACAAAATGTTTTCAAGAAATGCTCAATTATTAGCAGTTGGTTTAAGTATTTCACATAAGAGGAAATGATTTTTTTTGTTTTTGTAGAAGAGGGTCTATTTATTAAGTATGATCTGATAAATCCCATTCCAAATCTTTGCTGAGGACTCCTCACCCTTCTAGCCAGTTGCAGCAGTAAATGTACTGAAATGTACATGTTTTGCATAAATGACAAAACCAAGTAAGTCTTGTAAAGACAGCATAATGCCTCAAGCGCTATTAAATTTTATAAAGACATTTGTCTTTAATTATTTTATGGTTTGGAATTAGAACCAAGTGGTTATGTAGATCATTTCTTTTAAAAACAGCCATTTGAATATACAAATACATTTTATTACACTTGCTATCTGCTTTGGAAAATCTTTCCATTGTTGAACAGGGATTTGTGCCAGCAATTACTTGCATTTATGAGTTTCTACAATCCAGTCTTAGTGGCCTTTCAAGCAAGAAAGCATTATTTCCATTAATTCAATTCATTGGCTTTATTCATTTTTTCATTCATCAGTAATTATGAGGCTTTCATATAGTAAATATGTGAGAATTGTTTGGTTGGCTAAAACGTCTTCAGGATGTATTACCAACTTTAACTTTGTAATTTTTAAGAATTTATTTTTTCACTTGATGCATTGATAGTTGATTAGCTGAACTACTTCTTTAGACGTGTATCTACTTTGTAATTCCTAATTATCAATTATAATAGTTACATAAGACATAATTTGAAGTTGATGCAACTAGACTTGAAGCTACAAGATTTCATTGCTCATTGCTTTTTTCAGAAAAGAGCACTAATTTTATAAGAAGTAATCACCTAAAAGTTCATCTATAAGTTGTGTATATTTGTATAATAAATAATACAGAAAAAGAGCCAAAGCTTTTATAATATCCTTTACCCAGTTTGAGGGTAAACACTGATGTGAAGCTAATTTAGGTATAGCCATGCAACCCCACAATAATCTCATCCTTTAAATATTTTGGGGAGGGAATTTTTACTTTCCAAAAACAAAGATCTTGTGTGTTTGTAAGAATTTATCATTTGTTGGGTTCTAGATGAAGAATGTATTTAAATTCTTAGGACCATTATGGAAGATATACCGAGATTTTTGTAGACAGATCTTAAGTGAGAACAATCCAGTTCCTTAAGTACTAGATGAAGAATACATTTAAATTCTCAGGACCATTACTGAAGATGGGCTGAGCTTCTCATAGATGGATCTTATGTGAGAACAATCCAGTTCTGGAGTCACAGAGACCCAGATGTCCAGCTGAACGGCTGCCATCTGTCTGCCGTTACCTCGAGATCATTGCTTTTGAATTGTGGGCCATGTGTTATGTATTTCTTTTACTGACGCCCATGATTGAGATCAGATGTTCTGCAGCTTAATGTTGCCTCTTGGGACTTTTTATATTTCTCAGTTGGATGTACAGTCACAGACACTGGTACCACAGAACAGCTATAGAAAAAGTTTCCCATAAGTTTGTGCAAATAGATGTTCAGCCTAAACGTTCACGACTCTTAACTATTGGGTGTTTATTGCTCTTCTCAGAGAGTGAGTACAAGTGAGCTAGACGCAGCCTAGCCAGCTAAAGGGAGAAGAAATTAAAATCTTCTCGGGACCGTAACTCTGGTGTTGAAAGCAAGGATGTGTGACAAATCTTCTGCCCTTTCCCATGTGCCAACTTAACATTATGTGATAACTGATGCCTATAAAAATGTTAAGTACCAGAGTGGAATTACATGTTCATTTTGTACTAATCTTACCACCAGGACTTTACACAAATTCCTGATTAATGTAACAAAACTTTATGTTTTACCGATAGAATACAGTGGTACCTCAGTTCACAAGCTGAATTATTTTCACCAGTCTGGTTGTAAAATTTGTTCCATGATTCTGGTTGCAACCAAATTATAAGGTTATACATGCTTTTCATGCACACGCCTCTTTAATAATTGCAATGCATGTTATTGTTAGTCAAAGTTCTAGCATATAGAAGAAGTATATAATAAAAAACTACTCAGGTGTGTTACTTTGATATCATCATAGATTGAACATCTTAACCCAGTATGTATCCAGAATCAGCATCTTTGGAAGTTACATAGAAAATTTCCACATACAGTTAATGGCACATGCAAATATCATTATTGTGCTTCTCAATTAGAAGATGCTTCACTGAACAGTAAGGAATTTTTTTTTTTTTTGAAGACAGGAGTTTTGTTTTTCTTAGCATAGTAGCTGGCATATTGTAAAAGTTTCAAATACTTTTTCTACCTGAATTAATTACAAATACACTCTCCACCATCTTTTCCTAATACAGTGAATTCTTAGTTATTTTTCGTTTGTTGCTGACACAAAATACCTGATGCCCAAAATGAAGGAAGGAAAGATTTATTTAACTTTTAGTTTGTGGATGTTTCAGTCCCTACTCAGCTGGCTGAAAGGCAGAATGGCACATGGCAGAGGGCATTGATTCATGGTGGCAGAAGACAGCAAAGCAACACGGAGGAGCAGCAAGAGTAAGCTTCTTTCCCTCCCTCGTACTGTGTCCAGGCTGCCTGATCCAGGGCGAGCATAGCACTCACACCCATAATGCCCCAGCATTGGACCTTGCATCAATCCCAAAGTCAAGAAGCCTGCCCCAAGACTGCAGAAGGCTTTGGGGGAGACATTCATGCACAAACCATGACAGTGAGCAAAAAGTGTTAATTCAGTGATCTTGGCAAACAAAATTTGCCAAGTTTTACAACGAGGGCACTGATTATATTCATTTAAATTCAAGCCACAGTATTCTTGGAATTCATACTTAATGTGTTTAAACCATACCTTTAGTGACATGAATGGCATAAAAAGTACACTTAATCAGATAGCATCCCTGTGCCGTGGACATGCATGACTAACTTACTGAGCACGAAATGTTCAGATTTTCCTTTGTGGATGTCAGTGAAGTGTGTGTTGTCACCACAGGTACAGTGGAAGGCCTAATATGTTGACCATTGTATTTGTGGATTTTTGTAGAGATTCTTGTCACCACATGTTTCACTGTCTATTGGAGGGTAGGGAGAACCAAATCCTTGAAGTTATACTGTTGGTCCCTTAAATCCCATATTGCTTTTAAATTATGGTATTTTAAGGAAAACAGATTAAGTCATAAAGAAGAACTCCTATCAACTGCTCTGTAATTGTCGACTTTTCACTATCGTCTTCAGGAAGCTAAGCTTCACCCGCTGTACAATATAGCAAGTAAATTTCGTTGCCCCTTATAGCTGATCTCTCACCTTATTGTGATTTGGCAGCTCGCCGGTACACCTTCATTCCAAGATACTTGGCTTGAGATACAGTTCATATGCCAGTGTCTTTGTCACTTAGCAATTTGTTTATTTACTTGAGTTAAATGTCTGTTATAAAAATCCCTTAGAGTTGTACTCTCTCCTCTTTTTCTTTACCTTTCGTACTTTCCCTCTTACCACATTGCAGTTGCGATCCACAGCCTTCTCTACCAAGTGATGCTGACACGCTTTGAAGTGCAAGCCATAAAGCTTGAGCATCTCAACATCAGGTTTTTTGAACTGTTTTGTTAATGAAGATTCAGTGTTGCTGAAGGAATGCATCGTGTACTTTTCATGTCTTTTGTAACTCACACTAATACAGCTGCCAAGCCCTTAATGGTGTAATTTTATGATACAGTGGTATGGGTACCATCGTGCAACGTAACACTTGTCAGTCTGATAAAAATAGCTCTGTTGATTCTAGGAAATTATACAGTTTGGACTTTACATTAGTGGTGGTGTTATAGCTGAGAACTGCACATAGTGCAGTATAGATCTGTTCAGGATGACTGTTGTAATACTCAAGAATAATTTGCTGCTTGTGCCTCCATATAAAGAGATCGCTGCCAGTAGATTTAGTGTTTCTGCTTGAATGTTTAGATCTTTAATGGGTGTTTTTATACAATGAAGAGTTACTCAGCTATTAAGAAAGATAAAGTTGTGCCTTTATAGGTAAATGGATGCAGCTAGAGGCTATGCCCATAAGTGAAGTAAATCTGACCCACATGTGTAAACATTGTATGGTCTTCCTACTGTAAGAACCTGAAAGAATAAATAAATTCTAAAAGGTATGGTAGATATAGAAAAAGGGAAAGAAACTGCTCAAAAGGAATGAACAGTTGGAATAAGGGAAAGGGGGAAAAAAAGGATGGGGGAAAATCATGTATGTAAATGCACAGGATAGCTAAGATGATTGTACTACAAATTTCTATCATGCTTTTTGAAGGTAGCAGTTAATGCTTAATGTTACATGCTTACCTCTGTAATCTGAGCAGCTACAGTGAAGACAGTAGTGTTCAATATAGCAACCACTCTTGAATAGCTATCATCTTTTTTAAAATTGTGTATCATTTCTAATGACTGATGTATTATTTTTTTCCAAAGTTTTATTGATAAACAGATAGCGATGAGACAGTTTCAAATCAAATCGGAAGTACAGTTTCAACAAATAATACACTGCATATATTTTTCTTAGTGGTTAATTGCTGTACAAGATGCGGACTTGTGATCCTATTTACAAACACCATTAGAACAAATCATTCTATTCATTAAGAGAATGCAACTATATATCTATCCTAACCACTTTGAATACACAGATACAAAATGGACATTTGATGTATTATTTTTTATTCTCTTTAAAATTTAAAAGAATATCACTAGCAGGTGACTTTTATCCTGAAGTCATACATTGATCTCAGGAAAAGGCATCCCCACCTCATCAGCAACTAGCAAAAGCCCTCAGTGTAATGAATACTGTGATATATGTGAGAAACATAGCATTCCTGTTGTTAGTTTTTGGTACTCAGAAAACTATTTACTCAATGAATGCAACCTAACAAAAAAACATAGAGATCCCTTTATCCCTTTTGGAAATAAGAGAAGCACATTCCCTGTAAAGAGCTATTCTTGCTGGGGATTTAGCTCAGCGGCACAACACCTGCCTGGCAATCGTGATGCCCCCAAAATATAAAACTGAAAGCTCTTCTCCATCCAACTATATGTAGCTCCTGCTTTCCTTGGACAAGTTACAACTGTACTAGAATGTCAGATGTTATAAAAATGGCACCTAACCATAAACTCTACCAGTTTTCCCTGGTGCAGAATATTCATATTTATTGTCTCTAAGAATTTTAAGAGGCTTAAATGCACTAGTAGCAATTAAGATATTTCAAGTGAATCAGAATTGACCTGCATCTAAATGGTTGGATTTAAAACCTTGGTGTCCTGTTGACTATTCCAGCGTTGCATAAGGAGCATAGTGGGAGGCGTGGAGGAATCCTGGTTGCTCCCATCAATAATTGCCTACATAACATTTAGCTTGAGAGTTCACTTTTCATCTCTTCAAGTTGCTAACTGAGGCAGTTGAACCAAATGATCTTCTAGGTCACTCCTGTTAGTCTTGAGGGCCTACTTTTAAGCACTCAGCAGTAACATTCTTCACTGGATTATAAGTACACAGTATACAGTTTACAGCTTTATTTTAAAGCTAATTCTGGGAGATACCCATCTTTACATTAGCAACTTCTTTATAACAATAATGTTATAATGAGTTTCTTGTGAAATACTTTTACTTGCATAATCCTCCTGCCTTTTTACATTTTATATTTTCCTTTAAATTATTATAGGACTAGAATCCGATCTATCATCATTGCTGACTTACTAGCTGTGTCACTTTGGATTTTTAATATTGTGAGCTACATTTTTCTCATTTCTGTAAGTGATTTAATTGTATTTACCTTCAAAGAGTTATTATCAGGCTTATATAGGAGTATACATGAAAAGGACCACCCTTTTAACCTAGCACATGATGGTCTTCCATTAATTTATTTACCATTTGGCTGATCTACTTTGTCTACAAACTCTGACACTGTCCTCACATTTGCTAAATGGATGGATTATGAAAACTATATATATATAGAGAGCCAGATCCTAACTACTAGACGACCAGGGAGCATCTGAAAACTATAGAACAATAAATGAAAAAGCTAACTGGACTCTACAATTAGTGTATTTATTCTTTTAGATTGCATTCATTCATAAAATACTTCCTCCGTGGCAATATCTTTTGCTGCAAACATGCCCTCAGATATTCATGTGTCTGGAAAAATGTGGATACAAAACTGAATCAGACTGAACCTAAAGTCAATGCTGAACCTCACTATTGAATTCAATTCAGTGCTCATCCAATTCGATTTGCAACCAGAATCATCGGAAGAATGAAGTTCATGAACCAAGACATGATGGTGCCTTATTTTTGTCATGTATGGTGTCATGTGCCAGCACTAATCTGAACAGCTTTGAATAGCTTGAATCAGTGCTCACAACAACCCCATGATACTGGTATTACTGTCATTTTATTTAAGAATGTATCTCATGTGAGGAAATTTGGCCACAAGGAGACTGAGAGACTTAGCCAAGGTCATTTGTGAGTAAGGAGAGAACCCAAAATGAATGCATGTGGCTGCAGAGTTCAAATATGTTGTCATTGAGCTACGACTGCAAAGTACCATTTAAAAATCATGTTAAAGACTCACTGGCCCTGAGTTTTTCTTCAGGTGGTGATTTAGACAGCGTTTCTAGGAAAGGAAGAGCAGGGAGCAGGAATGCACCACACCTTACTGCTTTGCTGATGCCTGAAGTTGTGATATCCCCACCCTTCCCGCACCCCGAGAGCTGGGGAGGAAGCAGCCAGGCAGCGAGTTGTGAGCAGCTGGGTGCTGATGCCATTTCCTGGCTCTTGGTAGCGGTCTACCAAGTAACTTATTTTTAAAAATATGTTCCTGCCCTCACACAAAGTTTCTCTGCCTAAAGAAGCCTCGGCTTGTAAAATGGCTTTTGACTCAAGCAGGGCAAGGAAATAAAAGTGGATGTCAGAGAAATGTGGAGAAAGATGGCAAGAGTGGGGAGTTTTTCTGTCCAGTGTCCTAATAAAACGTGTGGAAGCTGGGTTAGATTTCATGAGTGAATTTGGGATTTTGCCACCAAATTCTTTCCTCCAGAGCTAATATTCTCATGAGATATTAATATTAATAGCAGGAAAAAGGCCCTGGGTGAAGAAGATTTGTTTTCCCCTTTGGGGCCTGAGTTCTTTCTGGACAATGAAGTTAAAGATTTATAAAGTGCTAGTGGAATATTGTTATCATTAACGGAAAAAGTCTACAATCTATAGGATTAACTGTAGGAAGCAGAGAAAAGGGGACGAGTAGCAGCCTAGCCTAGAACCTTCTCTGCTTGGAACCCTACAGCTTTTTCATGGCACAAGGGCCTTTTGATCCTTGTCATTACTGTGGTCTGATTAATGTGATCAAAATAGAAACCTGTGGTATGTGTGACTGACGTGATTGAGTCATCCTTTGAATACACAGATAACATGCTGGGTGGGTGCATTTACATTTTATGAATTTCATCACCTCATCATTATAAATTAATCCTTTTATGGCTTCTCTGAATCACTCTTTTGGAGCCTTCTAAAATACCCAGAAGAAACAGAAATGAAAGCTTTGCTCAAGCAGCTTGACTTAATGGATAGCGAATGTCCAGTCTCAGAGATGTTGCTTGTAAAAGCTTAGAAGTATTAATAGAGGCCGAAACGTAACTGAAACATAGTTTTTCTAAGATGAGAGAGGCAGTAAATTGTAAAATATAATATTATTAGAA